>NC_086444.1:374559439-375159439 GCF_028390025.1 Pseudophryne corroboree | reverse complement strand
CGGAGTTCTCCATTCAGAAAAAATCTCTTTCCTTGTAATTCCTAAAGCCTCTCATGAACTAATCCTAGGGTTTCCATGGTTAATCAGACACAACCCCCACATAGATTGGCAAACTATTGATGTTCTCTCTTGGGGACAAGACTGCTTCCAGAACTGTTTACCTTCAGTTAGACCTCTCTGTTCTTCCAGCCCTTCCAGCCTTCCTGTGGAGTACCAAGCTTTTCAAGATGTTTTCAGTAAGCATGGGGCGGACACCTTGCCTCCGCATCGTACTTGGGATTGTCCCATTGAGCTAGTACCCGGTAAGACTCCTCCCCGAGGACGAATTTACCCTCTCTCACTTCCCGAGACACAGGCCATGTCGGAGTATATCCGGGAGAACTTGGAGAAAGGGTTCATCAGGTCTTCTACATCTCCGGCCGGAGCAGGATTTTTCTTCGTCAAAAAGAAGGATGGGGGGTTTGCGGCCCTGTATTGACTATAGAGGTCTCAATGACATAACAGTTAAGAACAGATATCCGTTACCTCTGATTCCAGAACTGTTCGACCGTGTTAAAGGAGCTACTGTATTTACTAAGTTGGACTTACGGGGGGCCTACAATCTTATACGTATTCACCCAGGGGACGAATGGAAGATGGCATTTAATACCCGCGACGGCCATTACGAATACCTGGTAATGCCTTTTGGCCTATGTAACGCCCCAGTCGTCTTTCAAGAGTTCGTTAACGAAATCTTCAGAGATCTCCTCTACGATTGCTTGGTAGTGTATCTGGATGACATCCTTATTTTTTCTAGGGATCTGAAGACTTATCGGGAACAAGTCAAAGAAGTGTTAACTCGTTTACGAAGGAATCAGTTATTCTGTAAGTTAGAGAAGTGCACCTTTGAAGTACCCACGATCCCATTCCTCGGTTACATTCTCTCAGGGCAGAGGTTACAGATGGACCCCGCTAAAGTCCAGGCGATTCAGGATTCGGCGCTTCCAGCTACCCTTAAAGGAATTCAACGTTTCCTGGGGTTTGCTAACTTCTACCGAAGATTCATTCAAAATTATTCTTCTATCATAGCTCCTATAACCGCATTAACTAGGAAGGGAGCCGATCCTGCCAAGTGGTCTACTGAGGCTTTGGAAGCTTTTTCATCTTTAAAGGGGGCCTTCATGACTGCTCCAGTTCTTCGACAACCCGATCTCAGCCGTCCGTTCTTGGTGGAGGTTGATGCCTCTACTGTGGGAGTGGGAGCAGTATTATCCCAGCTTTTCGAGGACAAGAAGGTCCATCCTTGTGCGTTCTTCTCGCGAAGATTCTCCCCCGCTGAACAGAATTACGCTATTGGGGAACAGGAATTACTGGCAATTAAGTTGGCCTTTGAGGAGTGGAGGTATTTGTTGGAGGGAGCTCAGCATCCAATTTTGGTGACCACGGATCACAAGAACCTCCTGTATCTACAGTCAGCCCGATGTCTGAACCCACGCCAAGCAAGACGGGCACTCTTCTTTACCCATTTTAATTTTAAACTCAGTTACCGACCAGGTTCCCTCAACAAAAAGGCAGATGCATTATCTCGCTCCCTAAGTTCAGAAGAACCCTCTGACCGTTCAAAAGAGCAATTTATCCTGGAATCCACCTCTTTTTCTGCAACTAATACCTCTCCACTTCCTCCTCCAGGGAAGATCTTCGTTGCACCCAATCTTCGCAAAAAACTTCTTACATGGGCTCACTCCTCCTCCTTCATGGGCCATGCGGGCGGTCATAAGACACTTAAATTCATTCAGCACTCCTACTGGTGGCCTCATCTCAGGACTGACGTTCAGGAATTCGTAGCTGCCTGTCCAAAATGTGCTCAGCATAAAAGTCCCAAGGGTCCACCAGCTGGGTTACTCCATCCTTTGCCGGTACCACTAAGACCATGGACGCATATTTCTATGGACTTTATTACAGATTTACCTACATCTGGTGGGCAGAACACCGTATGGGTAATAGTTGACCGATTCTCTAAAATGGCACACTTTGTTCCTCTGGCTAATCTTCCATCTGCATCCCAGTTGGCAAAACTGTTTATAGCAGAGATCTTTCGACTCCATGGTCTACCACAGGAAATCGTGTCTGATAGAGGTCCTCAATTTGTGGCCAAGTTTTGGAGATCCCTATGTTCTGCTCTTGGCGTGAAATTAAACTTCTCCTCAGGATATCATCCCCAAACGGATGGTCAAACAGAGAGAGTGAACCAGGATCTGGAGACTTTTCTGCGTTTATTCATGTCCTCCTCACAGGATGACTGGCTGGACTTCCTCCCATTCGCAGAATTTGCCCATAACAATCTTTATCACTCTGCCACAAAATCTTCTCCATTCTTCATTAATTATGGTTACCATCCAAGAGTTCCTGACTTCCAACTTCTGCCTATGCTCGAGGTTCCTGCCTCAGAGTCAACACTTCGACAATTTACTGAAGCCTGGAAACAAGTTCACAAGACTTTGCTCAAGACATCCAAGAGATATAAGACCTATACAGATCTGAAACGAAAAGCTGTACCAAGCCTTAAGGTAGGAGATCAGGTTTGGGTTTCCACACGTAACCTAAGATTAAAGGTTCCTACAAAAAAGTTTGCTCCCAGATTTATTGGGCCTTACCCAATCGAAAAAATGTTGAATCCTGTGGCTTACAAAGTGAAATTACCTCCGCAGTTGAGAATTCCTAATGCATTTCATATTTCTCTCTTAAAACCCTTGGTACTTAATCGGTTCAGAGCCGCTCTGCCTAAATCACCCAAGATCCAATCAGCACATGGAGACGAATTTGAGATTCACAAGATCCTCGATTCTCGCAGACGTTATGGTCGCATCCAGTACCTTGTTGATTGGAAGGGGTATGGGCCAGAGGAGAGATCTTGGGTAGATGCAGAGGATGTCCATGCTCTTAGACTTCTTCAGACATTTCATGCCAAGTTTCCAACTAAACCACATAGGTGTCCGGAGTCCACCCGCAAAGGGGGGGGGGGGGGTACTGTCAGCGTCCGGAGTCTTACCGGTACGCTGGGGCCGCGGGGCTGGCTTCCTTGGCGATGTGCGGGCAGCGACGGAGGTGGGCTGCTGCACCGGATCCGTGGGCAGCAGTAGCGGCGGTAAGGGGGTCCGCTCATGGCGGCGGGTCGCCACTACAGCGGGTCGCTCTTGCTGAGCTGTTGCTAGGAGACCAGGGGCAGTGAGCATTGTGGCTTTGCAAAAGGTCTGCAGACCAAGTTTCAAGCATAGTTCCTGTTTCCTGTTTCTTCCAGCCAATCCAGGAGAAGCTCTCCCTATAAAAGGGGGCTGGTTTAGGACAGGGATGCCAGTGCTTCAAGTTACAACCCTGTATAGGTGCTTTAGCCTGTGCTCCCAGGATTCCTGCTGTATTCTGGTTCCTCCTGATCCTGTTTGGTCGGTTCTCTGTTGCTGCTGCAGCCCTGCCGTCTCTAGCCTGTTACTGCCTGTGGAAGCGCTCCTGGAAAACCCGGTCCAGTAAGACTCTTTGGGCACAGTCGGCCCCGGGTCTTCTGCCTTGTCTTTCAAGCCACACTCCACAGATCTCCTTCACCAGCCACGCCTTTGTACCACCGACCACAGTCTGCAGATTAGTATCTTCAGCCTCGTTTAACAAACCACAGTCCACAGTCCTTGTCTCCAGCCACGTCTTCAACCACCATCCACAGTTCCACAGTTCATCATCTACAGTCTCGTCTTTCAAGTCACAGTCCACAGTTCTTCGCCCCCTGCCACGTCTTTAACCATCGTGCTCCAGCCTCGGTCCTCTACCTCAGCCCTGTACATAATAAATACTTTCCATTGACTCTCAAACCCCGCCTACGTTCTTCATTGCTCCATGTCCCATGCGAAGGAACTATATCCAGCCCCCTCATCTGGTTCATTCACAGCCTGCTATCTCCTCGGGCAAACCTCAGCTGCCGGATCCTCAAACTTTGCTAGACGTGACAATATATATATATGTGTGTGTGTGTGGCAATGGCATGTCATGTATATTATAATGTGGACATATTTGTATGTGGCCTATAATGTGGGGCTGGCTTGTGGGAGGCATGCACAGGGCACAGGCACAGCAACATAAACATATTATATATATATATATATATATATATATATATATATGGCAATGGCATGTATATTAGAATGTGGACATTTTTATGTGTGGCCTACAATGTGAGGCTGGCCGGTGGGGGGCATGCACAGGGCCCAGACACACACACACACACACACAAACACATATATATATATAATGAAAATGTGGACATACAGATACAGTATGTGGCACTGGCAAATCATATTATGTGAGGTGTGCACCGCTGGGTTGGGGGCATGCACAGCACATGCAGCCAGACCAGAGTGGCATTATATATGTGTGTCTAATGATATATATATATATATATATATATATACACAGTGTGCTGCGGCAGCGGAGGTGGCCTGGGTAAGAGTGCACTCAACTGTGACCTTTTATATTTATTTATGTATTTATTTTAAATACAAATATTTCTTATGCGATTTTTTTATTTTTTTTGTTAGAGTCTTCTTGGGCAAGTTTGGACTGCAGGACTACTAGGTGACGTGGACAAGAAGGTGGTCACTGTAATAGGCAGCTTAACATATAAAATGTCGAATGATGATGAAAGTTCAGAAACTTTCCCTGCGACTGCAGCTTTGGCAGTGGGAATGAAACGAAGAGATGATTTATACACTTCAGTTATTGCAAATCTGAAAGAAAGACAGTGTGTTGTTTCCACTGATGGAGTGTTGTGTGTAATTACGATAGCTGGAAAATACACTACAAATTTGAAGTGACATTTGAAGACATGTCATCCTTCAGTGTTTTCAAAGGTAAATATGACCTGTAGCGGATGTGTAAGTGAATAAAGATAAAATATGTGTGGAGTTGGACTGTGTGTGTGTAGTTGGGTCAGGTGGACTGGATGGACTGTGTACACTGTGTAGGTTCTGGTTGGCTGGGTATGTGTAATTACATAGCTTATAATGAAGCTTATGTCAGTGGTTGGTCTGGAATTTGATAAAGTGCCCTGAGGTGAGATTTGAAATTTGCAGAAATGCTTCTACTTGAAGGTTTGAAGTCGGAGACAACAAGAAGGAGCGAGTCAGAGAGTCTTATAATGTTTAATAATAATAATAATAATTTTATTTATATAGTGCTCTTTCTCCAATAGGACTCAAGGCGCTTAACAGATACATAGCATAATATAGTACAGAAAATATGAAGTACAGAACAGCTTTTCATAAAATACAGAAGCATGTAGATACTTAAGGGACATTATGGAAATGCTTGAGTAAACAGGAAAGTCTTGAGTCTACTTTTGAAGGATTCTATAGTTGGGGCCTCTCGCACTGTGCGGGGAACTGAGTTCCATAGAGTCGGAGCCGCATGACTAAAAGCTCGACCCCCAGATGAATTACGGGAGATTCTAGGTACTGCTAAAAGTCCTTCATCTACAGATCGCAGTAATCGAGTGGGGCAGTATGGAATCAGAAGCTTCTTCAGGTACCTTAGGCCCTGAAGCAGTTTATGTGTGTGCATGACTGAAGCATGGAATATGTGACAGACATACTGTGTATATAACCTGATTTTGAGTCAAAACATATTGAATAATATAAAATATTTTTTTAATACTCAGATTCTGGAGACTATCACTGTACCAAAAACAGGCAGAGGAAAAGATAAACAACAGACAACGCTTCCAAATGTGATTGCTTTGGCTTCAAATTACCATCCAGAAGCAAAAGAACAACAAACTAAAGAGAGAGCTCTAGCTTTGTGGATAGGTCGTAGTGGTCTGCCAGCCCGGACAGTGGAGGACAAAGAATTCATTCTTGGAGGCAGTTGACAGAAGACTGACCATCCCTGAGAAAACCAAAATTACCAGCCTCATCGATATCAATTTTAAAGATGAAAAAAAGAAAAGTAAATATCGAGTAGCCAGTGCACGGAAAATAACAATTGGTCTAGACATTTGGACAACCAAGGGACTGACTGCTTCGTACCTTGCTATAAGTGCATGTTACTTTGCACTGTGCAAAACCAATCTGAACATATACTTCTCTGTCTCGAAGAGATCTCCCATCCACATACTGCTCATTCCATTAAAGCTTGTGTTGACCAGTGCACTGAAATGTGGGGAATACAAGAAAACAAAATTCTTACAGTCATCACAGATAATGGGAGCAACACGGTCGCTGCATTCAGACTGGAAGAAGATGAAATAAGCACTGCAGATTCTGAAGAGGATGTGAGGGACAACAGGAAAGTGAGGAGGCAAGGTAAGCCTATTAGATTTATTACATGTCAAATAAAAGTACATACAAAAAAATAAAATAAATAATAATAAAGTACTTTGTCCTTGGTGGTCTTTTTCTAAGGTATGGATGCATTATGGAGCGGACACCCTGTTCTGTTTACACATTGCAGTTAGTCATCAACATGGTCCACAAAGAAGTCTCTGTTGGCTGTCTCTTGGAAAAGGTGAAATCAGTTGTCAAACAGTTTTGCAGGTCTTCAGTTGCAATGGAGAAACTTCGCCAGCTCTGTGGACTTATTTTAATTAAAGATTGTGTGACAAGATGGTCCAGCACATTTCTAATGGTTTTATGCCTCCTTCAGGTGTGGGTTTCTGTGGTCAATATAGCAGAGGAGATGGACTGGGATTGTCTCCTGCAAAGTGAGTGGATCAAGCTAACTGCTATCCGAGATCTTTTGCTGCCCTTTGCTGATCACACAAAAACACTTCAAAGTGATACAATTACTCACCTCTCTCAGTTCTCTCTTGTATCAACTCACAGAGACCTACTTGGACTGGCAGATAAAATGAAAATGAACCTGGAACAACGCTTCAGCTTCTTCCTATTTCCCAATGAGGCAAAGTTCTCTCCACTTGCAGCCACTGCTTGTTTTCTTGACCCAACAGTTGCTATGGGATCCAGACTCTAGGTCGACACTATCTAGGTCGACCACTATTGGTCGACAGTAACTAGGTTGACAGGGTCTCTAGTTCGACATGTTCTAAGTCGACAGGTCAAAAGGTCGACATTAGTTTTTCACTATGTTTTCTTTTTTTGAACCTTTTCATACTTAACGATCCACATGGACTATAATTGGGAACGGTAACCTGTGCCGAGCGCAGCAGTAGCAGAGCAAGGAACCTTGCCTGAAGCATGGTGAACAAAGCCAGCCATGCGAGTTGACACTGTGCACTAATTGGGGTTCCCGGTCACTCTACGAAGAAAACTACACCAAAAAACCATTAAAAACTAATTTTGACCTTTTGACCTGTCGACCTAGACCCTGTCGACCTAAAGACCCTGTCGACCTAAAGACCCTGTCGACCTAGTTACTGTCGACCAATAGTGGTCGACCTAGACACTGTCGACCTAGTTACTATCTACCTTCCATACCACATCCGTTGCTATAGATGCACTCTTTGAAAACACAGATAATGGAATCAGTGAACTTCTGGAAGAAGCAGAAGATTTGACGTCCTCAATGCATCCACATCCACAACACAGGTGGAGGAGGATCAATTAAAGAAAGATGATGGGGATGCATCAACGAAGGGTGATGTTGAAGAGGTGCCCTCAGAAGTAAAGCGACCGCGATTTAGGTTTTTATCCACCAAGTCATCATCTTCAGTGTCTAAACCACCCAAGCCCAGTGTTCAACAGGATATAAGGAAATACAAAGATGATCTCTCATCTCTGAAGATATCCAATTTGGAACATGGGATGGACTTTTGGTTGGCCCAGAACTCCATGGTATTTGTAAATTTTAAGCCACTGGCACTAGATTTGCTTGCAATGCCTGCATCACAGGCTTTTGCCGAGAGGGTGTTTAGTGTAACAGGGGACCTGACAAGGGCCCGTCACAACAGCGCAAGGGTCATCTTAGAGAGAAGTGCCTTCCTGAAATTCAACAGAGAGAAGTAGTAACGTCAATTTAAGTCAATTGAAAATCACTCTGTTCAGCTAAATAGATATATATTATTATTATTAGCATATGTTATGCATCCACTTTCTTTACAGCTTCATTTTTTGTAGCAGTACTACCACTGCTTATTATCTTAGGTAGGAGACGGAGGATCAACCAGGTTGTATTTTTTGGCTGCACAACAACAACAACAACAACAACAACAACAACTCTTTGTCGTGATGAGAATCACTCAATTGAGCTAGCTAGCTGCTAAATAGCTTAATATTATTATTAGCATATGATATGCATACTACTTACTACTTAGTTGTATCAGACAGGTTTTGGATATTTTGAGTGTTTTATTGTATTATTTAAATTAATACTGTATTTTTATACATACATACATACAACAAGTTTGGGTCATAAGAGAGAATAATAGTTTTCTTTTATCAGTATGACTATGTATATGTACTAGAATGTATAAATTGTAATTGTAGATTACTTTTTACATCTTGATGTGTGAATGTAACGTGAACGTCAACTACTACTACTTAAGTAGGGTTAAGGATGGTTAAGGTTTTAACTCTGTTAATTAAAGAACAATTGTATTCTAAAATTAATATTTGCAGAAAATAAATTACCTGCTGTAAAAGCAAATAGCATTTGTGTCTGTTATGTTGCACTTGTTTAATACATAAATAACTGCAGTACTAAAACACATAGTGACAGTAGTTATAGTATCATAAAACTGCAAAGCTATGACTAAATCAATGACTAATATTAGACGAAAATGTTCGTCAAGATCCACTGACTAAAACTTGACTAAGAGGAAATTTAAAAATTTGACTAAAATGTGACATTTCATTTCATAAAATTTTAGGAAAGTGACTAAAGGGCCCCATACACTAGGATGATTTTACACGATTTCATACAATTCCGATATATCCGTCTGATATATTGCAGGAAATTGTGTACAATCGTATGTGTTTTAGATCGTATCCAATCTGATGCGCGTCCCAGTGGCTGTCGGATAGGATCCCCTAGGTCGTTGGTGCTGCACTAATGATATATCGGAATTGGATGGAATTGGATGAAAAAGTGTCTTTTTTGTGCATGTGATATATCGCATGCGATGTATCACAGGGAAGTTTTACTGGCATTCTCAGGACACTCCCAGCCCTCGTAGCCCTCTATCCAGCCCATCAGATATATCTCATGGTACAACTGTATGCCGTACGATATATTGCATGCGATGTATAGCGGCTTCATCAATCGCATGCAATATATCTTATGCAACAATAGCACAAAAGTACCAAATCATATGGAATCACTCCCGGGAAGGTCCCGGGGGAGTTCAAGGGAAATTACATCCGACTTCAGCCTCAGACATATCGTTGCAGTGTATGGGGCCCTTTAGACTAAAACGAAATTGAAAATCCCTGATGAAATTAACACTGGGCCCGCCATTCCGTCTTGTCCCGTAACTTAGGAAATAATGGGGGTAATTCAGATCTGATCGCAGCAGCAAATTTGTTAGCTAAACCATGTGCACTGCTGGTGGGACAAATATAACATTTGCAAAGATAGTTAGATTCGGGTGGATTATATTGTTTCTGGTTTCTGTGCAGGGTAAATACTGGCTGCTTTATTTTTACACTGCAATTTAGACTTCAGTCTGAACACACCGCATCCAAATCTAACTCTCTCTGCACATGTTATATCTGCTCCCTCTGCAGTGCACATGGGGCCTAACTCAGACCTGATCGCTCGCTAGCTATTTTTTGCAGCGCTGCGATCAGATAGTCGCCGCCTATAGGGGAGTGTATTTTTGATTTGCAAGTGTGCGAACGTATGTGCAGCCGAGCGGTACAAACAAGATTTGTGCAGTTTCTGAGTTGCCCAGAACTTACTCAGCCGCTGCGATCACTTCAGCCTGTCAGGTCCCGGAATTGACATCAGACGCCCGTCCTGCAAATGCTTGGACACGCCTACGTTTTTCCAAACACTCCCAGAAAACGGTCAGTTGCCACCCACAAATGCCCTCTTCCTGTCAATCTCCTTGCGATCGGCTGTGTGAATGGATTCTTCGTTAAAGCCATCACATAACAACGATCCGCTTGCATGCGCAGTTCTGACCTGATCGCAGCACAGCGAAAAAACTAGCATGCGATCAGGTCTGAATGACCCCCTTGGTTTTGCCCATTAGCTAACAAATTTGCTGCTGCGATCAGATCTCAGTTAGGCCCTATGTTCCAGTTCCACACAACATGCACATTCCTGGATGGCGTACTGTGGCATACCAGCTGTCACTCAGCATTTGCTGTAACACAAAATGGTCCGGGTTATATGTTTATTTATGCTTGGACACAGAGGACCTAATTTGTACCTCAGTGAATTTGATTTAACCATCTGTGCTGAGCCATGGATATGCCTAAAACCTGGAACTTTGAAGTGCCCTGAGGACCACGTTTGTGAGGCAAGTGCTGTACTGGCCCATTGTTCCCCCCACTGGTCCACCAGGCCAGCTCACACTGCGTGTCATGCAGAAACCTATTTCTGTACTAGAAGTAAAATGGCTGAGGGGTTCTGTGCTGTGAGGGGAGAGGGGTCCTGTGCTTTGAGGGGAGAGGTCATAAACCAATGTGTTACTTTCGGTTTCCGCATATAAATATTAAACTTGCTGGTGGGATTAGCTGCTAAGGGACACAGCCCAAAATATTGTCTAGGGCACCAAATTGGTTAGAGCTGGCTCTGCTTAGCTATAACTCACCATACAGCTTTGCTATACACTGGGAGCCAACTTCACAGACACTGGAAAAAGCTGGTGCCCCCAACCCACTTATAGAACTACACCGTGAAAGCTCGACTACCAGAAGCAGCTTGCATTCTTATCCGGGTGAGATACAGTTACAGCCAGAGCTGAGCAACAAGTGATCATCAAGTTGAGTTATGCATGGACGTGGAGGTACAGCGGGTACTTTTTATTGTGTAACACAGGTCATATGTTGGGAGAGGATGTTTATTCATCAGACCAACCAATAACAGAAGAACATGAGATGCAAAAACCGGTAAACATTTTTAAAGAACAGTTCTCAAGGTCCACTAATCACATGTATGTGGGTTGGAAGTTCGAGACGTGTGTATGGAATGCTGAGAATTATGGTCCTGATTCTGAGTCGCACACTGCTGTGAGAGCTTTAGCGTCTTTTGTTATAGTCGCATTTGCAACATTATGTCAATGCTAGTACTAGTCTTTTCCCTGGTGTACAAGCGTGCATCTGAATGTGCAAGGACTAAGATGCTCAATTTGAGCATCTTTAGAAGCTGTAATAATGCTTGGTGCTTCTATCGGTCGCATTATCGAAACTTACACCTGCCCCGTGCTAGGTCAAGATTCTCTGTCAGTGTATGGACCACCTTCTGATGAAACCGTTGTTAGGGTTAATGGAGAAACGCGTTAAGGACCCGCCACGCTGCTGATACTAGCTTTAGCACGTCAACTAACCCATCTCTACAGCCGGAGTCTCAGCACCAGCGGCATTTGCCACAGCCGTTCAGCCGTGAGCTGTGCCCTCCCTCCCCACTCATCGAGCTGACACCGCCGCTCCCACACACAATCACGGACCCTGCATGCCGACTGCTGGTCTCGCTGAGACCTATGGAACCAGTGGTGAGTTAATCAATCATCAGACGGATGGGGAGGTGGTAGCATAATGCATGCTCTACGGCCACAGCTCAGCCAGATATCAATCATAAAAGCATCATAATTCAGCTTTCCTTGTAACTTTTGAGATATACGAGTACTACAGTGGATTAACACTTGAACTCTATTCTGTCTGTGGACTGATTGATGGTGCTTTAGTTGTTTAAAATACGTGCTACATTGTGTTCTAATATCAGCAGTGGTACACATTGTTTTTATATTTATATATATGCATTTTATTTATTTAAAAAAACTTATATTTCTAATAAATTGTCTGAGACAAATTTACAGTTTGTACTTAATCGCTCTCTTGTTATACAGGTTGAGTATCCCATATCCAAATATTCCGAAATACGGAATATTCCGAAATACGGACTTTTTTGAGTGAGAGTGACATACTGAAATCTTTGTTTTCTGTGGCTCAATGTACTCAAACTTTGTTTAAAACACAAAGTTATAAAAAATATTGTATTAAATGACCTTCAGGCTGTGTGTATAAGGTGTATATGAAACATAAATGAATTGTGTGAATGTACACACACTTTGTTTAATGCACAAAGTTATCAAAAATATTGGCTTAAATGACCTTCAGGCTGTGTGTATAAGCTGTATATGAAACAAATGCATTCTGTGCTTAGACTTGGGTCCCATCGCCATGATATCTCATTATGGTATGCAATTATTCCAAAATACGGAAAAATCTGTTATCCAAAATACCTCTGGTCCCAAGCGTTTTGGATATGGGATACTCAACCTGTATTTTATATCTCATTTTCTAGTATATGGACTACACTGTAAGTGGTTAAGCATCTGAGTTCACACCAGTTATGCTACATGTCCGTGACACTCCCATAACACGGCCATCTTCATGCGTCTGAATAGCCACCTCCCAGGCACCGCCCAAGACGCACAGCACATTTCCAGTACCTTTCTGCTACCATCTCATTCACAACTGTGCCTCTGTGCATACACACATTGTAATGAATGTGTTGTACTAGGTTTCAGGACTTTTGTGCACGCGTAGAAGGAAACAATCGTTCATCTCCGTGAACATCAACATTGTGTGCAACTCAAATCAGGTCTTGTGTTAAATATAGGGGGATTTAACTAAAGATGCACATATCTCCTGTATGTACGGCCTTAGCCATCGGACACTAGAGCCTGCCTTCAATACATCTGTAGAACATCTGAAAGAAACTGGTGAGGAAACACTGGATCATCACCATTGCAGGGATTGCCATCAGTTATAAGAAGCAAACCATTGGCTAAATTAGTGCAATGTATTTTATGGAATAGACCTAACTCTGACAGAGTGTGGGTCGCGATAGAATCTAATGCCCTTGACATGCACTCTGTATCTTCCTTGCTTTGGCTCCCCAGATCAGTCCAACCTTAAGCAATTTTCAGTCATCAACTGTATCTCATACTTTGGATGTCTGGGACACAGCTAAAAAACAGTTTAATTTAGCGCCATGTCCTAGCCCTCTGGTTACGCTGTTTGACAACCACAAGCTTTCGTCCGGGTTGTTCTCCTGCTTTATTTGCTTGTTGGCAGAATAGTGGAATAAGACTGTTTAATGATATTACCCAAAACCTGACTTTCCCAATATTTGCGGAAGTCCAGACCAAATATTCGATTCTACATAAATTCTTTTTCCAATATTTACAAAAACGCACTTTCACTCTTCATTTGCAGCACGACTTAGTTCTAGACCTCTTTCTTCTTTAGAAAATTTGTTTTTTTTCCCAATGCGCCCACTAAAGGACTTGTACCTACCCTGTATACATTACTTTTACCCCAATCTAGGGAATCACATGAAAAGGCCTGGGAGTCTGATTTGGTAGAAACACTAGATACGGATAACTGGTCTGAAATGTGTAATAACATTGCTTCTAGCTCTATTTGTGTTAGATTGAAAGAAAATGGATATAAATTATTCTATAGATAGTATTATGTTCCACCCAGACTTAATAAAATGCGTCCTGAGATCTCACCTTTATGTTGGTGATGTAAAAAATCGGACGGAACATTTCTCCATATCTGGTGGAATTGTCCAAAATTAATCCCACTATGGAAAGAAGTTGCGACCCTAGCAAGGTCAATTTTATTAATTCAAATACCTTTTAGTGCCAAATATTTTCTTCTTTCAATGGGCGTTTCAGAAGCGACCCATCATCAGAACAAGTTATTCACTCACATAGTTCTTGCGGCCAGATGCTGCATAACGGTTCAATGGAGAACTTCTGAGCCCCCTACGATGGTTGAGATCATTGCTAAAATATGGCACATCCATTCGATGGAATATATCACAAGTCTGGGAACCCTGGACTTCCTATTTCAAAATTGCCTCCTGTATTTACATGAATGAAATTTGATCTCCTTGTCTGTGTAGGTGCATAACCTTTTGATGGTTTATGTATCCATCTGGGTATAGGTATAATCAGTTGGGTTGCACTCCTCTCTTTACCCATTCCTCCCTTTCCTTCTACTCTTATTCCTGTTACCTTCCCCTTTTATACCCTTATTTCCTTTCTTCTGTTTCCTTTTTGTGTATCTTTCTTTCATATTGTTCTATACTCTTCTAAATATATAAGAGATGATTTTATGCAGTTTTCTTTATTGAATTGATTTATCCATATTCTCCATCAGTTGTTCATGTACACAATGTAATATTATTATTTCAATCTGTTTCATGATATTACCCTTTTGGATGTCCTATTGAGACCTCTGCGTAGGTCACTCCTGTTATTCTTTGTATCATCTTGCCAATAAAATTTGTCTTTAAAAAAAAAAAAAAGAACCAAACCATTGATGGTTCAGATGGAACATCGGGGGTCATTCCGACCTGATCGCATGCTAGCTATTTTTTGCAGCGCTGCAATCAGGTCAAAACTCGAAAAAACTGCACATGCGTATGCACCGCAATGTGCAGGAACGTCGTACGGGTACAAAGCGGATCGGTGCTGGGTGATGGATTTAACGAAGAATCCATTCGCACAGCCGATCGCAAGAAGATTGACAGGAAGAAAGTGTTTATGGGTGTCAACTGACCGTTTTCTGGGAGTGGTTGGAAAAACGCAGGCGTGTCCAAGCTTTGGCAGGGCGGGTGTCTGACGTCAATTCCAGGACAGGACAGGCTGAAGTGATCCCAGAAAATGGTCAGTTGACACCCACAAACACCCTCTTCCTGTCAATCTCCTTGCGATCGGCTGTGCGAATGGATTTTTCATTAAATCCATCGCATAGCAACGATCCGCTTTGTACCCGTATGATGCGCCTGTGCATTGCGGTGCATATGCATGCACAGTTTTGCCAAGATTTAACCTGATCACAGCACTGCAAAAAGTTGCTAGCAAACGATCAACTCAGAATGACCCCCTAAGACCAGTGGCAGCATACACTTGGTCACACTGATGGTTTCTGGTAATATATCACGTTGCTGTGTCTGACATTTAGAAGATGGTTTGTGTCCATGCATTTTTTATGTATAGTGTTGGTAAAGAATATCAACCTTGAAATGAGGATAATAAGAAAAGATCTAAGAAACAAAATGTGGCAGCATAATGAAATGTGTCATCTTCTCTACCCTTCTTTAAATATACATTTTCTTACAGCTCTGTGACTATCTTTTTTCTATGTCTTCTCTTGTCTACCTCTTCTCTTTCTCTACAGGTCTGAATACGTTAAACTCACTTCATTCCCCAAGGCCCCAGAGTGACAATTCCTGAGCTTTCTCTAGGGGGTGGGGAATCTGCAGGCAGCTATTTATAGATAGCTGAGCACAGGTTGGAGACACCGGTGTTTGTGTGTTCATTTAGTGTCTGTACAGCAGGCACATACATCCACGCACCTGAATGCATGTTCACATGTGCCTGATTAATGACACAAGCATGAGCACACATTCACTTGTTCTCATTGATGCATCCTGGTCTTTTCTCTGGCAAATGGAACTGGCGGGTTGCCAGGCAGTCTGCGCCTTTATACAGATAATAACATGCTAAAGAAGCAGTGATTATACTCACACAAATCACATAACTATACCCTATGCTTGTGTCTTCTCTCTAATATAGGGGTTCCTAACCTCTTTCAGCCTGGGACATGGAGTAAGCCTGCGACTCAGCATTAGAAACTCTGGTTCAGCTTGGAATAGTAGCACAATTAGGTTTTTTTTTTCCTGAATTGCTAGTTAAAATGCATTTTTTAATGACTGTATGAATATTAAAATATGATTTCTACATTGTACTCAAATGTTATAGTATACAATAGGGTCTTGCGCTCTAATTTGTATGAGTCATAACCCACAAGCGCTTATGACCTACTGTACACTGACACATATCCCACATATACTGTATGTCAGTCCTTGTTTGTTTATGTATTCGCCTTTCACAGGTCTTCTGTGTTTCTTCCTCCAGGAAGCTAAGAGCACAGTGGGCATTGGTTGGGGAAGAGGCAATCAATGGCCAGCCACATTGATAAATGGAGGAACCCTTAAATCCTTAGAGAGGCCTTTTAGTCATACTTGCCTACTATTGAAAAACCATTTCAGGGATATTGTAAAAGCAATACCTATAAGCTCAGCGGTATACTGCTCCGTCTACAAGCGCAGCGGTACACTGCTCCATCTACAAGCGCAGCGGTATACTGCTCCGTCTACAAGCTCAGCGGTATACTGCTCCATCTACAAGCGCAGCGGTATACTGCTCCATCTACAAGCGCAGCGGTATACTGCTCCGTCTACAAGTGCAGCGGCATACTGCTCCATCTACAAGCGCAGCGGTATACTGCTCCATCTACAAGCTCAGCGGTATACTGCTCCATCTACAAGCTCAGAGGTATACTGCTCCGTCTACAAGCTCAGCGGTATACTGCTCCATCTACCAGCGAAGCGGTATACTGCTCCGTCTACAAGCGCAGCGGTATACTGCTCCATCTACAAGCGCAGCGGTATACTGCTCCATCTACAAGCTCAGTGGTATACTGCTCCATCTACAAGCGCAGCGGTATACTGCTCTGTCTACAAGCGCAGCGGTATACTGCTCCATCTACAAGCTCAGTGTTATAATGCTCAATCTACAAGCGCAGCGGTATACTGCTCTGTCTACAAGAGCAGCGGTATACTGCTCCATCTACAAGCGCAGCGGAATACTGCTCCATCTGCAAGCTCAGTGGTATACTGCTCCATCTACAAGCGCAGAGGTATACTGCTCCATCTACAAGCTCAGCAGTATACAGCTCCATCTACAAGCGCAGCGGTATACTGCTCTGTCTACAAGAGCAGCGGTATACTGCTCCATCTACAAGCTCAGCGGTATACTGCTCCATCTACAAGCGCAGCGGTATACTGCTCTGTCTACAAGTGCAGCGGTATACTGCTCCATCTACAAGCTCAGCGGTATACTGCTCCATCTACAAGCGCAGCGGTATACTGCTCCATCTACAAGCGCAGCGGAATACTGCTCCATCTACAAGCTCAGCGGTATACTGCTCCATCTACAAGCGCAGCGGTATACTGCTCCATCTACAAGCTCAGCAGTCTACAGCTCCATCTACAAGCGCAGCGGTATACTGCTCCATCTACAAGCGCAGCGGTATACTGCTCCATCTACAAGCGCAGCGGAATACTGCTCCATCTACAAGCTCAGTGGTATACTGCTCCATCTACAAGCGCAGAGGTATACTGCTCCATCTACAAGCTCAGCAGTATACAGCTCCATCTACAAGCGCAGCGGTATACTGCTCCATCTACAAGCGCAGCGGTATACTGCTCCATCTACAAGCGCAGCGGTATACTGCTCCGTCTACAAGATCAGCGGTATACTGCTCCGTCTACAAGATCAGCGGTATACTGCTCCGTCTACAAGATCAGTGGTGTACTGCTCCATCTACAAGCGCAGCGATATACTGCTCCGTCTACAAGATCAGCAGTATACTGCTCCGTCTACAAGCGCATCGGTGTACTGCTCCGTCTACAAGCGCAGCGGTATACTGCTCCATCTACAAGCGCAGCGGTATACTGCTCCGTCTACAAGATCAGCGGTATACTGCTCCGTCTACAAGCGCAGTGGTGTACTGCTCCATCTACAAGCGCAGCGGTATACTTTTGCAAGTATATAAAAGCTACTTAATAGTGATAAGGTACAATTAAGGAGATTGCTAGACTCTTCAGCGAGTCAGGGAGATTGCTATTTCAGGGAGTCTCCCTGACATTCAGGGAGAGTTGGCAAGTATGCCTTTTGTTATGGACTCGCAAAGTTCTAGTTAGACCTGAGACTTTAGCAGCAAACCCCCCCCCCTTCCTTACACACACACACACACACACACACACACACACACACACACACACACACACACACACACACACACACACTTTCAGGTTGTATTAAACAGGATCAATTGTGGTGTTCTAATTATTTAGCTCCTTTTCTTGTTTTAAAATAAGATTTGATGACAAAAATATCACACATATTACTTATAGCTATAATTTTATATACACTATAACTCTATAGCAACATTATGAATTTAGTAATACATCAATCATTCAGAATTCTTGTGCAGACAAATAAGGGCTGAGTTGGATGCTTGTCCAAATGCAGACACATTCCGTGCATATCTGCAACTTGCGCATGCACCATAGAAAGCAATTGCACACCGCGCATGCACCATAGAAAGCAAATGCACACCGCGCATGCACCATAGAAAGCAAATGCACACTGCGCATACACCAAGGAAAGCAATGGCACACCGCGCATGCACCATGGAAAGCAATGGCACACCGTGCATGCACCAAGGAAAGCAATGGCACACTGCACATGCATCACACAATGCATAAGAACAAGGGTAGATATTGAAAGTGTGGGATGTCTGATCATCCATTGTCGGATCACTCCATGAAATGGCCATTACTGGGTGGCAACTGGGCATTCTTATGGAACTAGTTCATATTTTGGGAGTGTCATGGGCTTGTAGACCAACTTCTGTGCTTTTTATTACAGATATTTTACACCCGGCTGAAAGTTCCGATACTAATGATGGCTTTAAGAGGAAATACAGTAGGTGGGCTGGCCATCCACATGATAACAAACATAAAATAGCAAGCAGGCTGTTGCGGCCAGACAGAAAAGCGACTGTAGATGTTTCCGACTCAGATTCAGTAGCAGAGTCCCCCTTTTTTTTTTACACATTACAGCAACAGAGCCTGCTTAAATGTGTAAAAAGGGGGACACTGTTGCTGTAATGTGTAAAAAGGGGATTCTGCTTAATGTGTAAAAAGAAGACTCTACTTAATGTGTAAAAAGGGGTACTCTGCTGCTGTAATGTGTAAAAAAGGGGGACCCTGCTGCTGTAATGTGTAAAAATGGAGGACTCTGCCTGCCTGATGTGTAAAAAAGGGGGACTCTGCCTGCCGTAATGTGTGAAAAGTGGACTTTGCTGCTGTAATGTGTAAAAAGGGGAACTCTGCCCGCCGTAATTTGTAAAAGGTAGCTCTACCTGCCTAATGTGTAATAAGAGGACTCTACCTTCCGTACTGTGTAAAAGGGGGCTCCGCCTGCCGTACTGTGTAAAAGGGAGCTCTGCCTGCCGTGATGTGTAAAAGGGGACTCTGCTGCTGTAATGTGTAAAAAGGGGGACTCTACCTGCCATAATGTGTAAAAAGGAGGACTCTACCTGCCATAATGTGTAAAAGGGGGCTTTGTCTGCCGTACTGTGTAAAAGGGGGCTCTGCCTGCCGTACTGTGTTAAAGGAAGCTCTGCCTGACATAATGTGCAAAAGGGAGCTCTGCCTGCTGTAATGTGTAAAAAGGAGCCCTGTGGCCACACCCCTTCCTTATGAAGCCACGCCCAATGGCACGCACTGGCCCTGTTTTATATATGGGGTGGGGGGGTGATGCTGTTTCTTGCACACAGCGCTAAAATGTCTGGTTACTGCACTGGACACAACAATTGTGCTGTATCCCTGATAACAGATATATTCTTGTATCACCTTGAATGAATGATGGCCATACATGTAATATGAGGGCTTAGCTCTTATTTAAGGATAAAGGGGGTGATGTATGAAAAACGTCCTAACGGACGTTATGTGTCTGGGGGCGTAT
This sequence comes from Pseudophryne corroboree, assembly GCF_028390025.1. Lineage (NCBI taxonomy): Eukaryota > Metazoa > Chordata > Amphibia > Anura > Myobatrachidae > Pseudophryne > Pseudophryne corroboree. Next base: position 375,139,680 of record NC_086444.1, on the reverse strand, counting down.
CACCACATTATCGTGGTGATACGCCCGCACCCGCCGCCACAATGTATTATTCAGGCCCCTGCCGATGTGGGAGTGCGTTATCTTACCTGTTCAGCGATAGCGCACCTTCCACATCGGCTGGGCTGGTATCGCTGCTGCTGGCTCTCTGCGCATGCGCCCTTTTGCCCTTCGCCCGGCTCGTGCCGCTGGCGGCCGGAGGCGCATGCGCTCGCCGGCGCCGGATGTGTTAGGAAGGTCATAGAGGAGGAGGTGTGGGCGGGACTATTGTCCACGAACAATAAAGTTTTTATTTTTAAATTACCTAAATAAAAAAAACACCCACTTTTTAGTACCTGCAGTGCTGTAGCGCCAGCCCTGACCTGGCGAAGCGATGGAGGGGACTTAACGAGCGGTGAGTGACAGTCCCGCCGTTAATACATCAGGGAGGCAGCAAAAAGGTATAGGCACAGCGCTCAGGACGAAGCGGGACCATGCACAATGTTAATTCGTTAAAGTGCCACATCATACATCGTGATGATGCGGTACCAGCAGCAGTTAGCGTGCGCTATTTGCTGAATGCACATAGCGCCCCATCATACATCTGCCCCAAAGTTACACGTGACACTCCTCTCCTTCCTTGTTTATTGTCTCCATCTAATTCTCACCACAGTGCCAGCCTATTGTAGTGTGCTACCCACCACCTTTCTCCCTCCTCCGGCCCGCCCCTCCCTCCTCTGTACAGCCACCGCCTCCTCCCATTCACGCTGTGTGCTGGAGCAGTGGAGCTGTCCCCGGCACTGTGGTGCTGAGCAGCCGGGCTCGGTGTAACATCAGCTGCTCCCTCTGTGCTCTCAGCAGCCTATGGCAGGAAGCGAGCAGGGTGCACAGGCATGAGCGAGCCCAGCAGCTCCCTGCTCAGTGCGGAGGAGACCCGGAGACCTCATCATAGATACCAGCTGCCCCATGAGGCTGATCCAAGCTTCAGGAGGCCTCTCTGTCACCCCCGGGATAGTGCTCTGGCAGGGGGAAGGAGACGTCAGTCCCCACGGGCCACCGAGAGCCCCCCAATAATGAGAAGACTTCCTGAGCAAGAGGGAGGCAGGAGAATCAGGCACCCCAGTAACCCACATTATCATCAGTACACCGATAATCACCATCGGCACCCATCCATTTACTCCCAGTATCCTTCTAGTAACTACCAGTCCAGCAGCCCACCTCTGGATCACCACAGTCGTATTCAGCATCACCCCAATTACCAAAGTCATCACCAGCATACCCCCACTCACCACCCTCACCATGGTCATCCCCAAAGCACCCATGTCCCCGGACACATGATGCCACCCGGTCACAGGCAGTCTCCCAGCCCCAAGCAGCAATCCCCTAGCCCCAGACACCATGAACACAGTCACAGGCAACAGCAGCCCAGCCATAGGGACTACCCAGCTAGTTCCAGAGAGCACACACCGAGCCCCAAACAGATCATCTCTCCTAGTCACAGGCAGCAGCCAGAGAGCAGCCACGAGCAGAGGGCAAGGAGGAAGGAGCCTGGGAAGGGTCCAGAAGCTGCCACCACCCAGCAGCCTGCAGCCAATGACCTTCCCCCGACCAAGAGCAGCGACAGTGACCCTGAGCCGGACTCCGAGCCCCTGTTTGTGGAACTGCACCCCATCCTCAGCTCTGTGTTTGGACAGGTGAGTGCCTTTCACGCGTTAATTGTTCATCTCGACTCAACATAAGCCAGTCCAGTTTTCTTTCTTCTGTGCTGTCTCCTCTGCTGTGTAATAGCCTTGTGGTGGCAGAAATTAATCCTCTGTAACGCTCTCATCCACTTTTTCTGGTATGTTGTCTCATTACGTCCCTATCTTACCTCAGAATAATCTAATTTCCCAGCATGACAGGACTTGTGGTTCTGTGCATATCACATGACTGTCTTCCCATGCTTACTACAGAGAGCATGGACACATGGACAATACTGCTGATGCTCGGCTACTGGGATGGTTGCTGGTGTAATGTCTTCTCGTCAATGAAACGCTATTTGTGGCTTATTAATGCAAACCCTGCCAACAAAATGACACAACTGTCAGGGTGCGCTGTGCATGTGAAAAACTTTATGTTATATTGACTCCCTAAATGTACAGCAACGTGGCAGTATTTCCTCCCTGTTACTGAATGCCGAGGTGAGCTCTGATTCTGGTCCTGCTCCCGTATCTCGACATTGGACAGATAAAGGCGTCAGGGAGTTGTACCATGGTGTAATACTCTTATCACTGCCTTCAAGAATAGATAGCAAATAGACAAAAATGTAAAATAAATTAATTAAATATTATTTGTAAGTAAATGTAGGATGCGTTTGTATAGGCTCTTACAAGTTTGTTTTTAAATACTATCAAGTGAGCTAGGGTTGGTCAGTACAATAGTTTAATAGTTGCCAAGACTAAAGGGAGCTATTTATCAAGCAGAGAGAGAGAGAGAGAGAGAGAGAGAGAGAGGAAATGGAGAGAGAAAAAGCACTAACCAATCAGCTCCTAACTAAGTTTACAAAGTCAGCCTGTAAAATGAGAGTAAGAAGCGGATTGGTTAGTGCTTTATATCTCTCCATTTTATCTCTCTTCAGGCTTTGATAAATACCCCACTTAGTGTCCCCACTAAATATTTTGCAACAATTGTGTTATATATATTGATGGTCATTTAAAGTAGTATGATGTGGTGCATTTTTATTGCAGTGGTGCCTGGTTTTACACTTTGCATATCTTCACAACCCAGTGACCAATTTCTTGCTCATCCTGCCCAAGCACTTACATTTCTTTCTCATCCTGCCCAAACACTTACATTTCTTTCTCATCCTGCCCAAACACTTACATTTCGTTCTCATCCTGCCCAAACACTTACATTTCTTTCTCATCCTGCCCAAACACTTACATTTCTTTCTCATCCTGCCCAAACACTTACATTTCTTTCTCATCCAGCCCAAACACTTACATTTCTTTCTCATCCTGCCCAAACACTTACATTTCTTGATCATCCTGCCCAAACACTTACATTTATTTCTCATCCTGCCCAAACACTTACATTTCTTTCTCATCCTGCCCAAACACTTACATTTCTTTCTCATCCTGCCCAAACACTTACTGTACTGGGCATACACTATACAATTATCTGTCAGATAATCTGTGGTTGGAATGAAAACCTGGTAATGGATGAGAGCAACTGAAAATCGACCATTTGCTCCCAAACACTGGAAAATGGACAAAACCTGTGTGTGATTTGACCAATTTGTATAAACAACAGGTTTTGTCCAATTTCCAGTGTCTGGTAGCAAATGGTCAATTTTCAGTTGCTGTTACCCATTACCAGGTTTTCATTACAACCACAGATTATCTGACAGATAATTGTATAGTGTATGACCAACTTTACATTTCTTGTTCATCCTACCCAAACACTTAAGGGCCCTACACACTTGCCGATTACACCGAGCGATATGAATGATCTCGTTCATTCATGAACAAGAAATCGTTCATATCGCTCAGTATGTAGGCACCAACGATGAACAATAGACGGCCCCGCGCTCGTTCATCGTTGGGGCCGGCTCGTTTATGGACAATCTCGTCCATATTAGCATGCAGGGCTATGGGGCCGTGTGATGTCAGGGAGTGAAGAGACTTCACTCCTCCCGTCACAACCGTCACCCCCCCACCCCCACCCCGGCGCCACCGGGTCATTCATCGGCCATATCCGCCGTTGGGCACCTCGGCCATTGTGTAGGGCCCTTACATTTCTTGCTCATCCTGCCCAAACTTTCGACAACCATTGTAGATTTTTTTCCACTACAAAGACTTGGTTGAAACTTCACCTTGAGGCATAACCTACTATCAAATTTGGACCGCCAACCTCAATAATTCTATGTAAAATAAATTTAACTAAAGTATTGTTATTTAACCCGTATTTCTGCATAACACAACAAAGGAAATGAAGACACAAGACTACCTTCATTGCAAGTGTCTTAGTATTTAATATGACTAATTTGCATACAATATTTTACATGTGCAGCAATATGAAAATATTTTGTTACAGATGCCTAGATTGGGGTAGGACAGTGATTGAAGTCAGTGCCCAAATCTAAACATAAAATAGGTGTAACAAACACAAAAGCAAAGCAATTGTGCTGAAGATTCTATTTACATTGGGCTGGTGTCTGAGTCACCCACACTGTCTATGCCGCGTGCAGTTGCCCACTGTTTTAAGCCTGAGCATGTCTGTGTCCCAGTCGCTCAACAATTGTCCCTGGAGGATAAAAGGGGTGGCTAAGCAGAAGCAGGTATGTGCAAGTTTCAGCGGTGCACTGATGGTGTGTCTAAAGACACACCGAAACAGTCGCTGCGAAGGGGCTTAGTGGGCATCTCAGTTTATCCACTCGAATCAGCCCCATAATGTTCTTGATGATCTGTGTAACCAGGCTTGGACTGGCCCACAGAGGTACAGGGGAAACCACCGGTGGGCCCCACTGCCTGGGAGCCCACCTCCTGCTCTAAGGATCAGGTTCCAGACTATGCACTTGAATTATACATCATACATATGTTACCTTATACTGTACTATGGTGTATTTTCTACAGTGCATTGCTGTTATGAATCTTTTATTAATCTGGTACATTATCATGCATGCAGCAGATGAATTTACTGTATATATTTATGAAGGAGCCCAGACATTGCACTCTCTAATGGTTAGTCAAACCAATGAGGTGGCAGGCCACACCCCCTCTGTGGACTGGCCACATCCCTAAACATGGGCCCCTACCACTGCATTCCCCCGGAGGGCCCTGCATGCCCCAGTCCGACACTGTGTAACTATTGTCTTGCTGTTGTTCATGTAAACTCTTCTCTTATTCCAGAAATAACAATCCATCCATTGTTATTTCTTTGAAACAAAATTCCTTATACAGCTACATTATGTTGCTCCTAATAACCCCTATCTACATTTCTGTTTGTCTTTCCACATACACCATAGATAACTGCATACAACCTCTCCTTCTCACGGTTAATGTATCTTGTTGAAAGTCTAAAATGCTAACACACCTTTGTATGTTTTAAAACATCAAATAAGGTTTTTACTGACTGTGTGTTAAAATCTCTAATGAACAATTGCAATTAACTTTCCATCCCATTTCCTGACAAATGTGTGGGAGTTGGGGCATCGTTTTGAAGAGCAAGCCCATGCAATATTGTACATGATTATATGTATGGCAGAGAAATATTATTTTGAACAATGAGGGTCATTCCGAGTTGATCGGTAGCTGCCGCTGTTTGCTGCGTAGCGATCATTTAAAAAAACTGCAAAACTACACATGCGTATGGGCCACAATGCGCACGCGCAGCATACAAGTACAAAGAGCATCGTTGTTTTGCATTGCTTCTAGCGACCATTCCATTCGCACAGCCGATCGCAAGGAGATTGACAGGAAGTGGGAGTTTATGGGTGTCAACTGACCGTTTTCTGGGTGTATTTGGAAAAATGCAGGCGTGTCTAGGCGTTTGCAGGGCGGGTATCTGACGTCAATTCCGGGACCTTTGTCGCAGCAATCATCGCACAGAATAAGTAACTACAGGGCTAGTCTTGTTTTGCACAAAATGTTTTTGTACCGCTCGGCTGCACAGGCGTTCACACTCTTGCAAAGCGAAAATACACTCCCCCGTGGGCGGCGACTATGCGTTTGCACGGCTGCTAAAAGTAGCCAGCTAGCGATCAACTTGGAATGAGGGCCAATATATCTAAAAATCCTGTAGTTAATGGGGCGTTCTATGCAATGTTTTTATGACCCGCACCTCATTATAATGGTCATTACATTTCTATATATACTTACCCAGCTGGGGAGCCCAGTACTGCTGTATTGCTGTGTAGACACAGCACACCACTCAACAGCCGGCAAGGAAATGGTTTGACAGACTGCAGTGGTCCGTGGCGTGAAGTCCTTCTCAAAGTGCAAGCAGCTAAGCTCTATATAGTGCCTGTACAATGCTTGATTAGTGCTTTCACCACCAGCTTGATAAATCTAAAAATAATGACCATAATGATCTGGTCATAAATCTGGAGCATTAGGGACAGTTATTATTATCACCAAGAAAACTCATTAACCACTGTATATATGTCTATCACACTCTCTTTAGCCCCTTTAGAGCAGGAAGCCAGTTACGAGGAAAATACATGTTAAACTGAAGAGGCAGACAGTGACCCACAGTTTTGTATGCTTGCACTGCAGAATTTTATGATGTGAACTTGCAGATTCATACTGTATATAAGGGCAGCTCCAGTGATTTAGCATCAACTTAAATAATTCAAATTCACTCTTTTTGTCTTGAATTAAGTCATATTTAGATATATGTCTAACATTAAGGCATATTATATACTGCTTGTACTTCGCAAATGGCAGTAATCACCAAGTTTTGTTACTACTGTACATCTTGTTGCTTATTAACTGAGATAAATGCAATTGTTTGCAGTTGACAGACACTCTGACAATCATGGTTAATCTGGGTGGACTGTTTTACATACTTCAGTCGTTGAAATCAGAAGTATTTGAGGAGATTTATTAGACCTTCTAAAGAGGACAAGTGGAGGTGTTGCCCATAGACCAATAAGATCCCATCATTTTATAGAAAGTACTAGACCAGGGGTGGCCTGACTTTTGCAGTCAGCGATCTACTTTGAAAACTGAAAAGCTTTCATGATCTCCCTGGGCTTGACAGGCAAAGGGGCGTGGTGTAACATAAAGGGGACATGACCTCAGGGTGTAGGGACTGTCTGGCCTGAAATCACACATTGGCCCCTACAGTAATAAACACATTGCCCCACACAGGAAAAAAACTCCAACACATTGTCCCCCACAGGATTTATCTCAAACACATTGCCCCACACAGGAGTAAAAGGAATAAAACACATTGCCCCACACTGGAGTAAAACGTCCATTTTCCCGGTGTTGCACGCATACACAGTAAAAAAATCACTGGGAAAAAGCCAAGCAGCACTCAGTCTCAGGAAACCGCAGGTAGAGGAAGGGACAGAGATCCAGCAGCGGCCGCTCATAGCACTATGTATTGACCATGTAGTGACTACCGGCTAATACGTGTTTGCGGGTAGGGCAGTCACCGGAGTGGAGGTAGTACAAGACAGTAGACAACATAAGAGAGGTCCCAGGCACCGGAACTTACTGCACACTGTCGGCACCAACCACGGACAGACAGGTGGGTCAGACACACTGTCCTGGGGCCATCTGTTGTCTCTTTGGCTCCCAATACTAGTATTCCCGGCTACTTCGCAGACCCGCGCCTCCGTCCCAATATCCGCCTCTAGGTTTGGCTTAATAGAGAGCATATAGCCTCTCTCAACTGCCACTGCTCTTCTCAGCAAAGCAGAGCAACACTGCCTGTATTCTCCCCCTGCTCCTCTGTAACCCCTCTGCATCTCCTCAATACCGACACCCAGAGCACGTGCCCCCTTAGCACCTCCCCCCCCCCCGCGGGAGGGGGAGGGGTGGGGTAGCACTGATCCTGGGCAGGTGTGCAGGCAGGTGTGGGTAGCACTGAGGGGGCAGGTAGCAGATAATAGACACGTGCAGCAAGAGACACATAGATGCACTGATCAGGGAACATGCTGCTCTATGCTGCAGGTCCTGTACCATGCACTGGGCATTATGCAGCAGGCAGACCCCAGGGCACCAGCACCCAGTCACAGGGCACTACACTGTGCATATTATACTTCCATTTCCCAGTCACACAAAGCGCAGGAGATGCAATCCCAGCCAGAGGCTCTGCAGTGAGCCTCATACAGACACAGCCACCACCCCTTGCCATGGAGAGGACACGGGAGGGCCGGCTACGGGTCCCCATCCCGGGCTTACCTCGCAGGTGGCTCTCCTGGATGTAGCAGGGTGCAGTGGGGGTGACATTGTCGGAATGAGGAGAGATGAGAGGGGTGCGCTCGTCCATCCCATCAGCAGCCATGACAGCAGCTGCAGCTACAGCAGAGGGGAGGGAGGGAAGGAGGCTGCAGTCACATTGTACATGTCAGAGGACTGGGAATCACAGGGAGGAGACATGGCGGTGGTGGTGGGTGCACATCATCCTCCCACGTAGAACCCCCTCACTGAGCTGCTGGCATCTCCTATATATTTGCCCAGATCTATTTGGCCAGATCTGTGACTGTATGACTCTGACTCCGCCCAGCATTGTGACTCCGCCCAGCGTTATCCACAGAGTGACAGAACTGGGCAAATAAATAGGAGCAGGGGTTAAAGTGAGCCTGAACGGGGCGGAACTGCGTTCCGTCAGTTCCACTTGGAGACGGAACGCAGTTCCGCCTCCTCTGGCTCACCTAACCCGATGTGTGCCGGCGCCGCAGGGAGATGCCGGGCGCCCGCTGAGATTGTGTTATCAGCGGCGCATGGCTCTCCATGCACAGCCGGCGGCAGGCGCTCACTACTGAGCTCCTGCTTCCGGCTCTGTCAATGCGCGCTATGAGAGAGACGTCATGACGTCTCTCTCATAGTGCTGGGGAGCGGACGCCAGGAGGATCACAGTGGGAGCGGGGATTGGTAATTATTGTGTTTTGTTTCATGGTTTTTTTAAATGTGTGACTACTACTGGGGGCATAACTACAGGGGGGCAAGCTACTGGGGGCATTACTACTTGGGGCAAACTACTGGGGGCAAACCTACAGGGGTGCATTACTACTGAGGGCATAACTACAGGGGCACATTACTAGTGGGGGCATAACTACAGGGGCGCATTACTACTGGGGGTATAACTACAGGGGCATTACTACTGGGGGCATAACTACAGGGGCTAAACTACTGGGGGCATTACTACTTGGGGCAAGCTACGGGGGGCAAACTACATGGGGCAAACCTACAGGGGCGCATTACTACTGAGGGCATAACTACAGAGGCACATTACTACTGGGGGCATAACTACTGGGGTGCATTACTACTGGGGGTATAACTAACTACAGGGGCATTACTACTGGGCGCATAACTACAGGGGCTAAACTGCTGGGGGCATTACTACTTGGTGCAAACTACTGGGGCTAAACTACAGGGGTGCATTACTACTGGGGGCATAACTGCAGGGGCGCATTACTAGTACTACTAGGGGCATTGCTACTGGGGGCATTACTAATTGGGGCAAACTACATGGGGCTAAACTACAATGGCTAAATGACTTGGGGGCATTACAACAGGCGACATTACTACTGGGGGCAATACTACACGGGGCATTACCATTAAGGGCATTACTAATGGGGGCACTACTAATGAGGGCATTGTAAAGGGGGCACTTCATAAGGGGCATCACTCCTGGGGACATAAGGGGCACTACTACTGGGGGCATTGCATAAGGGGCACCACTACGATGGGTTCTATATAAGGGGCACTACCACTGTGGGGACTACCAGTACAGTGGACATTGCATAAGGAGCACTACTACTTTGGGCATTGTAAAAGGGGTGCTACTGCTGTGGGCATTGTGTATTACGGGGTGCTACTACTGTCGGCATTATGTGTATTGGGGGTGCTACTACTGTGGGCATTATTACTATTGTGTGACCACGCCCCTTTCTTTTTAGACCACACCCCTTTATTGCATGGGCGCCGGGAAGGGGGGGGGGGAGGTTGTGAGTTCCACCACATCTCTAGGACCACTTTAAGCACTGTATAGGAGATTGTTCTCTGCTTAAAAATAGCTGCCTCCTGTGGGCACTATGGACCGCTGCATGTCAGGCTGCTGGTGGGAAAAGAGAGATGAGACAGCAGCCTTTGAGGTAACAAAGTGGCTTACATGAGTTTCGGGGCTCAACAGGTTGCTGTACTCACTGCCAGTCTGAGACACAGCAGCTGTGCCTGTCTAGAGTCCAGCACAACTGGTGATGGCCCTGTCATCCTGCCCCTTGAGCCACCTCTGCATGTACAGCTCTGTTTTTGCTATGCATTTTAGAGCTGAGTATGCCAGGCCTCTCTCATTACTATCAGGTTATGCGCAAATAGCCTGATTCTGAGTTGGACACAAGTGGAAATGAGTACGTACTGTATCTCAAGGATATCTGCAAACTGCACACACATTGTAGAAAGTTATCGCTGATTGCTCATGTCCGCAGTCCCTGGCCTGTCCACATAAGAACCATACATTCTCATGCAGACATACAGTACTGTGCAAAAGTTTTAGGCAGGTGTGGAAAAAAATCTGCAAAGTTAGAATGCTTTTAAAAATAAAAGGGGTAATAGTTTATTTTATCAATTAGCAAAGTGAATGAACAGAAGAGAAATCTAAGTCAACACAATAATTTTTTATTTTTTTTTGATCATGTAGATTTTATTGAAAGGGAGAAGCATACAGAACAGCAAAATAGAAAATAACAATGACACAATCGGTATACATGTGGCTGGGAAGCCAGTAACAGCATTTATATGTCACATTTCTCCGAGAGGGAATAAAAAGGCAGTTGAGGAATAAGACTATATATTATAGTAACATTACTTTTGGAGATTAAGAATGGGAATAGTAAGGGAGTTTTGAAGGAAAGAGAGACATAACGTCGGGAAGAAGCTCGTGCTCATAAGATTTCACGCTAAAGTGGTGTCGGTAGGTATGTGGAAAGATAGAGAGGTCGAGTAGATGGGATGGGGAGTGCTAGGGAGAGAGATATCAGGGGGAGAAGAAAGAAGAAGGGAAAAAAGAAAAAGGAGATGTCCTCCCCTGGATCAGGGGTCCGGGAGATGTGGGGGAAGTGGGGGGAGAAGGAGAGAAGAGGAAAGAAAAAAATAAATAAAAAAAAAATATATAAAAATAATAAAATAAAATAAAAAATAGATATAGGTTGGAATTCGTACTTAGTTCAATCCTGGGAGGGGGTGGTTGTGGTATCTATACCAGGGAAGCCAAGTGGAATGGAATTATTGTACTGTGTTGTGTTGGAGGCTGGTGATATATTCCATGTTAGCGACAAACCAAATTCTATTTATTAGCGCCTGATGACTGGGAGCTTCGGGGCTCTTCCCATTGCGCGCTATTTGGTATTTAGCTGTGCAAGAAATAAAGAGGATCAATTTTTTCGAATCCTTAGAAATAACGTCGGGCGGAGCGCAGAGAAGAAGATTAGCGGGTGAGAGAGGTGTGGGTAAATCAATTAGTTGAGAGGAGAGCGTGCGGACCATCGTCCAATACGTAACGATTACTGGGCAGGTCCACCAAATATGATAAAAGGTGCCCACGTGTCCGCAATTCCTCCAACAAAGGTCAGAGGTATCCGGGTATATCTTGTGTAGCCGATCCGGTACCAAGTACCATCTCGTATATATTTTATATTAATTTTTCGCGGATTGCTACGCTGATGGAGCATTGTGAGATTGCGGAACGAATTGCGCTCCACCCCACCTCGTCGAAGTTTTGCCCGAGGTCCGCCTCCCATGCTAGCACGTGCGGCTTTAGAAAGGGATTTTCAGGGATGAGGATGGATTTGTAGAGAAGAGAAATAGCACCCCTGTCAGTTGAGTTATATATGCAGAATCTCTCGAGAGGGGAGTGAATCGGCAATGGAAAGGGTAGACGAAGAGAAGAAATAAAGTGACGGATTTGAAGATATTGGTAAAACAGAGAGTTGGGTAGATTATATGTGTTTTGTAAATCAGAAAATTACTTAATGGCGTGTGTGCCTGTGAAGTGTGAATTCTGGTGACGCCTGCAGAAATCCAAGGACGGGCCATTTGGTGAGAGAGCCCCGGGGGAAATGCTGAGTTATACCAGATGGGAGTCAGAGGGGAGGGATATGTGGACAGTTTCAGTTTTTTGTTCAATTTCTGCCAATGGCTAAGTGTCAAATCTATTGCAGGTGAAGGGTGGCGGGGCTGTGGGCGATGCTTGCTAGGAAGCCAAGGTAAATATGAAATCGTCAGGATTTCCATGAGATCCCTTTCCAGGTCAACCCACCATTTAGTATGTTTTGGAGCATGCCAGGCAATCATTTGGCTCAACCTAGTTGCATCGTAATATCGTCGGAGGATGGGGAGGCTTAGACCGCCATTCCGAGGATGTTTAGCTAAAATATCCTGTCGTATTCTGGGTTTCTTATGGTTCCAAATAAATTTACATAGAGAAGATTGGAGGGTAGTTAGAGACTGGTGAGGGATTGAGATTGGAAGCATCTGGAATAAGTATAGGAGTTTGGGGAGGGCGTTCATTTTTATTGCATTGATACGTCCCACCCAAGAGAGTAAGTATGATTCCCATTGATGGATATCCTTAAGAATAGAAGCAATAAGCGGGGGATAGTTAGCTCTTTAGAGAGCACTGTAGGATTTAGTTTTGGAAACCCCAAGATATTTAAGCGAATGTTTGCGCCATGAAAAGTGAAAATTCTGTTGCAATTTGGGACTTTGCAGGTTTAGGGATGTGTAGGGAGAGGGCTTCAGGTTTTGTCTGGTTAATCCTGTATCCCAAAAGGGGGCCGTATATAGATAGTTCCCGGAAGAGGTTTGGGAGAGAAATAGTTGGGTTCGTCAAGGTCAGGAGGATATCGTCGGCAAAAAGGGAAATGGTATACTCTAGTGATGAGCGGGTTCGGATCCTCGGGATCCGACCCGCCCGAACTTCACCTTTTTTTTACACGGGTCCGAGCGACTCGGATCCTCCCGCCTTGCTCGGTTAACCCGAGCGCGCCCGAACGTCATCATCCCGCTGTCGGATTCTCGCGAGATTCGGATTCTATATAAGGAGCCGCGCGTCGCCGCCATTTTCACACGTGCATTGAGATTGATAGGGAGAGGACGTGGCTGGCGTCCTCTCCGTTATATTAGAAAAGAACAGAGTAAACTGAGTGACTTAGTTATGTGGGGAGGATTGGGGACGGGGAGCAGCTGTTAGGGAGTACAGTGCAGGGTTTACCACCAGTGAGTTAGTTTAATCCTTTGTTTCTCTGCCTTAAAAAAACGCTCCACCATATCTGTGCTCAGTGTGCTGCACTGCTGCATGATATATCTGTGCTTAGTGCAATGCTGCCTAATTGTGGGGACTGGGGAGTAGTTATAGCAGGAGTACAGTGCACAGTTTTACTGACAGTGACCACCAGTCCAGTATACGTTTGTCTGCCTGAAAAACACTCCTGTGGTGTTTTTTTTTCTTCTTCATACTAGTTTAGCAGTCTGCTGACAGTGTCCACCAGGTCCGTTATATACAGTATATTATATATATAAGCAGTACGGTAGGCCACGGCTGTACCTACCTCTGTGTCGTCAGTGCACTTGTCGTCCATAAGTAATATAATACTATACTTACTATCCATCCATCTACATTGTATACCTACCTGTGGTGGGGTTTTTTTTCTTCATACTAGTTTAGCAGTCTGCTGACAGTGTCCACCAGGTCCATAATATACAGTATATTATATATATAAGCAGTATGGTAGGCCACGGCTGTACCTACCTCTGTGTCGTCAGTGCACTCGTCGTCCATAAGTAATATAATACTATACTTACTATCCATCCATCTACATTATTGTATACCTACCTGTGGTGTTTTTTTTTCCTTCATACTAGTTTAGCAGTCTGCTGACAGTGTCCACCAGGTCCATTATATACAGTATATTATATATATAAGCAGTACGGTAGGCCACGGCTGTACCTACCTCTGTGTCGTCAGTGCACTCGTCGTCCATAAGTAATATAATACTATACTTACTATCCATCCATCTACATTGTATACCTACCTGTGGTGGTTTTTTTTTCTTCTTCATACTAGTTTAGCAGTCTGCTGACAGTGTCCACCAGGTCCGTTATATACAGTATATTATATATATAAGCAGTACGGTAGGCCACGGCTGTACCTACCTCTGTGTCGTCAGTCACTCGTCCTCCATAAGTAATACAATACTATACTATCCATCCATCTACATTGTATACCTGTGGTGGCTTTTAGTTGTGCGCATTAAAATATGGAGAACAAAAATGTGGAGGTTAAAAAAATAGGGAAAGATCACGATCCACTTCCACCTCATGCTGAAGCTGCTGCCACTAGTCATGGCCGAGACGATGAAATGCCATCAACGTCGTCTGCCAAGGCCGATGCCCAATGTCATAGTACAGAGCATGTAAAATCCAAAACACAAAAGATCAGTAAAAAAATGACCCAAAAATCAAAATTAAAAGCGTCTGAGGAGAAGCGTAAACTTGCCAATATGCCATTTACGACACGGAGTGGCAAGGAACGGCTGAGGCCCTGGCCTATGTTCATGGCTAGTGGTTCAGCTTCACATGAGGATGGAAGCACTCATCCTCTCGCTAGAAAAAAGAAAAGACTTGCGGCAAAAGCACAGCAAAGAACTGCGTTCTTCGAAATCCCAAATCCCAAAGGAGAGTCCAATTGTGTCGGTTGCGATGCCTGACCTTCCCAACACTGGACGGGAAGAGCTTGCGCCTTCCACCATTTGCACGCCCCCTGCAAGTGCTGGAAGGAGCACCCGCAGTCCAGTTCCTGATAGTCAAATTGAAGATGTCACTGTTGAAGTACACCAGGATGAGGATATGGGTGTTGCTGGCGCTGGGGAGGAAATTGACAAGGAGGATTCTGATGGTGAGGTGGTTTGTTTAAGTCAGGCACCCGGGGAGACACCTGTTGTCCGTGGGAGGAATATGGCCATTGACATGCCTGGTCAAAATACAAAAAAAAATCAGCTCTTCAGTGTGGAATTATTTCAACAGAAATGCGGACAACTGGTGTCAAGCCGTGTGTTGCCTTTGTCAAGCTGTAATAAGTAGGGGTAAGGACGTTAACCACCTCGGAACATCCTCCCTTATACGTCACCTGCAGCGCATTCATAATAAGTCAGTGACAAGTTCAAAAACTTTGGGCGACAGCGGAAGCAGTCCACTGACCAGTAAATCCCTTCCTCTTGTAACCAAGCTCGCGCAAACCACACCACCAACTCCCTCAGTGTCAATTTCCTCCTTACCCAGGAAAGCCAATAGTCCTGCAGGCCATGTCACTGGCAAGTCTGACGAGTCCTCTCCTGCCTGGGATTCCTCCGATGCATCCTTGAGTGTAACGCCTACTGCTGCTGGTGGTGCTGCTGTTGTTGCTGCTGGGAGTCGATCGTCATCCCAGAGGGGAAGTCGGAAGACCACTTGTACTACTTCCAGTAAGCAATTGACTGTCCAACAGTCCTTTGCGAGGAAGATGAAATATCACAGCAGTCATCCTGTTGCAAAGCGGATAACTGAGGCCTTGACAACTATGTTGGTATTAGACGTGCGTCCAGTATCCGCCGTTAGTTCACAGGGAACTAGATAATTGCTTGAGGTAGTGTGCCCCCGTTACCAAATACCATCTAGGTTCCACTTCTCTAGGCAGGCGATACCGAGAATGTACACGGACGTCAGAAAAAGACTCACCAGTGTCCTAAAAAATGCAGTTGTACCCAATGTCTACTTAACCACGGACATGTGGACAAGTGGAGCAGGGCAGACTCAGGACTACATGACTGTGACAGCCCACTGGGTAGATGTATTGCCTCCCGCTGCAAGAACAGCAGCGGCGGCACCAGTAGCAGCATCTCGCAAACGCCAACTCTTTCCTAGGCAGGCTACGCTTTGTATCACCGCTTTCCAGAATACGCACACAGCTGAAAACCTCTTACAGCAACTGAGGAAGATCATCGCAGAATGGCTTACCCCAATTGGACTCTCCTGGGGATTTGTGGCATCGGACAACGCCAGCAATATTGTGCGTGCATTACATCTGGGCAAATTCCAGCACGTCCCATGTTTTGCACATACCTTGAATTTGGTGGTGCAGAATTATTTAAAAAATGACAGGGGAGTGCAAGAGATGCTGTCGGTGGCCAGAAGAATTGCGGGCCACTTTCGGCGTACAGGCACCGCGTACAGAAGACTGGAGCACCACCAAAAACACCTGAACCTGCCCTGCCATCATCTGAAGTAAGAGGTGGTAACGAGGTGGAATTCAACCCTCTATATGCTTCAGAGGATGGAGGAGCAGCAAAAGGCCATTCAAGCCTATACATCTGGCCACGATATAGGCAAAGGAGGTGGAATGCACCTGTCTCAAGCGCAGTGGAGAATGATTTCAACGTTGTGCAAGGTTCTGCAACCTTTTGAACTTGCCACACGTGAAGTCAGTTCAGACACTGCCAGCCTGAGTCAGGTCATTCCCCTCATCAGGCTTTTGCAGAAGAAGCTGGAGGCATTGAAGGAGGAGCTAAAACAGAGCGATTCCGCTAGGCATGTGGGACTTGTGGATGGAGCCCTTCATTCGCTTAACCAGGATTCACGGGTGGTCAATCTGTTGAAATCAGAGCACTACATTTTGGCCACCGTGCTCGATCCTAGATTTAAAACCTACGTTGGATCTCTCTTTCCGGCAGACACAAGTCTGCAGAGGTTCAAAGAACTGCTGGTGAGAAAATTGTCAAGTCAAGCGGAACGCGACCCGTCAACATCTCCTCCTTCACATTCTCCCGCAACTGGGGGTGCGAGGAAAAGGCTACGAATTCCGAGCCCACTCGCTGGCGGTGATGCAGGGCAGTCTGGAGCGACTGCTGATGCTGACATCTGGTCCGGACTGAAGGACCTGCCAACGATTACTGACATGTCGTCTACTGTCACTGCATATGATTCTCTCACCATTGAAAGAATGGTGGAGGATTATATGAGTGACCGCATCCAAGTAGGCATGTCAGACAGTCCGTACGTATACTGGCAGGAAAAAGAGGCAATTTGGAGGCCCTTGCACAAACTGGCTTTATTCTACCTAAGTTGCCCTCCCTCCAGTGTGTACTCCGAAAGAGTGTTTGGTGCCGCCGCTCACCTTGTCAGCAATCGGCGTACGAGGTTACTTCCAGAAAATGTGGAGAAGATGATGTTCATTAAAATGAATTATAATCAATTCCTCCATGGAGACATTCACCAGCAGCAACTGCCTCCAGAAAGTACACGGGGACCTGAGATGGTGGATTCCAGTGGGGACGAATTAATAATCTGTGAGGAGGGGTATGTACACAGTGAAAGGGGTGATGAATCGAACGATGATGATGAGGTGGACATCTTGCCTCTGTAGAGCCAGTTTGTGCAAGGAGAGATTGATTGCTTCTTTTTTGGTGGGGGCCCAAACCAACCAGTCATTTCAGTCACAGTCGTGTGGCAGACCCTGTCGCTGAAATGATGGGTTCGTTAAAGTGTGCATGTCCTGTTTTTACAACATAAGGGTGGGTGGGAGGGCCCAAGGACAATTCCATCTTGCACCTCTTTTTTCTTTCATTTTTCTTTGCGTCATGTGCTGTTTGGGGAGTATTTTTTTAAGTGCCATCCTGTCTGACACTGCAGTGCCACTCCTAGATGGGCCAGGTGTTTGTGTCGGCCACTAGGGTCGCTTAGCTTAGTCGTCACACAGCTACCTCATAGCGCCTCTTTTTTTCTTTGCGTCATGTGCTGTTTGGGGAGTATTTTTTTGAAGGGCCATCCTGCGTGACACTGCAGTGCCACTCCTAGATGGGCCAGGTGTTTGCGTCGGCCACTTGGGTCGCTTAGCTTAGTCACACAACGACTTTGGTGCAGCTCTTTTTTTCTTTGCATCATGTGCTGTTTGGGGACTATTTTTTTAAGTGCCATCCTGTCTGACACTGCAGTGCCACTCCTAGATGGGCCAGGTGTTTGTGTCGGCCACTAGGGTCGCTTAGCTTAGTCGTCACACAGCTACCTCATTGCGCCTCTTTTTTTCTTTGCGTCATGTGCTGTTTGGGGAGTATTTTTTGGAAGGGCCATCCTGCGTGACACTGCAGTGACACTCCTAGATGGGCCAGGTGTTTGTGTCGGCCACTAGGGTCGCTTAGCTTAGTCGTCACACAGCTACCTCATTGCGCCTCTTTTTTTCTTTGCATCATGTGCTGTTTGGGGAGTATTTTTTGGAAGGGCCATCCTGCGTGACACTGCAGTGCCACTCCTAGATGGGCCAGGTGTTTGTGTCGGCCACTTGGGTCGCTTAGCTTAGTCACACAACGACTTTGGTGCAGCTCTTTTTTTCTTTGCATCATGTGCTGTTTGGGGACTATTTTTTTAAGTGCCATCCTGTCTGACACTGCAGTGCCACTCCTAGATGGGCCAGGTGTTTGTGTCGGCCACTTGTATCGCTTAGCTTAGTCACACAGCGACCTTGGTGCGCCTCTTTTTTTCTTTGCATCATGTGCTGTTTGGGGACTATTTTTTTGAAGTGCCATCCTGCCTGACACTGCAGTGCCACTCCTAGATGGGCCAGGTGTTTGTGTCGGCCACTTGTGTCGCTTAGCTTAGCCATCCAGCGACCTCGGTGCAAATTTTAGGACTAAAAATAATATTGTGAGGTGTGAGGTGTTCAGAATAGACTGAAAATGAGTGGAAATTATGGTTTTTGAGGTTAATAATACTATGGGATCAAAATGACCCCCAAATTCTATGATTTAAGCTGTTTTTTAGGGTTTTTTTAAAAAAAACCCGAATCCAAAACACACCCGAATCCGACCAAAAAAATTTGGTGAGGCTTTGCCAAAACGCGTTCGAACCCAAAACACGGCCACGGAACCGAACCCAAAACCAAAACACAAAACCCGAAAAATTTCAGGTGCACATCACTAGTATTCTCGACGCGATTGACACATATCCCGGATTTGTCAGGGTTAGCGAGGGGTTCGATGACAAGTTCGAATATAAGAGGTGATAGCGGACACCCCTGGCGGGTTCCGTTAGAGATAGTAAAGGTGTCTGACAGCAAGCCGTTAGAAAGTACCGACGCCGAGGGGTTTTGGTATAAGGCCTGAATGGCTTGGAGAAATTTACCGTGAAAGCCAAAACGCCGGAGGGTCTGCTGCATGAAGGGCCAAGATACCCTGTCGAAGGCTTTCTCCGCATCTAAAGCGAGTGCCACAGACGGGATCTTCTGTAGGTTAATGTAATGAATAATATCAATTACGCGTCTAATATTATCGAGATCCTGTCTAGAAGGGACAAAGCCCACCTGGTCAGGGTGTATGAGCGAGGGGAGAATAGGGTTGAGTCTATTGGCCAACACTTTGGCGAAGATTTTCAAGTCGGAGTTCAAAAGTGATATAGGCCGGTAGTTAGAGACAAGCTGGGGGTCCTTGTCGGGTTTTGGGATCACAGTAATAACAGCCTTAGTTGTGTGGGAGTGGAAGGGAGACCCGTCTAGTATAAGATAAAATACCGTTGTGAGGTGGGGGAGTAGCGCGGATTGAAAAGTTTTATACTAGGACATCGGGAAGCCGTCTTGGCCTGGGGCTTTGGACGGCTTCTGAGATTTGATAGCAAGATCAATTGTCAACACAATATTTTAGGTGACCACCCTTTGCCTTCAAAACTGCATCAGTTCTTCTAGGTACACTTGCACAGTTTTTGAAGGAACTCAGCTGGGAGGTTGTTCCAAACATCTTGGAGAACTAACCACAGATCTTCTGAGGATGTAGGCTTGCCTCTTCATGTAATCCAAGACAGACTCAATGATGTTGAGATCAGGGCTTAGTGGGGGCCATATCATCACTTCCAGGACTTCTTGTTCTTCTTTACGCTGAAGTTAGATCTTAATGACACTGGCTGTATGTTTGGTATCCGGTCTCTAGGTCGACAAGACTTAGGTCAACAGTGTCTAAGTAAACCACTGTTGGTCGACAGTAACTAGGTCGACAGGTTTTCTAGGTCGACAGGGTCTCTAGTTCGTAAAGTTCTAGGTCGACAGGTCAAAAGGTCGACATGCGATTTTCCATTTTTTTCCTTTTTTTTTTCCTTTTTCATACTTTACGATCCACGTGGACTACGATTGGGAACGGTAACCTGTGCCGAGCACAGCAGTAGCGGGTCAAGGCACCTTGCCCGAAGCAAGAAGACCTGGTGCACTAATTGGGGTTCACGGTCACTGTATGGTGAAAACGACACCAAAAAAGATTAAAAAACTCATGTCGACCTTGTGACCTGTTGACCTAGACCATGTCGACCTAGATACCATGTCGACCTAGAGACCATGTTGACCTAGAGACCCTGTCGACCTAATTACTGTCGACCAGTAGTGATCGACCTAGACACTGTCGACCTAAGTCTTGTTGACCTTCAATACCACGCCCGTATGTTTGCTGCAGAATACATGTGGAGCCAATCAGACATCTCCCTGATGGTATTGCATGATGGATAAGGATCTGCCTGTATTTGTCAACATTGCTGAAATGCAGCCCCAAACTTGAAAGGAAACGCCACCATGCTTCCTGTTGCCTGCATACACTCATTATTGTACCGCTCTCCAGCCCTTCGGCAAACAAACTGCCTTCTGTTAAACTAAATATTTCTAAATTTGCCTCATCATTCCGGTGCACCTACTCCCATTTTTCTGCACCCCAGTTCCTATGTTTTCATACATAGTTGAGTCACTTGTCCTTGTTTCCACGTCGAAGGTATGGCTTTTTGGACGCAATTTTTCCACAGAGACTACTTCTGGCCAGACTTCTGTGAACAGTAGATGGGTGTACCTGAGTCCCACTGGTTTCTGCCAGTTCTGAGCTGATGGCACTGCTGGACATCTTCTAATTTCAAAGGAAAGTAAGCATGTCTCTTCATGATGTACCTAGAAGAACTGATGCTGTTTTGAAGGCAAAGGGTGTTCACACCAAATATTGATTTAATTTACATTTCTCTTCTGTTCATTCACTTTGCATTTTGTTAATTGATAAAAATAAATTATTAACTCTTCTATTTTTTAAAATATTCTTAGTCTGCAGCATGTTTTCCACACCTGCCTAAAACTATTGTAGAAACAGTACTGTAGATTACAAGTGTGGACAGACTGATTCATCATTTGACAGCCCACTCTTTCTGTGTGCGGTAACTGGGCAGCGACACGCAATCGCACAGAACTGACCAGTCTCGGAGTGTCAATGGATGCATCCAACTTAGAGTCAGTCTAAATATGATTAATCCAGGTGCAAGTTTTGCACCCACCAGCTGGGTTTGTATCCAACGCTATACAATATAATGAATAAGGCAATAGCTCAAAGGCAACACTTGACAAACAGACAACACAATAGAATAAATAAGAGAAGCAAACCAATCCAATAAATAGTCCACAGAATAGGTAATCTTCTTCTTATTCATGTTTTCCTCAGGAGCGGGTACATGTAAAGAAGAAGAAAAAATAATGGAGTTCCGGGAACAGCGGGAGGGGGGTTGCTATTGGAGAAGAACCTCTTGAGGGCTCTAGGGGTCTCACATCAATAGTGCTGGAGTTCCTAACAATGGGGGTGATGTATGAAAAACGTCCTAACGGACGTTATGTGCCTGGGGGCGTATCACCACATTATCGTGGTGATACGCCCCCACCCGCCGCCACAATGTATTATTTGCATGCCTGCCGATGTGGGAGGGCGTTATGTCACCTGTAGTGTGATATGCCTTCTTCCACATCGGCGAGGCTGTTATCGGCGCAGCAGTCTGTGCGCATACGCCCTTCTCCCCTCCTTCCAGCAGGCACTGCTAGCAGCCTCCGGCTCATGCGCCGCCGGAGGTTTGTCCAGGAACAATAAAGTTTTTTTCATCTCAATTTCATTATAAAAAAAAACAACAACAGCACATCCATGATTGAGGGTAACACACAGCGCCTGGCCGGGGGAGGCGTTCCGGCCCGGCGGACTTAAGAGTCGAAAAGTCACAGCAGAGGCAATCATACATTGCCTCTGCCCTTCGTTTGACAGTCACCACTGCGGGGAAGCGGTAAGCGGTGGGGGCGCGCGGCGGACAATGCACACGGCGTTAACACTCCGTTCATACATTAGGGGGAAGCGCAACATACAGGCTTAAGGTGCGCTGTGGTCAGCAGAAACCACAGCGCACTTTCATACATCTGGCCCATTATTCTGCAAGTCCAAGATTTATAACACTCATCAAGTCCAAGAATTACAATATTAAGCAAGTCCAAGGATCCTAAGAGTCAGATAGCGACAGAAAGGCACACGTTTTAAGGATAGCCATACTTGGTTCCAGTGACATCATTACTACCTTGGTTATTTTGATTTAACTATCTGTGCTTAAGCCTGGATATCACTAAAGCTGCAGTGTTATAGGCCCTACACACTGGCCGACATCACTGCACGATATGAACGATCTTGTTCATTAATGAACGAGATAACGTTCATATCGTGCAGTGTGGAGGCACCAGCGATGAACGATGCGCGGCCCCGCACTCGTTCATCGCTGGTGCCCCGTCGGCTGTGCATGCAGGCCAATATGGACGATCTCGTCCATATTTGCCTGCAGTTCTATGGAGCCGTGTGATAGGGCGAGTGAAGTAACTTCACTCCCCCCGTCACTGCCCCCCTGCCGCCGGATCGCCCATCGGCCTTATCCGCCGTCGGGCAGCTCGGCGGCAGATCGGCCAATGTGTAGGGCCCATTAGTTTGCCTTGAGGACCTTGAGGGCTGGGAATGGCTGTATTACAGAGCAATGTGTTATGTTAATAAATGGAGCATAATGGGGCAGATGTATTTAGCCTGGAGAAGTGATAAAGCAGTGATAACGCACCAGCCAATCATTATGGGTTTGAAAAATGACAGTTAGGAGCTGATTGGTTGGTGCGTTGTTACCTTCCACTTATCACTGCTTTATCACTTCTCCAGGCTTAATACATCTGCCCCATTATGTCATTGTATGCCCAGGAGAGAGAGGCCACCATTGAGGGGGGAATGGGTGGGGGCAGCAAGAACCCACAGGAAGAGGATAAAATGGAGTGAACTTGATAGAGGGATCCCCAGACACCATTCTTACATGTACTCTTTGATAGGCTGCATTCGCAAAAGCAATATAAGCAATAGATGGCTTTTACAACCAGTTCAATAGAAATGAAAATGGAAAACATTATTTAAAAAAGTGAGTGAATATTCCATAAACAGCTAGCCAGCTCTATAACATACCTCCCAGCCCTCCACTTGAGAGCGCCCAGTCAGATTCTGTTAGGACAGTATTAGAGAAAGCGGGAGTTGAATACCAGGTCAGTACAGAAAAAATTACGTGGCCTTCAGCTATTTAAAAATGTAAATTTTGACTTTTACTGTAAAACTACTGTGTATGCTCTGTAATATATTTGTACACTATACAAGTCTAGCATCATTATTTTTTTTATATTTGTACACTAACCAGAAGTAGAATAATAGTAATTAAAATGTTTAAGTCTGTACAGTATAAACTCTTGTAGCATTTCCTATGCACAGGTGTCCCTACACAGCTAGATATTTTCAGCTGCCCACAAAACAGGCATGTGTTCTGGGTTTGCACAGAGCTTTATATAGGGGTTGCAGCTATGTTACCGGTCACAGTACCGGCCCCTAAATCCCGCCCACTCACAATCCCGATGGACGGCATGCCGAACAACAAAGACTACTCCCACTCTTGGATGTCCACGACACCAACAGAGTGGGAATAGAACCTGTGGTGAGCCCGCTGCGTGGTGAGCGCAGCGAGCCCGCAAGGGTCTTGCTTTACCCCCCTCCCCGCCAGGGTGTCCGTTCAGATGGTCGACAGTGTTAAGGTCGACACTCACTAGGTCGACCATTATTGGACGACATTAATAAGGTCGACATGGGCAAATGGTCGACACATGAAAATGGTCGACACGTGAAAAGGTCGACATGTGTTTTTCAAAAAATTTTAATTTTATGTAACTTTTTCATACTTTACGATCCACGTGGACTATGATTGGGAACGGTAACCTGTGCCGAGTACAGCGGTAGCGGAGCGAGGCACCTTGCCCGAAGCATGGCGAGCAAAGCGAGCCATGCGAGGGGGACGTGGTGCACTAATTGTAGTTCCCCGTCACTTTCCGCAAAAAATTACACAATAAAAAATAGGATTTTAATTACCTACCGGTAAATCCTTTTCTCGTAGTCCGTAGAGGATGCTGGGGTTCACATTAGTACCATGGGGTATCGATGGGTCCACTAGGAGCCATTGGCACTTTAAGAGTTTGAGAGTGTGGGCTGGCTCCTCCCTCTATGCCCCTCCTACCAGACTCAGTCTTGAAACTGTGCCCGAGGAGACGGACATCTTCGAGAGAAGGATTTTACACAGATAGTGGCTAGATTCATACCAGCTCACACACAAGACAAACCAAGCTAACTAGCTTGAAACATCAGCAACGGCTGAACAACATTACTTACCAAGTAATAAAACAGTACTTAACCAAGAACTAAGCAGTACTGAACCAAGTAACCACTGCAGGATCACGAAGCACTGGGCGTGCGCCCAGCATACTCTACGGACTACGAGAAAAGGATTTACCGGTAGGTAATTAAAATCCCATTTTCTCTTACGTCCTAGAGGATGCTGGGGTTCACATTAGTACCATGGGGATGTACCAAAGCTCCCAGAATGGGAGGGAGAGCGTGGAGGCTTCTGCAGAACTGATTGACCAAACTTCAGGTCCTCAGAGGCCAAAGTATCGAACTTGTAGAACTTTGCAAACGTGTTCGACCCAGACCAAGTAGCCGCTCGGCAAAGCTGTAAAGCCGAGACACCCCGGGCAGCCGCCCAGGAAGAACCCACCTTACGAGTACAGTGGGCCTTAATAGACGTAGGACACGGCAATCCTGCTGTAGAATACGCATGCTGGATAGTGAACCTGATCCAGCGAGAGATTGTCTGCTTAGAAGCAGGACACCCAAGTTTCTTGGGATCATATAGTACAAACAGAGAGTCCGATTTTCTGTGACGAGCAGTCCTTTTCACAGATTTTCAGAGCCCTTACAACATCCAAGGACTTTGATGAAATGGAGGAGTCAGTAGCAACTGGCACCACAACAGGTTGGTTGATATGAAATGCCAACATAACCTTCGGAAGAAACTTCGGATGTGTCCGGGGGTCAGCTCTGTCTTCATGGAAGATCAAGTAGGGGCTCTTACAAGACAAAGCCCCCAGCTCCGACACATGCCTAGCAGAAGCTAAGGCCAACAAAGTGACAGCCATCCACTTGAGAAACTTGACCTCAACCTCCGATAGAGGCTCGAACCAATCTGATTGGAGGAACTGTAACACCACGTTAAGATCCCAGGGCTCCGTAGGCGGCACAAAGGGAGGCTGGATGTGCAGAACCCCTTTCAGAAAAGTCTGAACCTCAGGGAGGGAAGCCAATTGTTTCTGGAAGAAAATGGATAGGGCCAAAATCTGGACCTTTACGGATCCCAACCTTAGGCCCATATCCACACCTGCTTGCAGGAAGAGGAGAAACCGTCCCGTAGGAAACTTCTTGGACTCACACCAAGATACATATTTCTTCCAAATATGATGGTAATGTTTAGACGTAACTTCTTTCCTAGCCAGTATCAGGGTAGGAATAACCTTGTTCGGAATGCCCTTCCGAGCTAATATCTGGCGTTCAACCTCCATGCCGTCAAACGTAGCCACTGTAAGTCTTGATAAGCAAACGGCCCCTGCTGCAGCAGGTCCTCCCGAAGAGAAAGAGGTTTTTGGCTCATCCAGCAGTAGATCCAGAAGATCCACGTACCAAGCCCTCCTGGGCCAGTCCGGAGTAATGAGGATTGCCTGGACTCCTGTTCTCCTGATGAGTTTTAGAACTCTTGGAATGAGTGGAAGTGGAGGAAACACGTACACCGACTGGAACACCCACGGAGTCACTAGGGCGTCCACCGCCACAGCTTGCGGATCCCTCGACCTGGAACAATACCTACGAAGCTTCTTGTTGAGAGGAGAGGCCATCATGTCTATTTGAGGTACATCCCAAAGATCTGTCACCTCTGTGAACACCTCCGGATGGAGTCCCCATTCTCCTGGATGGAGATCGTGTCTGCTGAGGAAGTCCGCATCCCAGCTGTCTACTCCCGGAATGAAGATTGCTGACAGCGCCAATGCGTGTTTTTCTGCCCAGAGGATGATTCTTGTTACCTCTGACATTGCAGCTCTGCTCTTCGTTCTGCCCTGTTGGTTTATGTAAGCCCCTGTCGTTACATTGTCTGACTGTAGTTGAATGGCTCGATCTCGCAGAAGATGAGCCGCTTGGAGAAGACTGTTGTAGACGGCTCTTAGTTCCAGAATGTTTATTGGTAGTCCGGCTTCCAGACTTGACCACCTTCCTTGGAAGGTCTCCCCTTGAGTGACTACACCCCAGCCCCGGAGACTTGCATCCATGGTTAGAAGGATCCAGTCCTGAATCCCGAACCTGCGGCCCTCCAGAAGGTGAGGCAGTTGTAGCCACCAGAGGAGTGAAATCCTGACTTTTGGCGACAGACGTATTCTCTGGTGCATGTGCAGATGAGATCCCGACCACTTGTCCAGGAGATCCAGTTGGAAGGGTCGAGCATGAAACCTCCCATACTGCAGAGCTTCGTAAGAGGCTACCATCTTCCCCAGAAGTCGAATGCACTGATGAACCGATACCCGGGCTGGCTTCAAGACATCCCGGACCATTGCTTGTATCACCAACACTTTCTCCTCCGGGAGAAACACCCTCTGCACTTCCATGTCGAGGCTCATACCCAGAAAGGACAACCTCCTGGTCGGCTCCAAATGTGATTTTGGAAGATTCAAGATCCAACCGTGGTCCCTGAGTAGGTGGGTCATGAGAACAATGGACTGTAACAGCTTTTACTTGGACAATGCCTTTATCAGCAGATTGTCCAGATACAGAATTATGTTCACCCCCTGTCTGCGGAGGAGAATCATCATCTCCACCATCACCTTGGTGAATACCCTCGGTGCTGTGGAAAGGCCAAAAGGCAGGGCCTGGAAATGAAAATGACTGTCTAACAGTGCAAATCGGAGAAAAGCTTGATGCGGCTGCCAAATCGGAAACCTAGATATCCAGGGATACCAGGAATTCCCCCTTCTCCAGACCTGATATCACCGCCCTTAGAGACTCCATTTTGAATTTGAACGCCCTCAGAAAGGGGTTTAGCGATTTTAAGTTCAAAATGGGCCTGACCTAACCATCCGGTTTCAGTACCACGAAAAGGTTCGAATAGTAACCTTTGTTTTGTAAATGGGGTAGAACTGGTATATTGACCTGTGATTCCACCAACTTCTGGATGGCTTCCTGTAGGATAGCCCTGTCCACCAGCAAAGCTGGCAAGCCTGATTTGAAGAATCGGTGAGGAGGGAGATCCTGAAACTCCAGCCTGTATCCCGGGGACACAATATCTTGCCCCCAGGGATCCAGGCCGGACGACACCCAGACGTGGCTGAAATGCCTGAGTCTCGCCCCCACCAGCCCTACCTCCAGGCCGCGCTGTCCACTATCATGCGGAGGACTTTGGCGTACCTGAAGCAGGCTTCTGTTCCTGGGAACCCGCTGCAGCAGGTTTCTTGGATTTTGGCCGACCTCCTCTAAAGAAGGTGTTGGAAGGCTTGGCCTTTCTTGTTTTAGCAGCCCAAAAGGACTGTGAGGCAGCTGAAGAAAAAGTTTTTTTCGTAGCAGGTGCACCTGAGGGAAGAAAAGGTGACTTACCCGCTGTAGCCGTGGAAATCCACGCATCCAACGCTTCCCCAAAGAGAGCCTGACCTGTGTAGGGTAGGGTCTCCACACCTCTCCTGGAATCCGCGTCGGCAGACCACTGGCGCAGCCACAGTCCTCGACGAGCTGAGACAGACATCGAAGATATCCCTGCAGCCATGAAAACCAGGTCTTTCATGGATTCCACCATAAATCCTGCAGAATCCTGAATGTTACATAAAAACAATTCAACGTCACTTTTATCCATTGTATCCAAATCCTCAAGTAATGTGCCTGACCACTTTACTATAGCTTTGGAAATACATGCACAGGCAATAGTAGGACGTAGTATCGCCCCTGAAGCCGTGTATATGGATTTGAGAGTAGTGTCAATTTTGCGATCAGCCGGTTCTTTTAACGCGGTAGTTCCAGGGACAGGTAAAACCACCTTTTTTGAGAGTCTTGATACAGACGCATCAACTATGGGTGGGTTTTCCCATTTTTTCCTATCCTCCTCAGGGAAAGGGAAAGCAACCAGAACTTTTCTAGGAACCTGAAATTTTTTCTCTGGGTTTTCCCAGGCTTTCTAAAATATAGCGTTTAATTCCTTAGACGCAAGGAAGGTTAGCAAGGCTTTCTTATTGTCAGTGAAGAAAGCCTCCTCAATCAGCTCAGCTCAGGTGTTGTATCAGCAATATTCAACACATCTCTAATGGCCTCTATCATGAACTGCACCCCTTTTGCAAGAGATGCCGCCCCCCCCCCCCCCCCGCAGCACATCCCCATCACCGTCTGCCGCATCAGAATCGGTATCCGTGTCATCTTACATAATCTGGGCAAGAGCACGTTTTTGGGAGAATACAGTAGGGGCCCCGAGGTAACAGAACCGGACAAACTGCCATAGAGTTCTGTAAAACCTGAGTTGCAGATTCATTTTGTGCAACTCTAGTAGAAATCTGAGAAATCATACTTTTAATAGAGGCTAACCACTCAGGCTCCATTGCTGGGACCTGTGCTAACACAGGGCAATACTGATTACATGGAATGGGATCATCCTGAGAGGACATAACCTCTGCAGCATATGACACAGAGTCCCTGGACATAGCTTAGTGGAGACCACAATTCCACACACACACACACACACACACACATACAGGGAAACCCTTATCCAGCGCTTACTGTGCACCTTAATAGGTTGCACAGCACAGATTTACAGCCTCCCCCCTTCTACAACCCCCTGGTAGCGTTTAAGATAGCTGGAGTTGATTTGGAGGGACAGCTCTCCCTGTCAGCGCTTCTGCAGGCAGGAAAATGGCGCTGAACGCTGCTGGGTCCTCTCTGAGAAGCTCAGCCCCCTTCAATGGTCCTGTCTTCCCACTCTTCTGAAGATTATACTGGCCTGAGGAATTGTGCTGGCAGCGATCCTGGGACCCTGACAGGCTTGGAGGTCAGTGTAGGGTGTAGGCGCTGGCTCAGGGCGCCCCTCACAGCGCCGTACCATGTACCGCTGAGCCCCAGAGCGCAGTTAGTACTGCGGTCCATACCCTGTTGCCGCCATCTTCACACCGGCTCCCCGCTTGCCAGGGGGGCCGGTGACTAACTCGCCACAAATCTTCTGGCTCTGTAAGTAGGTGGCGGCATGCTGCTGGGGTGAGCGATCCCCTGTGGCGGGGAACGTTCGATCCCCTCAGGAGCTCAGTGTCCTGTCAGCGGAGATAGTGGCTCAGACCCCGCAGGGCGGACACTACTTCCCCCCTTAGTCTTTCGAAGCAGGGAGGCTGTTGCCAGCAGCTTCCCTGTGCCTAAACTCTATTAAAAATAATAAAACTAAAAGAACTCCTATGGAGTTCCCTAGCTGTGACCAGCTCCTCTGGGCACATTTTCTAAACTGAGTCTGGTAGGAGGGGCATAGAGGGAGTAGCCAGCCCACACTCTCAAACTCTTAAAGTGCCAGTGGCTCCTAGTATACCCGTCTATACCCCATGGTACTAATGTGGACCCTAGCATCCTCTAGGATGTAAGAGAAAGTTAAAAATATCATGTCGACCATTTCATGTGTTGACCCTTCATGTGTCGACCATTTTCACGTGTCGACCATTTGTCCATGTCGACCATGTCAATGTCGACCAATAGTGGTCTACCTAATGAGTATCAACCTTAACATTGTCGACCATTCATATTGGAACCCCCCGCCAGGATACCGGCATCAGTATGCTGACCGAGACCACTAGTCGCGCGTATCCAACCCTTATACAGTGCTAATAGGTGCTAAACCCAGAGGCCAGCATATCAATACCCACATGCTAATTACAACAGAATTGAAAATAGGTGCAAAACTTTTTACAAGTAAATGTTATAAGGTGGATGGAGCTGAAATGATAGAGTATACTGCATGTACTGATAAGACTCTGACATGCTCTTGAAGCAGGGGCGGATCCAGAAGAAAATTAAAAGGGGGGCACCATGATAGAGGAACAGTAATAGTTATATTTACATGCACCTAAGGCACGCGTGCTCCCAGATAAGGGGTGTGGTATCACAGAGAGTGTGGCCTCACAGAATACGCCATTAGGTAATTATTGTCAGTAGGAGCGCGTCCTGGTTTATTGTCAATGTTTCACCCTGATGAAAAGGCTGATTGGGCCTTGAAATGTTGGTCACCTGTTCCATTAGTTATGGGAGCCTGGAAGGCACCCCAGCACAATATAATTATTAAAGTTTTTAGTTGGTGGTGGCAGGTGCAGCATACCTTGTTTTTGGCACTTCCTGAGCTGGACTCTGGCTGGATGGCAGTGGGGGAGGTAGGTTGCAGTGTGAGCAGGGGGAGGCTGGAGCTGCAGCTCCAGCCTCCCCATTGGTTACCATACGGACTTGCTGGTAGAGCCGCGGCGGGTCCTAGTGCCTGCAGGCTCTTTTATCAAATCTGACTGACGGAAATAGCAGTAGTGTTTCTGCTGTTGTCCCTTTGAAAAAAGAAGAAGTCAGAAACGACAGGGGGGGCACGGGCCCGAGTGTCGTCCCCCCCCACCCCTGGATCCGCCTATGTCTTGGCGGCTATGTTTCTGAGATCCTGAATGCTTATACCCCTTATACTCAGATACTTCAGAGAGGAGTCTCTCATCTCGTCAGTACATGCATTAATTCATTCTGCGCCCTGCACAGAGATTAAAGGTAACTTCAGTAAGAGTCTGTGGAAGATGTCTAGCTATGTCTAAGTGATATATGAAATGTACTTTGATGTAACATCTCCAGAGAGATCCTGAGTGTCCTGGTTTTTTTTAGCGTACAGCCAGTCTCTGCACATTTTATCCATCAGCTCAGTAGAGCTTTGTAGTGTCACCTCTAGACAAGCCTGAAGTCTGTGCCATATTATAGATGTGCCCTCTGCTGTGCTCAAAACAAACTGCACACAACATGTTTACTTGCACTATCTTTGTTCTGTACAGTTGTCTTCCTTTGCGATGGTGATATCATATATAGACTAGTTCTTACTAGAAACAAGATACCGTTGATCTCTGAATAGCAGTCATATTTGCAACTTAATTTTTTTCTGTTATTTGCTTTCTTGAAATAAAATCTTTGTGAATACGCTGCACCCAGACATTGGAGGTCATTCTGACCCGTTCCCTCGCTGCTTTTTATCGCAGCCGAGCGAACAGGTACCCACTGCGCATGCACCGGCGCCGTAGTGCGCCGGCGCATGCCAGACAGCCGAAGGCCGTAGCTGGGCTGCGATAGCCTCTACCTGATTGACAGGCAGAGGTGGTCGCTGGGCGGGAAGGGGCGGAACGGCGGCGTTTGCCGCCATTTCGCAGGCGTGGCCGGGTCGTGCGGGGAGCGGGCCACAGCGGCTGCGTGACGTCATACGCAGCCACTGCGGGCCAGGGAGCGACAAGTAGCTCCTGGCCAGCAAGCTAAAGCTGCGCTGGTCAGGAGCTACTCTTGAAGTGCAAAGGCATTGCCGCTGTGCGATGCCTTTGCACTTCTGCTGGGGGGGGGGGCACTGACATGCGGGGCGGACTAGTGCTGGGTGTCCCTCCGCATGTCTGAGTGCCTGATCGTAGCTGTGCTAAATTTAGCACAGCTACGATGATCTCGGAATGACCCCCATTATTCATTATGTTTCTTAAATCCAATTTAGCCATGCTTGGTGTAATGGTGTTTTGGGAATTAACCTTCATTTCTCCTTCTTTGTAGATTTGAGCCACTTCTGTGTTTGCCTTATGTACACAATAACATTTTAAGTCCCTTTTTGTTAGTGCATGTTTAAACCACATTGCATTTATGTTCAGATTTGATAAACATATAAGGGGGAGATTTATCAAGCATTGGAGGAGAGAGATGAAGTGGAGAAGTTGCTCAAAGCAATCAATTATCTTCTGTCATTTATCTAGCACAGAAAGGGGATTGGTTGCCTTTGACAGCCTCTCCACTTTATCTCTCTCAAAGGGGTCTAGACATTAACCATTCTTTGATTCAGACCTGATCGTAGATGTGCTAAATTTAGCACATCTACGATCAGTTTCTCTGACATGCGGGGGGACGCCCAGCACAGGGCTAGTCCGCTCCGCATGTCAGGCCCTAACCCCCCCCCCCCCCCCCCCACACACACACACACACACACACACATACAGGTGCGAAAGCATTGCAGGATGCTGTCGCACCCGCCAAGTAGCTCCCTACCTGCACAGCCTAGCTAGTGTGATGTCACGCAGCCACCGCGGCCTGCCCCCGCAACGGTCCAGACATGCCTGCGTTATCCGGGCCATGCCCCAGCAATGGCGTTCTAATGCCGTTGGCATGCCCCCTTCCACCCGCGACCGCCTCTGCCTGTCAATCAGGCAGTAGCGATTGCACCAGTGAGATGCTTTCGCATCTCACTGGCTTCAAATGCGCGGTGCACTTGCCGCGCGAGTGCGCTGCGTAAAGGGCTTCAGAGTGCGATCACTGTTGTAGAAGCGATCGGCTCTGAATTAGGCCCTTAATTTGTACAAAAGCCAACGCCGGAATCCCGACAGGCGGTGAAATCTCGCTGCCAGAATACCGATGCCACAGGCTTTTCTCCCTCTGTCAGTGTCTACAACTCCCATAGAGGGAGAATAGATCCTGTCTCACTGGTGGTTGGGATCCCGCTGTCGGAATCATGAAGCCGGGATCCCGGATGCCGGTAAAACGTATGTATTCCGTTTGTTCTCGCACCTTGGACCTAATTCAGACCTGGTCGCAAGCAGGCATTTTTTGCACTGCTGCAACCAGGTAGTCGCCGCCTACAGGGGGAGGGGGTAATCGCTGTGTATGGGTGCGAATGCATGTGTAGAGAGCTGCACAATCAAAAGTTTGTGAAGTCTCTGCACGGCTCAAGACTTACTCTTCCAGTGCAATGATCCGGCCCGGAGCTGACGTCAGGAACCCTCCCTTCAAATGGCTGAACACTCCTAGGAAACGGTCAGTTGACACCCACAAACGGCCTCTTCCTGTAAATCTTGCAAACGCCGGTGCAATCACTTTCTTCGGCCATCCCGTCACTGTCCTGCGCTCCCCGTCGGTGGGTGGACCTCGCGTCTGCGCATTGCGGTGCATACGCATGCACAGTTCATACTTGATCGCTGCTGAGCGAAAACACACAGCAGCGATCGGGTCTGAATGACCCCCCTTGCTCCTTCTCTATGGGAAGGAGGCTTGGTTGCAAAGAGGGATCCATTTAGATCCCTCTGCCATTGCTCGGCTCCTTGCGCCAGAAGTCACACATGTGTGAACCCTAGTTCATACGTATGCAGTAGCACTGGCAAGAAAGACTCGGCAGTGCTAAGTTTCACTGCTGCTAAAGTAACTGTGAAAGGAGTTGAGGGGACAGCTTAATATTGAATTGCTCCGGTTCTGGCAGTGATTTAGATAATCTGGCCCCTGATAATTAACACAAGGGATAGGCTCCAAGGCATACTGCCTAGTCTCCCAGAATGGCCGGGAGGCTCCCGAAAATCTGGTGCAGTCCGGCAAGCCTTCCGCATCCAGCTTGCACCCCCTGCTCACCCCCACAGCAAGCCGCTATTAGTGAAAGAGTGTGAGGGGCGATGACATAATTTGCACTAAATTGCGTCATCGTGGCCCAGCTCCTAGCTGTACAATGCCAGTAATACTGATATTGTATAAAGACGGGCAACCCCGGACCACTCACCTTTTCGGGAGCACCGCTCCCTGTTGAGCCAACCTGGCTGCTCCGCCAGAAAGTCGGCACATATGCTTCAAAGGCTTGATACATCTCCCCTTTAGAGATGAATGTATAGTTTTTAACTACATAGATGTGCATTACATGCACTCTAAATAATGTTTTTAAGCATTTAATTAAAGCAGCACAAAGTTAATTAAATGCATGTAAAAAATACTGCCTCATTTGGAGTACTTCGTTTTCTCTGACGTCCTAGTGGATACTGGGGAACTGTACTTTAGTACCATGGGGTATAGATCGGGTCCATTGGAGCCTGGCACTTTAAAACCTTTAGTGTGTGTATGTGTGTGCTGGCTCCTCCCCTCTATGCCCCTCCTACCAGACTCAGTTTAGAAAAATGTGCCCAAGGAGCCGGGTGCATTTATTTGGAGCTCCAGAGAGTTTCCTTTATTTATTATTTTAGTTCTTTATTTTCAGGTAGTACTGATTGGCAACCAGTCTACCTGCTTCGTGGGACTTAGAGGGGGGGCCGAAACAACCTCTTGAGGGTTAATGGTTTGTAATCCCAGCTGACAGGACACTGAGCTCCTGAGGTACTGATCACACGTCGTTAGTATGTGTGCCCACTCCAGCAGCTAGCCGCCACCCTCTAACAAATGCCGAAGATCGCAGGTACGGCGAGTGTTAACACCGGGATCCCGGTTAGCGGGCCCCCAGTGCGGTTTGGTGGTATGTCACATGGCGGTCACGGACCACGAGCTGCAGTGCCTGCCGCGGGCTGCACTGGCTCAGCGGGCTTTATGCTCCACAGGTGCTCACTGTCAGTAAGCTTTCTGTGTACTGTATATCTTACTTCAGCCAGTATAAACAATTTAGTGTGACTGCGCACCATTACAGGGGCGGGGCATCCCTGAGAGCGGGACCAGAGGCGGGAAGGCGCATTTCCTGCTGCTGCGGATCATCAAGGCTGCATGCACGCTGCTCCTCCACAGACCCACGCTGTTACAGACTCTGTACTGGTACCAAGGGGTCATAGCAGGGGGAGCACATCAGCGGTAGCGCCGCTGCACATATAAAAGGTGATACACATATTTTCACACACTGCGCCGCTGTGTTCTGTGTGCTGGTCTCCGTTTCTCTGTGTCACTCCAGGTGCTCTCTAGGGTCTGTGTGGAGGTGTTTTTCAGTGGGTTTGCGCTGCATTCCAGTTGTGTACAATATGTCTGTTGACATGGTTTTGTGTGCTGCTTGTAACTCTACCCCTACTTCTGCGGGGTCCCTCATGTGTGAACAGTGCTCCTTATCTCCACAGGGACACAGTTCACAGGCACCTGACTGGCTAGATACTTTGCAGCTAAGAAGGAGAAACAGGGGTTGAAACAGTCTATTGATTGTATGGCTAAAGCAGCAGATACCAGAAAGGCTTCTCAGCCCCCTCTGTTGGTTTCACATAAACTTTCACTGCCACAGGTTCTCCAGTCTGATTCTGATTCTGACCAGCCTGATGTGGATGATGATGATATGGATGGATGAGGACAGCTCTCTGTCCACCGGGGTGGAGGCCCTCATTTATGCTGTAAGAGAGGTTCTTCACATACCCGATCAGGAAGCAGAACAAGATGAGGAGTTGTACTTTAATGTTAGACCCAAGACCTCAGCCATATTTCCTGTGTCTAATGAATTAAACTCCCTGGCCAGGGAGGCATCGGTGAACCCTGACAAGAAATTCAAAACTCCTCAGAGGTTTTTGTCTACTTTTCCCAGCTGAGGACAAGAAGGTATGGGAAAACTCGCCATCAGTCGATACGTCTGTGTCCAGACTGTTAAGAAATTGGTACTGCCGGTGCCAAGGTCTATATCCCTAAAAGACCCCACTGACCATAAAATTGAGACCACTCTCAAGGCAAAATATACGGCAGCGGTCGTAGCACAGCACCCCACAATAGTTTGTGATTGGATTTCTAGGGCAGTAGTCAAGTGGTCTGATAATATTATTAATGGATTAGGCACTCTGCCCCAGGATGAGGTCATTACTCTGCTGCAACACATACAGGATGCTGCAAATTTTATGAGCGAAGCTGTAAAAGAATTGTGTAAGATAAATGGCAGCACTACTGCTATGGCAGTTCCGGCACGCAGAGCTCTGTGGTTACGTCAATGGTCAGCGGACGCAGATTCCAAAAAGGGTGTAGAAAATCTTCCTTTTACAGGTGGATGCCTTGTTTTGGGACGAGTTAAATAAATGGATCTCCCAGGCAACGGCGGATAAGTCTACCTATCTGCTATCGGCTGCACCACGTTCTCGACATTCTTACACAGTACCCTCCTTGCAGTCCTTTAGTGTGCCAAGGTTCAGAGGCAGGGGCCAAGGGGTCTCCACAACTCCCAGAGGATCTCGTGGTAAGTCCCGTAAACCTACAGCTGCTGCGTCCCTGGACCAGACCACCAGATCCCCTGCCACTAAGCCTTCCGCGTGACGGTTGGCCCCAGCAGCAAGGTGACTTTCAGGTAGGTGCTCGCCTTCAACAATTCCTGCCAGGATCCTTGGGTGAGGGACCTCATTTCCCAGGGATACCGCCTGGAATTTCAAGCACTTCCTCCTCACAGATTTTTCAAATCGAGCTTACCAGTTTTGCCCGCAGAAAAAGTTACCTTACAAGAGGCTATTCAAAAACTTTTGTGGTTAGGGGTGGTGGTTCCAGTACCTCCTCCATTACACAACAGGGGTTTTTACTCCAGTATTTTTGTCGTTCCAAAACCAGACGGTTCAGTGCGACCCATCTTGAACCTGAAATCTCTAAACCCATATCTGCGGGTGTTCAAATTCAAGATGGAATCCCTGTGGGCAGTGGTGTCCGGTCTGGAGGAGGGGGAATTCCTGGTATCTCTAGATGTCAAGGATGCTTACCTATACATTCCCATGTGGCCCCCTCATCAGGCTTACCTCAGGATCACCATTTTGAATGACCATTTGCAGTTTCAGGCCTTACCCTTTGGCCTATCCACAGCTCCGAGGGTCTTCACCAAAGTCATGGTGGAGATGATGCTGCAACTGCGCATGATGGGAGTCAACATAGTCCTCTACTTGGACGATCTCCTGATAAAGGCTATGTCCAGGGAGCGTCTGCTGCACAGCATCGATCTGACGACTCGCCTACTTACGGTTCATGGGTGGATCCTAAATTTTCAGAAATCTCACCTGGAACTGACCCAATGTCTTCAGTTCCTGAGAATGATACTAGATACAGTGTCTCAAAAGGTGTTTCTTCCGATGGACAAGGCCTTAGCTATCCAGGCTATGGTCTGCTCAGTGCTCCGTCCTCGCAAGGTATCCATACATCTTTGCATCCGCTTGCTGGGCAGGATGGTTGCTGCTTACAAGGCAATCCTATACGGCAGATTTCATGCCCGGCCATTTCAGCTGGATCTGCTGGACAAATGGTCGGGGTCTCACCTTCACATGCATCAGAAAGTTACTTTATCTCCGAAAGCCCGGATTTCTCTATTATGGTGGCTACAAGTTCCTCACCTGGTAGAAGGCAGGAATTTCAATATCCACTGGTGGATTCTATTGACAACGGATGCCAGCCTCCAGGGTTGGGGGGCTGTGACCCAAGGGGCCCAGTTCCAGGGGATATGGTCTGCTCTGTTGATAAACGTCCTGGAACTCAGGGCAATTTACAATGCTCTTCTGCAAGATTCTCATCTCCTGAAAGATCAGGCGATCCAGGTTCAATCAGACAATGCCACGGCGGTGGCGTACTTGATCCAACAAGGGGGAACAAGAAGCAGAGCGGCGATGTGAGAAGTGTCAAAAATACTCTTCTGGGCGGAGGCCAATGCAAAGGCCATCTCAGCTATATTCATTCCAGGAGTGGACAACTGGGAAGCAAACTTCCTCAGCAGACACGACCTCCATCCGGGGGGAAAGGGGCCTACATCCCCAGGTGTTTCACCGGTGGGGCTGTCCGCAGATAGATCTGATGGCTTCTCATCTCAACAAGAAACTATACCGTTACTGTTCCAGAACGAGGGATCCGCAGGCTGTAGCAGTGGACGAGCTGACGACACCATGGACGTACCAGTTTGTGTGCCTGTTCCCTCCTCTACTGCTAATCCCAAGGGTTCTAAAAAGACTAAGAAGGGAAAGCGTTCAAGCAATTCTAATTGCCCCGTATTGGCCTCGACGGGTGTGGTACTCGGACCTCCTAACCATGGCTCTGGAGGATCCCTGGCCTCTACCTCTTCAAAAGGATCTTCTTCAACAAGGTCTGTTCGTCTGTCCAGACTTTCAGTGGCTACTTTTGACGGCTTGGAAGTTGAGAGTGAGAGTCTAGCAAGAAAAGGTCTTCCCTCCAGGGTCATTTCCACTAAGATCCAGGCCAGGAAGATGGTTACGTCTAAACATTATCTCCCATGGAATTTAGAATTGGTCGTTTTCTACTTTTCCTGCAAGTGGGAGTGGATATGGGCCTACGTTTAGGCTCCATCAAAGTGCAGATTTCGGCGATCTCTATTTTCTTCCAGAAACAACTTGCCATGTTGCCAGAAGTACAAACTTTCCTACAAGGAATTGCAACCGCCCTTCGTACCTCCCATGGCTCCGTGGGAACTCAATATGGTTCTGTCCTTCCTTCAATCGGAGTGGTTTGAACCCTTGCATAGGGTGGAGTTGAAATTTCTTACCTGGAAGACGGTGATGTTATTAGCATTGACGTCTGTCAGACGTGTCTCTGAATTGAGGGCCTTATCCTGTAAGAGCCCTTATTTGATTATTCATGTAGACAGTGCGGAACTCAGGACCCAACCTCAGTTTTTGCCAAAAGTGGTATCAGCTTTTCATGTGAATCAACCCATTGTGGTTCCGGTGTTGTCTGACGTTTCCGTGGGTCCAGAGTCCTTGGATGTGGTGAGGGCTCTGAAGATTTATGTCAAACGGACTGCTCGTCAACGGAAATCTGACTCGCTGTTTGTCCTTTATGATGCCACCCAGATTGATTGCTTAGAAGCCGGACGACCAGTTGCTCGTTGGCTCAGGTTGACCATTCAACAGGCCTATACTTCGGCGACTCTGCCTTTGCCGACGTCTATTCAGGCCCACTCAACAAGGTCTGTGGGCTCTTTCTGGGCGGCTGCCTGGGGGGTATCGGCCTTGCAGTTGTGCCGAGCTGTTACTTGGTCTGGTTCAAACACTTTTGTTAAGTTCTATTGGTTCGACACCTTGGCCAAGGATAACCTTCAGTTTGATCAGGCGGTTTTACAGGGATCTCAGCACTCTACCAACCGTTTGGGAGCTTTGGGACTTCCCCATGGTATTAAAGTACAGTTCCCTAATATCCACTAGCACGTCAGAGAAAATAGGAATTTGATACTTACTGGTAATTCCTTTTCTCGTAGTCTGTAGTGGATACTGGCGCCCGCCTCAGTGCTTTGATTCCTGCTTACCTGTGTAAGTGTTTGGTTGGCCCGCCCTTGTGGTCCCCTTTTGTTTTTCGGATAGCTTTGCTATCCTGGTTCGGTTTGTGTTGCTATCCTCTGTTCTGGGTAGCGCCCTCATTTTCGGTTATGGTTGTGTGTTGGCTTAGTGCCTCATCGCTGTTGTACCTGTTTTCTTCTCTTGTGGTATGTCCGTCTCCTCAGGCACAGTTTCCTAGACTGAGTCTGGTAGGAGGGGCATAGAGGGGAGGAGCCAGCACACACATACACACACTAAAGGTTTTAAAGTACCAGGCTCCAGTGCACCCGATCTATACACCATGGTACTAAAGTACAGTTCCCCAGTATCCACTACGGACTACGAGAAAAGGAATTTGCTTTAGGTATCAAATTCCTGTTTATTTTGAAGTGTTTAAAGAGTTGTCCACTTCTGATCTGTGGACTTGATGATGTGATTCATGGTGAATCATGTTATCATTGCCCTGCCCCATATTGCCCAATGCTGCCGCATTCCACAACAGGTGGCTGGGCTGTGATGATAGGATGCGCTGCACCAAGCTGCCTGAACTTCCTACCTCTAATTCCCCATACGGGAAAGAGAGATAATAATTTATAAGCAGGGATGTATGGTATAGATATTGCCAACACCTTTTGGCGATAACTAGTACTGCGGCATTATGGGGGAGAAGCAGTATCAGCGCACATTATGTGCACTGATAACGCTTCTCCCCCATATATTACAGCCGCGGAACGGGCTCAGTCACAGGGACGTTATGCTCCATTTTGACAGCTGCAGGTGGTGATGCCCATACCCATACACCACAGAAAGGACAGAGCTGTCCCTGGCTGTAGCTGGTGCCAGCTCCAGACTGCGCAGTAGATCTTGCATGAGTACCGAGAAACTGCGCATGCGCAGAGGAGCCAGCCGGGCAGGGAGACACAGCGCATCAGCACTAAGCTAATGCGCTGTTAGCTCAGGGGGGCATCGCCAGAGGGGGGAGCTTTCGCTGACCTGCTTCAGCAGACAAGATGTTTATACATCTTGTTGATGTTCCTTCCTGCTTCGTCTCGGTAATGAGGCAAAGCAGGAAGTGTTATAGCAGCACGATCCATGCCGCTATAATACGTTTACCTCATGTTTGAAAAATGACAATTAGGAGCTGGTTGGCTGAGAATTTATCACTCTTTATCCGTCTCCACTTTATCTCTTGTTAAGGCTCAATACATGTGGGCCCTTGCCACATTACCAGTGTCAGGTGGTGACAGATGGAAGTGTGTGACAGTTGGTCAGGACTGAGGGGGTCATTCCAACCCGATCGCACGCTGCAGTTTTTCGCTGCCGTGCGATCGGGTCCGGAATGCGCATGTGCTGCGGCCGCAATGCGCAAGTGCGTCGCTGCCCGGCGATTGGAAACGCCAGGCAGCGAATGTTCTAATGAAGATTTTGTTCGCAGCGGCGATCGCAAGGTGACTGACAGCGGGAAGGCGTTACTGGGTGGCAACTGACCATTTTCTGGGAGTGGAGAGGAAAACACAGGCTTGTCCAGGCGTTTGCAGGGCGGGTGTCTGACATCAATTCCGGGACCTGACAGGCTGAAGTGAGTAAGTTCAGAGCTACTCAGAAACTGCACAAAATGTTTTTGTACAGTTCCCCTGCACAAGCTTTCGCACACTTGCACAGCTAAAATAAACTCCTCCATAGGCGACGACTATCTGATCGCATGGGCTGCAAAAAGTTGCAGCGTGCGATCAACTCGGAATGACCCCCCGAGAGCTGTGGTCAGTATTTTGAAACAGGAGCTGCACAAGGCTCAGGTAGTGTGTATAAGAGAGCAGGCGCTGTCTGTGCTTGTCCTGAGGTAACCGCTGGGAAGAGCGACCTGCACTGCTGAGGTACCGCTGACAGTGACTCGGAGACCAGGACTGTGTGAGGCAAGGTGGCTTGAGGCACTGATCGGGTGGTGCTGAGGATCAAGGCCAGCCTTCCTTCCACGTCCTGGTCTCCAAGACACGGCTCCCTGAAAGCCACTGTCAGCAGTACCTCAGTAGCACAGGTTGCTCTTTCCAGCGGTTACCTCAGGACAGGCTCCTCACAGATAGCGCCTGCTGTCTTATACAGACTGGGGCAGATGTATTAAGCCTGGAGAAGGCATAAGGAAGTGATAAACCAGTGATAAGTGCAAGGTGATAACTGCACCAGCCAATCAGCTCCAATTTGTAAATTGACAGTTAGGAGCTGACTGGCTGGTGCGTTTATCACCTTGCACTTATCATCGCTTTATCACTTCCTTATGCCGTCTCCAGGCTTAATACATCTGCCCCACTGATCCTTGTGCAGCTCCTGTTTCAAAATGGTGACCACAGCTCTCAGTCCTGACCAACTGTCACATGCTTCCAACTGTTACCACCTGACACTGGTCATGTGACATGTTCTTGAACTTTTGTGTAGCTGCAAGGGCTGCTGGGAGTTATGTGTATGTGTAAACATATGCACATGCACTGTAGCGCACTCCAGTGTCAGACATAATACATTGCATGTGGGGTATTACATTGCTGTAGAAGCTTATCAAACCACAGGTTCATAGGGGGTAATTCCAAGTTGATCGCAGCAGGAATTTAGTTAGCAATTGGGCAAAACCATGTGCACTGCAGGGGAGGCAGATTTAACATGTGCAGAGAGAGTTAGATTTGGGTGGGGTGTGTTCAATCTGCAATCTAATTTGCAGTGTAAAAATAAAGCAGCCAGTATTTACCCTGCACAGAAATAAAATAACCCACCCAAATCTAACTCTCTCTGCACATGTTAAATCATACTTGCCTACCCTCCCGGAATGGTCGGGAGGCTCACGAAAAACGGGTGACCCTCCCGGCCCCCCGGAAGAGCAGGCAAGTCTCCCGATTTACGAAGGTCACCCCCTGCCCGCCGCCCACTTAACGAGTAAAGCGGGCAGTCCGGGCAGGCGATGACGCGATTCTTGTTGAATCGCGTCATCGTAACCACGCCCCCTGCTGTATAATGCCGGTAATCGCGGCATTACACAGCGGGGGGCGTGGATTAAATGATGCGATCCAGAAGCCACGCCCCGTTCCGCCTCCGGTCCGCCCCCGTTCCGCCTCTGGCCCGCCCCTGTTCCTCCTCCGGCCCGCCCCCCTTGCGCGTCACCTGACTGCCAGCCCCCCCTGCTGAGCCGACGGGCTGCTCTCTCCCGGAGAGAGCAGCCCAGAAGTCGGTAAGTATGTGTTAAATCTGCCTCCCTGCAGTGCACATGGTTTTGCCCAGTTGCTAACTAAGGGGGTAATTCCAAGTTGATTGCAGCAGGAATTTTTTTAGCAGTTGGGCAAAACCATGTGCACTGCAGGGGAGGCAGATATAGCATGTGCAGAGAGAGTTAGATTTGGGTGTGGTGAGTTCAATCTGCAATCTAATTTGCAGTGTAAAAATAAAGCAGCCAGTATTTACCCTGCACAGAAATAAAATAACCATCCAAATCTAACTCTCTCTGCACATGTTATATCTGCCTCCCCTGCAGTGCACATGGGCCCTCATTCCGAGTCGTTCGCTCGTTCTTTTTTTTCGCATCGCAGTGAAAATCAGCTTAGAGCGCATGCGCAATGTTCGCACTGCGACTGCGCTAAGTAATTCTGCTATGAAGAAAGGATTTTTACTCACGGCTTTTTGTTCGCACCGGCGAACGTAGTGTGATTGACAGGAAATGGGTGTTACTGGGCGGAAACACAGCGTTTTATGGGCGTGTGGCTGAAAACGCTACCGTTTCCGGAAAAAACGCAGGAGTGGCCGGAGAAACGGGGGAGTGTCTGGGCGAACGCTGGGAGTGTTTGTGACGTCAAACCAGGAACGACAAGCACTGAACTGATCGCACAGGCAGAGTAAGTCTGGAGCTACTCTAAAACTGCTAAGTTTTTTTTGTTCGCAATATTGCGTAAACTTCGTTCGCACTTTTAAGATGCTAAGATACACTCCCAGTAGGCGTAGACTAAGCGTGTGTAACTCTGCTAAATTCGCCTTGCGACCGATCAACTCGGAATGAGGGCCATGGTTTTGCCCAACTGCTAAAAAATTTCCTGCTGCGATCAACTTGGACTTACCCCCATAATTCTGATCTAGAGCGTACTGTTTTCTAAACCGTGGTTCAGAATTCAGTTAGTGAAAGGTAGATACTGTAATCACACTGCTGAAATACAAATGTACTTAATATACAAATATAAATTTAGCTTGTTACATCATTTTAAAAATAGAAGCAACGTTTGCTAACTCCTGAAATAAACACGATAGGATGCGTCATTACTTCCAGCATGCAGCCCCAACTCATTTTGGCCTACAGTATGAGTGAATTTGGTGTGCCTGACGTAAATAACAGCTAACACAGACCTTTTTTAATTGGGACTCCATTTAGACTTTCTGCAGCAGTATCATAACCCCAAAGGGTGTGTCTGACATTGACTGGGGTCATATGCAGAATTATGCATTCTAAAATATTGTGCAGTGTGAATTTGCTGAAAGCACACTATATTCATGATGCTGTAAAACATTTGTCACATCTCTGTGTGACATGTCTTCGTGCCACATAGGTGGTCATTCCGAGTTGTTCGCTCGGTAATTTTCTTCGCATCGCAGCGATTTTCCACTAATTGCGCATGCACAATGTTCGCACTGCGACTGCGCCAAGTAAATTTGCTATGCAGTTTGGAATTTTACTCACGGCATTACGAGGTTTTTTCTTCGTTCTGGTGATCGGAGTGTGATTGACAGGAAGTGGGTGTTTCTGGGCGGAAACTGGACGTTTTATGGGTGCGTGTGAAAAAACGCTGCCGTTTCTGGGAAAAACGCGGGAGTGGCTGGAGAAACGGGGGAGTGTCTGGGCGAACGCTGGGAGTGTTTGTGACGTCAAACCAGGAACGAAACTGACTGAACTGATCGCAGCTGCCGAGTAAGTCTGGAGCTACTCAGAAACTGCTAAGAAGTGTCTATTTGCAATTCTGCTAATCTTTCGTTCGCAATTTTACTATGCTAAGATTCACTCCCAGTAGGCGGCGGCTTAGCGTGTGCAAAGCTGCTAAAAGCAGCTTGCGAGCGAACAACTCGGAATGAGGGCCATTGTCAGGATTATTTGTTGTTTTGCTGTAGCAAATTCAATGAAGTCACCTGTTGTATAATAGTGCTGATTGAACTTGCACTGTCAATGACTAACGGCTCTGCTTAGGTTACTTGATTCCTTGTCATATACTGTGTATTGCATACATTGGCCATACTTTCTGATCACCATGGCTGTTATCCTTATCTACACTCTGATCACCATGGTTGTTATTCTATTCTCCACTCTCGCAGCACAGACAGACCTGTAATTGTCTTTTCTTTTATATATAAATATATATATATATATATAAATATTATCTCCTATATATTTGCCTTGTGACTCTGTGCCTGGCGTTCTAACGCTGGGTGGAGTCACAGGGCTGGGGGGAGCAGAACTGGAGCAGCAGCCACACAATCCCCCCACCATCCCCAGCCACAAGCCACCAGTGCACGGACGCCCCACAGTGCCTGGTAGTGGTAACCATGCACCCCTCCCTAGGATTACCCCCCAAAACAGCCACCTACACCCCAAATCACGCACACCCTGCACACCCTCACCCCACAGCTCCCAACACACCCTCCGCTCAGGCCC
Source organism: Pseudophryne corroboree (assembly GCF_028390025.1). Classification (NCBI taxonomy): domain Eukaryota; kingdom Metazoa; phylum Chordata; class Amphibia; order Anura; family Myobatrachidae; genus Pseudophryne; species Pseudophryne corroboree. The sequence continues at coordinate 375,094,901 of NC_086444.1, read as the reverse complement.
ACCTCCTACCTGCATGCCCCCACAGTGCCAGCTATACAATGCCCCACAGTGCCAGCTATACAATGCCCCACAGTGCCAGCTATACAATGCCCCCGCTTTCCAGCTATACAATGCCCCCACAGTGCCAGATAGACATTGACCCCACAGTGACAGCTATACATTACCCCCACAGTGCCAGCCATACATTGCCCCCACAGTGCCAGCTATACAATGCCCCCACAGTGCCAGCTATACAATGCCCCCACAGTGCCAGCTATACAATGCCCCACAGTGCCAGCTATACAACGCCTCCACTTTCCAGCTATACAATGCCCCCACAGTGCCACATAGACATTGCCCCCACAGTGCCAGCTGTACAATGCCCCCACAGTGCCAGATAGACATTGCCCCCACAGTGCCAGCTATACAATGCCCCCACAGTGCCAGCTATACAATGCCCCCACAGTGCCAGATAGACATTGCTCCCCACAGTGCCAGCTATACAATGCCCCCACAGTGCCAGCTACACATAACCCCCACAGTGTCAGCTATACAATGCCTCACTGTGCCAGCTATACATTGCCCCCACAGTGCCAGATAGACATTGCCCCCACAGTGCCAGCTATACAATGCCCCCACAGTGCCAGCTAGACATTGCCCCCACAGTGCCAGATTGACATTGCCCCCACAGTGCCAGATATACAATGCCGACACTGTGACAGATATACAATGCCGACACTGTGCCACTCTGCCTGAGATAAAAAAAAGGGTCTCCATGTGTAACCCCTGGCAGGAGAGATTACAATACAGCTACATCCTCCCCACCAATTGTCCTTACATACGGAACTTATTACTCCCCCTGCCCGCACCACACCCATCTCTCCTCCATCCACGCACCCGCCCCTTCCCCACCCATGCACCCACAGCGCCCCCGCACCACCACCCTCATCCGCTGCTCCCACCCGCGACTCCTCCCGACCCCCTACTCCCCCCCTCCCACACACACACACCAGCACCTGCCCCTCCCCCACCCGTGGCACCCACACACTGGCCCCTCCCTCACCTGCATCGCCCACGGACCCCCTCCCTCATCCGCTTGCCTGTTGTAATGTGTAAAATGGGGACTCTTGCCTGCCGTAATGTGTAAAATGGGGACTCTTGCCTGCCGTAATGTGTAAAAGGGGGACTCTTGCCTGCCGTAATGTGTAAAATGGGCACTCTTGCCTCCCGTAATGTGTAAAATGGGGATTTAGTGTATCAAGGCCATTGCAGTGTGTGGCATAATATGGTGCAGGGGGCATTACTGTGTGGGGCTTATTATGGTGGATTTATTATTTTTTTCCTGTGGTGCCGGTGATCTGTTGGTCCAGGGGCAACAATTGGGGTGTGAGGTCATCTTTTCACACAAGCCCACTCCAGTTTTACAGAAATCACACACATTTTAACAAGGCCACTCCCCCTTGTAATGCATGCACACAAATTATTTTTTTATATTTGGGGTGGGGTTTTTTTTTTATGTCAATGGGGGGGAAACATTTTTAAGACTCCCACTGGGGTCCAAAATGGCTACAAACAGCTCTAGGGTAAAACTCCACATAATACAAATATTAAACCCCAGGAAGGCGTGCAGGGGTTAAGGGGGCGTAGCCCCTTGCGACGGTCCAGCAGCCAGTCTTATATAGAATCACAGCTTCCAATGGTTACGGAATTGTGGATGGAGACATGTGTCCATATATTTTCTACATGCTGATATGTAGTATTAGCGTAGACGTTAGTGGGACATGCTCAGTCAGCATCTCTTATGAAAAGCATATTGTCCTTTCTATCACAGCACATGTCGCTCTACAGTCTACACCGTTCCTGTTGGTGAGCATACATCCCTTAATAGGCAACCACATGAAACATAACAAATTAAAAGGACTTAACTCTTTTATGGGATAGAAGAATATTGTTGCTCCTTTGACAGCAATATACTGTAACTACCATAACAAAGGCGCAATGTTTCCAGTCAAATTCCAAAATCAGAAGGTTCCTGGTGCTGTTTTGATCCGACGTCAGTGTCATGAATCCTGTGTCCGCCTCCAGCTGATCTGTCCCACATCATGTCATTGAAAAGCTGTAAGGCTCATGGGGGAAGGGGGGCCAGCTCCAAATTAGCCGGATTCTCTGAGCTCATCAGGGAATAGTTTCTGCTGCATTTTATCTGCTGTAATCAGAGGCTCTATCAGAGAAACAATCTGCGGCTCAGAGGGTCTAATCTGTGGGACGCTGCTGACTGTCCCCCAGGCTCTGAGGCGCTCACTGTGCGGGATGCCTCGCTGGCTGCTGCCCTCTCCATTTCTCTCCCCTTGGAAAAACTCGTCCTCTGCTCTGTACTGTGTGTTATGGGGAATTGTGTGAAGTCTCCTCTTCAAAACCTCTCGCAGAAGGTATGTTTCCCAATAGAGGAACCCTACAGAAACAGATACCACAGGGCTTATAGGATCAATAGAAACACTGAGGGGCGGTAGCTGTAAGGGAAGGGATTTGTAGTAGGATCATAAAAAAATATGTGTTCTTTAAGCCCTTCAGTTTAAATGTAAATCCATTAGGTCCCAGTTACCCAAGCAGAGCAAGCATATGTGTTCTGTCCATCTCATGCCTTTGTTTCTCACTAGACTAGACCCTTTCATTGTCTCTCTGCCTCTTAGCTTAGGCATAGTGTAGGTGCCACCATCATTTACTCTCTCCTATGTGACGGGGATATTTGTATTGTGTGCACACACAGCTTTCTTTTAGATCAGGTCTATTTTTAAAGTTGGGATGAAATCCATAATTTGTAATATGGCCTGCAAACCGGATCATATAATCCCTGAGGGCCCAGAGAAATAGCACTGGAAACTATCATTTATAAGTCCGTGGGAAACAATAGGACTAGAATTAGAAAACAGTTCCTTATTTAGAAAAGAGATATAGTGGAGGGAGGGAAAAGATATGGCATGGAAAAGAGAGGCTTGGAAATGTTTCATCCCCAATCTATAGCCAGAGAAAAGAATGAATGGGAGAGGTGGGTTTGTGAAAACTAGAATAAAAGGGCTATAGACGTATTCAGGAACGTAACCTGATGGTAGTGGGTACACTGTGGGAGAATTTTGGAGTTGAGTCTGAAGCTACAAGTCACCAGGATGAACACAGACCTTTCTTAGAACACAAAAAAGATCCATAGGCGACACATACATCAGCAACAAGATAGCTAGAACAACTTTTTCAGTATTGACCCCTTAGTGTGCTAGTAACACTGTGTATGTTGTAAGATGCACCAGGAGGAGCGAAGCAGTCTCAGACCGGCGCAGACAGGGGAAGAGGGTGCTCAGGGGCCTCTCATGCTGTTGGCACAGAACTGCGCAGTGATGCACAACCTGCTGGGCCCAGCCTGTATTTTTCTCCGAAAGGGATTCGCTGAGAATCGCCAGCCTGTACGTGAGTTCTGTGCCCTCTGCCTTGCTCATTATTTGTGTGACCAGAACCAACGTCTACTCTTAAATGTTATTATAAATGTCATTACCCTTCACTCATCTATCATGTAATTCCTAACAAAGAAATGTGGGAAATGGTTTTTGCTTCTGATATCATTCATTCTGGAATCTGGAATGTAGGTTTGTGCTGTGCGCAGAAGACAGAGGAAATCCTTTCTGCCTAAGAGCTTGCAGTCTGTGCAAAATTAAAACTGAAGGTTCAACCCAATTAGCCGCAATGATATCACGGGTGCTAGTCATCCTGGCAGCGGACGCACTTTATGGCAGCCCAAATTCGCACAAAAGTGCTCGCCGCCCCATAGAGGTCCGAGCAAAGGGTCTGAGATCGGGTGCCATTGACGTCGTTGAAGCACCGCGGCAACAGCACTTCGCACCCTTCTCGACTTATTGGATCGACCCCTTAACCTGGTCATCCTTATATATCACTCCTCTGTGTGATTGCCTCATTTCTGGATAGTATTTCCTTTCCCCTCAGTCTACCTTGTTCTACAGTATGACACTGAGATGTCTGGCTAAGGAAATGAGGATTGTAGATAGCTGAATATGGTTTAAGTCTGATATGTCAATTGGAAATAACCATGTAGAAAAGCTTTACAAATATTTATCTACTCAGAAAATAGGTCCTGGAAACGAGATGTTCACATTTCCTTTTGCAACCCTGCAATGAGTTCTCCTCCTCTATTTCTACATGTTAATGCAGCGCTGCTTACCTTACCAGTCACTGAATACTTCAGCACAAATGAAGATTGACTTCCATTATGTGAGGGATGATTCAGGAACGAATTATTCTGCGTCATATCATGCAGACACCAATTATATTTAAAGCATTGTTTTACTTAATTGGGTTCTATCACAGTGCTGGTCAAACACTGAAAATTTGACTGTACTTTGTCTGTGTATTTTAAAAATTGTAGAAATTTTTTACATTTAATGGGTCATATATAAAAAACAGCATTCAGCCAAGCAGTGCACCTATAACTAAGCTTGAACTTTCTAGCTTCATTATTGTACTTTACTTCCCCCTGTAAATGGTGCATGGGGCAAATGGACTTCTGACAGTAACAATGTATGTGAGACACCTCCACAGTTTCCATGGTCATCAGTATTCCTCTCTATCCTCTAAATGGTTTTCATAAGATGTGACTGTTGTATACTCTATTAGCAGTCTCTAGCTATTGGGTACTACTGTATCTTTCTTATGTATACAGCTACAGTCCTTCAATATTTACTCTTTATCCAGAAAGGCTAAAGGGGGGTACTGACGGGAGAGATGTGTGCTGAGTGATCTTAACACAGACTGCTCAGCACACATCTCTCCCCGCACTCAGCGTGCTGAGCGAGGGGACGGATGGACAGGGGGCTGCTCACTTCACACAGCGGTGAAGTGAGCAACCCGCTAGATTGAGCCTGCATGCAGGCTCAATCTAGCACCGGCGATAGCGATGCGCGGCCCTATCGCTGGGGGGCATACTCACGACAGATCCGTGCTTAAAATCTAAGCAATCTAGTCAGATTGCTTAGATTTTAAACACGGATCTCTCCGTGTGTACCCCTCTTAAGAAAGATGTCCTGTATTATTATCTTACTTAGCGACTTTGCTAATGAATGTGTAAACACACAAAAGAAGATGATAGAGGAAGCTAAACATGGAGTCAGTAATATTTGAATATAAGTGTGAATGGGCTTCCATTGTACTTAAATGATTAGAATGTATGGATGATTGCTGCAGTCTCAAACGTCATCTTATTTATGCATACCAAACGAAGTGGACTAAAAATACATTATACAAATGATCACAGTGCACATGGACACACATACAGTACAGACACAGACAGTCCTCTTCTACCCACACACTTTTCTGCGTGATTATTGTACAGATTATTGTAGTTCAACCAATTAATCCTTTTCATTCACTGACTTTAATGCTCCATCCTTTATGCTCTAATCTTTGTTTCAATATGTTCTCTTTTAGGACAGAGAGCTACGTCCAGAAGAGATTGAAGGTAAATAAAGCGCAGTGTTATGCAAAAGCAAACAATCTGGAGAAATATTTAATGCTTTAGGACTGTAAGATGCAGGGGAGTATCTAATGATTTGGGAATATATGAGATGTATACAGTACCTTTTAATGCAGGAGTTAATAGTGTCGGACTGGGTTGCATGTATGGCCCACCGGGTATATGTAGTGATAGGGCCCATGCTTAGGGGTGTTGCCGTCCACCACAGAGAATGGCTAACTATTAGAAATTGTATGATTTGGGCCCCTATATCAATATATATAGTAAATACTGCTAGTGCATGCATGAGAATGTAGCAGGTTAATAACAGCAATACCCTGTAGTGAATACACCATCCTACCTCCCAACTGTCCCGATTTTCACGGGACAGTCCCGTTTTTTGGGGACTGTCCCACCCGCGGGCCGCAGTGTCCCGCGGTGGGGGAGGGGGGGGCAGTTGGGAGGCTCTGTCTGTCGCTGCCCTGCTTAGCAGAGCAGCGGTGAATAGACTAGAGATGAGCACCTGAAATTTTTCGGGTTTTGTGTTTTGGTTTTGGGTTCGGTTCCGCGGCCGTGTTTTGGGTTCGAACGCGTTTTGGCAAAACCTCACCGAATTTTTTTTGTCGGATTCGGGTGTGTTTTGGATTCGGGTGTTTTTTTAAAAAAACACTAAAAAACAGCTTAAATCATAGAATTTGGGGGTCATTTTGATCCCAAAGTATTATTAACCTCAAAAACCATAATTTATACTCATTTTCAGTCTATTCTGAATACCTCACACCTCACAATATTATTTTTAGTCCTAAAATTTGCACCGAGGTCGCTGTGTGAGTAAGATAAGCGACCCTAGTGGCCGACACAAACACCGGGCCCATCTAGGAGTGGCACTGCAGTGTCACGCAGGATGTCCCTTCCAAAAAACCCTCCCCAAACAGCACATGACGCAAAGAAAAAAAGAGGCGCAATGAGGTAGCTGTGTGAGTAAGATTAGCGACCCTAGTGGCCGACACAAACACCGGGCCCGTCTAGGAGTGGCACTGCAGTGTCACGCAGGATGTCCCTTCCAAAAAACCCTCCCCAAACAGAACATGACGCAAAGAAAAAAAGAGGCGCAATGAGGTAGCTGACTGTGTGAGTAAGATTAGCGACCCTAGTGGCCGACACAAACACCGGGCCCATCTAGGAGTGGCACTGCAGTGTCACGCAGGATGTCCCTTCCAAAAAACCCTCCCCAATCAGCACATGATGCAAAGAAAAAGAAAAGAAAAAAGAGGTGCAAGATGGAATTGTCCTTGGGCCCTCCCACCCACCCTTATGTTGTATAAACAAAACAGGACATGCACACTTTAACCAACCCATCATTTCAGTGACAGGGTCTGCCACACGACTGTGACTGATATGACGGGTTGGTTTGGACCCCCCCCAAAAAAGAAGCAATTAATCTCTCCTTGCACAAACTGGCTCTACAGAGGCAAGATGTCCACCTCATCTTCACCCTCCGATATATCACCGTGTACATCCCCCTCCTCACAGATTATCAATTCGTCCCCACTGGAATCCACCATCTCAGCTCCCTGTGTACTTTGTGGAGGCAATTGCTGCTGGTCAATGTCTCCGCGGAGGAATTGATTATAATTCATTTTAATGAACATCATCTTCTCCACATTTTCTGGATGTAACCTCGTACGCCGATTGCTGACAAGGTGAGCGGCGGCACTAAACACTCTTTCGGAGTACACACTTGTGGGAGGGCAACTTAGGTAGAATAAAGCCAGTTTGTGCAAGGGCCTCCAAATTGCCTCTTTTTCCTGCCAGTATAAGTACGGACTGTGTGACGTGCCTACTTGGATGCGGTCACTCATATAATCCTCCACCATTCTATCAATGTTGAGAGAATCATATGCAGTGACAGTAGACGACATGTCCGTAATCGTTGTCAGGTCCTTCAGTCCGGACCAGATGTCAGCATCAGCAGTCGCTCCAGACTGCCCTGCATCACCGCCAGCGGGTGGGCTCGGAATTCTGAGCCTTTTCCTCGCACCCCCAGTTGCGGGAGAATGTGAAGGAGGAGATGTTGACAGGTCGCGTTCCGCTTGACTTGACAATTTTGTCACCAGCAGGTCATTCAACCCCAGCAGACCTGTGTCTGCCGGAAAGAGAGATCCAAGGTAGGCTTTAAATCTAGGATCGAGCACGGTGGCCAAAATGTAGTGCTCTGATTTCAACAGATTGACCACCCGTGAATCCTTGTTAAGCGAATTAAGGGCTGCATCCACAAGTCCCACATGCCTAGCGGAATCGCTCCCTTTTAGCTCCTTCTTCAATGCCTCCAGCTTCTTCTGCAAAAGCCTGATGAGGGGAATGACCTGACTCAGGCTGGCAGTGTCTGAACTGACTTCACGTGTGGCAAGTTCAAAGGGCATCAGAACCTTGCACAACGTTGAAATCATTCTCCACTGCACTTGAGACAGGTGCATTCCACCTACTATATCGTGCTCAATTGTATAGGCTTGAATGGCCTTTTGCTGCTCCTCCAACCTCTGAAGCATATAGAGGGTTGAATTCCACCTCGTTACCACTTCTTGCTTCAGATGATGGCAGGGCAGGTTCAGTAGTTTTTGGTGGTGCTCCAGTCTTCTGTACGTGGTGCCTGTACGCCGAAAGTGTCCCGCAATTTTTCTGGCCACCGACAGCATCTCTTGCACGCCCCTGTCGTTTTTTAAAAAATTCTGCACCACCAAATTCAAGGTATGTGCAAAACATGGGACGTGCTGGAATTTGCCCATATTTAATGCACACACAATATTGCTGGCGTTGTCCGATGCCACAAATCCACAGGAGAGTCCAATTGGGGTAAGCCATTCCGCGATGATCTTCCTCAGTTGCCGTAAGAGGTTTTCAGCTGTGTGCGTATTCTGGAAAGCGGTGATACAAAGCGTAGCCTGCCTAGGAAAGAGTTGGCGTTTGCGAGATGCTGCTACTGGTGCCGCCGCTGCTGTTCTTGCGGTGGGAGTCCATACATCTACCCAGTGGGCTGTCACAGTCATATAGTCCTGACCCTGCCCTGCTCCACTTGTCCACATGTCCGTGGTTAAGTGGACATTGGGTACAACTGCATTTTTTAGGACACTGGTGAGTCTTTTTCTGACGTCCGTGTACATTCTCGGTATCGCCTGCCTAGAGAAGTGGAACCTAGATGGTATTTGGTAACGGGGGCACACTGCCTCAATAAATTGTCTAGTTCCCTGTGAACTAACGGCGGATACCGGACGCACGTCTAACACCAACATAGTTGTCAAGGACTCAGTTATCCGCTTTGCAGTAGGATGACTGCTGTGATATTTCATCTTCCTCGCAAAGGACTGTTGAACAGTCAATTGCTTACTGGAAGTAGTACAAGTGGGCTTACGACTTCCCCTCTGGGATGACCATCGACTCCCAGCGGCAACAACAGCAGCGCCAGCAGCAGTAGGCGTTACACGCAAGGATGCATCGGAGGAATCCCAGGCAGGAGAGGACTCGTCAGAATTGCCAGTGACATGGCCTGCAGGACTATTGGCATTCCTGGGGAAGGAGGAAATTGACACTGAGGGAGTTGGTGGGGTGGTTTGCGTGAGCTTGGTTACAAGAGGAAGGGATTTACTGGTCAGTGGACTGCTTCCGCTGTCACCCAAAGTTTTTGAACTTGTCACTGACTTATTATGAATGCGCTGCAGGTGACGTATAAGGGAGGATGTTCCGAGGTGGTTAACGTCCTTACCCCTACTTATTACAGCTTGACAAAGGGAACACACGGCTTGACACCTGTTGTCCGCATTTCTGGTGAAATACCTCCACACCGAAGAGCTGATTTTTTTGGTATTTTCACCTGGCATGTCAACGGCCATATTCCTCCCACGGACAACAGGTGTCTCCCCGGGTGCCTGACTTAAACAAACCACCTCACCATCAGAATCCTCCTGGTCAATTTCCTCCCCAGCGCCAGCAACACCCATATCCTCCTCATCCTGGTGTACTTCAACACTGACATCTTCAATCTGACTATCAGGAACTGGACTGCGGGTGCTCCTTCCAGCACTTGCAGGGGGCGTGCAAATGGTGGAAGGCGCATGCTCTTCACGTCCAGTGTTGGGAAGGTCAGGCATCGCAACCGACACAATTGGACTCTCCTTGTGGATTTGGGATTTCAAAGAATGCACAGTTCTTTGCTGTGCTGCTTTTGCCAGCTTGAGTCTTTTCATTTTTCTAGCGAGAGGCTGAGTGCTTCCATCCTCATGTGAAGCTGAACCACTAGCCATGAACATAGGCCAGGGCCTCAGCCGTTCCTTGCCACTCCGTGTGGTAAATGGCATATTGGCAAGTTTACGCTTCTCCTCCGACAATTTTATTTTAGGTTTTGGAGTCCTTTTTTTACTGATATTTGGTGTTTTGGATTTGACATGCTCTGTACTATGACATTGGGCATCGGCCTTGGCAGACGACGTTGCTGGCATTTCATCGTCTCGGCCATGACTAGTGGCAGCAGCTTCAGCACGAGGTGGAAGTGGATCTTGATCTTTCCCTAATTTTGGAACCTCAACATTTTTGTTCTCCATATTTTAATAGGCACAACTAAAAGGCACCTCAGGTAAACAATGGAGATGGATGGATTGGATACTAGTATACAATTATGGACGGGCTGCCGAGTGCCGACACAGAGGTAGCCACAGCCGTGAACTACCGCACTGTACTGTGTCTGCTGCTAATATATAGACTGGTTGATAAAGAGATAGTATACTCGTAACTAGTATGTATGTATAAAGAAAGAAAAAAAAACCACGGTTAGGTGGTATATACAATTATGGACGGGCTGCCGAGTGCCGACACAGAGGTAGCCACAGCCGTGAACTACCGCACTGTACTGTGTCTGCTGCTAATATAGACTGGTTGATAAAGAGATAGTATACTCGTAACTAGTATGTATGTATAAAGAAAGAAAAAAAAACCACGGTTAGGTGGTATATACAATTATGGACGGGCTGCCGAGTGCCGACACAGAGGTAGCCACAGCCGTGAACTACCGCACTGTACTGTGTCTGCTGCTAATATAGACTGGTTGATAAAGAGATAGTATACTCGTAACTAGTATGTATGTATAAAGAAAGAAAAAAAAACCACGGTTAGGTGGTATATACAATTATGGACGGGCTGCCGAGTGCCGACACAGAGGTAGCCACAGCCGTGAACTACCGCACTGTACTGTGTCTGCTGCTAATATATAGACTGGTTGATAAAGAGATAGTATACTCGTAACTAGTATGTATGTATAAAGAAAGAAAAAAAAACCACGGTTAGGTGGTATATACAATTATGGACGGGCTGCCGAGTGCCGACACAGAGGTAGCCACAGCCGTGAACTACCGCACTGTACTGTGTCTGCTGCTAATATATAGACTGGTTGATAAAGAGATAGTATACTCGTAACTAGTATGTATGTATAAAGAAAGAAAAAAAAACCACGGTTAGGTGGTATATACAATTATGGACGGGCTGCCGAGTGCCGACACAGAGGTAGCCACAGCCGTGAACTACCGCACTGTACTGTGTCTGCTGCTAATATATAGACTGGTTGATAAAGAGATAGTATACTCGTAACTAGTATGTATGTATAAAGAAAGAAAAAAAAACCACGGTTAGGTGGTATATACAATTATGGACGGGCTGCCGAGTGCCGACACAGAGGTAGCCACAGCCGTGAACTACCGCACTGTACTGTGTCTGCTGCTAATATATAGACTGGTTGATAAAGAGATAGTATACTCGTAACTAGTATGTATGTATAAAGAAAGAAAAAAAAACCACGGTTAGGTGGTATATACAATTATGGACGGGCTGCCGAGTGCCGACACAGAGGTAGCCACAGCCGTGAACTACCGCACTGTACTGTGTCTGCTGCTAATATATAGACTGGTTGATAAAGAGATAGTATACTCGTAACTAGTATGTATGTATAAAGAAAGAAAAAAAAACCACGGTTAGGTGGTATATACAATTATGGACGGGCTGCCGAGTGCCGACACAGAGGTAGCCACAGCCGTGAACTACCGCACTGTACTGTGTCTGCTGCTAATATAGACTGGTTGATAAAGAGATAGTATACTCGTAACTAGTATGTATGTATAAAGAAAGAAAAAAAAACCACGGTTAGGTGGTATATACAATTATGGACGGGCTGCCGAGTGCCGACACAGAGGTAGCCACAGCCGTGAACTACCGCACTGTACTGTGTCTGCTGCTAATATAGACTGGTTGATAAAGAGATAGTATACTACTAATATTATATATACTGGTGGTCAGGTCACTGGTCACTAGTCACACTGGCAGTGGCACTCCTGCAGCAAAAGTGTGCACTGTTTAATTTTAATATAATATTATGTACTCCTGGCTCCTGCTATAACCTATAACTGGCACTGCAGTAGTGCTCCCCAGTCTCCCCCACAATTATAAGCTGTGTGAGCTGAGCAGTCAGACAGATATATAATATATATAGATGATGCAGCACACTGGCCTGAGCCTGAGCAGTGCACACAGATATGGTATGTGACTGACTGAGTCACTGTGTGTATCGCTTTTTTCAGGCAGAGAACGGATATATTAAATAAACTGCACTGTGTGTCTGGTGGTCACTCACTATATAATATATTATGTACTCCTGGCTCCTGCTATGACCTATAACTGGCACTGCAGTAGTGCTCCCCAGTCTCCCCCACAATTATAAGCTGTGTGAGCTGAGCAGTCAGACAGATATATATAATATTATATATAGATAATAGATGATGCAGCACACTGGCCTGAGCCTGAGCAGTGCACACAGATATGGTATGTGACTGAGTCACTGTGTGCTGTGTATCGCTTTTTTCAGGCAGAGAACGGATTATAAATAAAACTGGTGGTCACTATCAGCAAAACTCTGCACTGTACTGAGTACTCCTAATGCTCCCCAAAATTAGTAAATCAAGTGTCTCTCTAATCTATTCTAAACGGAGAGGACGCCAGCCACGTCCTCTCCCTATCAATCTCAATGCACGTGTGAAAATGGCGGCGACGCGCGGCTCCTTATATAGAATCCGAGTCTCGCGATAGAATCCGAGCCTCGCGAGAATCCGACAGCGTCATGATGACGTTCGGGTGCGCTCGGGTTAACCGAGCAAGGCGGGAAGATCCGAGTCGCTCGGACCCGTGAAAAAAAACATGAAGTTCTGGCGGGTTCGGATTCAGAGAAACCGAACCCGCTCATCTCTAGAATAGACGCTGTGCGCATGCGCACAGCGTCTATTCACTGAAGTCAGAGGGAGAGGGGGCATGCCAGCGGCTCACAGAGCGCTGGGCATGCCCCCTCAGTGACGAAAATGGGGGCGTGGCTCGCGATCGCGGGTCCTCCCGCGAAGTCACACCCCCATTTTCTTAGACCACGCCCCCTTTTTGGGAGCGCGCGCGGCTTCGCCGCGCGTGTGTCCCGATTTACAAAGAAGAAATGTTGGGAGGTATGCACCATAGTCGTGTGCAGGATAATGTAACATATGTATAATGTGTCATTCAAGTGGACAGTCTAAAACCTGATACCTAGGAGGAGGTGGTGGAACCTCAGGCAGTGGGGACCACCGGGGTTTCCTCTGTACCCCTATGGGCCAGTCTGACCCTGGTCTGAGATATGATACAAGGTGGAGGCAGAGATTATTACCGTAATGTTTGGTTGAAGTTAAACGGCTGTATTGTAAGAAAGTAGGATGGAATGTGGGAGACTGGTAATACAGAATACAGTGGTATGAGTGTAGGAATACTAATGTAATGGGTGGAGTGCATTATGGGGGTAATTCAGACCTGATCGCTCGCTAGCTATTTTTTGCAGCGCTGCGATCAGATAGTCGCCGCCTACAGGGGAGTGTATTTTAGCTTTGCAAGTGTGCGATCGCATGTGCAGCCCAGTGGTACAAAAAGAATACCAAAATCTCTATTACAAATATACACATGGCGCCGTCATAAATCAAAGTAAAAGCAGCTGATCTCGAGGATTTGATCCCAAATACCACAAAACGCAAGAACTATACAAAAAAGATGAGACAGCGCTTTTTTACTTTGATCTCAATTTTATCCAATATTTAAAACATATAAACATACATCATAATATATAGATACCGATCAGTTTCACATAAATAAAATAAATACAATGCAATATAAAAAGTACTAACACAATTGAGCCCTTAAAATTTTCACCACCAATACCACAGGACAAGTTCTCATTTAATCCTGTGTATTTGAGATGGTTATACTAATCAATTTCAGTCTCAAAGGAGCTTTCCAATGTAGGGCATATTATCCTGGGTTAATCAAGCAAGTTTATTCAACATGCAGCTTACTCTAAACAATAGGCATTTTTCTTCCAGAAAGCAGTTAGTAAACATGCAAAGCAGCATATAAAAGGCCAGCTGGCACTCCAGAATTGCACTTTGCCCTAAAAAGCAGCCAGTATTATCTTGAGTATACTCATGCACTGCAGCATATGGTTAGTCCAGCAAGCACTTAGGGTGCACTGTGCACTGCACCCAAACAATAGTACCTCTCCCTGTTGCTGTGATGATGGACAGCTTCACCTGGGTTCACATGCTGGTTTATGGACTCCTGATGTCTCTTCCCCTTAGCACTGGGGCATAGCATACAAGTGATGACCCGGCTGGCTCCACAATGTATAAAACAGGCAGATGATTGCTGCAATGATGTATAACGGTGTCTTGTCCTGTGCAAATGCGTTTTTCCTTCTCCAGACCGGTGTCAGCAGCTTCCTCAGTGTCATGATACTGAGGAAGCCGCTGACACCGGTCTGGAGGCGGAGAAACGCCAGTGTGTGTATGGTGTGTGTGTGTGTGTGTGTGTGTGTGTGTGTGTGTGTGTGTGTGTGTGTGTGTGTGTGTGAAGTGTGTGTGTGTGTGTGTGTGTGTGCGCATTCTGGACGCTACTATTGGGGGCATTACGTATAAGGATGCTACTACTGGGGGGAATTACATTTAACGACGCTACTACTGGGGGGCATTACGTATGAGGACGGTACTACAGGTGGGCATTATGCAAAAGGATGCTTCTACTGTGAGATATTACATATAAGGACGCTACTACTGGGGGGCATTACGTATAAGGACTCTACTACTGGCGGGCATTACATATAACGACAGTACTACAGGCGGGCATTACGTATAAAAACGCTACTACTGGGGGGCATTACGTATAAGGACGCTACTACTGGCGGGCATTACATATAAGGACACTACTACTGGCAGGCATTACGTATGAGAATGCTACTACTGGCGGGCATTACTAATAAGGACGCTACTACTGGGGGACATTACATATAAGGACGTTACTTCTGGTAGGCATTATGTATAAGGACATACTACAGGCGGGCATTACATATAAGGATGCTACTACTGGCAGGCATTATGTATAAGGATGGTACTACAGGCGGGCAATATGTATAAGGACGCTACTACAGGGGGGCATTACGTATAAGGACGCTACTACTGGCGGGCATTACATATAAGGACTCTACTACTGGCAGGCATTATGTATAAGGACATACTACAGGCGGGCATTACATATAAGGATGCTACTACTGGCGGGCATTATGTATAAGCACGGTACTACAGGCGGGCAATATGTATAATGACGCTACTACATGGGGGCATTACGTATGAGGATGCTACTACTGGTGGGCATTACGTATAAGGACTCTACTACTGGCGGCCATTACGTATAAAGACACTACTGCTGGCGGGAATTACGCTTAAGGACGCTACTACAGGCGGGCATTGTGTATAAGGACGCTACTACTGGGGGGCATTATGTAGAAGGACTATACTACTGGCGGGCATTATGTATAAGGACATACTACAGGCGGGCATTACGTATAAGGATGCTACTACAGGTGGGCATTATGTATAAGGACGGTACTACAGGTGGGCAATATGTATAAGGACGCTACTACAGGTGAAATTACATATAAGGATGCTACTACTGGTGGCCATTACGTATAAGGACTCTACTACTGGTGCCCATTATGTATAAAGACGCTACTACTGGCGGGCATCACGCTTATGGACGCTACTACAGGCGGGCATTGTGTATAAGGACGCTACTACTGGGGTGCATTACGAATAAGGACACTACTACTGGCGGGCATTACGTATAAGGACGGTACTACAGACGTGCATTACGTATAAGGATGCGACTACTGGCGGGCATTACGTATAAGGATGCTACTCCTGGCGGGCATTACGTATAAGGACCCTACTCATGGCGGCCATTACGTATAAGGACACTGCTAGTGGGGGGTAATTACGTATAAGGACGCTACTACTGGGAGCATTACGTATAAGGACGCTACTACTGGGGGGCATTACGTATAAGGAAGCTACTACTGGCCGGCATTACGTATAAGGATGGTACTACAGGTGTGCATTACGTATAAGGACGCTACTACTGGCGGGCATTACGTATAAGGACGCTACTACTGGCAGGCATTATATATGATGATGCTGCTAGTGTGCGGCATTACGTATAAGGACGCTACTACTGGCGGGCATTACATATAAGGATTCTACTACTGGCGGGCATTATGTATAAGGACATACTACAGGCGGGCATTACATATAAGGATGCTACTACTAGCGGGCATTATGTATAAGCACGGTACTACAGGCAGGCAATATGTATAAGGACGCTACTACAAGGGGGCATTACGTATGAGGACTCTACTACTGGCGCCCATTACGTATAAAGACGCTACTGCTGGCGGGCATTACACTTAAGGACACTACTACAGGCGGGCATTGTGTATAAGGACGCTACTACTGGGGGGCATTATGTATAAGGACGCTACTACTGGCGGCCATTACGTATAAGGACTATACTACTGGCGGGAATTATATATAAGGATATACTACAGGCGGGCATTACGTATAAGGATGCTACTACTGGTGGGCATTATGTATAAGGACGCTACTACAGGGGGCATTACGTATAAGGATGCTACTACTGGTGGGCATTACGTATAAGGACGGTACTACAGACATGCATTACGTATAAGGACGCTACTACTGGCGGGCATTACGTATAAGGATGCTACTCCAGGCGGGCATTACGTATAAGGACCCTACTACTGGTGGGCATTACGTATAAGGATACTGCTAGTGGGGGGTAATTACATATAAGGAATCTGCATTACGTATAAGGACGCTACTACTGTGGGGTATTACATATAAGGACGCTACTACTGGGGGCATTACGTATAAGGACGCTACTACTGGGGGGCATTACGTATAAGGAAGCTACTACTGGCCGGCATTACTTATAAGGACGCTACTACAGGCGTGCATTACGTATAAGGACGCTACTACTGGCGGGCATTACGTATAAGGATGCTACTACTGGCAGGCATTACGTATAAGGACGCTACTACTGGCAGGCATTATATATGAGGACGCTGTTAGTGTGGGGCATTACGTATAAGGACGCTACTACTCGGGGGTATTACATATAAGGACGCTACTACTGGCGGGCATTACATATAAGGATGCTACTACTGGCAGGCATTATGTATAAGGATGGTACTACAGGCGGGCAATATGTATAAGGACGCTACTACAGGGGGGCATTACGTATAAGGACGCTACTACTGGCGGGCATTACATATAAGGACTCTACTACTGGCAGGCATTATGTATAAGGACATACTACAGGCGGGCATTACATATAAGGATGCTACTACTGACGGGCATTATGTATAAGCACGGTACTACAGGCGGGCAATATGTATAAGGACGCTACTACAAGGGGGCATTACGTATGAGGACGCTACTACTGGCAGGCATTACGTATAAGGACTCTACTACTGGCGGCCATTACGTATAAAGACACTACTACTGGCGGGAATTACGCTTAAGGACGCTACTACAGGCGGGCATTGTGTATAAGGACGCTACTACTGGGGGGCATTATGTATAAGGACTATACTACTGGCGGGCATTATGTATAAGGACATACTACAGGCGGGCATTACGTATAAGGATGCTACTACAGGTGGGCATTATGTATAAGGACGGTACTACAGGTGGGCAATATGTATAAGGACGCTACTACAGGGGGCATTACATATAAGGATGCTACTACTGGTGAGCATTACGTATAAGGACTCTACTACTGGCGCCCATTATGTATAAAGACGCTACTACTGGCGATCATGACGCTTATGGACGCTACTACAGGCGGGCATTGTGTATAAGGACGCTACTACTGGGGGGCATTACAAATAAGGACACTACTACTGGTGGGTATTACGTATAAGGACGGTACTACAGACGTGCATAACGTATAAGGATGCGACTACTGGCGGGCATTATGTATAAGGATGCTACTCCTGGCGGGCATTACGTATAAGGACCCTACTACTGGCGGGCATTACGTATAAGGACACTGCTAGTGGGGGGTAATTACGTATAAGGATGCTACTACTGGGGGCATTACGTATAAGGACACTACTACTGGGGGGCATTACGTATAAGGAAGCTACTACTGGCCGGCATTACGTATAAGGACGGTACTACAGGCATGCATTACGTATAAGGACGCTACTACTGGCGGGCATTACGTATAAGGACGCTACTGCTGGCGGGCATTACGTATAAGGACGCTACTACAGGCAGGCATTATATATGATGATGCTGCTAGTGTGCGGCATTACGTATAAGGACGCTACTACTGGCGGGCATTACATATAAGGACTCTACTACTGGCAGGCATTATGTATAAGGACATACTACAGGCGGGCATTACATATAAGGATGCTACTACTGGCGGGCATTATGTATAAGCACGGTACTACAAGCAGGCAATATGTATAAGGACGCTACTACAAGGGGGCATTACGTATGAGGACGCTACTACTGGCGGGCATTACGTATAAGGACTCTACTACTGGCGGCCATTACGTATAAAGACACTACTGCTGGCGGGCATTACACTTAAGGACACTACTACAGGCGGGCATTGTGTATAAGGACGCTACTACTGGTGGGCATTATGTATAAGGACGCTACTACTGGCGGGCATTACGTATAAGGACTATACTACTGGCGGGCATTATGTATAAGGATATACTACAGGCGGGCATTACGTATAAGGATGCTACTACTGGTGGGCATTATGTATAAGGACGCTACTACAGGGGGCATTACGTATAAGGACGCTACTACTGGTGGGCATTACGTATAAGGACTCTACTACTGGCGCCCATTACGTATAAAGACGCTACTACTGGCGGGCATCACGCTTATGGACGCTACTACAGGCGGGCATTGTGTATAAGGATGCTACTACTCGGGGGCATTATGAGTAAGGACACTACTACTGGTGGGCATTACGTATAAGGACGGTACTACAGACGTGCATTACGTATAAGGACGCTACTACTGGCGGGCATTACGTATAAGGATGCTACTCCAGGCGGGCATTACGTATAAGGACCCTACTACTGGCGGGCATTACGTATAAGGATACTGCTAGTGGGGGGTAATTACGTATAAGGAATCTGCATTACGTATAAGGACGCTACTACTGTGGGGTATTACGCATAAGGACGCTACTACTGGGGGCATTACGTATAAGGACGCTACTACTGGGGGGCATTACGTATAAGGAAGCTACTACTGGCCGGCATTACTTATAAGGACGGTACTACAGGCGTGCATTACGTATAAGGACGCTACTACTGGCGGGCATTACGTATAAGGACGCTACTACTGTCAGGCATTATATATGAGGATGCTGCTAGTGTGCGGCATTACGTATAAGGATGCTACTACTGGCGGGCATTACATATAAGGACTCTACTACTGGCAGGCATTATGTATAAGGACATACTACAGGCGGGCATTACATATAAGGATGCTACTACTGGCGGCATTATGTAAAAGCACGGTACTACAGGCAGGCAATATGTATAAGGACGCTACTACAAGGGGGCATTACGTATGAGGACGCTACTACTGGCGGGCATTACGTATAAGGACTCTACTACTGGCGGCCATTACGTATAAAGACGCTACTGCTGGCGGGCATTACACTTAAGGACACTACTACAGGCGGGCATTGTGTATAAGGACGCTACTACTGGGGGGGCATTATGTATAAGGACGCTACTACTGGCGGGCATTACGTATAAGGACTATACTACTGGCGGGCATTATGTATAAGGATATACTACAGGCGGGCATTACGTATAAGGATGCTACTACTGGTGGGCATTATGTATAAGGACGCTACTACAGGGGGCATTACGTATAAGGACGCTACTACTGGTGGGCATTACGTATAAAGACGCTACTACTGGCGGGCATCACGCTTATGGACGCTACTACAGGCGGGCATTGTGTATAAGGACGCTACTATTCGGGGGCATTATGAGTAAGGACACTACTACTGGTGGGCATTACGTATAAGGACGGTACTACAGACGTGCATTACGTATAAGGACGCTACTACTGGCGGACATTACGTATAAGGATGCTACTCCAGGCGGGCATTACGTATAAGGACCCTACTACTGGCGGGCATTACGTATAAGGATACTGCTAGTGGGGGGTAATTACGTATAAGGAATCTGCATTACGTATAAGGACGCTACTACTGTGGGGTATTACGTATAAGGACGCTACTACTGGGGGCATTACGTATAAGGACGCTACTACTGGGGGGCATTACGTATAAGGAAGCTACTACTGGCCGGCATTACTTATAAGGACGGTACTACAGGCGTGCATTACGTATAAGGCCGCTACTACTGGCGGGCATTACGTATAAGGATGCTACTACTGGCAGGCATTAAATATAAGGACGCTACTACTGGCAGGCATTATATATGAGGACGCTGCTAGTGTGGGGCATTACGTATAAGGACGCTACTACTCGGGGGTATTACATATAAGGACGCTACTACTGGCGGGCATTACATATAAGGATGCTACTACTGGCAGGCATTATGTATAAGGATGGTACTACAGGCGGGCAATATGTATAAGGACGCTACTACAGGGGGGCATTACGTATAAGGACGCTACTACTGGCGGGCATTACATATACGGACTCTACTACTGGCAGGCATTATGTATAAGGACATACTACAGGCGGGCATTACATATAAGGATGCCACTACTGGCGGGCATTATGTATAAGCACGGTACTACAGGCGGGCAATATGTATAAGGACGCTACTACAAGGGGGCATTACGTATGAGGACGCTACTACTGGCGGGCATTACGTATAAGGACTCAACTACTGGCGGCCATTACGTATAAAGACACTACTGCTGGCGGGAATTACGCTTAAGGACGCTACTACAGGCGGGCATTGTGTATAAGGACGCTACTACTGGGGGGTATTATGTATAAGGACATACTACAGGCGGGCATTACGTATAAGGATGCTACTACAGGTGGGCATTATGTATAAGGACGGTACTACAGGTGGGCAATATGTATAAGGACGCTACTACAGGGGGCATTACATATAAGGATGCTTCTACTGGTGGGCATTACGTATAAGGACTCTACTACTGGCGCCCATTACGTATAAAGACGCTACTACTGGCGGGCATCACGCTTATGGACGCTACTACAGGCGGGCATTGTGTATAAGGACTCTACTACTGTAGGGCATTACAAATAAGGACACTACTACTGGCGGGCATTACGTATAAGGACGGTACTACAGACGTGCATTACGTATAAGGATGCGACTACTGGCGGGCATTACGTATAAGGATGCTACTCCTGGCGGGCATTACGTATAAGGACCCTACTACTGGCGGGCATTACGTATAAGGACACTGCTAGTAGGGGGTAATTACGTATAAGGACGCTACTACTGGGGGCATTACGTATAAAGACGCTACTACTGGGGGGCATTACGTATAAGGAAGCTACTACTGGCCGGCATTACGTATAAGGATGGTACTACAGGTGTGCATTACATATAAGGACGCTACTACTGGCGGGCATTACGTATAAGGACGCTACTACTGGCAGGCATTATATATGAGGATGCTGCTAGTGTGCGGCATTACGTATAAGGATGCTACTACTGGCGGGCATTACATATAAGGACTCTACTACTGGCAGGCATTTTGTATAAGGACATACTACAGGCGGGCATTACATATAAGGATGCTACTACTGGCGGGCATTATGTATAAGCACGGTACTACAGGCAAGCAATATGTATAAGGACGCTACTACAAGGGGGCATTACGTATGAGGACACTACTACTGGCGGGCATTACGTATAAGGACTCTACTACTGGCGCCCATTACGTATAAAGACGCTACTAGTGGCGGGCATCACGCTTATGAATGCTACTACAGACGGGCATTGTGTATAAGGACGCTACTACTGGGGGGCATTATGTATAAGGACGCTACTACTGGCGGGCATTACGTATAAGGACTATACTACTGGTGGGTATTATGTATAAGGATATACTACCAGGCGGGCATTACGTATAAGGATGCTACTACTGGTGGGCATTATGTATAAGGACGCTACTACAGGGGGCATTACGTATAAGGACGCTACTACTGGTGGGCATTACGTATAAGGACTCTACTACTGGCGCCCATTACATATAAAGACGCTACTAGTGGCGGGCATCACGCTTATGGACGCTACTACAGGCGGGCATTGTGTATAAGGACGCTACTACTGGGGGGCATTATGAATAAGGACACTACTACTGGTGGGCATTACGTATAAGGACGGTACTACAGACGTGCATTACGTATAAGGACTATACTACTGGCGGGCATTATGTATAAGGATATACTACAGGCGGGCATTACGTATAAGGATGCTACTACTGGTGGGCATTATGTATAAGGACGCTACTACAGGGGGCATTACGTATAAGGACGCTACTACTGTTGGGCATTACGTATAAGGACTCTACTACTGGCGCCCATTACGTATAAAGACGCTACTAGTGGCGGGCATCACGCTTATGGACGCTACTACAGGCGGGCATTGTGTATAAGGACGCTACTACTGGGGTGCATTACGAATAAGGACACTACTACTGGTAGGCATTATGTATAAGGACGGTACTACAGACGTGCATTACGTATAAGGATGCGACTACTGGCGGGCATTACGTATAAGGATGCTACTCCA
The DNA here is from genome assembly GCF_028390025.1 of Pseudophryne corroboree. Taxonomy (NCBI): domain Eukaryota; kingdom Metazoa; phylum Chordata; class Amphibia; order Anura; family Myobatrachidae; genus Pseudophryne; species Pseudophryne corroboree. The sequence goes on along the minus strand of NC_086444.1, from coordinate 375,072,162 downwards.
GGCGGGCATTACGTATAAGGACCCTACTACTGGCGGGCATTACGTATAAGGATACTGCTAGTGGGGGGTAATTACGTATAAGGAATCTGCATTACGTATAAGGACGCTACTACTGTGGGGTATTACGTATAAGGACGCTACTACTGGGGGCATTACGTATAAGGACGCTACTACTGGGGGGCATTACGTATAAGGAAGCTACTACTGGCCGGCATTACTTATAAGGACGGTACTACAGGCGTGCATTACGTATAAGGACGCTACTACTGGCGGGCATTACGTATAAGGATGCTACTACTGGCAGGCATTACGTATAAGGACGCTACTACTGGCAGGCATTATATATGAGGACGCTGCTAGTGTGGGGCATTACGTATAAGGACGCTACTACTCGGGAGTATTACATATAAGGACGCTACTACTGGCGCCCATTACGTATAAAGACGCTACTACTGTTGGGCATTACGTATAAGGACTCTACTACTGGCGCCCATTACGTATAAAGACGCTACTAGTGGCGGGCATCACGCTTATGGACGCTACTACAGGCGGGCATTGTGTATAAGGACGCTACTACTGGGGTGCATTACGAATAAGGACACTACTACTGGTAGGCATTATGTATAAGGACGGTACTACAGACGTGCATTACGTATAAGGATGCGACTACTGGCGGGCATTACGTATAAGGATGCTACTCCTGGCGGGCATTACGTATAAGGACCCTACTACTGGCGGGCATTACGTATAAGGATACTGCTAGTGGGGGGTAATTACGTATAAGGAATCTGCATTACGTATAAGGACGCTACTACTGTGGGGTATTACGTATAAGGACGCTACTACTGGGGGCATTACGTATAAGGACGCTACTACTGGGGGGCATTACGTATAAGGAAGCTACTACTGGCCGGCATTACTTATAAGGACGGTACTACAGGCGTGCATTACGTATAAGGACGCTACTACTGGCGGGCATTACGTATAAGGATGCTACTACTGGCAGGCATTACGTATAAGGACGCTACTACTGGCAGGCATTATATATGAGGACGCTGCTAGTGTGGGGCATTACGTATAAGGACGCTACTACTCGGGAGTATTACATATAAGGACGCTACTACTGGCGGGCATTACGTATAAGGACTATACTACTGGCGGGCATTATGTATAAGGACATACTACAGGCGGGCATTACGTATAAGGATGCTACTACAGGTGGGCATAATGTATAAGGACGGTACTACAGGCGGGCAATATGTATAAGGACGCTACTACTGGTGGGCATTATGTAATTACGTATAAGGACTCTACTACTGGCGCCCATTACGTATAAAGACGCTACTACTGGCGGGCATCACGCTTATGGACGCTACTACAGGCGGGCATTATGTATAAGGTCGCTACTACTGGGGGGCATTACGAATAAGGACTCTACTACTGGCGGACATTACGTATAAGGACGGTACTACAGACGTGCATTACGTATAAGGATGCTACTACTGGCGGGCATTACGTATAAGGATGCTACTCCTGGCGGGCATTACGTATAAGGACCCTACTACTGGTGGGCATTACGTATAAGGACACTGCTAGTGGGGGGTAATTACGTATAAGGAAGCTACTACTGGGGGCATTACGTATAAGGACGCTACTACTGGGGGGCATTACGTATAAGGAAGCTACTACTGGCTGGCATTACGTATAAGGACGGTACTACAGGCGTGCATTACGTATAAGGACGCTTCTACTGGCGGGAATTACGTATAAGGACGCTACTACTGGCAGGCATTATATATGAGGATGCTGCTAGTGTGGGGCATTACGTATAAGGACGCTACTACTCGGGGGTATTACATATAAGGACACTACTACTGGGGGCATTACGTATAAGGACGCTACTACTGAGGTGCATTACGTATAAGGATGCTACTACAGGGGGGCATTATGTAAAGGCAGCACTTCTGTGGGCATTATGAATAAGAATGCTACTACTGGGGGGCATTATGTTTAAGGGGTGCTACTACTGTGGGTATTATGTGTATAAGTGGCACTACTACTGGGGGCTTTATGTGTATAAGTGGCACTACTACTGTGGGCAATATACAGTATGTATAAGTAGCACTACTGTGGGCATTATGTGTATATGTAGCAGTACTACTGGGGGCATTATGTGAATGAGCAGCACTACTACGTGCGGTGTAGTGTGAATAAGATTCGAAATGGAGGTACTGTCCCCCCCTTCCTTGTGAGACCATAACTCTTTTCCTCACGCGCGCCTCTGGCGCGTGCTGACCCTTTGTGAAGCATGGGAGGGCGCAGATTTATAGTTTGCAGGGGGCTGGGGGGGGGGGGCTGAGCACCCTAGCACCAGCCCTGATTACAGTACTCAGCAAGGATTAGTAAGAATGTTTAACATTTCTGCTCTGTTTGGCTATGTGTATATGTTTTACTTCTGTGCAATGCATTTAATAGTTGATAAAATTGGCTGTAATGGGTGTGGAGTAGAGATGAGCGCCTGAAATTTTTCGGGTTTTGTGTTTTGGTTTTGGGTTCGGTTCCGCGGCCGTGTTTTGGGTTCGACCGCGTTTTGGCAAAACCTCACCGAATTTTTTTTGTCGGATTCGGGTGTGTTTTGGATTCGGGTGTTTTTTTTTCAAAAAACCCTAAAAAACAGCTTAAATCATAGAATTTGGGGGTCATTTTGATCCCAAAGTATTATTAACCTCAAAAACCATAATTTACACTCATTTTCAGTCTATTCTGAATACCTCACACCTCACAATATTATTTTTAGTCCTAAAATTTGCACCGAGGTCGCTGTGTGAGTAAGATAAGCGACCCTAGTGGCCGACACAAACACCGGGCCCATCTAGGAGTGGTACTGCAGTGTCACGCAGGATGTCCCTTCCAAAAAACCCTCCCCAAACAGCACATGACGCAAAGAAAAAAAGAGGCGCAATGAGGTAGCTGACTGTGTGAGTAAGATAAGCGACCCTAGTGGCCGACACAAACACCGGGCCCATCTAGGAGTGGCACTGCAGTGTCACGCAGGATGTCCCTTCCAAAAAACCCTCCCCAAACAGCACATGACGCAAAGAAAAAAAGAGGCGCAATGAGGTAGCTGACTGTGTGAGTAAGATAAGCGACCCTAGTGGCCGACACAAACACCGGGCCCATCTAGGAGTGGCACTGCAGTGTCACGCAGGATGTCCCTTCCAAAAAACCCTCCCCAAACAGCACATGACGCAAAGAAAAAAAGAGGCGCAATGAGGTAGCTGACTGTGTGAGTAAGATAAGCGACCCTAGTGGCCGACACAAACACCGGGCCCATCTAGGAGTGGCACTGCAGTGTCACGCAGGATGGCCCTTCCAAAAAACCCTCCCCAAACAGCACATGACGCAAAGAAAAAGAAAAGAAAAAAGAGGTGCAAGATGGAATTGTCCTTGGGCCCTCCCACCCACCCTTATGTTGTATAAACAGGACATGCACACTTTAACCAACCCATCATTTCAGTGACAGGGTCTGCCACACGACTGTGACTGATATGACGGGTTGGTTTGGACCCCCCCCCCAAAAAAGAAGCAATTAATCTCTCCTTGCACAAACTGGCTCTACAGAGGCAAGATGTCCACCTCATCATCATCCTCCGATATATCACCGTGTACATCCCCCTCCTCACAGATTATCAATTCGTCCCCACTGGAATCCACCATCTCAGCACCCTGTGTACTTTGTGGAGGCAATTGCTGCTGGTGAATGTCTCCACGGAGGAATTGATTATAATTCATTTTAATGAACATCATCTTCTCCACATTTTCTGGATGTAACCTCGTACGCCGATTGCTGACAAGGTGAGCGGCGGCACTAAACACTCTTTCGGAGTACACACTTGTGGGAGGGCAACTTAGGTAGAATAAAGCCAGTTTGTGCAAGGGCCTCCAAATTGCCTCTTTTTCCTGCCAGTATAAGTACGGACTGTGTGACGTGCCTATTTGGATGCGGTCACTCATATAATCCTCCACCATTCTTTCAATGGTGAGAGAATCATAGGCAGTGACAGTAGACGACATGTCCGTAATCGTTGTCAGGTCCTTCAGTCCGGACCAGATGTCAGCATCAGCAGTCGCTCCAGACTGCCCTGCATCACCGCCAGCGGGTGGGCTCGGAATTCTGAGCCTTTTCCTCGCACCCCCAGTTGCGGGAGAATGTGAAGGAGGAGATGTTGTTGACAGGTCGCGTTCCGCTTGACTTGACAATTTTCTCACCAGCAGGTCTTTCAACCCCAGCAGACTTGTGTCTGCCGGAAAGAGAGATCCAAGGTAGGCTTTAAATCTAGGATCGAGCACGGTGGCCAAAATGTAGTGCTCTGATTTCAACAGATTAACCACCCGTGAATCCTTGTTAAGCGAATTAAGGGCTCCATCCACAAGTCCCGCATGCCTAGCGGAATCGCTCCGTGTTAGCTCCTCCTTCAATGTCTCCAGCTTCTTCTGCAAAAGCCTGATGAGGGGAATGACCTGACTCAGGCTGGCAGTGTCTGAACTGACTTCACGTGTGGCAAGTTCAAAGGGCATCAGAACCTTGCACAACGTTGAAATCATTCTCCACTGCGCTTGAGACAGGTGCATTCCACCTCCTATATCGTGCTCAATTGTATAGGCTTGAATGGCCTTTTGCTGCTCCTCCAACCTCTGAAGCATATAGAGGGTTGAATTCCACCTCGTTACCACTTCTTGCTTCAGATGATGGCAGGGCAGGTTCAGTAGTTTTTGGTGGTGCTCCAGTTTTCTGTACGTGGTGCCTGTACGCCGAAAGTGTCCCGCAATTCTTCTGGCCACCGACAGCATCTCTTGCACGCCCCTGTCGTTTTTTAAAAAATTCTGCACCACCAAATTCAAGGTATGTGCAAAACATGGGACGTGCTGGAATTTGCCCAGATTTAATGCACACACAATATTGCTGGCGTTGTCCGATGCCACAAATCCACAGGAGAGTCCAATTGGGGTAAGCCATTCCGCGATGATCTTCCTCAGTTGCCGTAAGAGGTTTTCAGCTGTGTGCGTATTCTGGAAACTGGTGATACAAAGCGTAGCCTGCCTAGGAAAGAGTTGGCGTTTGCGAGATGCTGCTACTGGTGCCGCCGCTGCTGTTGTTGCGGCGGGAGTCCATACATCTACCCAGTGGGCTGTCACAGTCATATAGTCCTGACCCTGCCCTGCTCCACTTGTCCACATGTCCGTGGTTAAGTGGACATTGGGTACAGCTGCATTTTTTAGGACACTGGTGACTCTTTTTCTGAGGTCTGTGTACATTTTCGGTATCGCCTGCCTAGAGAAATGGAACCTAGATGGTATTTGGTACCGGGGACACAGTACCTCCAACAAGTCTCTAGTTGGCTCTGCAGTAATGATGGATACCGGAACCACGTTTCTCACCACCCAGGATGTCAAGGCCTCAGTTATCCGCTTTGCAGTAGGATGACTGCTGTGATATTTCATCTTCCTCGCAAAGGACTGTTGGACAGTCAATTGCTTGGTGGAAGTAGTACAAGTGGTCTTACGACTTCCCCTCTGGGATGACCATCGACTCCCAGCAGCAACAACAGCAGCGCCAGCAGCAGTAGGCGTTACACGCAAGGATGCATCGGAGGAATCCCAGGCAGGAGAGGAATCATCAGAATTGCCAGTGACATGGCCTGCAGGACTATTGGCATTCCTGGGGAAGGAGGAAATTGACACTGAGGGAGTTGGTGGTGTGGTTTGCGCGAGCTTGGTTACAAGAGGAAGGGATTTACTGGTCAGTGGACTGCTTCCGCTGTCGGCCCAAGTTTTTGAACTTGTCACTGACTTATTATGAATGCGCTGCAGGTGACGTTGCTGGCATTTCATCGTCTCGGCCATGACTAGTGGCAGCAGCTTCAGCACGAGGTGGAAGTGGATCTTGATCTTTCCCTAATTTTGGAACCTCAACATTTTTGTTCTCCATATTTTAATAGGCACAACTAAAAGGCACCTCAGGTAAACAATGGAGATGGATGGATACTAGTATACAATTATGGATGGACTGCCGAGTGCCGACACAGAGGTAGCTACAGCCGTGGACTACTGTACTGTGTCTGCTGCTAATATAGACTGGTTAATAAAGAGATGTAGTATGTATGTATAAAGAAGAAAGAAAGAAAAAACCACGGGTAGGTGGTATACAATTATGGACGGACTGCCGAGTGCCGACACAGAGGTAGCTACAGCCCTGGACTACCGTACTGTACTGTGTCTGCTGCTAATATAGACTGGTTGATAAAGAGATGTAGTATGTATGTATAAAGAAGAAAGAAAAAAAAACCATGGGTAGGTGGTATACAATTATGGACGGACTGCCGAGTGCCGACACAGAGGTAGCTACAGCCGTGGACTACCGTACTGTACTGTGTCTGCTGCTAATATAGACTGGTTGATAAAGAGATGAAGTATGTATGTATAAAGAAGAAAGAAAAAAAAAACCACGGGTAGGTGGTATACAATTATGGATGGACTGCCGAGTGCCGACACAGAGGTAGCTACAACCGTGGACTACTGTACTGTGTCTGCTGCTAATATAGACTGGTTGATAAAGAGATGTAGTATGTATGTATAAAGAAGAAAGAAAAAAAAAACCACGGGTAGGTGGTATACAATTATGGATGGACTGCCGAGTGCCGACACAGAGGTAGCTACAGCCGTGGACTACTGTACTGTGTCTGCTGCTAATATAGACTGGTTGATAAAGAGATGTAGTATGTATGTATAAAGAAGAAAGAAAAAAAAAACACGGGTAGGTGGTATACAATTATGGATGGACTGCCGAGTGCCGACACAGAGGTAGCTACAGCCGTGGACTACTGTACTGTGTCTGCTGCTAATATAGACTGGTTGATAAAGAGATGTAGTATGTATGTATAAAGAAGAAAGAAAAAAAAACCACGGGTAGGTGGTATACAATTATGGACGGACTGCCGAGTGCCGACACAGAGGTAGCTACAGCCGTGGACTACCGTACTGTACTGTGTCTGCTGCTAATATAGACTGGTTGATAATGAGATGTAGTATGTATGTATAAAGAAGAAAGAAAAAAAAACCACGGGTAGGTGGTATACAATTATGGATGGACTGCCGAGTGCCGACACAGAGGTAGCTACAGCCGTGGACTACTGTACTGTGTCTGCTGCTAATATAGACTGGTTGATAAAGAGATGTAGTATGTATGTATAAAGAAGAAAGAAGAAAAAAACACGGGTAGATGGTATACAATTATGGACGGACTGCCGAGTGCCGACACAGAGGTAGCTACAGCCGTGGACTACTGTACTGTGTCTGCTGCTAATATAGACTGGTTGATAATGAGATGTAGTATGTATGTATAAAGAAGAAAGAAAAAAAAACCACGGGTAGGTGGTATACAATTATGGATGGACTGCCGAGTGCCGACACAGAGGTAGCTACAGCCGTGAACTACCGTACTGTGTCTGCTGCGACTGGATGATAAATAATGATATAAAAAATATATATATATCACTACTGCAGCCGGACAGGTATATATTATATAATGACGGACCTGCTGGACACTGTCTGTCAGCAGAATGAGTTTTTTATAGAATAAAAAAAAAACACCACACAAGTCACACGACGAGTGTTTAACTTTTTCAGGCAATCACAATATAGTATACTACTAACTATACTGGTGGTCAGTGTGGTCAGGTCACTGGTCAGTCACACTGGCAGTGGCACTCCTGCAGCAAAAGTGTGCACTGTTTAATTTTAATAATATGTACTCCTGGCTCCTGCTATAACCTATAACTGGCACTGCTCCCGAGTCTCCCCCACAATTATAAGCTGTGTGAGCACAGTCAGATATATACATAGATGATGCAGCACACTGGGCTGAGCAGTGCACACAGATATGGTATGTGACTGAGTCACTGTGTATCATTTTTTTCAGGCAGAGAACGGATTATATTAAATAAAACTGCACTGTCTGGTGGTCACTGTGGTCAGTCACTACTAAACTCTGCACTCTCTACAGTACTCCTAAGCTCCAGTAAATCAAGTGTCTCTGTCTCAAATCAATCTCACTCTCTCTCTTCTAATCTAAATGGAGAGGACGCCAGCCACGTCCTCTCCCTATCAATCTCAATGCACGTGTGAAAATGGCGGCGACGCGCGGCTCCTTATATAGAATCCGAGTCTCGCGATAGAATCCGAGCCTCGCGAGAATCCGACAGCGTCATGATGACGTTCGGGCGCGCTCGGGTTAACCGAGCAAGGCGGGAAGATCCGAGTCGCTCGGACCCGTGAAAAAAAACATGAAGTTCGGGCGGGTTCGGATTCCGAGGAACCGAACCCGCTCATCTCTAGTGTGGAGTAAAGCTAGGTACCACCTGAACGATGGTGTGACGCAGCGACACACTGTAATCATGTATACCGAATCACCGTACACACTACATGATCCGTCATACGTCAACGTGATATATCGTTACATGTGTTTATGGAATCACCCCATCTTATGTGCAGCACATCAAATTGGACAATGCAATGAATGATGGGTGTAAAGGATAGATTGGGTGTACACACTATATGATGGTCATGCAGGTTGGTATCGTATAGTGTGTCGCTCCAAAATGCAGTTTTGGAGCGACTTATTGCTTACATCGCTCAGTGTCTTCCCAGGATTGCGCACTTCCACAGTCGCATGCGAAAGACGCTTGGTTTGATGCATTGCACATCAAACCAAGCGTCCATCTCTAGCATCCTGTGTTATGTTTATGAAGGACAGAACATGGTCCTTCATTAAAGTCGCCCCAGCGTGGTGGGGGCAATTTGGGCTGACGAGGATTGGTTCCTATGTCAGAATGAATCCCCGTCACGCCAGTGTGTACCCAGCTTAAGATAGCTGAAGAGCAAGAATATTGAATACAGTAGGTGAATGTGCATATTCTGATCCGAATATAGATAATTGTTCATATCTACAATGAAAATACACAAACTGGCACGGGTAAGGAATTCTGTAAAAATATGGATGAAAAAAGATGGTGTTGACGGGGGTGGACTTCAGTTTGCCGGCGGCCAGGCTCCCGATGACCAGCATACAACTACACCCGTCAACGGTACCATGTTATGATAAAATGTCTATAAAATAGAGTGAAATCATAATAGGTGGTCACACATTTTGCCTCTGACACATGATATCTGTTTGGTGCACATACTGGACACGCATAATTTCAGTTTAACTGTAAATAGGTCTCTACTTGGCTGATGGCACAATGCTGTATAATCACCTGATTACATTAGATTAGATTCCCTGCCTCCTCATAACCAGAGAGACTACAGCCCAAATGTAACAGTTTGTGAGATGCTGGCGGTGACAAGATTTAAAGCAGAACTAGTTTCTAACTTGGTTTTTGCCTTAAAAAAAATTGTTGTTTAAAACTCGAGGACACATTGTTGAAATCTCACCACTGCTTGCAACTGAGAAATTGCTTAGACTTTAACATTCGTAGCCGAGTTCAAATGAGTCCATGTGAAAAGTTCCTGATGTTAAAGTTTCAGTCTGTTTAAAAATATTGTACTAATTAAGTTGTTTTCTACAGAACTTAGGGAAGCCTTTAAGGAGTTTGACAAAGACAAAGATGGATACATCAGCTGCAAGGACCTAGGCGATTGTATGAGGACCATGGGATACATGCCAACGGAGATGGAGTTAATAGAACTGTCTCAACAAATCAATATGAACCGTGAGTCAGGACCAACCTATAACCTACCTTTCAACCTATGACAGATACATGGCATAATATCTGCAATAACTCACATAGGGATGGACATCAGAAGCCTGGCATCAAATGTTTGCTCGGCTTCCGACATAGGCCCTCATTCCGAGTTGTTCGCTCGCTAGCTGCTTTTAGCAGCAGTGCAAATGCTAAGCCGCCTCCCTCTGTATCTTAGCTTAGCAGAAGTGCGAACGAAAGGATCGCAGAACGGCGGCAAAATATTTTCAAGCAGTTTCAGAGTAGCTGCAGACTTACTCCTTCCTTGCGATCACTTCAGTCTGTTTAGTTTCTGTTTTGACGTCACAAACACGCCCTGCGTTCGGCTAGCCACTCCCCTGTTTCCCCAGGCACGCCTGCGTTTTTGCCTGACACGCCTGCGTTTCTTAGCACACTCACGGAAAACTGTCAGTTACCACCCAGAAACACCCACTTCCTGTCAATCATTCAACGATCAGCAGTGCGACTGAAAAGCGTCGCTAGACCTTGTGTGAAACTGCATAGTTTTTTGTGAAAGTACGTCACGCATGCGCACTGCGGCCCGTACGCATGCCCCGAAATGCCGATTTTTAGCCTGATCGCTGCGCTGCGAACAACGGCAGCTAGCGATCAACTTGGAATGACCCCCATAAAATGAAGGGATGCAATGGCTACTAGCTATCATATTTAAAGCCATTTGATGGTATAAACATAATTGTTTATACTGTGTGCATACGCAGAAACAGAGCTTCCTGCGTACTCACATTAGCTTAACTGCGGCCACTAATTCTGATTGTGCGCAGCTGGAAAAAAAAAACAGTGATCGGATGGGCATCAGAAAGATGCCTCTTATGTCTGGCAAAGATCAAAAACTCTTGAAAAAATTTTTTTTGCTAACCATCAGCTTCTGATGTCTATGCCTATTACAAATGTCTGCTGTGGCTTTGTAACATCCCTGGAATTTCACAGTATGTCATACACCATATGTACTATAAAAATAATTATTTAATAATTCACCACTGTTATTTTCTCATGTTTCTATTATGTAAAGTTGGAGGACATGTGGACTTTGATGATTTTGTGGAGCTTATGGGTCCTAAGCTTCTTGCAGAGACAGCTGATATGATTGGTGTGAAGGAGCTTCGTGATGCCTTCAAGGAGGTGAGAGGATCCTTTATAACTGACCATCTGACTCCTGTGGCCTATTTTGCCTGTGATTAAAATCTAAAAGGGAATGTATCAGGAAATTATGGCTATTTTTATTTTATGTATAACTGTTTAGGTCTTACTACTGAATAAATTACACATCACATTAATAAATAGCCCTCACATTAATAAATAAAGTATACTGCACATCTGTATTCAGTTTGACACCAACGGGGATGGAGAGATCAGTACAACTGAATTACGGGAGGCCATGAAAAAGCTGCTTGGACAACAGGTTGGTCACAGGGACATTGAAGATATAATTCGTGATGTTGATCTCAATGGAGATGGACAAGTGGACTTTGAAGGTGAGCATAATTTGTATACCTATAACTGTTATTATAACTTTATATAGGTGATGATGATGGGAGGCCCCTCTACATATTATCATCAGCTGAAGGTGTTACACATTCCAGAGGAAAAATAAAAAACTTTCAGAATCTGCATTAGTTTTGGATGTGTTGACTAGTCAGTTATAAAGATTAGATAGATGATAGATAGATAGATAGATAGATAGATAGATAGATAGATAGATAGATAGATAGATAGATAGATAGATAGATAGATAGATAGGCAGATAGGTTTGTCAGATGTTCTGTCTCTCATGATGGTTGGTTATTATACTGAGGGTTGTACTCTTTTTTGTTTTAACTTACTTTTTTCTTTCTTTCTTTTTTTGCTAGAGTTTGTCCGTATGATGTCTCGCTGAGTTCTGGGGAGGTAGCATCTATGACACCCATCTGATCTGAATGCACCTTTTTGGTGAAGCTGTGACTTAGTCCACCCAGTAAAGTCATGGACTTGGCAGGGCAGTGTCCACAACAGCCATATTGTCCCTACCCTGGAGGTGCTGTGCCCATGCCGCTTCTCAGTATTTTTATTATGGGATAAAGCATTCTTCCTGTTACTCCTGCTGCTCTGACTCATTATGTGCCATCCCACACCTATAAATGTGATACCCTGCATGGGGCAACTTTCTGACTGTTGGGTGGCATAAAGGAGCCTACAGACTGATGTGAAAGACAACCCTGTGTGTGCATGAACTGGCACCCTTCATGTGACTTATCTCATAGAGGATTTGTGCAATAATAGAATAGAGTTTTCTTCCCGGAATTTTCAGGATGTCTAATATTCATCAATAATCTTGTGGACTAACAGTGAAAGAAAAATGTGATGTGTAGAATTCAGCTATGAGCAGAGATATGGATACACTGGGGTTCTCTACACTCATCCAACCAAATAGTCACCTTAGAATCATCTGATGATCTAAGAAAAAAGGAAAATAAGCAATTTAGCAGTTGACGGGTATTTAATAGCATGATGAATAATAATGCTAAAGGTAGAACACATTATAGAGGGGGGGGGGGGGTCAGAAGGCACAACATGGTTCTACCACATTTCCTTCGCAGGTAAACTAATCATATGACACTAGGCATATAGTAGATAGCTGTGACCATAGGACACCAAAGCTAAGGTGTTTCTGTAGCTGAATAAACCAAACCAAGACATCTAAGTTCTTTATTCACAACCAGAATCTGAGATTTTTAAATATCATTAATTATACTGTCTCCTGACAAAAGAGTCAATATCATTTCTCTCAATGGTTTTTGAGATCATAAAGGTTCCCTGCTTCATGAAATAAGACAGTGTAACCTTCAGCCTTGAACAGGCCATTCACATTACCAAGATGTCCACCACAGTTCTCAGGGTAGTTTGTGTCTTTAGTATGTGAGAGACAAGGAAAACGTGGTAAATTGTTGCCCCTATTATGCTTACAGACACTTATATTACAGAAGGAATTGCATGTTACATATTGTACATGACTTCCGGGTTTCGTTATCCTAGTCGTTCCGTTATACTTCCTCCTGCACTACTTACCTTTATATTATACTTGTACTTTGAATACTGTGTGTATGTATATTTATGTGTTTTGTGTCTTATGATGAACGTATTCATTTACCCATCCAGTATTCTACTTGATTTAATGGTTTTAATGGTCTGGTTTTAAAAAAACCAACAGTGCCAACTGCATCGTTAATGGTCCAATGCAATCATATCTGTGTATTGTATGTGCATGCATCTTTTACCTTGTACTCCCTTCACATTTATGCTTTACGGCTGTAACTGCACTGATGCACACAAACACATCAACATTGTATAGCACAAGTTCTTTTCCCAAGTGATTTGGCGAAATACATATTATATTCCGTTACAATTCATGGAAATTGTGTCTCTGTAACTCTCACCAGCCATCACAAAGATTTTCTTTTTCTTTTTTTTTTAAACCAAATTTTTTTTTTGCTGAAATGTCATTTCAAATCCTTCATTAAAATAGTTGGTCTGTATATAGTATGTTGCTGTTAATACAATGCATTAAAAGAAGTAAAACAAAATAAATTGTTATATAAACAAATGACGCTTCAACCATAATTGTTTTTACAAAGCAAAGACGAGATTTCATTTTGTGATCAAGATTGTTGAAATTAGATAAAGAGGTGGTAAGGGCAGAATGTTAGGGACTTTCTATGGTACATGGAAGGGAGCACATTAATTTCCATGCTGCAAAAGCACTTGATTGTTGCACTAGAACAGAGGTTCTCAAACTCGGTCCTCGGGGGCACACACAGTGCATGTTGTGCAGGTCTCCTCACAGAATCACAAGTGAAATAATTAGCTCCACCTGTTGACCTTTTAAAATGTGTCAGTGAGTAATTAATACACCTGTGCACCTGCTGGGTTACCTGCAAAACATGCACTGTGTGTGCCCCCGAGGACCGAGTTTGAGAACCTCTGCACTAGAGGTTCTCAATTCCAGTCTGGGCTGCTTACAACCTCACACATTGCAGTCAGACTTACAAATGTAGCTAGTTGTTCCCGCATAGGAAGCATGCTAATTCTAACTAAATAAAGCTAGTTGTAATGGTCAGTATAAAACTATTGTAGCCAAGCAGATCTATGTTGTGTGCAGCCACTTATCCAGGTGTGGTATGACTTGTCGACAGTCATCAGCTCATTATGATAATGTCGACAGGGTCAAACTGACGACATCATTCCTCCCAACATGACCCTCTCCAGGAGGACTGCATACAGAGAAAAAGGTTGCAGGTGCACAATTCAAACATTACCAATTTATTAATAATAATCATTGCAATAAAACTTTGCATTTTGAGCGAGGTTCTTCGCATAGTTATGGCCATAAGTAACGGCTTGCCCACCGCATCCAGGTGACCTCATTAGTCGGGCAAATCCCTAACATTTTGGGGGGTACAAATCAAGGGCGCGGGACCCCGCAAAGTGAAGCAGCTGAGTGATCCCAGGGCAACACAAAAGTTAAAAAATATATAGTGAAAAAGTGAAAAATAGTTTAGTGAGAGAGGCTGCTGAATAGAGCAGGGGTAAATTAGTGAGAGGTAATGAAGTGAGAGATAAAGTAGTGAGAGGTAAAGTAGTGAAAAGTGAAGGTAGGAAATGAATTACATTGAAACAAAACACACGATAGGGATAAAAGTAAATATGTGTTAATATGTGTTGCCCCTGAGGCGAAACAGCCACAACAGTCCAGGGGGACCCACACCCCGGAAATGCACCCCCATCTGATAATCCAATATACATTTGTGCAGGACTCACCTTGCTCTGCATGCAGTCTAATAGGCCCTACACACTGGCCGATTTTTAGAAAGATATGAACGATCTCGTTCATAAATGAACGAGAACTCGTTCATATCTTTCAGTGTGGAGACTCCAGCGATGAACGATGCGCGGCCCCGCGCTCGTTCATCGCTGGTCTCCCGTCGGCTGTGCATGCAGGCCAATATGGACGATCTCGTCCATATTTGCCTGCACTTCAATGCAGCCGCGTGACGGGGGGAGTGAAGAAACTTCACTCCCCCCGTCACTGCCCCCCCGCCGCCGGGTCGCTCGTCGGCCGTATCCGCCGTCGGGCAGCTCGGCGGCGGGTCGGCTAGTGTATAGGGCCCCTAAGAAATGTCTGGAACCTAATTAAAACCAATATATAGGACCCCTCCCATGTATACCTAATGCTGTGTATTTACATACACAATAGAAGGCCAGAGACCCCTTCTGCCTGGTGGTAGCACCCACGCCCACCTGTCCTATATATTTAGTATATCCCAAATGTATTGCAGAGGGACTGCAGACGATATCTTGCTGCGATCCCTCCATTCCCACCTGCAGCAACAGCTTCCATAGGCTTCTATGGGAGATGCAATGCTGCCAGATGTACCAGGATTGGTCCCCGTAGCTAATGCCATCTGAAAACGGTGTTAGCTCACTGTAGCCTATGTGCTACACATTGCATAATTAGCTTGCACAGGGTTTCCCAGTACCGTCAGCCGGACCACGCATGTGCAGGACCCTCTGTTAGTACCCAGAGCACATCATAGGAATGGGCTCCTTTCAGAGCTCCTGTCCCCGTGGGTACACTATAATACATATAATACATATTGCAAGGCTATTCTGGGTGCTAATATCTTGCCCAGATCGCACTGAATATGACCAGATTCATTTTACTTTTATCTCTGTTGCTTTTTTAAATCCATAGGTCAAAACTGGTGGAATATGAAAAGCTGTCTGAGGAAGGAGGGGCATAGACCCTCAGAGAGACATGTGCTACGGGAAGATAAGGGGGCCAAATTAAAACTATCCAATCACTGTAGATATCACTTCTCGATATGTACTAAAGGGATTTATCTGCCTTCTGCCTGCTAATGATACTAACAGGTCAGAATATTGGCACTGCTATAGGCACCTATGCCACGCTAAGTGACCCAGCTGTTAATAAGAAGAGAGGCCAATTACTATCAGCTGTCTTCTCCAGGGCTGGCTTTGTCACTTCTAGCTGCCGGTATCTGCTTCTCCTCATGTGAAGACCAGTGAGAAGCATGTCACAGTTGTCTGGTTGTTAATAAAGATGCGGGGGGGGGGGGATACTCACTGCCGCAGCTGCGCAGGAGACCCCGCTGGGAGGTGATGCTACAGATGGAGTTGAAACCTGTTGGCTTGTGGGGTGATATTAATTGAAGGATGGGTTTCGCACATGCTCTGAGGGGTGACTTTTCATCCACCCTCTTTGGCAGGACAGTTGTTAGTATACTTTACAACAGGGGTGGGGAACCTCCGGCCCGCGGGCTGTATAAGGCCCGCGAAGCCGTTTGGTCCGGCCCACCCGCTCCTCTCAGTGAGACACGCCGCCGCACAGTCCGGCGGCAGCTTGTCTCAGCTGTCACCACACGGAGGAGAGCGCAGCTATTGTCGGGCGACGGCGGCGTCTAGGACTTGAAACTAGCCGCCGGTTCATGTGCCAATCAGAGCTCGCGGACCGGCAGCCAATCAGGACCCGCGGGGGGGGGGGGGCATCTGTATACCTGACACTGTGGGGGTCATCTGTATACCTGGCACTGTGGGGGCATCTGTATACCTGACACTGTGGGGGTCATCTGTATACCTGGCACTGTGGGGGCATCTGTATACCTGGCACTGTGGGGACATCTGTATACCTGGCACTGTGGGGACATCTGTATACCTGGCACTGTGGGGACATCTGTATACCTGGCACTGTGGGGACATCTGTATACCTGGCACTGTGGGGGCATCTGTATACCTGGCACTGTGAGGGGCATTTGTATACCTGGCACTGTGGGGACATCTGTATACCTGGCATTGTGGGGGCATCTGTGTACCTGGCACTGTGGGGACATCTGTATACCTGGCACTGTGAGGGGCATTTGTATACCTGGCACTGTGGGGGCATCTGTATACCTGGCACTGTGAGGGGCATTTGTATACCTGGCACTGTGGGGACATCTGTATACCTGGCACTGAGGGGCATTTGTATACCTGGCACTGTGGGGGCATCTGTATACCTGGCACTGTGGGGACATCTGTATACCTGGCACTGTGGGGACATCTGTATACCTGGCACTGTGAGGGGCATCTGTATACCTGGCACTGTGAGGGGCATTTGTATACCTGGCACTGTGGGGGCATCTGTATACCTGGCACTGTGGGGACATCTGTATACCTGGCACTGTGAGGGGCATTTGTATACCTGGCACTGTGGGGGCATCTGCATACCTGGCACTGTGAGGGGCATTTGTATACCTGGCACTGTGGGGGCATTTGTATACCTGGCACTGTGGGGGCATCTGTATACCTGGCACTGTGAGGGGCATTTGTATACCTGGCACTGTGGGGGCATTTGTATACCTGGCACTGTGGGGGCAATTGTGGATCTGGCACTGCACTATTGGGGGCATATGTGTATCACGTCCCATTTTAACTGGCCACACCCATCTTTTTGGCGCGCGCGGGGGCAGACTTGTATGGCCCCCGAAGGATTTTATAAATATCCAAATGGCTCTCGGTAGAAAAAAGGTTCCCCACCCCTGCTTTACAATAACGGGAAGCAGGAATGACTTTTCCTCCACTATAGATGGAATATGTGTACATGGAGCCCAAAGTAGTGGTTGGGTGATCAATGTCCCACCTGAAGACAGAGAGGAGATTGAAATTAGAGTTGAGGTAGGTTTATTTGTTTTGTTTTTCAAATTATTAGTTATTTATTCTTTCTTTCCCATAGATAGAACAGGGAATAAACATCTGATGCCCATTGCTGTATGAGGGTCTCATACATACAGATAAAAATGAATACATGTAGCATATGATTTCTGTAAGTACATATGGGCCGCTCTTAATAATAAGGTTAGATATGGGTAGTGTGTCCCCCTTCTCTGTGTGCAGAGAGTTCAGCATTTATTTCCATTTGACATCATTATCCAATTGGTCTGCTAATCTCAATGTGTTTATCTGTGAGCCGCTCTAGGAAAGGAGCCATAGACGCTGAGATTACACAGTCTAACATCACAGACTACATGAGCAGCAGTAACTCCCCCCATCACCCTCCCATCTGCACTGCTCACTCAGACCTGGTTCTCTGTTTTATCATGATCATCGCAGAGGTTACTGCAAGGGCATGCACAAATGGTTCTCTCTGGAATTAATACACCTATTTATATATTGTATTCATGCATTTATATTTGTGTTTGGATTGATGAATTAAATCTCCAGCTATGGGGACATAGAAGACAGCAGTAGTGTAATAGCTTATTACACATTTCTTCTATGGTTACATGAGTATATAAAGCTCTTTAATGAAATATCAAAAGCAATAACTACAAAATATATGTATATGTTTTAATTCATGACACAAAAAAACAATATCACATCCAGCTTGCTATTTATAAGAGGACTCGTGTAGAGACACATAGTATTGCCAAGGTGGGGTAATAATTATCAACTGTCCTGTATTTCAAGGAATAGTCCAAGGTTTCAAAACTCCCTGGAAAGTGTTATTGATGGAAATGTCCTTACCTATCAGTTTTGACTAATTGCACTTTAATATTGTTTTTTTGCAATATAACTGACCAGGGTAAAAGAGCTTCCAATATCTCCCCACTGTCAGTAGCTGTTCATAAACCGCACTCACTTGAGCCTACCTGATGTGGCGGTGACGCAGGGTTAAAAAGCAAGCCTAACAAAATATCTGTGGCAACATTTACTAAAGTTCAATTTTGGTGATTCAAGGGATTTGGCATTCTGTTTCAATTCGATTTCCATTCGATTAGGGTCGAACAGATTTACTAAAGCCCAAATCGAATATCAAATCGATTCTAAAGGCAGATTCAAGTCATATCTCAATAGAAATTCGAATTTCTGAAAAACATCAATATTTTCCCATAGAACAACATGAAATCCCCAAATTTACTAAAGTTCGATTTGAAATGGACCTGAAAATCGAACCTGAAATCGAACCTCAAATCTCCAAATGTTTAGAATGATCTTAGACATACGATTTTGGCTTCTAAACCCATTGTAAATATAGGAAATTGATAGTGATGACTATTTAAGTACCCAAAAACATACAGGACAGTGTGGAAGTAGCAAAAATGGATGCCCAAGGCTATGGTATGTTGTGCACATACCTACACAATGCAAAACACCACCTGACTGCAAAAACCCTGGAGGATCAATCTAAGCACCCTCAGCAGCTTCATGAGTTGAACAGAGCAGATATTTAGACTTATAGACATCAAAATTATTTTTTTATTTTTGCAATAGATTGCACCAGAACACAATATTGGGCAATTTTGCTGAAAAATACATTGAAATTTTCCAAAAACATGAGTGAAGTAACTGCCTATCCTGATTCAGCCCATGATGCCTACATCCTCGGCAATTCATCCCTGTCTGTTAAAAATCTTGTTGGGCAAATGCCAGAAGGATGGTTGTTGTGTAAGATACCAGTATGTGTTAATAAAGCATCTAATAAAGAGGCTGTAAAGAGAGAGCTCCCCTAATTTGTGTGCATGTGATACATTTGGACCAATAGGAAGCAATGAGGGTGTTCTATTCGATTTTACATACGATTTTGCTAGGGATTTCAATGGGGATTTGAGGTTCGATTTAGGAAGGGATTTCATACATTCAATTCTAAATCCATTCCAAACATGAATCAACATCGAATTCGATTTGAAAATTTAATGCAAAAATCGATTTTTCGTAAATAAGTAAATTTTCAAAAAGTTTAAAAACTCCAAAAGGAATCGATTTCTATCGATTTAGAAGATTCATAGGGGGAGATTCAAATGTTTGGAAAGTCGGTTGGGTGTCTGTTTTTTTCCCTGTCTATTAGATAGGAAAAAACAGACACCCAACTGACTTTTCAAACATTTGAATCTCCCCCAATAAGTCCTTTCCAAAATTGAATTTTAGTAATTATACCCCCTAGTCTGTCTAAAAATGATTAGACCCCATTATCTCACAGTCTCACAACTAATTTTCCTTATCTGACGCCATTAAAATTGTTCGGGAGCTACTTACTACAAGTAAGAAGCCTTTTGCTCGCTTTACAAAGTTACATTATGCAAATTATAACCTGTAATACAGATATGTGCTGTGATTATCAGAATTCACATGTCATTAAGAATCGCACACAGAACTGTTTAAAGTGATGTTTAATATGGAAAAATACAGTCCTAAATGATGTACAATAAAAACTGCCATACAAATGTATTAGGCAATTAGTTATTTATAAAACAAAAAAGGAGAAATAACAGAATGTTTCACTTTCATGATCATAACAGTTTGCAATGGAGTGTGGCATACTTCGTTGACATTCGTCATGTCGAGATGTGAGTGTCAACATGTCCGTAATTCGTCATTGACCACCTCAACATTCAGCATGTTGGCACTGATGAAATGTCGACATAATTAGAATATTGACAAAACGTTACTGGTGGCCTTGTGATGACTTGCTTGGTATGATGGGCCTGTCGGCTCCAGAAGTGTCTTCTTGTACTGGGGGTGACATCAGGATGACTTCCGGCTGATCTTGTGTCGCTTCTGGCAGTAAGTATGAATAAACCAAGACTCTAACCCTTCCCCTAGTGTCTAACTCTAACCTCTCTTATAACCTAACATTTACACTGCAGTGTGTCACAACTGAGGGCCTGAGCTGACGGGAGGCAGCCTCAGTTGTAGGGGCTGAGATGTACCGGAACCTGGGAGGTTGTATCAGACCCCTGGACATGTAAGTAACATGAATAATAACTGCCCGAAGGCGTGACCACGACAACTTGGATAAAAGTCAATGATGTTTATTATGACAACTCCGCAACACAGCAGCAGTAAAAGAAAACGTAAAAGTCAGCAAAGAATAAATACAGTTCCTGGGTACTACAGGATGGCAGGAGCCACAGGGCACTGGTAGTGTGAGATAGTTCTTATGATCTTCTAGATGGAAAGTCCTTACCAGGCCCGACTGTAGCAATGGAGATAACCCAGGATTGTGCCAGCTGGTGTTCCAGGAAAAGCTGGGTTGCTGAAGATAAAACAGCTGCTGTGGATACTGGTTGGAACCAGACTGTTGTTGGCACGGAGTGGATACTGGCTGGAACCAGTTAAATAATAAATGAACTTGGGAGCGATGAAATATGAACTGAAATGTAGAACTTGAGAGCGGAGAAATAATAATACCGGTGGAGAGTGGTAAAGTGTAGAAAGGACACCGGCCCTTTAAGGGAAGCTGTACTCTGCTGGAAGCTGAGCTGGAAGCAGGTAATGTTGTAGCTGGAAACAGATGAATCCACAATGGATTGGAGAGTCAGGCTACACCGCAGGTGGAATGCTGGTGCGGGTCTCTATGGTGGAAGTCTTGAGACAGGAGCTGGAACCTGGAAGACAATCACAGGAGAGAGACAAACAGGAACTAGGTTTGACAACCAAAGCACTGACGCCTTCCTTGCTCAGGCACAGTGTATTTATACCTGCAGCAAGGAAGGGATTGGCTAGGCAATTATGCAGATTAACAATACTGACAACAGATTGGAGGAAATGATCAGCTGACAGAATCCAAGATGGCTGCGCCCATGCAGACACTTGGAGGGAAGTTTGGTTTGTAATCCATGTGGTAATGAAAACAGTAATGGCGGCGCCGGCCACTGGAGACAGGAGACGCCAGGCTGACAAGTGCACATCCAACCACGCGGACACAGCGGAGGCCGCGGCTGACGTAATCGCCACTCTGACACTCTGCATGCAGAAGCTCAGGGACGGCGGCGGAGGCCGCGGGAGACGCCATGCCAGATGTAATAAGGCGTTACTGTGACAGCGTCTCAGAGAGACAGGAGAGGATGCAGGAATGTGAACATTAGGATAACAGATGGGATCCGGTCCTGGAGCGCTGAGCCAGCCTTAGGAGGCATCTGATGGGTAAGAAATGGCGTCCAGATACCCGGATCGTGACAGCACCCCCCCCTTTAGGAGTGGCCTCAGGACACTTCTTTGGCTTTTGAGGAAACTTGGAATGGAATCTCCGGACCAAGGCAGGAGCATGGACATCAGAAGCATTGGTCCATGAACGTTCCTCAGGGCCGTAACCCTTCCAGTCAATAAGATACTGTAGTTGACCGTAACGGTGACGTGAGTCCAGGATCTTGGCCACTTCATACTCAACGCCTCGTTGAGTTTGGACTTTCGGAGTTGGAGGAAGTGAGGAATGAAACCGATTCAAGATCAGCGGTTTCAACAGGGAAACATGGAATGTCCTGGGTATTTTTAAGAAGGGAGGCAACTGGAGTCTGTAAGCAACAGGATTGATGACTTGTTCAATTTTGAAAGGACCGATATAGCGAGGTGCAAACTTCATACTGGGAACTCTTAACCTCAAATTCTTCGTGGATAACCATACCCGATCACCCACCTTGAGAGCAGGAACTGCTCGACGCTTCTTATCCGCAAACTTCTTGTACCTGAACGATGCCTTGAGCAGAGCTGATCGTACGCTCTTCCAGATATTGGCAAACTGATGCAAGGTGATATCCACTGCGGGAACAGAAGTTGCTGGAAGCGGTTGGAACTCAGGGACTTTAGGGTGGAATCCAAAGTTAGTGAAGAATGGTGTTGAAGCAGATGAAGAATGATACTGGTTGTTATGACAGAACTCGGCCCAGGGAAGTAATTGAACCCAGTCATCTTGAGAGGAGGACACATAGATGCGGAGGAAGGCCTCCAAGTCCTGATTCACCCTCTCGGTTTGACCATTGGTCTGAGGATGGTAAGCCGTGGAAAACTTTAGCTTGACTTGGAGGACTTGACATAAACTTCGCCAGAATTTGGCTGTGAATTGAACTCCTCGATCTGAGATAATTTCTTCAGGAAGACCGTGGAGTCGGAAGATCTCTTGTATGAATACTTGAGCCAACTTGGAAGCTGACGGAAGACCGGTGAGAGGAATGAAGTGTGCCATCTTGGTGAACCGGTCAACTACCACCCAGATGGTATTGAACTTGTTGCACATGGGTAAGTCTGTAATGAAATCCATCGACAAGTGGGTCCATGGTCGACGGGGAACGGATAGTGGAACCAGTTGCCCCGCAGGCGACTGGCGGGATACTTTATGTTGGGCACACTTTGGGCAAGATGCAATAAACTCCAAGACGTCCTTTTTCAGAGTTGGCCACCAATAGGACCTAGAGATAAACTCCAGGGTTTTTTGGATACCTGTATGTCCGGCAAAACGGGAAGCATGGGCCCAATGCATGAGCTTCTTCCTTAGCATCGGCTTCACAAAACTTTTCCCTGATGGGGGCGTAGAGTCCATCCCTACCGTGGAGAATGCCAACGGATTTATAATAGGATGCTTGTCTGAAGACTCTGACTCATTTTCTTGCTCCCATGAGCGGGAAAGGGCATCGGCCTTGCGATTCTGAGAGCCCGGACAGAACTGGAGTTTAAAGTCGAACCTGGAAAAGAAAAGTGCCCATCTGGCCTGACGAGGGTTGAGACATTGTGCGCCCTTCAGGTATAAAAGGTTCTTGTGGTCTGTAAGTATGGTGATTGAATGAGAAGCTCCCTCCAACAGATACCTCCACTCTTCTAGAGCGAGCTTGATGGCTAGCAACTCCTGGTCGCCAATGGCATAGTTGCGCTCAGCTGGGGAGAACTTCCGGGAGAAGAAACTGCAAGGGTGTAAATGGCCATCTTTAGCCCTCTGAGATAACACCGCTCCTACTCCAACGGAGGAGGCATCCACCTCTAAGATGAAAGGAGAGTCGATGTCAGGCTGTTTCAGAACAGGCGCAGAGATGAACCTTTGTTTTAAAAGATGAAATGCTTGCATGGCTTCTTCAGACCACTTGGACGGGTTAGCACCCTTCTTAGTGAAAGCAGTAATAGGCGCCACAATGGTGGAAAAGTCTCGTATAAACTTTCGGTAATAGTTGGCGAACCCTAAGAACCTCTGGACCCCTTTGAGGGTTAAGGGTACCGGACAATTTTGGATTGCTTGTAGTTTCTCAGGATCCATCTCTAGTCCGGAACCGGACACAATGTACCCTAGAAACGGAATGGACTTGACTTCAAAGACGCATTTTTCTAATTTGCAATAGAGATGATTGACACGGAGACGGGACAGAACCTCTTTAACCCAAAAACGATGTTCCTCTAAATCGTTGGCAAAAATGAGGATATCGTCTAGATAGACCACGACATGACGGTATAGAATGTCTCTGAAGATCTCATTGACAAAATGCTGGAAGACAGCTGGAGCATTGCTCAATCCGAAGGGCATGACGAGGTACTCATAATGTCCGTCACGGGTGTTAAAGGCGGTCTTCCACTCGTCACCCTCACGGATCCGGATGAGATTGTATGCACCTCGCAAGTCCAGCTTTGTAAAGATGGTAGCTCCGCTAACTCTGTCAAAGAGCTCAGTAATCAGGGGTAAAGGATAACGGTTCTTGATGGTAATGTCGTTCAAACCTCTGTAGTCGATGCACGGCCGCAGATCACCATCTTTCTTTTTTACAAAAAAGAAGCCTGCGCCGGCTGGAGAAGAAGAAGGTCGAATGAACCCCTTTGCTAGGTTCTCTTTAATATATTCCTCCATAGAATGCGTCTCAGGCAGAGACAACGGATAAGTTCGGCCTCGAGGTGGAACCTTCCCTGGAACGAGATCAATCGGACAGTCCCATTCTCTATGAGGAGGAAGGATATCAGCAGAAGCTTTACTGAACACATCCGTGAAATCTTGATATGGAGGAGGTGGAACATCAGACGACCTGGGGGAGGAAGAACAGACAGGCAATACTTTAAACAAACATGTCTCAGCACAGGAGGAACCCCATGCCAGGATTTGCGTAGTCGTCCAATCAATTGTAGGATTGTGAAGATGGAGCCATGGAAGGCCCAGGACCACAGGATGTGTGGCTCTTGGAATCACTAAAAAAGAAATAAGTTCGGAATGAAGAACTCCCACTCTCAGACGAACTGGTAGAGTCCTTAAAGAAATAACTGCATCAAAAATTTTGCTGCCATCCACGGCAGTTAAAGAAATGGACGAAGGAAGTCTCTCGGTGGGTAGGGACCACCGTTTAACATAGGCTTCGGTAATAAAGTTCCCAGCTGCTCCGGAATCAAGGAGGGCAATGACGTTCCGATAACGTTGAGCAACTTGAAGCGAGACTGGGAGATTACAATCTTGAGGAGATGGAGAGGAGATCATTACTCCTAGCCGGCCCTCTCCTTGGCGAGCTAGGATTTGGAGTTTCCCGGACGTTTGGGACAGGCATTAATGGTGTGAGACGGAGCTGCACAATAGAGACAGAGAAACTCGGAGAGACGTCTTCGGCGCTCAGCAGGAGTTAAACGGGAACGGCCAAGTTGCATGGGCTCATCTTTAGATGGTGACAGTTGACGAGGAGGAGGAGCAGAAGATTTTGGAGCAGATGATCTTCCACGCTCAGTTGCTCTCTCTCTGAAACGTAAATCAACTTTCGTGCAGAGTGAGATTAGCTCATCTAACTTAGAAGGTAAGTCTCTGGTAGCTAACTCATCTTTAATACGCTCAGATAAGCCATGCCAGAATGCAGCATACAGGGCCTCGTCGTTCCATGCCAGTTCGGATGCCAGGATCTGGAACTGTATCAGATATTGTCCTACAGTACGTGACCCCTGGCGTAAACGGAGAATCTCGGATGAAGCTGAGGTTACCCGGCCTGGCTCGTCGAAGATGCGCCTGAATGTTGACACGAAGGCAGTGTAGGAAGATAGCAGGGTGTCGGACCTCTCCCATAACGGTGATGCCCAATCAAGGGCTGAGCCACTGAGAAGAGAAATAATGTAGGCAATTTTTGTACGGTCACTGGGAAAATTGCCAGGTTGTAGCTCAAACTGAATCTCACACTGGTTGAGAAATCCCCTGCAGAATCTTGGAGATCCGTCAAATTTTGCTGGCGTTGGAAGATGAAGACGTGGAGCAGAAATGGGTAAGGTGGGTGGGGTTATAGCTGGAGTCACTGTGGTTGACGCACCAGACGCGCCTGATCCACGGAGAGTTGTCTGAATCCCATCCAGCCGAGTAGAGAGATCCTGGAGACAGCGGATGATGTGGCCCTGTGCAGCCTCCTGATGTTCTAGTCGGGCTGCCAGTTCTTGCATCGGCCTGGCCGCTTGATCCTGGTCTCCGGCTGGATTCATTAGGTCAGTGCTTACTATCACAACTGAGGGCCTGAGCTGACGGGAGGCAGCCTCAGTTGTAGGGGCTGAGATGTACCGGAACCTGGGAGGTTGTATCAGACCCCTGGACATGTAAGTAACATGAATAATAACTGCCCGAAGGCGTGACCACGACAACTTGGATAAAAGTCAATGATGTTTATTATGACAACTCCGCAACACAGCAGCAGTAAAAGAAAACGTAAAAGTCAGCAAAGAATAAATACAGTTCCTGGGTACTACAGGATGGCAGGAGCCACAGGGCACTGGTAGTGTGAGATAGTTCTTATGATCTTCTAGATGGAAAGTCCTTACCAGGCCCGACTGTAGCAATGGAGATAACCCAGGATTGTGCCAGCTGGTGTTCCAGGAAAAGCTGGGTTGCTGAAGATAAAACAGCTGCTGTGGATACTGGTTGGAACCAGACTGTTGTTGGCACGGAGTGGATACTGGCTGGAACCAGTTAAATAATAAATGAACTTGGGAGCGATGAAATATGAACTGAAATGTAGAACTTGAGAGCGGAGAAATAATAATACCGGTGGAGAGTGGTAAAGTGTAGAAAGGACACCGGCCCTTTAAGGGAAGCTGTACTCTGCTGGAAGCTGAGCTGGAAGCAGGTAATGTTGTAGCTGGAAACAGATGAATCCACAATGGATTGGAGAGTCAGGCTACACCGCAGGTGGAATGCTGGTGCGGGTCTCTATGGTGGAAGTCTTGAGACAGGAGCTGGAACCTGGAAGACAATCACAGGAGAGAGACAAACAGGAACTAGGTTTGACAACCAAAGCACTGACGCCTTCCTTGCTCAGGCACAGTGTATTTATACCTGCAGCAAGGAAGGGATTGGCTAGGCAATTATGCAGATTAACAATACTGACAACAGATTGGAGGAAATGATCAGCTGACAGAATCCAAGATGGCTGCGCCCATGCAGACACTTGGAGGGAAGTTTGGTTTGTAATCCATGTGGTAATGAAAACAGTAATGGCGGCGCCGGCCACTGGAGACAGGAGACGCCAGGCTGACAAGTGCACATCCAACCACGCGGACACAGCGGAGGCCGCGGCTGACGTAATCGCCACTCTGACACTCTGCATGCAGAAGCTCAGGGACGGCGGCGGAGGCCGCGGGAGACGCCATGCCAGATGTAATAAGGCGTTACTGTGACAGCGTCTCAGAGAGACAGCAGAGGATGCAGGAATGTGAACATTAGGATAACAGATGGGATCCGGTCCTGGAGCGCTGAGCCAGCCTTAGGAGGCATCTGATGGGTAAGAAATGGCGTCCAGATACCCGGATCGTGACACAGTGCTTATGACATTGGTTCACTAACATTTGAATCCGGAATTCCTAAAATATTTTATTTCTGCATGTGTGCATCAGACAAGTTTATATTTAGGTTCTCTTATGTTCAACCCGGTATTCAGATCTCATATTACCATCATGTTGCCCAGAGCCGGCCCTAACCAATATGATGCCCTAGGCAAGATTTTGGCTAGTGCCCCTAGCACCACCGCTGGTTCCGCCTCTGACCTTGCACCTCTTTCCTAGCACCATCACCCCTCACATAGCAGTCCTTATTTTGGTGTTTGTACCCCGTATACTTTAAATAGGAACAGCTCGCACATTTGGCGCACAGCCCAAAACGGGGTGTGCTTTTGCTGGCAAGGGCATGGCCACACAATAGTAACCCCAATTCCAATTACGCCACACAGTACTGCAACTTTATTCACATTTGATCATGCGATAGTGTCCATAATTCATATTACATCCCACAGTAGTATCACTTTACCTTATAAACGTTACTCCTCGCAGTAGAGCCCCTTATTCACATTACATCACACTGAATTGCTCCTTATTCACATTATACCACACCCTATTGCTCTTTATTCACACTAGACGACACAGTAGTGCCCTTTCTATAGGCAACGTCATAATATTGGGGCACCTTATACACATAATGCCACACATTAGTAATGCATTTATACAAAATTCCACACAGTAATGCCCCTTACACATATGAGACACATTATTAATGTCCTTATAAACATAATGCACCTTACACATTATGACAACCTTTATTAATGCCCTTTTACACATAATGTCCCTTACACATATGCCACACATTATTAATGCCCTTATACACATAATGACACACATAGTGCCCCGTACACATTTGCTGCACATTATTAGTGCCCCTAAACACATAATGACACACATACAGTAGTACCCTGTGATAAAGCTAAATATTTATCTTATATAAAACCCTTTATGAGGTCTAAGAACACTGTACGCTATTTACGTATGGAGTACCGTAAGGGTACGCTCGTTGCGTAACGATCGCTTAGCCGTGGTCGAGACGCGCAAGCGTCACGTTCGCTCACGGCCGAGAGATCACAGGCAGGCACGCTATTGGCTGCCGACTAACGTAATGATTCGCTATAGCGTAGCGGACGCTCGGGACCACGAGGAGATCACCAGCGGCGCTGACGCTCACAATGTTAAACCTTTAAATCTAAACCATAAACAATGTAATATGCTGTAAAACCTTAGTGTAGAGATAGGGTGTAGATGCAACACAGTGTAACCATATTAACTTAAAAGCTGATTGAGCGTCACCGACGCTCTGTGAATACTTAACACTATAAGAAATACACAGATACCGTGCTTAGGGTCCAACGCCTAATATATATATTATGAATGTTATACTTGCAAAAGAATTAATACAATACAAGTCATACACTACAATATAACATAGACTACCTAACCAGATAACTACACAGAAAATACAATACAATACTATTACGTTTAAGAGACTACGAGAGAAAGAGGAGAAGAGAGAGAGAGAGAGAGATATGGCCCATAACAACAAGAAAGACAATATGATTGCGGAGAAAACTTACGCACAAAGGAAACGATCGCATGCGCCTCTGGACATCCAGCTCCCGATTTTCAGCAATGATAACCGTTGAAGAGTGAGCTGGATGTGATCGGCTTGTCTATTTATGCCCCACACACAATGCAATTCAATGGTCCCTACAATCTCATTGTTCATTGGACACAGGAATTCCTCCTCGCATTATAACAAAAGGTCATAGGTTGATTCATACAGGTGGGCTGTGACGATTTCCAACTGCTCAGGTGGGTGGGGAACTGGGTTTCCCGCCGCATGGATAAGTAAGTGCAAATAATAGTAAATGGACATAAACTTCTTATGTCCATAACTATTCGCACGAGCGATTAATCCGCTTCAAACCAACACCGGAATATTGCTAATTAAATACTCTTCCGATGGGTACTAAACACCACTGTATTACTCCTGTCTGACCCTTCGTATCAAACAAAGGGGGATTTCTCTGTTCATGAACATTCTACATTAACCAAACTTTCAGAATCTATCAAAGGGACCATGATCTACAAAATACATTATATAGTGGAAATATGTAACGATTGAGTCGCACGCTACGAACACATGAACTCTACCGTAAATGCACATACCGCGCGCCCGCGGGTGCCCGCAACAGCGAGTATGCGCACTCACGGGAGAGCGCACGCATGCGCAGCGCAGACCAGTGTGAGGTGCAAATATGGCAGTGTGCATAGAGATATTTTTCTGACTTTGACAGTCCACCCTTTGGCAGTCAACAATAACTGCCACTTCCTAAAACATTTCAAAAAGAGAAAAATATATGTCAGGGGTTAATACATTTACATGGTTGGGTAGGGGAGGAGAGGAGAAGGTAGGAAAAGGGTATGACCTAGTGTGATAGCAGAAGCATGTGTGTATGAATCCGTGCTTGGGGGTCATGTATCATCGTGCCGTACGTGTTTTAAATCAAGCTTCGAGACATTGCGAAGTATACATTTGAATTCCTTCTTATCCCGCGGTACGGGTCTGTGGATGGGCTGTCAAACTTTACCGAGCTCTTTTCGGCTGTGGTTGTAACAAAATGGGGAGCACATTTTAGTTGATGATACATGAATGGGGGAATATGTGATTGCTGATATCTGTGCCTGTATTCCCTATACTATGTGTGTAATTACCTGAAGGTTGTAGAGATGAAGATAAGACATAATTACGGTAAATGCAGTGGTATTCTATGTCAGGTAAATGAACATTTGTCGGTTGAAGTCTTGTTCGGTGTCTGTTGAATGCAGTCTTCTTTGTGCTTTTGCCCATAAGGTGCGAGCAAAAGCTTTGTCAATGTCCATAGATTTACAAAAGTGTTGGGCTAGCGTAATTTTAAAATTTCTAGGGAAACTGGGGATCTATGGCAAAGTTCATCAAAAATCTGTGTATCAGGTTGTCAAAACTTCTTCTTTAATCCATCTGTTGTCTGTATATCGGCTCATCAAATTCCTCGTCCAAGTGGGTCTTTTTACCTTGGAGAAAACGGAAAAACAGGTGAAAGAAACGGACCGTAGAAATCGCATTTTCATCACATCATTGTTTCTACATTTGGGTCATAAATCAAATCCATTGGAATTACAATTTCCTCACTCCTTAAACTCATCACCCTGGTACTTTGTTTGCACTTCGTTAAAGCCTGACCGCATCTAAATATCAAGCCAATCATTATGATAACACCTAAGATACATAGGAGAAACTTCCCTACATCCATTATGACTCCTTGAGCCCATTCTCCTAAACCGGAGAACCAATTTTGCGGGTTCAACCATGACACCCAACCAGTCAGCTCATTACTCACAGCAGCAAGGGTGAGATTGTGTCTCCTGCGAAATTCCCACTTCAGTTGGAGAATATCGTCCATCTTTTGGTCTATGACCTCGACCGGGTCCTCGGTACTATTTGTAATATATGTGCAACATTTCACGCCGTACTGCGTTGCCAGTGTGACACAATATCCACCTGTTATTGCCGTGAGATAATTGAGAATCATTCTATGCTGAACCAGTTCTGTTTTATAAGCTTGAAGTTCTCTTCCAGTATACCTAAACGTGTCATCATACATTTCTGTGATATTGTCTAACAAATTTGCGAGCGCAGATATGTATTTATAATTCAACACTCCTCTGGCGGTGCGAGTGAAATCTAACGCGATTAGAACCTGAATCCCGGTGGATTCATGGATCATGTCAGAGGCCGGATGCTCTGTTCTTTCTATCAGGTGCCGTTTAACTACGTGCTCGTAATGGGTGTGAGTATAAGGAGCTTGGGCAACACGGTGTATATCCTTCATTTTGGCATGTGATACAGTCATTACTTCAGGCAGTACTTTTCCAATATAACACAATCCTTCAGAGTTTGGGGCAAGCCACTTATACGCCTTCCTCCCGCATATGAAATATGCATCATCGGGGAGAACATATGGGACGGAGTAGGACATAACCATATTACACATCTTCCATGTGAAATCTCCTAACCCTAATTCTCCCATCTGTCTAGTACACGTATCAGCTTGTACGATATGTGCACAGTATCCTGGTGATACCTCTCCAACTCTCGTAATCCTATTTCCTAGGGTATACCTATATCGGAAAGATTTTCCTCTACTGGCTATGTGGCGTACAAGCTCTGTATCTGTCGGCATTCTATCTGCTCTATATGAAAAGGTCATGGTTTGGTTACTCCATGACACTTCCCAATTTCCCGGCTTTCGGGGATTGGAAATGTTAAAACATATGAGGGATCTATCCACATGATATTGGTGGAGCTTCAAACTAGGAGGACTGGAGATATTAAACCTCCTGTCCACCGGCCTCCCACCACTTATCTCAAGTACCTCCCCTATCGTTAAAGGAAATGGTACTAGTCCTGATTTGCTATGACCTTGAGGTACTTGAGAGCATACCCAACAATCTGTTTGATTTAGCACACTACCCACTAAGGAGTGATAGTCACTCAAGGGATGCCGGTCCATGTGGATATTAAAACTGGATTGGCATTTCTTGATGCACCCATCCTCAACTACGTTGTCACAGAGCCTACAGATACAGTTTTCTTCAGCTAACAATCCTTCACAATTCCTTCTATGGTCAATGCTATCGGATCGTTTTCTGATACTCGCCTTTGCTTGTTGATTATGTTGTTCTTGGGAAACTACGCCTCCATCTCTGTCATCAGAACCCATTCCAGAACCTCTCTCGACCTCCATGGTACTCTCGCCGGAACAGACTGCTCTGGTCAACATCATGGTCAACAGGAAAATCCGGATCACAGTCTCTTGGGGCAAGTCCATCTTATAGGAGGAAACGAAGAAGAATGAGAAGGGGGAAAAATAATTTGAGGGAGGGGGGATGGGAAGTGGAGAAAAACAATAAAAGGGAACAGGGAATCGACAACTGCTTTTGATCTTGTGATTCTCAATGCTCAGGTGCCGCTTCAGTCCTCCTGGAACAGACACTCCAGTGATACAACTTCCTCTACCGTCTGTTCCTTATCACGGGACCTCTCTGGATCAGCAACCTTCTTACAATGGGACGAATGAACCCAAGTCTCTCTCTCGGCAACCTTCAATGCTGTAGTGCTAGTTAATAAGACTTGGTATGGTCCTTCCCATCTGTCACTAAGGCAACCTGAGCGTAGAAAATTCCGTATCATTACATAATCCCCAGGTTCAATGTCATGACAATTACTATCTGGTAAATCAGGAATCACTAACTTCAAATTATCATTTTGATTCCTTAGCTGTTTACTCATATTAACCAAGTACTTTACAGTCACTTCATTGTTACACTTCAAATCATCCTGAGGGTTAATCATAACATGCGGTTGTCGACCAAACAAGATTTCAAAGGGAGACAGATTAAGAGGGGACCTGGGAGTGGTTCTGATGCTGTATAGTACAATGGGTAGAGCTTCTGGCCATGTCAATCCTGTCTCTGCCATAACTTTGCTCAGTTTATTTTTAATAGTGCTGTTCACTCTTTCTACCTTCGCACTCGCCTGTGGACGGTATGGAGTGTGCAGCTTGCTATCAATTCCCATCAACTTACACATTCCTTGAAAGACATCACCTGTAAAATGGGTACCCCTATCACTTTCAATTATTCTATGGATACCATATCTACATACAAATTCCTGCACAATTTTCTTAGCAGTAAACATAGCGGTATTTGTGGCCGCAGGAAATGCTTCGACCCAATTTGAGAAAACATCTATACAAACAAGTACATATTTCAAATTTCGACAAGGGGGTAATTGAATGAAGTCAATCTGTATTACCTGGAAAGGGCCGCCTGTAGGTGGGATATGAGATGGTTCTGTTGGTATTGCTTTTCCGATGTTCTTTCTCAAACAGGTAAGGCATGATATTGCTCTCTTACTTGCATGAGATGAAAATCCTGGGGCGCACCAATATGCTCTTACCAACTTGCACATTCCCTCCTTGCCCAGATGAGTCAGCCCGTGTGCTGCCTCAGCTAAACATGGAAGATATGCTCTGGGGGCCACCGGTTTACCTTGTCCATCCGTCCAGAGTCCTGAGGACTCCTGGCCATATCCCTTTGCCTTCCAGACTGCCCTTTCCTGTGTGGAACACAAATTTTGCATTTCACACAACTTCTGTGTGTTGATGGTATTAAATACCATCAGTTGTGTGGTGTCTGTCTGTCTGGGGGTACCAGCTGCTAACTTAGCTGCTTCATCTGCTCGGCTGTTACCAAGTGATACTGGGTCCTGGCTATATGTGTGTGCTTTACACTTGATAACAGCCACTCTGTCGGGTTCCTGTATCGCTGTTAGAAGCCTTTTGATGTGAGCTGCATGCGCTATCGGTGTACCAGCTGCCGTCATGAAATTTCTGAGGCGCCATAGGGCTCCGAAATCATGGACTACCCCGAATGCGTATCTAGAGTCGGTGTAGATATTGGCTGATTTGCCCTTAGCCAATTCACATGCTCTGGTTAGGGCGACCAGTTCAGCAACCTGGGCTGAGTGAGGTGGGCCTAGCGGTTCCGCTTCTATGGTGCCTTGGTCATCTACGACTGCGTATCCAGTACACAAGTCTCCCGAGTCTGACTGTCTGTGACAACTACCGTCCGTGTAGAAAGTTAGATCTACATCTTCCAGTGGATTGTCACTGATGTCAGGCCTTGCGGTAAAATTTTGGGTCAAATATTCCATACAATCATGTGTGTCTTCCTTTGTGTTAAATTCTCCTTCCCCACCACTCTCATCCTCCACCCTTTGTGCCTGTCCAGGCACACCTGGGAGATATGTTGCAGGATTTAATGCACTGCATCTCCTTATGGTGATGTTTACGGGGGCCATTAGTGCCAATTCCCATCTTGTAAACCGCGCTGATGAGACGTGCCTGGTTTGGGCAGACTTTAGCAAGGCTGACACTGCATGTGGTGTATGAATTGTGAGGTTGTGACCTAGCACTACATCTTCGCTTTTCGTTACTAGCAATGCTATCGCAGCAACGCTTCGCAAGCATGTGGGGAGGGATCGCGCTACCGTGTCTAGCTGAGCGCTGTAGTATGCTACCGGCCTGCTGGCATCACCGTGCTTTTGGGTTAAGACGCCTGCCGCGCAACCAGCACTTTCTGTTCCGTACAGCTCAAAGGGTTTCCCATAGTCTGGCATACCTAATGCTGGTGCCTGCGTTAGGCACTGTTTAAGTCTCTCAAATGCCATCTCGGACTCGTCTGTATGCGAAATCCGCTCAGGTTTGTTTGAGGAGACCATCTCCTGCAAAGGTAACGCTAGAATGGAAAACCCTGGGATCCAGTTACGGCAATACCCACACATTCCTAAAAATGTTCTGATCTGTTGCTGTGTTTGTGGCAGAGTCATGTCTCTAATTGCTTGAATTCTATCAGCGGTCAGGTGTCCCAGTCCTTGTGTTAGACAGTGTCCCAAATATTTTACCTTAGTTTGGCATAATTGCAACTTGTCTTTGGAAACCTTGTGTCCTGTGTCTGAAAGATGAAACAGGAGCTGTTTCGTATCCTTCAGGGATGCTTCCAATGAATCAGAACACAGTAGTAGATCATCCACGTACTGTATTAATACTGATCCACTCTCTGGTTGGAAAGACTGTAAACAATCATGCAAAGCCTGGGAAAAGATACTTGGACTGTCTATGAAACCTTGTGGTAATCGAGTCCATGTGTATTGGACTCCTCTGTATGTGAATGCAAACAAATATTGGCTGTCAGGGTGCAGAGGTACCGAAAAGAAAGCGGAGCAGAGGTCAATAACAGTGAAAAATTTCGCAGTGGGAGGGATTTGCATAAGGATGACAGCTGGATTTGGCACTACGGGGAACTGACTCTCAACTATTTTGTTAATCCCCCTTAGATCCTGCACTAGCCGGTAACCCCTCCCCCCACTCTTTTTCACAGGGAAGATGGGACTATTGGCAGTGCTGGACGTTCTTACCAGAATGCCCTGTTGTAGCAAGCGCTCTATTACGGGATAAACTCCTAACTCCACCTCTGGCTTCAGAGGGTACTGTGGGATTTTTGGAGCTATCCTACCATCTTTTACTTGTACAACTACCGGAGCTACGTTTGCCATTAATCCAGTGTCCTGTCCATCTTTAGTCCAAAGTGACTCTGGTATCTGGGATGTCATTTCCTCTACTTGGGATGGAGTCCTATTTGTCATAATGGTATGTGACATTAATTTTGACGGGGAGTCTAACGTGTCTCGCACTTCCTGAGCGTGATTCTCAGGTATGTCCAAGAATACACCTTCAGGAGTACAATAAATGACGCACCCCATTTTGCACAATAAGTCTCTTCCCAGGAGATTAGTCGGTGCCGATGCAGCCAGCAAAAAGGAATGCTTGGTATGTAACGGCCCTACTGTAATCTCGGCTGGTTTGCTAACAGGGTAGTGCTGGACTACTCCTGTTACTCCTATGGCTGGAATTGTCTTACCAGTGGTTCTCATGCCCACTGTCGAATTTATCACTGATTTGGCCGCCCCTGTGTCTACAAGAAAGTTTAATGATTTACCAGCTACATTGATTGCAATTTCGGGTTCACTTCCAAGATTTGCAATCAATTTTACTGGCTGCAGATTACAGGTATGGCCACACCCCTATTGGGTATGGTGACCTCCCTGAATCCCGCTGGCAGCAACTGCTTGTGAAGGGGTTAAATGGGAACTACCAGTGGCTTGCCAGTCTCTGTTCGGGGGGTATCTCTTTGTTTCCCCTGTATGTGGCTCATAACTCCGTCTCTGCGGACCTTGCTCCCAATGTCGTGTGTCGTGTCGTTGTCTAGGGGGTTGATATGAGTTTTGTGAATTTTTCACTCTACAGTCTCGTGCCATGTGTCCCTGTCTATGACAAGTAAAACAAGTTACCACATTTGACTTACCCACAGGGTTTGGTGATTTATACAAAGGCTGCCTTGTGGTCAGGGCCTGTATACTTACGGCCATTAACTTATCACCTTGGGACTCCCTGTGTCGGGTGATATTCCGGTCGTGATCAATAGCAGCCTCTCTCAAAGTAGCCACCGACAGACCTCGCCAACATGGTTGCGTGGTCTGTACTCTTGTCTTTAATGTCTCTTTTAACCCATCCATTAGTACAGATACTGCTACTTCTCGATGGTTTATGTTTGTTTTAATGTCCTCTATACCTGTGTACTTTGCCATTTCTAGTAATGCCCTGTGAAAATATTCTGCAGCAGTTTCTGACTCTTTCTGTCTAATGGAGAAAATCTTGTTCCACTTAACTACTGCTGGGAAATACTCCTTTAACTGTAAACTTATTCTTTTTACGTTATCTTTGTTGTACACATCTGTAAGAGGTACATCCTGATCTAATCCACAGTCAGCCAAAAATTGAGTTGCGTCGACATTTGAGGGTAAACATGCCCTCAGCAATACCTGCCAGTCTTTGTTATTGGGCTCTAAAGTGTTCCCTAGGTCTCTGATGTATTTCTGGCTGGCAACTAAGTCTTTCCTAGGGTCAGGGAACTCAGACACTATGGTTCTTAATTCCATTCGGGAAAATGGGCTGTACATGGCAATGTTCCTAACAGGTGTGATTCCTGTCGTGTCAGTTTTCCCATTTGGCACTGCTATTACCCTAACAGGATTAAGTTTACTAACATCACTCTGTGTAGGTTCTACAGCCTGTGGTGAAATGGTTTCAGCGTAGTGTATGGTGCCGTACTTACCTGTAGATACGACCTCACCTATCCCTCCGCTAGGGGCTTTTGTTACTAATCTCGTGGGTGGAGCCGTGCCTACTGTTGTCTCTGCTATGGTGGCTGCTAGAGAGAGCGCCGATATTGTTGCCGATTCGTCTTCTTGATCACACTCCTGGGGAAAGTTCAAAACAAGGTACAACTTGCACGGGTTAATACTTGCATTAGTTAACTTATTAACATTTACACAGTTGCTAAGTGTTTGTTTGTTACACCCTAGTGCGTCATTCTCCGCAACCAATTTCTCTCCTGATATGTATGGTGGCGGCGGGGCTGTCGCTATCAATTTCTTGATAGGATTAGATCCTGCCGCCAGAGCCAATCCTCTCTGTATTTCACCCTCCTGTTGCCATAACTGCAAATAATCATAATGTTGGATTCGTCTCTTTGTTGATTTAATGAGACATATCCTCCTCCTTAAATTTTGCAACACTTCTGATCTAAAGCTACCTACTCTTGGGAATTTCTCCCCGTCATGCACTGTCATTCTCTCCCATTCATCACATAAAACCTCTGTATGTGAGCCATATTTTTCACACATTACGTACCTTGCCGACCCGACTGGTCGGTTTACTGAATCAACCCGAACCGAGGTTGATCGCCCCCTTCCTGAACAATTGGCCCCCATAACTTGCAGGCGTTGCTTTCACCACCTCTGACCTTATTTCAGGGTCTTCAGCGAACCCTTACAAAAACCAAAATGTTCACGATAGGCTGACGGTGGCGGTTTACCGAGTACCCCACTCACTCGCCCACGCCGACCAATACGACCCACACACTGCCTTAGTGCTGGCGTACTCGACCCAGGGCCCCTATGAACCTCTATTTACTGGAACATGCGAGGGATATCCGCAGAACACTTACTCTTTCCAGTAACTATTGGTTGTTGGACAATTCCTGAGTGACCAGCGAACTTCCCTTCAGAAAATAAAAAATTACACAAATCACATCAGAGTGTACAAATAGTTTTACGACCGGGTTTGTACACAAATGGTACTGGTCAGATTAACTAATGTACACAATTACGTGCGGTACAATCGTTCAGCACATAAGCAACTAATCTTATGTACTGAGCGACCAGTGGAATCGAAAATTTCGGCTGCGAATTCCTTCAGCCAGAGCTTTATTGGCCTATATGGGTTTTGCACCAACCCCCTGGGTTGTGCCCTTTTCTCTTTTATGGCAGACTTCTTAGTCTGCTGTACCTGGACCTCCCGGTCTGTAGTATGACCTCCTGGTCTACTATTCTCTACTGCTCAAATTTTATGTTTAACCAGAGATGCCTCCCTAGCCACCATGCACGTCACTTACATGTATGTACCTCTGCGAGAACTCGACTTCTTGTGGTTCAACCTGTAAAATTGTATAAACTTATATATACAAAACACTCACTCACCACACGTACACTTTTGCTTCTATTTCTATTTCTGCGCAGAAATTTTCTTTAGACCAGATGTATTGTGAATTTGGAGAAGGATCTGTTAATCTAAATTTCGGACACTAAAAATAGATTTGCGCTATTTATCGCCTGATGCGCTACTTATCGCCTGTTGCGCTATTTATCGCCTGTTGCGCTACTTAAAAATCAACACTGTCGTGTGACTTGAGTTACGTGGGCGTACCCAGACGCTCCGTTGCGTAATTTACGCTGCGTGCGTCGGCCTTGGCGTACGCGAGTCTCAGCCCTTTGTTAGAGACACGTGTACACAAAACCAATGTCCACCGCAACACAACTAACACTTTTATCAATGTAGATGATCCTCGATCGTCTACCGCGCAACACACCAATCTCTCCTTTTACCTTTAGGTAGAGCTGCGTGTGTGCTTTTACACTTTAACTATGAAATAGCGACAAATCTCTCTTAGCACGTTTTATCAATTATAAAATGGCAAACAGGAGAGTGATATATGAAAATACACGAATGAAAAAGAAATGCAGATATGTGCGTGTGTACGCAAGACAGAAATAAACAGTTTTAAAAGACACTAGCGTGTTGTTCTTACCTCCGGTTCCGGATTCCTTCAGCACCCTTTACTAAGCGAAGCAGACGCTTATCCAAACAGCACTACGAGGAATATGACCTCCCGCCCTTTGCTGCTGGATAATGTCTGCTGAATTTACCTAGCAGAGATATGTGAAGGACAGGACGAGCCGCCAATTGATAAAGGGTTTTATATAAGATAAATATTTAGCTTTATGAGGTCTAAGAACACTGTACGCTATTTACGTATGGAGTACCGTAAGGGTACGCTCGTTGCGTAACGATCGCTTAGCCGTGGTCGAGACGCGCAAGCGTCACGTTCGCTCACGGCCGAGAGATCACAGGCAGGCACGCTATTGGCTGCCGACTAATGTAATGATTCGCTATAGCGTAGCGGACGCTCGGGACCACGAGGAGATCACCAGCGGCGCTGACGCTCACAATGTTAAACCTTTAAATCTAAACCATAAACAATGTAATATGCTGTAAAACCTTAGTGTAGAGATAGGGTGTAGATGCAACACAGTGTAACCATATTAACTTAAAAGCTGATTGAGCGTCACCGACGCTCTGTGAATACTTAACACTATAAGAAATACACAGATACCGTGCTTAGGGTCCAACGCCTAATATATATATTATGAATGTTATACTTGCAAAAGAATTAATACAATACAAGTCATACACTACAATATAACATAGACTACCTAACCAGATAACTACACAGAAAATACAATACAATACTATTACGTTTAAGAGACTACGAGAGAAAGAGGAGAAGAGAGAGAGAGAGAGAGATATGGCCCATAACAACAAGAAAGACAATATGATTGCGGAGAAAACTTACGCACAAAGGAAACGATCGCATGCGCCTCTGGACATCCAGCTCCCGATTTTCAGCAATGATAACCGTTGAAGAGTGAGCTGGATGTGATCGGCTTGTCTATTTATGCCCCACACACAATGCAATTCAATGGTCCCTACAATCTCATTGTTCATTGGACCCAGGAATTCCTCCTCGCATTATAACAAAAGGTCATAGGTTGATTCATACAGGTGGGCTGTGACGATTTCCAACTGCTCAGGTGGGTGGGGAACTGGGTTTCCCGCCGCATGGATAAGTAAGTGCAAATAATAGTAAATGGACATAAACTTCTTATGTCCATAACTATTCGCACGAGCGATTAATCCGCTTCAAACCAACACCGGAATATTGCTAATTAAATACTCTTCCGATGGGTACTAAACACCACTGTATTACTCCTGTCTGACCCTTCGTATCAAACAAAGGGGGATTTCTCTGTTCATGAACATTCTACATTAACCAAACTTTCAGAATCTATCAAAGGGACCATGATCTACAAAATACATTATATAGTGGAAATATGTAACGATTGAGTCGCACGCTACGAACACATGAACTCTACCGTAAATGCACATACCGCGCGCCTGCGGGTGCCCGCAACAGCGAGTATGCGCACTCACGGGAGAGCGCACGCATGCGCAGCGCAGACCAGTGTGAGGTGCAAATATGGCAGTGTGCATAGAGATATTTTTCTGACTTTGACACCTGTTACACATATGCCACACATTATTAATGCACTTATACACATAATGACACACATAGTGCCCCTTTACACATATGTTGCACATTAATGCATTTTTACATGACACACATACTGCTCCTTACACATATTCCGAACACTACTGCACAACCAACCCACTCATATGCACACAGCACTCACACTGCCACTAACACTGTGACCTCTGCCTCTGCTTGGATACAGATGTGTCCTCATAAATCTTGCCTCAATGCTAACGTCAGGCACCTTTTTTTATGAAAATACAGCTTATTTGCATTGCTATGTGGCTAGGATGCACAAGCAGCTTCTGCTGATTAAACTGATATGCAGCATGCCTATATTCTGTGTGAGACTGTGGCTGTATCTGCATATGAAATGCTACACACAGAATATAGGCATGCCACATATCATTTTAATCAGCAGAAGCTGATGATGCCCCTAGGCATATCAAATGCCATAGGCAATTGCCTAGTTTGCCTATGCCTATGGCCGGCTCTGATGTCGCCATTGCTCATGTGAGATCTCAAGAGGTTACACCAGTCCAGGTTTTAATGATATCCATGCTTGAGCACAGATGTTTAAATCAAAATAACTGAGGTAATTATTAAGTCACCTGTGCTCAAGTATGGTTATCCTTAAAACCTGGGCGATTAGTTTGCCTTGAGGACCATGGCTTGGAACCCCTGGGTTACACAGTTTCCTCAGTGGAATTTGGATAGTGCCTGTTTTTTGGGGTATTGTGTCTTATGTTCATTAGCATATTAGTAATAAGAGTACCTAGACTTAGACATTTTGACCTCCTGCCATAAAGTGACCCTGTTTCTCTTTTCACGCAAGTGGCCTGATCCCTCACATAAGAGGTTACGGAAACAGAACACAGAATTAAGGAGATGGCAAATTATATCAGCCTCTCTTTCCAGAGATCAATTAAAGATGAATTTGGGATTTTAGGTTCTACTTTATGAATGTGTTTAATTATTGACATTTAACTTTCAAATAATTGACCTTTCCTTGCGAAACAGCAAATCACAACATGCATGTTAGATGTAGATATCTTGATCTGTTATTACCCTCAGGCCTAATAAGTTAGTATTTATTGAATGTATTTAAATTCTGAAAAGTTCATTATAATCAAATTCAGTGAATGTGACAGTGTAACGCTGAGCGTACTGCTGAGACGTAACACACATGATGTAAGTAAGTGCACCAACTCGGCACAATATCTCTGTAACTACTGTTAGGCCGCTATATGGTGGGAATCTATTTACTTGTTGTGATTAGCTACTTTGAAATGATCTATAGACATTATTGACTCTAATAATATATCTTTGATACCCAGGGATTTAGATGTCTGTGTCAATTTATGAGTCCATGGCTACTCTGAGGGCTAAATTTACTAAAGCTTCTAAAAATGAAAAGTGGTGATGTTGCCCATAGCAACCAATCAGATTCTGTCTATTATTTCTGTGTTGCATCCTAGAAAATGTTAGACAGAATCTGATTGGTTGCTATGGGCAACATCACCACTTTTCAATTTTAGAGGCTTTAATAAATATATCCCTCTGTGCTCATTAATGGAAAATCAGCAGAACATCTACTATATGAACAGTGATCACTACTAAACCCAGAGTGGTGTCCCTCTATAATGTACCATGTTCATCACAGGTATATTGGACATGAGTCCTAAACTACCACATTATGGGGTGGAGTCAACTAGATGCAAAGGTAACAGATTGCCATTGTAATGGCATGGAACTGCAGTCAACGGCACCTCAACTCACCCCCCCCTTGTAGCCCAGTCTCGCCCAAGGCAAACAAAAATCCACAAGTTCAGAGGTACCATAAGTACTGCATGTAGCCACACTTACTTGCAGCCATGAGTAATTTGCGGCTAATTGAATCGACCCCTATATTTGATACAGGAACAGATATTTCATTTAGTAGGTGAACAATCTGTTTTCCTGAAGGTTATTTTAGTTCAATATTTACATTATCAGTTTTAGAAAGATCTAGAGTATTGTATCAGACAAGATGTTTTTGTGAGATTATGCAAGTCATAAATATATCTTCATGTCAGCTGGAGCACAGTATGAACAGTACACAGATTATAAAATACTAATCAAACTGCCGCCTTCTGGGAGGGAGATAAACTTGGATTATAAACCCCATTCTACCAAAGATTTTCTCATGTTCTTAATCTTCCAGTACAGCAGAATATTACCCTCTCTAACATAATGTTTCATCTCCTGTGCTCTTTCATACAGTATGAATTTTCCCTGAACTCTGTAAATCACTGTCCTAAACGGATATCGTATACAGGGCTGTTTCTAGCCAATTTGGCTCCCAGTACGAGATTTAAAAATGCGCCCTCCCCCCCGACATAGAAAAAAGATGCCCCTCCCCCCCATAGATATATAAATAAAATAAAAAAGAATTTGCGCGCACGCTCCCGGCAAGGGGGCATGGTCTTGTTAAAATGGGTGTGGCCCTGTTAAAATGGGTGTGGCCTCATCTGAAAAGGCTACCTTACACCCCAGTTTTTGACCCTGTACCAACAGGTCACGGCCACCACAGGAAAAAAAATTCTACCATATTAAGCCCGACACAGTAATGCCCCCTGCACCATATTATGCCACACACTGCAATGCCCTTAAAACATGTAATCCCATTTTACACATCACGGCAGGCAAGTGTCCCCAATTTACACATTACGGCAGGCAAGTGTCCCCATTTTACACATAGCGGCAGGCAAGTGTCCCCATTTTACACATTATGGCAGGCAAGAGTCCCCATTTTACACATTACGGCAGGCAAGAGTACCCATTTTACACATTATGGCAGGCAAGAGTACCCATTTTACACATTACGGCCGGCAAGAGTACCCATTTTACACATTACGGCAGGCAAGAGTCCCCATTTTACACATTACGGCAGGCAGAGGCCCCATTTTACACATTACGGCAGGCAAGAGTCCCCATTTTACACATTACGGCAGGCAAGTGTCCCCATTTTACACATTGCGGCAGGCAAGTTTCCCCATTTTACACATTACGGCAGGCAAGAGTCCCCATTTTACACATTACGGCAAGCAAGAGTCCCCGTTTTACACATTATGGCAGGCAGAGGCCCCATTTTACACATTACGGCAGGCAAGAGTCCCCATTTTACACATTACGGCAAGCAAGAGTCCCCATTTTACACATTATGGCAGGCAAGTGTCCCCATTTTACACATTACGGTAGGTAAGAGTCCCCATTTTACACATTACGGCAGGCAAGTGTCCCCATTTTACACATTACGGTAGGCAGAGTCCCCTTCTACGAAGAAAGAGAGATTGAGAGAAAGTTATACTTATGTTTGCAGCGGTCCTCTTCCATCCCGCTTCCTGCTCTTCGGCCCGCCTCTCCCTCCTCCTACCTTGCTGGCTTCACGGACGGCTCCCCTCCTCCCTGTCATCAGTACTCCGATCGGGGACTGGGTTTCGTGCAATGACGCGTTTGCTTTGTGACGTCATGACGCAAATGCGTAATTGCACGAAACTCCGCCCCCCGAGTGGAGTAGTAATGATGGGGTGGAGGGGGAGCACACAAACTGAGCACCTAGAGCTACGGCGGGCGCCCCGTGCGAATGCACGCCTCACCTGCCACAAGAAACAGCTCTGATTATATATGCAGACCTTTGTACAATGCTTGAGCAAAATGGTTAGTACTGTCTGGGGAAGATGGGATGGTTCAACCAGGGCTGGATTAAGCCTTGGGGGGACCCGGGGCACTTAAAATGGGGGCCCAGGGGAAGGGGGGTGTATATCAGATTGTGCATACCTCCCAACAAAACCCATTGCAGGAGAGACAAAATGCTCTCTACCTGGACTTATGATTGGCGTCACCTGTGTTGAACTATTTAATTGATAAGAAAGGTGTTTCACGCCAACTATTGTCAAAAATTGTGTCAGCCGCAAAGAAAACCATTTTACCCCAGTGTATTTCTTCTGACACATTAAGTTTAGCCCTTTTCCATCCCTGTCATCTTTGTTTCATATGGAC
Organism: Pseudophryne corroboree; assembly: GCF_028390025.1. Lineage (NCBI taxonomy): Eukaryota > Metazoa > Chordata > Amphibia > Anura > Myobatrachidae > Pseudophryne > Pseudophryne corroboree. The sequence goes on along the minus strand of NC_086444.1, from coordinate 375,027,358 downwards.
TGCCTGGAAACAGCCATCAAAAAAAAGACAAGGGGGTGGAAAAAGTGTTTTTCAATTTGGCTTCCATATATTCATACATTGCCCCTGTTCACCTGACAGATAGGTCCAATTTGGAAGTATTATCTTTGGGTAACCCTCCCTTTTAGTTTGTCTAATTTTCAGTGCCATTCTGCTCTGTACTTGTGGCAATACTCTGCTTGACCATTACTCACAAACGTATACCCCTTTTACACCGCCAGCTTCTAACACGGGTGATTGCACATGAGCGTGCATAACCCTTGCTGCTGTGCAGTGTAAAAGGGACCAGTTGGAATAATCCCGGTCGAGTGACCTAGTATTCCAACTCGGGTAGCTTGCAGGGTTGAACACGGGTTCAACCCGGCAAGCTGTGCTGTGTAAACGGGAGCCAGGTCACAGTGACTGGACAGACGGTGCTTGGAGATCATGTGATCTCCAAGCACCGCCCCCGCTACGTCACAGGCAACGTCACCAACCCGGCAATATGCTGGGTTGGAGACAGCAGTGGGTAAGGGGCCTGAGGCAGGTCACAGCCGGGTAGCACCGGTGTCATGCTCCCGGCTGCGACCCGCCTCAGTTGGTGTAAAAGCTGTATTATTATGTTTTGTACAATGAAGTGGACTCTCTGTTTTGTTCTTGGTTTGTAATATTGCATGGTACCTTTTTGTATTTTTAGAATTATTATATTACGATTTTTTGTTTTTGTATTTATGCTATGCAGTCTTCTAATAAAATATTATAAAAAGAAAGGTGTTTCAAGAAAGGTAATTGCAATCATAAATTAATAGGGAAATCCAGGTAGACCGCATTGTGTCCCTCCTGGAATGGGTCATGTTTGGAGGTATGGTTTGAGTGAGATTTAAACTAATAGTTTAATAATGCCTGGTACTGTTTATAGCTTTACCTAATTGAGAGATAACTATTTTATAACGTTTTCTTGTAGTGGAACAAAGACAACTTAACCTTAAAATACACATAGAAAAATAAAATCTATAATTGATCTTGTCACATGCAATAATAGCAACAGCCTCTGTACTACTTAAACACTGGGACAGGACTCTCTGTCTGTGTCTCTCTCTAGACCCAAATGCTTATTAGATAACAGGTTATGCAGGACCCAAACACCCAGGTGGAGAGGAGGAGAAGCTGGGATCGCTGGGTCATGTACAGTTTATTCCCCCCTGCCGCCTCCTCCAATCTCTCCTCTGGTGGGGAAGCTTTGTCGGTAGCTCATGAAACCTGATACTCCTGTTCTGCCTGCACTCCATACTGTCCTGCTCACATTCCGTCTGCCTGGTTCTGCTGCTGCAAAAGAGGGAGAGCTAGTGATGACAATAATAATAATAATTTTATTTATATAGTGCTCTTTCTCCAATAGGACTCAAGGCGCTTAACAGATACATAACATAATGTAGTACAGAAAAATAATGAAGTACATTTTCATAAAATACAGAAGCATGAAGATACTAAAGGGACATTATGGAAATGCTTGAGTAAACAGAAAAGTCTTGAGTCTACTTTTGAAGGATTCTATAGTTGGGGCCTCTCGCACTGTGTGGGGAAGTGAGTTCCATAGAGTCTGAGCCGCATGAATAAAAGCTCGACCCCCAGATGAATTACAGGAGATTCTAGGTACTGCTAAAAGTCCTTCATCTACAAATCGCAGTAATCGAGTGGAGCAGTATGGGGTCAGAAGCTGCTTCAGGTACCTTGGGCCATGGTCATGTAATGCTTTGAAACTCAGTAAGCCAATCTTTAAGATGATTCGCCATCTTACAGGCAGCCAGTGAAGGGAGTAGAGAATGGGTGTTATGTGGCTAGAACGGGGCTGGTTGGTTAACAGCCTGGCAGCTGTGTTTTGCACCAGCTGTAAGCATTGCAATTCTTTTGCTGGGAGACCAAGGTAGAGGGCATTACAGTAGTCTAATCGAGATGATACAAATGCATGTATGACATTTGGCAGATCATCTGAGGGAATTAAGTGCTTGATTCTGGCTATGTTCCTCAGGTGAAAGAATGAGGATTTGATTGTGGCTGATATCTGATGTTTAAGTGTCAAGCCACCATCCAGGACAATGCCAAGATTCTGCACACGATCAGTGGTCTGTAATTCTGAATCCCCGAGTGTAAGTCCAGTTGGTTGGCTATGCTGCAATCTTGTCCTTGGATGTTGCGATCGTATCATAAGGACCTCTGTTTTATCCGGGTTCAGTCGCAGCCAACTGGCACTCATCCACTCCTGGAGCTTAGCTAGACAGCCATTTAGGGTTGCTATTGGGTTATCAGTGCCCAGAGCAAAGGACAAGTACAGTTGTGTATCATTTGCATAGCAGTGGTAGACCAGGCCATGGCGCTTGATTATTTCACCCAACGGGAGCATGTATACTGCAAAAAGCATGGGGGATAGTATAGAACCTTGTGGGACACCACATGGCAATGGCACTGATGTTGATGAGTATACTCCAGACGATACTCTCTGTGACCTGCTTGTGAGAAATGATTTGAACCTGCTTAGGACTGTGCCATCCAGTCCACAAAAATGTATCAGTCGCTCAATCAGAAGCCCATGGTCCACGGTATCAAATGCTGCAGAGAGATCCAGAAGGATTAATATTGAACAGTCACCTCTGTCTCTTGCCATCAGAAGATCATTTAACACACACACCAGGGCTGTTTCAGTGCTATGTCTTCTCCTGAATCCTGATTGGAATGGATCATAAATATCATGGGTTGTCAGGCGGGTTTCCAGTTGATTTGCAACTGTGACAGTGAGGAGGGTGATGGAGCTGGAGGGCTCCCTGGCAGAAGAAGGTCAGGGGTCCAGTATTTTCTCCATCCCCCACCCCCACCACCTTAATCCAGCTATAGGTTATATCATATGAAAAGCTTTGTACAGTATGTACATGTACTTTACAAATTCTAGCAGCATTCTCCCTGTTCTTCAATATTACTGTATGACATTATAGCAGTCAGAACTTTTGTAAATCAAGTACTTACTACTGACAATGGTCACCAGTTTCCAGGGCTTGTAGCTGCTGCCTCATACCCGGTGCAACTAAATAATTGATAATGACACCATATTCACCACGGTCCATTATATCTGTACTATGCATTGCTCTGTGGCATCCGGAAAGTATTCACATCGTTTCACTTTTGCCACATTTTGTTATGTTACAGTCTTATTCCAAAATGGAATAAATTAATATTTTCCCTCAAAATTCTACACAGAATACCCCCTAATGACAACGTAAAAAATGTTTTTTTTAGATTTTTGCTAATTTATTAAAAATAAAAAACTAATAAATCACATGTACATATGTATTCACAACCTTTGCCATGAAGATCAAAATTGAGCTCAGGTGCATCCTGGTTCCACTGATCATCCTTGAGATGTTCCTACAGCTTAATTGGAGTACACCTGTGGTAAATTCAGTTGATTAGACATGATTTGTAAAGGCAAACACCTGTCTATGGGGGTAATTCCAAGTTGATAGCAGCAGGAATTCTGTTAGCAATTGGGCAAAACCATGTGCACTGCAGGGGAGGCAGATGTAACATGTGCAGAGAGAGTTAGATTTGGGTGTGGTGTGTTCAATCTGCAATCTAATTTGCAGTGTAAAAATAAAGCAGCCATCAGTTTGGATGGAAAGCATCAGTGCACAGCCATTTTCAGATCTCTCCAGAGATGTTCAATCGGATTCAAGTCTCAGCTATAGCTGGGCTACTGAAGGACATTCACAGAGTTGTCCTGAAGCCACTCCTTTGGGTGGGTTATTTTGTTTCTCTGCAGGGTAAATACTGGCTGCTTTATTTTTACACTGCAAATTAGATTGCAGATTGAACACACCACACCCAAATCTAACTCTCTCTGCACGTGTTATATCTGCCCCCCCCCTGCAGTGCACATGGTTTTGCCCAAATGCTAAAAAATTTCCTGCTGCGATCAACTTGGAATTACCACCTATATAAGGTCCCACACTTGACAGTGCATGTCTGAGCACAAACCAAGCATGAAATCAAAGGAACTGTCTGTAGACCTCAGAGATAGGATTGTCTCGAGGCACAAATCTGGGGAAGGGCACAGAAAAATATCTGCTGCTTTGAAGGTCCCAATGAGCACAGTGGCCTCCATAATCCGTAAATGGAAGAAGTTCAGAACCACCAGGACTCTTCCTAGAGCTGGCTGTCCATCTAAACTGAGCAATTGGGGGAGAAGGGCCCTAGTCAGGGAGGTGACCAAGAACCCGATGGTCACTCTGTCAGACCTACAGTATTCCTCTGTGGAGAGAGGAGAACCTTCCAGAAGGACAACCATCTCTGCAGCAATCCACCAATCAGGGCTGCATGGTAGAGTGACCAGACGGAAGCCACTCCTTAGTAAAAAGCACATGGCAGGCTGCCTGGAGTTTGCCAAAATGCACCTGAAGCCCTCTCAGACTATGAGAAACAAAATTCTCTGGTCTGATGAGACAAAGGTTGAACTCTTTGGTGTGAATGCCAGACATCATGTTTGGAGGAAACCAGGCACCGCTCATCACCAGGCCAATATCATCCCTATAGTGAAGCATGGTGGCGGCAGCATCATGCTGTGGGGATGTTTTTCAGTGGCAGGAACTGGGAGATTAGTCAGGATAGAGGAAAAGATGAATGCAGCAACATCCTGGATGGAATCCAGCTCCAGAGCGCTCTTGACCTCAGACTGAGGTAACGGTTCATCTTCAGCAGGACAACAACCCTAAGCACACAGCCAAGATATCAAAGGAGTGGCTTCAGGACAACTCTGTGAATGTCCTTCAGTGGCCCAGCTATAGCTGAGACTTGAATCCGATAGAACATCTCTGGAGAGATCTGAAAATGGCTGTGCACTGATGCATGCCATCCAACCTGATGGAGTTTGAGGGGTGCTGCAAAGAAGAATGGGCAAAACTGCCCAAAGATAGGTGTGCCAAGCTGGTGGCATCATATTCAAAAAGACTTCAGGCTGTAATTGCTGCCAAAGGTGCATCAACAAAGTATTGAGCAAAGGCTGTGAATACTTATGTACATGTGATTTCTTAGTTTTTTATTTTTAATAAATTTGCAAAACTCTCCAAAAAAACGTTTTTCACGTAGTCATTATGGGGTATTGTGTGTAGAATTTTGAGGGAAAATTAATTTATTGCATTTTGGAATAAGGCTGTAACATAACAAAATGTGGAAATGTGAAGCGCTGTGAATACTTTCCAGATGCACTGTACCTGTGCCACAACCTGCCATCTTTTTTTCTGGGACCTGAAAAACTTTGTGTAATTTTCCTGTGCCCTGTTATATCCTCTATGGGGATAATTCCAAGTTGATCGCAGCAGGAAATTTTTTAGCAGTTGGGCAAAACCATGTGCACTGCAGGTGTGGCAGATATAACATTTGCAGAGAGAGTTATAGGCCCTACACACTGGCCGATTTTTTGAAAGATATGAACGATCTCGTTCATAAATGAACGAGAACTCGTTCATATCTTTCAGTGTGGAGACTCCAGCGATGAACGATGCGCGGCCCCGCGCTCGTTCATCGCTGGTCTCCCGTCGGCTGTGCATGCAGGCCAATATGGACGATCTCGTCCATATTTGCCTGCACTTCAATGGAGCCGCGTGACGGGGGGAGTGAAGAAACTGCACTCCCCCCGTCACTGCCCCCCCGCCGCCGGGTCGCTCGTCGGCCGTATCCGCCGTCGGGCAGCTCGGCGGCGGGTCGGCCAGTGAGTAGGGCCCCTTAGATTTGGGTGGGTTATTTTGTTTCTGTGCAGGGTAAATACTGTCTGCTTTACTTTTACACTGCAATTTAGATTGCAGATTTAACTCACCACACCCAAATCTATCTCTCTCTGCACATGTTATATCTGCCTCCCCTGCACTGCACATGGTTTTGCCCAACTGCTAAAAAAAATCCTGCTGCGATCAACTTGGAATTACCCCCATATTAGATAATACTGACCTCTGACATCCCTTATATTACATACAGCCATGTGACTTCCCTTATATTTTATACTGCCCTGTGGCATCCCATATATGATATACTGCCCTGTGACATCTCTATTGTTATATACTGCCCTGTGACATCCCTTACATTATATACTGCCATGTGACATACCTTATATACTGCCATGTGACATTCTGATTATATACTGGCCTGAAGCACAAACAAAACACACTAGAAGATTAGGGCATTTTATTTAGGCACCTGGCAGGTTTAGTCATTTTCATGTAAAGACATATGGGGTGAAATTCAAATGTTTGAAAAGTCAGTTGGGTGTCTGTTTTTTTGCTGTCTATTAGATAGGAAAAAACAGACTCCCAACTGATTTTTCAAACATGTGAATCTCCCCCACGGAATACTGACATATTCCAGTACAGTTTCAGTTGTTTGCTGTTATTTTGTTTTCTCAATTCATTGTGCAGTCTGGAGAGAGTTGTGATATATCCATTTGTTTCCTGCTGTTAGCGGTGCCTGGGGAAACGGTGTAAATAGAACTGAGATGTGTACTGTTACCTTCAATAGGAAAATGTGACTGCAGAGATTGTTTTACTGGTGAGTATCACACAGGGATATGTATGTGGTGTTGTTTGATAAGATACATTTGGCTATGTCACAGTCTCCCAAAGACCATTATATAAACAGGCAAATTGTACTCTGACATGCAAGGAAGATGCAGATAGCTCTCCAGTAGCAAGTAAGATCGCAACTGCTAATTTACGCACGCCCAGAAAATGCAGTCTGAACGGTCATGACACGCCTGCGTTTACCTGACCACTCACAGTTACCACCCCCAAACGCTGTCTTCCTGTCACTCACTTTGCGACTAAACCGTCATTGCGACCACCATTGCAATTCACTTGCTGAACCATGAGCACTGTAGCTCAGACACCGGCACAGTAAAAAAAACAACAACTGATTAGCGTACAATAGATGGGTGGTCTTCAGGTTGCCGACTGTCGGGATCCCGGCGCACAGTATACCGGTGCCGGAATCCCGACAGCCGGCATACCGACAGTTTTTCTCCCTCGTGGACCCCCCTGGAGGGGGAATAAATAGCGTAGCGCGCCACCGTGCCCGCAAGGGGCTCATTTGCGCTCCCCACGCTGTCGGTATGCCGGCGGTTGGGCTTCCGGCGCCGGTATGCTGGTCGCTGGGAGCCCGGCCGCCGACATACCATACCCCAATAGACAACATCTGAATTATGCCTACTGTGCCATATTACAGTTCCCCCTGTTTATATTATGCCACACTATAGTATCTCCATACGTCCAGTTTATATTGTGCTACATTACAGTGCCCCAGTTTCTATTATATAACATTCTAATGCCCTCCAATTCATTTTACACCACAATACAATGAGCCATATTACAGTGCCCCCTTACTATTCTAATATCCACTACACACATCTCTCACTGAAAATAGAATGTCAAAATTGGTATGCAACTATATAATCTGGATCCAGGGCCCCCTAAGTCTCTGGTCCCATTACAATAGCACCCCCTGCACCCAATATAGTTATGTTCATGTATATACACGCGACTTTTACTGTACAGGAGAATCACACTAGTAGAAAATCTATGGGGTCTCGGCATCAATAGAAAATATTTTTCTTTTCTTTTTTCATTTAATTATAACAAAAATAAAAATAAATTAACTGGAATGTGAGGGATGTTCAGCTCAGAGTAGTCTGACCATTCACCAGGCCATTTAGTTGTAATGGACCAGTTTCAAGAGCCATGTACTGTAACAACTCGGGTAGCCTAGACTGGGGCTTACAGTTCCAGAAATCTACAAAAATAAAAAGTTAGTTATAAAAAAATATATATAATTAAAAAAAAATATAGAAATAGTAAAATAATTATAACAAAGTGAGAAAATGATTTATTTCAATAATTAGGCATTACTTCTTCTGTACACCTGTGGCTAAACACCATCCTGAGTTTCAAACACCACAAATAACTAGCAGATAGAATTCTTGGTTCAAAAGAACACATATCATTTTATGGGTTAGATTCAGGTTGCCAGCCATACATGCTGTTATTTAAATCTCTGCATTGGTTATTACGCTTTATAGTTGTTACAGTTTTGTCTAATGATATCTTTATGAGATCACAAGCTGAATTTCACTCCAAGAGATACATTGAAATCCAGGATTTGTCTACTTGATTGCCCAAAAGACAGCAGATAACAAGACTGCGGGCTACAGGTAGTGGTGTGGATTAATATATTGGTTGACAGTCAATAGGTCGACACTATATGGTTGACATGCCTTAGGTCAACAGGTATAAAAGGTCGGCACATGAAAGGTAGACAGTGTTTAAGGTTGACACGTACAAAAGGTCAACATGAAAACAAATGCATGTTTTTTGTCCCAAATCTAGGATTTTTCCTGTTATCTGATTCTATTAGTAAAAACATCTACACTCACTTCGCTCTCCACACTTGGTGCATGGTTACTATTCCCAATAAATGGTCACGTGGATAGTAATTAAAGCAGAGTTGAAAAAAATGTGTGTCGGCCATTTGTGTGTCGGCCATTTTCATGTTTAATTTTTTAACCTGTTGACCTTTTGTACCTGTCAACCTTAAGTACTGGTGACATTTCATCTGTCGACCTTAAGTACTGGTGACATTTCATCTGTCGACCTTAAGTACTGGTGACATTTCATCTGTCGACCTTAAGTACTGGTGACATTTCATCTGTCGACCTTAAGTACTGGTGACATTTCATCTGTCGACCTTTTGTACCTGTCGATCTTTTGTTCCTGACAACCTAATGCATGTCTTCCATATGGTGTCAACCTAATGACTGTTGTCCTATACATTGTCTATCTATCATCAGGATACCACAGGTAGGGGTATGGGAGATGGACAGTTCAGCTGAAGGTGATAATTTTTCTCTATTGATTAAACTCTTTTGCTGTTTGGCTGTATGTGCATCAGTGGTGGAGCTTCCGCCTATTACTGTATATCACATGCATGCAGTTTGGAGAAGATAGAGTTTTCCTATTCAAAGCAATTAGTAAAAAAAAAAAAATTAAGTAATTACACTATTGTGACATTCCCAGAGGTTAATAAGAAGGAAACAGACTTATTTTTTATGTAAAAAGGAGTCTTTTACTATTGTTTGAACATTACTTTGATATTTAGCAGGGAGTCATTGACACTCCATATACACACAACCAATGATGAAAGTGCCAATAACAATTAGGGGATTAATAAAAAAAACAAAAAAACAAGTAGTTTATAAGGAGCATTAATGAAAGAACAAAAAAAATAATAATGTCAATTTGTAAAAATAGATCTGATAAGTCCTCAAAGCTACAATAATAGGACACAGAGATTGAGGAAAGGAAAAAATACTAGTCAAAAATGCCCAGATTCTACAATTTTTTAAAAATATTTAAGCAATTCAAGTCCAGTGTAATGGTACATAGGTAAGTGGAAACTGTTAGAGGTTAAAAAAAAAAAAGTTTAACTTCAAAAAAACTGAAAATATTATGAACATTTTAGAGTTATACAAAAAGGGCTTATTTCATGGAACAAGTTATGGGTTAAGCACTTACACCTTTCCTGCAGGGGGATACAGTCATTAGGTCGACCACACTTAGGTCGACATGATCATTAGGTTGACAATGGACAAGGTCAACATGGAAAAAGGTCGACATGAGTCTTTCACATTTATTTTTCATTTTTTTAACTTTTTCATACTTTACGATCCACGTGGATTACGATTGGGAATGCACCTTGACCGAAGCATGGCGAGCGAAGCGAGACATGCGAGGGGACATGGGGTCATTCTGACCTGATTGCACACTAGGATTTTTCGCTGCGCTGCGATCAGGTCAGAACTGCACATGCGTATGCACCGCAATGCGCAGGCGCATTGTACGGGTACAAAGTGGATCGTTGCTGAGCGAAGGGTTTTACAAAGAATCCATTCCCACAGGCGATCGCAAGTAGATTGACAGGAAGAAGGCGTTTGTGGGTGTCAACTGACCGTTTTCTGGGAGTGGTTGGAAAAAACGCAGGCGTGTTCAAGCGTTTGCAGGGCGGGCGTCTGACGTGAATTCCGGGCCTGGACAGGTTGAAGTGATCGCAGCGGCTGAGTAAGTTCAGAGCTACTCAGAAACTGCACAAAACTTTTTTGTAGTGCTCGGCTGCACATGCAAACATGTACACTTGCAAAGCAAATAAACACTTCCCTGTAGGTGGTGACTATCTGATCGCAGCACTGCAAAAAATAGCTAGCGTGCGATCAGGTCGGAATGACCCCCAATGTGCACTAGTTGGGGTTTCCCATCACTTTACGAAGAAAACGACAGCCAAAAAAGTAAAAAAACTCATGTTGACCTTTTTTCCATGTCGACCTAGTGACCATGTTGACCTAATGACTGTCGACCTATTGACCCATACCCCCTACAGCAATGAAAGTAAATGTCTGTATGAAAACAGTGTTGAAACAGACTGTTATTACACCCCTGAAGCATTATTTGAACAATATTTCAATACAGGAAGTAGCATATTGATATCATAAATACATGAAAAAACAGGATTTTAATACCTACCGGTAAATCCTTTTCTCCTAGTCCGTAGAGGATGCTGGGGTCCACTTCAGTACCATGGGGTATAGACGTTTCCGCAGGAGCCATGGGCACGTTAAGACTTTTTCAGAGTGTGAACTGGCTCCTCCCTCTATGCCCCTCCTCCAGACCTCAGTATAGGAACTGTGCTCAGGGAGACGGACATTTTGAGAAAAGGATTTACTTTTAAGTTAATGGTGAGATTCTTACCAGCTCACACCTCAACCATGCCGCACACACATGGCATTCAACAAAACACATGCCAACGGGCATGAACATTTACAGCAACCGTGCTGAAAACATTTTTAACGAAATAACAACTGCAAGTAAAGTACGCACTGGGTTGGGTGCCCAGCATCCTTTACGGACTAGGAGAAAAGGATTTACCGGTAGGTATTAAAATCCTGTTTTCTCATTACGTCCTAGAGGATGCTGGGGTCCACTTCAGTACCATGGGGTTATACCAAAGCTCCAGTACGGGCGGGAGAGTGCGGATGACCCTGCAGCACCGATTGACCAAACTGTAGGTCCTCATCGGCCAAGGTGTCAAACTTGTAAAACTTAGCAAACGTGTTTGCCCCTGACCAAGTAGCTGCTCGGCAAAGTTGCAATGCCGAGACTCCCCGAGCAGCCGCCCAGGATGAGCCCACCTTTCTAGTAGAATGGGCAGTCACCGAATTCGGTATCGGCAATCCTGCCGTGGAATGAGCGTGCTGAATCCTACCTCTGATCCAGCGCGCAATAGTCTGCTTAGAAGCAGGATACCCAATCCTGTTGGGAGCATACAGGACAAACAGCCTCTGTTTTCCGTATCCGAGCTGTTTCTGTGACATAGATACTCAAAGCCCTGACCACATCCAGAGACTTTGAAGCAGCTATGGTGTCAGTAGCCACTGGCACCACAATAGGTTGGTTTATATGGAAAGAAGAAACCACCTTTGGAAGAAATTGCTGACGAGTTCATAGCTCAGCCCTATCTTCATGGAAGATCAAATAAGGGCTCTTGTGAGACAAGGCCCCTAACTTAGACACCCGCCTTCCGGATGCCAAGGCCAACAGCATGACCACTTTCCAAGTGAGGAACTTCAACTCTATCTCCTGTAGAGGTTCAAACCAATCCGATTGAAGGAATTGCAACACCACGTTAAGATCCCATGGTGCCACAGGAGGCACAAATGGAGGTTGGATGTGCAGAACCCCTTACACGAATGTCTGAACTTCTGGAAGGGAGGCCAATTGTTTCTGAAAGAAAACGGACAAGGCCTAAATCTGGACCTTGATCGAACCCAATCGTAGGCCCGCATCCACACCCGCCTGGAGAAAATGTAGAAAACGTCCTAACTGAAACTCTTCCGTTGGAGCTTTCTTGGTTTCACACCAAGACACATATTTTCTCCAAATACGGTGGTAATGTTTAGACGTTACTCCCTTCCTGGCCTGAATAAGAGTGGGGATGACTTCCTTGGGAATACCCTTTCGGGCTAGGATCCGGCACTCAACAGCCATGCCATCAAACGTAGCCACGGTAAGTCTTGATACACGCACGGCCCCTGCTGCAGCAGGTCCTCGCGAAGAGGAAGAGGTCGATGATCTTCTATGAGCAACTCCTGAAGATCTGGATACCAAGTCCTCCTTGGCCAGTCTGGGACAATGAGGATAGCTCGAACACCTGTTCTTCTTATGAGTTTGAGAACTTTCGGAATGAGTGGAAGAGGAGGGAAGACATATACCGACTGAAAAACCCACTGGGTCACTAGTGCATCCACTGCTATTGCTTGAGGGTCTCTCGACATGGAACAATATCTCTGAAGCTTCTTGTTGAGACGAGATGCCATCATGTCTACTTGAGGAACTCCCCAACGACCTGTCACCTCTGCGAAGACTTCTTGGTGGAGGCCCCATTCTCCTGGATGGAGATCGTGTCTGCTGAGGAAGTCTGCTACCCAGTTGTCCACTCCCGGAATGAAAATTGCCGACAGAGCTCTTGCATGTCTTTCTGCCCAGAGGAGGATCTTTGACACCTCTGCCATTGCCGCTCTGCTTTTCATTCTGCCCTGACGGTTTATGTACGCTACTGCTGTTACATTGTCCGACTGGATCTGTACGGGTTGATCTTGAAGAAGATGCACTGCTTGTTGAAGGCCGTTGTAAATGGCTGTCAATTCCAGAACGTTTATGTGGAGACAAGTTTCTTGACTTGACCATCTTCCTTGGAAGCTTTCCCCCTGTGTGACTGCTCCCCAGCCTCGGAAACTTGCATCCGTGGTCACCAGGATCCAGTCATGAATCCCGAACCTGCGTTCTCTAGGAAGTGAGAACTGTGTAGCCACCACAGGAGCGAAATTCTGTCTTTGGATGACAGATGACAGGATTATCCTCTGATGCATGTGTAGATGGGATCCAGAACACTTGTCCAGTAGGTCCCACTGGTATACTCTGGCATGGAATCGGCCAAACTGTATGGCCTCGTGGGCCGCTACCATCATTCCCAACAACCGAATGCATTGATGAATCGACACTCTTGTTGGTTTCAGAATATGTTTGACCATTATCTGGATTTCCAGAGCCTTTTCTACTGGAAGAAATACCCTTTGTACTTCTGTGTCCAGTATCATCCCCAGAAAGGACAATCTTGTCATCGGTTCCAATTGTGACTTTGGAAAATTTATGATCCAACCGTGATGTTGAAGAACTGTCAGGGAAAGTGCAATGTTGTGCACCAACCTTTCCCTGGACCTCGCCTTTATCAGGAGATCGTCCAGGTAAGGGATTATATTGACTCCTTGCTGTCGAAGGAGGACCATCATTTCCGCCATCACCTTGGTGAACACCCTCGGTGCCGTGGAGAGACCGAACGTCAACGTCTGAAATTGGTAATGACAATCCTGCACTGCGAATCTCGGATTAGCTTGATGTGGAGGATAAATGGGAACATGTAAGTAGGCATCTTTTATGTCCAATGACACCATGAATTCCCCCTCCTCCAGACTGGAAATCACTGCCCTCAGAGATTCCATCTTGAACTTGAACCTTTGCAGGTAGAGATTCAGATTTTTCAGGTTTAGAATCGGTCTTACCGAGCCGTCCGGCTTCGGAACTACAAATAGGCTTGAATAAAACCCTTCTCCCTGTTGTAACAAGGGAACCAGGACAATGACTTGATCCTGACACAATTTTTGTATTGCTGCTGCTACTACTTCTCTGTCCGGGACAGAAGCTGGTAAGACCGATTTGAAAAATCGGCATGGGAAATGTCTTGAAACTCCAGTTTGTATCCTTGGGACACTATTTGTACGACCCACGGGTCCAGGCCAGATTGACCCCAGAAGTGACTAAAGAGTTTCAGACGTGCCCTCACTTGAGCGGACTCCCGCAAGGGAGCCCCAGCATCATGCTGAAGATTTGGCAGGAATAGAGGTTGATTTCTGCTCCTGTGATCCTGGAGACACAGTAGACTTTTTTCCTTTTCCCCTTCCTCTACCCACAAAGAAAGGGGAACCTTTACCCTTTTTGTATATATTGGGCCGAAAGGACTGCATCTGAGAGTGATGTGTCTTTTTCACCGGTGCAGGAGCATAAAGCAAGAATGTTGACTTACCTGCGGTAGCCGCAGAAACTGAAGCATCCAGCCCCTCTCCAAACAAAGCCTCACCTTTGTACGGGAGAGCCTCCATATTTCTTTTGGAATCTGCATCAGCATTCCATTGGCGAATCCACAACGCCCTTCGTGCTACGATTGCCATGGTAGCGGCTCTTGATCCCAAGAGACCAATATCTTTCATGGCTTCTAGCATATACGCAGCAGCGTCTTTGATATGACCTAGTGTTAGTAGTATCTCGTCTCTATCTATTGTGTCAATGTCTGATGACAAGTTTTCTGACCACTTTTCAATAGCACTACTCACCCACGCACAGGCAAGGGTAGGCCTGAGTAGTGTCCCATTGACCACATAAATAGATTTCAACGTAGTCTCTAACTTGCGGTCTGCCGGCTCCTTTAGTGAAGCCGTCCCAGGCGCAGGGAGAATCACCTTTTTTGTTAAACGTGACAGGGCACTGTCTAAAACGGGGGGTGACTCCCACCTTTTCCTGTCCTCAGCAGGGAAAGGGTAAGCTACCTGAATTATTTTAGGAATCTGAAATTTCTTTTCAGGGTTTGCCCAGACTCCCTCAAAGAGACTGTTCAGCTCATGAGATGGAGGAAAAGTTACATTAATTTTCTTTTCTTTATAAAAGTAAGCCTTCTCCTGTGGTAAGGGAGGGGGCTCCGTAACTTCTAAGACCTCCTTTATAGCCACAATCATGTATTGAATGTTTTTCGCTAATTTAGGATCTATTCCCGTGGAATCACTAGTGTCGACATAGGAATCAGAGTCTGTGTCGATATCAGTCTGTACTATATGTGCAAATGACCTTTTATGTGACCCAGAGGGGTCCCCTGTGGATGAAAGAGCAGAACTATTAAAGATCACATCTTCCACGGATTTTCTCCAGGTTTCTGCATGAGACTCAGACTTATCTAATCTCTTACTGATATGATTCACACTATCACGTAATTCTTTCACCCATTCAGGCTCATGGTGTGCCGGCAGTGCCACCACATTACAACTCTGAGTCCCTAAAATGGCTCCCTCAGGGGAAGAGCTCCCTGCCTCAGACATGTCACACACGTGCACAAACACACCACAGACACTCCCGGATCTTATGGAGGACAGACCCACAGTAAAATCTGTCAGAAGGACACAGAAGGGATTTGCCAGTTCACAACAGCGCCAATGTTAAAAATCCTGTGACATGTAAAACATCCACAGAGACCCTTAGCGCTTTTACACTTGCCAAATAGTATAACTGAGCACCAAAAAACACTCTGCCCCCCCTAATTTGCACCCTGATACTTGTTTCAGAAGTGGAGGAGGACCAGCGTTTCTTCCCTGCAGTCTGCTTGGAGAAAAATGGCGCTGGGCAGTGTGCTGGCTGACTGAGGAGGAAGCCCCACCCCCTGTAATGGCGTGTTTCCCCTCAGATTTCATCACTATTATTTATACTGGCGGGTGTGTAGGACTGTGCCCACGGCATCATATGCTACTTTTTGCCAGTCTAAGAGTAGGATTCATGCTGCCCAGGGCGCCCCCCCCCCCCCCGCCGCGCCCTGCTGTGCAATGTGTTATAGGGAGCATAGATGTGCAGCGTTCCCGCTCGCCGCACGGTACCTTGAGCCGTCACGATGACCGGAGGTCCCTCTTGCAGATCTCCGGTAACACTACTCACCTAACATAAAAATCTTTTTAGTGAAACTCAGTAGAGCTCCACTAGAGTGCGACCAGTCTGCCTGCGCACATTTTCTAAACTGAGGTCTGGAGGAGGGGCATAGAGGGAGGAGCCAGTTCACACTCTGAAAATGTCTTAAAGTGCCCATGGCTCCTGCGGAACTGTCTATACCCCATGGTACTGAGGTGGACCCCAGCATCCTCTAGGACGTATGAGTAAAGGCAATTAACAAAGGAAGACAGACAAACCATTATAAACCTTAAAAGTGTAGATCTATGCTTTATTGTAATTGTACAGAAAGACAAGGTGTCAGTGAGTACAATTTCCTATACCATCAAAATCTTGATTGGAATCTGAAGGAATCTCTGACAGGAAGAGGTAGGGATGGCCATCGACCATCGATGATTCAAAATCATCATGGTTTATGGCCGATGTAGAATACTTTTGCCATCGATCGGGGACAAGCAGATGGTTTCCCACCATTGATGGCAAGGCATAACCAAATATATATATATTTTTTAATGAGGTGTCAGGACACAGAGTATAGCTCTGCCTCCTACATGCACGAAGCCCCCCTTCCCCCATATTGTTTGGCCATTGGGCTAGTCAGTGGAAAACCAGGGATGGTCATCGATAGTGGGAATCATCGATGGTCATCCACTGCATAGCTGGCTACTTGCCATTTTGCCATTGATGGCAACCACCCCGATGGCCATCCCCAGAAAGAGGTCTAGCAGACTCAAATCCACAATAGAATCAGAAGAAAAGTTTCTGAGAGTCAACAGCTTGTATGATAGGCAGCTCACAGAACAACAGCTTGAAGTACAGTTTAACACTGGTCAAAGCAAGACTCAGTTTCACCTATGAAGAAGAAGACTTCAAGTAATAAGCCATTTCTAAGATGGGAAAATAAGAAAAAGAGGCTTGTCTGGGCTTTGAAGCACCTCCAGAGGACTACTGAAGACTGGAATAAGGATTTATGAACAGATTAATTTAAATTTAAAATATTTGGTTCATCAAGCACAGCTTTTGTACATGGAGTACGGGACAGGATAGTTCCTCAGTGTGTGACACCAAATGTCAAACATGGAGGAGTAAGTGTGATAGCCTGGGACTATTTGCTGAATCTGGAGTTGCAAACTTACACAGAGTGACTGGCATCCTGATCAAAAAAAGTGCTGCCACAAAATTTTGAAGCTCCATGTTATATTTTTGGTCTATGCTTAGTTGGTCAAGGGCTTATCTTACATCAAGATAATGACTCAAAACATACTTCCCAGCTATGTCAGAAGCACTTTCAATGAAAAGAACAATACAGCAGGCTTCAAATCATGGAATGGACAGGACAGAGTCACGACTTAAACCCTATCGAGTTGTTTTAAGATGAAATGTACAAAGCAACCTAAAAAATGCAACACATTTGTCAAAACTTTAGTAATAGTGCTGAGAAACACTTCCCAAACAATATTTGATTTTAATTGTAGAAAGAATGCCACAAGTGTGGTGTGATGTGTGAAACATGGGACAAGACAAGTACAGGTTGAGTGTCCCTTATCCAAAATGCTTGGGACCAGAAGCATTTTGGATATCGGATTTTTCCGTATTTTGGAATAATTGCATCCCATAATGAGATATCATGGTGATGGGACCTAAGTCTAAGCACAGAATGCATTTATGTTTCATATACACCTTATACACACAGCGTGAAGGTAATTTTAGATATTTTTTATAACTTTGTGCATTAAACAAAGTGTGTGTACATTCACACAATTCATTTATATTTCATATACACCTTATACACACAGCCTGGAGGTCATTTAATACAATATTTGTAATAACTTTGTGTGTTAAACAAAGTTTGTGTACATTGAGCCATCAAAAAACAAAGGTTTCACTATCTCACGCTCACTCAAAAAATTCTGTATTTCAGAATATTTGGATATGGATACTCAACCTGTATTAGGTACAGGATCCATGCAATGGTAAATTTTGTGTCTTGATGTGTACCCACCAAACAACGGTATCTGCGCTGGAAGGGTGCACGTTTTCAGAATGCAGTAGAAGTGGCAGACGTTTTCAAGCATTTTAACATACGTCTTATTTTCATTTATATTGCTTTTAATACTTGTGTGTAATCATATTAGTGAAGATGTACACTTATAGAAAAAATGTATCTCCTGGACTGGAGCCAAAGTGTAGATGGACCAAAATCAAAGCCTCTTACTGTCTTGTAGGGAAATAAGGACCTGGAGTTTAAGGGAAACTACGTTAAGAAATACTATTAGGTTCTGATGTGCAGCCTCAAAACACATCTCTGAGTGCTTAGTGTCACGAACCAGGTAACTAAACACACTTACTTAACATCCAAGTGCCTTCTGAGACTGTTCCTGCGCTCCAAGCCTGGATTCCATCTGCGCTGCAAGGCATCTCCACAGTCTCTCCTCAGTGATCCAAGCGACGCTGACATGACAGCTATCCAGTATACAGAGAATAGAGAATAACCCCTAGGTTGATTATGCACAGGATTGGTAACAATGTCAAAAACAGTAATTTCTATAAACCAGCAAATTTAAGAAAAATTCTTTTAGTAAATTTTATATAATAATGTATTGTGCTGGAGGTGCACCAGAATGCAAGGTTACAATGTAAAGGTTTGCGAGTGAGCAGGTAGTGAGAAGAACCTGCTCTAAGAAGGCTTTCTTGGTGGTGCACTCTTTAATAATTTCATAATTTAATAAAAGAGTGCACCACCAAGAAAGCCTTCTTAGAGCAGGTTCTTCTCACTACCTGCTCACTCGCAAACCATGACAGCTATCCAGCCTGGACCTCCTGTCCTAGCGGATGACGGCTCCTGCTCTCTGCGGCCTCTACCGCTGCCGCCATCACTACAAGCTTCCACTTGCTGTTTACAAACAGACTTTTCCCTCCAGAGTCAAACATGGGTGCAGCCATGGTTGGGTTAATCACATGACTCTCCACAGCCAATCCGCTGTACACAGAATCCTCTCTGATTGCACAGCCAATCCCTGCTTCCCAGCAGGTATAAGTATCCTGAAACAAGGCTTCCTGCTGTTAGTGCTATGGTTGTTTAACCCAGTGTTGGATGTCTCTACATTCTGTGGTTGTTCTTGCTTGCTGTATCCTGGTATTCCAGCTCCTGTGACCTTGCTCCACTTGGAGAGACCTGCACACTGTCAGACTGGGACATGAAGGGCCCACCGGGGGAATGCAGCGGTAGGGGCTCATGTTTAGGTGTGTTGCCAGCCTCCAGAGGGGGTGTGGCCAGCCACCACATTGGTTTGCCTAACCATCAGAGAGTGCATGGGCTGGACCCATTGACAAATATATATATATACCGTATTTTTCGGACCATAAGACGCACTTTTTCTCCCCAAAAATGTGGGGGAAAAAGTATGTGCGTCTTATGGAGCGAATAAGAGCAGATGCAGATGGAGTTCGCGTGTAGCGGCGGGTCCTGGATGCTGCTGCTGCTGCTGAGCCGTCATCAGCAGAGCGCGGCACATCTCAGAGCCCAGCAGCAGAGCCCGGCATCATGTGACTTCCCCCCCCCCCCCGCTCCCCCACACCTCCTCCCTCCTCAGGAGTTTCCCTGCAGGCAGCGTTAGCTGAGTGCCTGGACATGGGGGAACCGGCGGGTCCTGGATGCTGCTGCTGCTGCGCCGTCATCAGCAGAGCGCGGCGCATCTCAGAGCCCAGCAGCAGAGCCCGGCATCTACCCCACACCTCCTTGGTCCTCAGGAGTGCACCCGGGGCAAGCGTTAGCTGAGAGCCTGGACGCGGGGAACCACTGGTACTGTCTACAATATATGTGTGTGTGTGTGTGTGTGTGTGTGTGTGTGTGTCTGTGTATGCTGGCTCTGATGTGTGTGTGTGTGTGTGTGTCTGTGTGTCTGTGTATGTGTATGCTGGCTCTGATGTGTGTGTGTGTGTGTGTGTGTGTGTGTGTGTGTGTGTGTGTGTGTGTGTGTGTCTGTGTATGCTGGCTCTTTTTTTTCCAGTTTACTTACTCTAAAAACTAGGTGCGTCTTATGGTCCGGCGCGTCTTATGGTCCGAAAAATACTATATATATATATATATATATATATATATATATATATATATATAGTAATACTGCTAGTGCATGCATGGTAATGGAGCAGATTAATAACAGACATGCACTTCAGAAAATACACCATAGTCCTGTGCAGTAAAAGGGAACATATGTATAATGTGTAATTCAAGTGCACAATCTGAAACCTGATCCCTAGAGGAGGGGGTGGGCAGTGGGGCCCACCGGTGGTTTCCCCTGTACCCCTGTGGGCCAGTCCTACACTGGACCTGCACCAATTTCCATCCTGCGGTGCTGCCTGACTCCAGCGGTGTTTCGACATTGCCTCCAGTTACCAGCAGTGTTCCTTCACTGTCTCCAGTTCTCAGCGGTGTTCCCACATCGTTTCCAGCTACCAGCGGTGTTAGCACATTGCCTCTGTTAGGATTACTAGGTTTCTCTGTGTGTGCATACCTGAAATGAGGTCAGCTGAAGCCAGGTGAAAATTAAACAAGGTTTATTGTAGAAAAGAACCAGTAAAATATCAGCATACAGAAACTGGATCCTTGATTAACATGGAACAGAACACAATATTCCCAGATAATTGTAATGGCTTGTTATAGAAACAGGGAGGATGATTATGCTCGAGTATAGGTATAGTCCAGGTTAATTACAGAGGTGAAATGAACATGAATAAATCTGGGTTTAAACCAAGCAGGGGGGAAATAACATACCAAAACGTAGTAATCAGGCAGGGGTGGAAACAGACTGCAAATAATAATTCAGGAATGCAGATGTTGATCCAGCAGGGTTAGAAGTCTTGTAGCAAGGCATATGTAACGGCAAACTGCAGGAAATGTCTCCAAGATGTAGGTATGGCAGAAGCAGGACAGGATAACTGGAGAGAGCCTAGTCACACTCCAGACGGAACCACAATGATCTGCACATGAATGCTGGTGAGCTGGAGCTAAATAGCAGCACAAGGTGTTGGCCACAGCTGCTCACAATCAGGTAATCAACCTGCAGGGACAGAGTGTGCAACTGCCATTCAGACCTAAGGCAGCAAGTGAGACCCCTAGAGGCAGGAATGAGACAATGCAAGGCAACAGAAACACACAGACATTCCTAACATTATCCCCCCCCTTAAACAGGCGGATTCCAGACGCCTAAAAGTTCACCTTCTCTTCTTTTTTCCTCTCCTCTTTTTGGGTTGCCTAGACCTATTTGAAGGTGTCACAAAGACACTACTCAGCAGTACAGGTCCATCAATTATAAGTCTAGGATCCTCCAGAAGCTCGCTCTCAGAATCAGAGCCACAACTGATAAAGCTAATTATTTATCTTATAACATTCACTATAAATGGGTAAAAGACTCAGTACGCAATTGGCGTATGGGGTACCGTAAGGGTACGCACTTAGCGTAGCAGACTCTTAGCCGTGGTCGAGACGCACATGCGACACGCTCGCTCACAACTTAACGCGTGGTGTCGAGCACGCTATAGGCGGCCGACTACCGTAATGCTACGCTACTAGTGTAGCGTACGCTCGTGACCATGAGGAGAACACGAGCGGCGCAGACGCTCACGGGATGACACTCAGTAAACCTTGTATGCAACACAGTGAAAGATTGAGTTTGTACTGTAAACCTTACTACTGAAATACTGTAGCGATATAACGCTGCTTAACCTTGTTAATACTAAAGCTGCTTGAGCGATTGAGACGCTCCGATTACCCTCTGCAATGTAATAAACACACAATACCTTGCTAAGGTTCCAACACCTTTACTAACAATATCTAGCTATGTAAAAAGGAATAAAACAGTTAACAGTTCATACACTACAGGCTAACATCAATATCTAAGCAGAATAACTACACATAAATATACAATAGCGTCACAATCGCAAACAATAACATACAATGAGAGAGAGAGAGAGATCGTGGCAGAATACAGTCAGAGATTTAGAATGGTCACAGAGAATAACTTACACACACTGGGGAATGATCGCTGCGCAGTCCTGGTACCAGCTCCGAGTTAGTCAAGATGAAAACCGTTTGTGGAGAGAAGACTGAGCTGGCCAGGCTGGCTGTCCTTATATACACTGCGTACAGTATACTACAAAGGGACCTACAATCTCATTGTTCATTGGACACAGGAATGTCTCCTCGCATCATAACAAAAGGTCATAGGTTAGTTTGAACAGGTGGGCTGTGACTATATCAAACTGCTCAGGTGGGAGGGAATCTGAGAATTCCCGCCGCATGGATAATGAACCGCAAATATAGTAAATGTCCAGAAACTACTAATAGACATAACTATACGCAGGAGCGATTAATCTTTACCTAACCAGCACCGGATTGTTTCTAATAAAATGTTCTTTAGTTAGGTACCAAACACAACTGCTCAAACCCTGTCTGATCCTTCGTACCATGAAAAGAGGAATTCCTCTGTCCAGCGACCAGTTACATTAAACAAACTTACAGTCATTATTAAGGGGAACATTATCTATAAAACATACTATTTGGTTTTATTATTTAACGATTGAGTCGCCCGCTAGACGCACACAAACTCTACCGTAAATGCACATACCACGCGCTCGAGCGCATGGCCGAGGAGGCGCCATCACGCAGCTGCGAGTATCCGCATGCACGGGAGAGAATGTGCACGTGCAGCAGGCACGCGCATGGGGTGGATATATGGCAACGTGCAGCATGATATTTTTCCGACTTTGACAATCCACCCTTTGGCAGTCATCAATAACTGCCACTTCCTAAAACAGTTCAAAAAAGAAAAATATATGTCATAATGTAAATACAATTTTATGATTGGGTAAAGGGAGGAGAGGAGCAGGTGGGAAAAAGGTATGACCTAGTGAAATAGTAGAAGCATGTGTGTATGAATCCATGTTTGAGGGGTCATGTATCATCGTGCCGTACGTGTTTTAAATCAAGCTTCGAGGTATTGCGAAGTATACATTTGAATTCCTGTTACGGGTCTGTGGATGGGCTGTCAAACTTTACCGAGCTCTTTTCGGCTTTTGGTTGCAACAAATGGGGGAGTACATTTAGTTGATGATACATGAATGGGGGGATATGTGAGTGCTGATATCTGTATCTATATTCCCTATCGACTATGTGTGTCATTACCTGAAGGTTGTAGAGGTGAAGATAAGAAGCAATTATTATAAATGCAGTCATAACCTATGTGAGTTTAATATGCATTCGCCGATTGAAGTCTTGTCTGAAGTCTTGTCTTGATGTACATGTTGTCTGATGTCTCTCGGTGCTTTTGCTATAAATAACGAGCAAAAGTTGTTCCATTGTCCATAAAGTTACAGTCTCTAAAGTGTTGGGCTATCGTAAAAGTTAAAGTCACTAGGGAAATTGGGGGCTTGTAGCACAGTTCATCAATGGTCTGTATAAAAGAGGTTGTCAAATTCTTCTTCCGAGCAGATGTCTTTGTACCTTGGAGGAAAACAAAGGAGAAACGGGTGAAAGAAACGGAACCGTGGAATCACATTTTCATCACAACATTGTCTCTATCGTTGGGTCATAAATCAAATTAGTTGTTGTTAGTACAGTGTCCTCGCTCCTTAGACTCATCACCCTGGTATTACTTTTACGCTTCGTTAAAGCCCGAACGCATCTAAATATCAGGCCAACCAATATGACGACTCCTAGAATACACAAAAGAAATTTCCCTACATCCATAATAATACCTTGGGCCCATTCTCCTAAGCCCGAGAACCAATTTCGTGGGTTCAACCATGATACCCAACTGGTCAGCTCATTACCCACAGCAGCGAGTGTGAGATTGTGTTTCCTTCGAAACTCCCACTTTAATTGTAAAATGTCATCCATCTTTTGGTCTATGACCTCAGCCGGGTCCTCCGTGCTGTTTGTAATGTACGTGCAGCACTTTATTCCATATTGAGTTGCTAGGGTAACACAATACCCGCCTGTCACAGCTGTGAGGTAATTGAGAATCATCCTATGCTGAACCAGTTCTGTTTTGTAGGCTTGTAACTCTTTCCCAGTGTACCTGAATGTGTCGTCATACATTTCGGTGATATTGTCTAATAAATTTGCAAGCGCAGATATATATTTATAATTTATCACTCCTCTGGCGGTACGAGTGATATCTAACGCGAGTAGGAATTGAATCCCGGTGGATTCATGGATCAGATCAGAGGCTGAATGCTCTGTCCTCTCTATCAGGTGCCGTTTAACGACGTGCTCGTAATGAGTGTGAGTATAAGGAGCTTGGGCACTGCGGTGAATATCTTTCATTTTGTTATGGGTTACAGTCATTACTTCAGGCAGTACTTTTCCAATATAGCACAATCCCTCTGAGTTTGGGGCAAGCCACTTATACGCCTTCCTCCCGCATATGAAATATGCATCATCGGGGAGAACATATGGGACAGAGTATGACATTATCATGTTACAAATTTTCCATGTGAAATCTACTAACCCTAATTCTCCCATCTGTCTAGTACACGTATCTGGTTGTACGATATGTGCACAGTATCCTGGTGATACTTCTCCAACTCGCATGGTCCTACTTCCTAGAGTGTACCTATACCGGAAATATTTTCCATGGTCGGCTATCTGGCGTATAAGTTCTGTGTCTATGGGCATTCTGTCGGGTCTGTATGAAAAGGTCATGGTTTGATTACTCCATGACACTTCCCAATTTCCCGGCTTTCGGGGATTGGAAATGTTAAAGCACACTAAGGACCTATCCACATGATATTGGTGGAGCTTCAAACTAGGAGGACTAGAGATATTAAACCTCTTGTCCACCGGCCTCCCACCACTTAGCTCAAGTACCTCTCCTACAGTTAAAGGGAATGGTACTAGTCCTGATTTGCTATGACCTTGAGGTACTTGAGAGCATACCCAACAGTCTGTCTGATTTAACACTTTACCCACTAAGGAGTGATAGTCACTCAATGGATGCCGGTCCATGTGAACGTTAAAACTGGACTGACATTTCTTTATGCACCCATACTCAACTATATTGTCACAATGCCTACAGATGCAGTTCTCTTCAGCTAACAATCCTTCACAATTCCTTCTATTGTCAATGCTACCAGATCGTTTTCTGATACTCGCCTTTGCTCGGTGATTATGTTGCTCTTGGAACTTTACGCCTGCATCCTGGTCATCAGAACCCATTCCCGATCCTTTCTCGACCTCCATGGTACTCTCACCGAAACAGACTGCTCTGGTCAACATCATGGTCAACAGGAAAATCCGGATCACAGTCTCTTGGGGCAAGTCTATCTTAGAGGAGTAAAAGGAGAAAAATAAGAAGGGGGAAAGGAAATAGGAGGGAGGTGGGAATTGGAGAAAATAACAAATGGGAAAAAGAAATCTGGCTCGACAAGCTTCCGGTCTTATTATTCTCAGTGCTCAGGTGTCGTCTCAATCCTCCCTGAACAGACACTCTAGTGATACAACCCCTACCGTCTGTTCTTTATCACGGGACCTCTCTGGGTCAGTGACCTTTTTACAATGAGACGAATGGACCCAAGTCTCTCTCTCGGCAACCTTCAATGCTGTTGTGCTGGTCAATAAGACTTGATATGGTCCTTCCCATCTGTCAATAAGGCAACCTGAGCGTAGAAAATTCCGTATCATTACATAATCCCCAGGTTCAATGTCATGACAATTACTGTCCGGCAGATCAGGAATCACCAACTTTAGATTATCATTCTGATTCCTCAATTGCTTACTCATCTTAACCAAGTACTTTACAGTTACTTCATTGTTACATTTCAAATCATCCTGGGGGTTAATCATAACATGGTGTTGTCGACCAAACAGAATTTCAAAAGGAGACAGATTAAGAGGGGACCTGGGAGTGGTTCTGATGCTGTATAATACAATTGGCAAAGCTTCGGGCCATAACAGTCCTGTTTCAGTCATTACCTTGCTCAATTTATTTTTAATAGTGCTGTTTACTCTTTCCACCTTCGCACTCGCCTGGGGGCGGTACGGAGTGTGCAGCTTACTATTAATTCCCATCAACTTACACATTGTTTGAAAGACTTCACCTGTAAAATGGGTACCCCTATCACTTTCAATGATTCTAGGGATACCATACCTACACACGAATTCCTGCACAATTTTCTTTGCAGTAAATACAGCGGTATTTGTGGCCGCGGGAAATGCTTCAACCCAATTTGAGAACACATCAATACAGACCAATACATATTTTTTTTTTTTTAAAGTTAGAGTTTTTATTGAGAGTGGTCAGTAATCACAAGGTTAACAAAAACAAACTTGCGCAGGTTAGGGAAATAGAACATGAAAACAACCGTTTCACATATCAAGTTAGAAATATAAAAACAATTCTATGAAATCATAGACCAACAGATATTAGTAATATGCTCCCTGCTAATTTCTAAGCGCGTACTTGACCTGTCTCGTTTTATTTTATAGATATAGTATAAATTTTATACTAAAACTGAGAGTAAACCCGTGAAGAGTAAAAGTAAAAGAGAAAAAGAAAAGGCAGGGAGAGAGGACGCTAGAGTATATAGCTCAATAGAGGGAAATCATTGGGACAATTACATATAGGGAGGCAAGAGGGTGGGAACAGTTCCCCGTATCAATAGGAGAGGGGGAGACAACATAGGTGATAGAGGTATTAGCAGAGTTAGCAGTATTAGCAGCATCAACATAGTCCGGGCATCAATAAAGACCGAGCGAGGTACCAAGGAGACCAGATGTTGTGGAACTGGGCCACTGTGTTATTTCTTAGGCTTGTAATATATTCCATACTGGCTATATAATTAATCTTGGACATCAGTAATGCCTTGGAGGGAGGTTTATGGTCTTTCCAGCATTTAGCTATCAGAGATTTTGCCGCCATGCAAAGTAGCATGGCAAGCTTGTCCTGGGTTTTGGGTAACATTGGTATGGGGGCATGAAGTAGAGCAGTTTCAGGGGAGAGGTCTAAATTATGTCCGCATGTTTGAGCAACAAGTGCTCCTACCATTTTCCAAAATGGGCGAATCGAGGGGCACGTCCACCATATGTGGTAAAAGGTGCCCTCCTCTCCACAGAGTCTCCAACACATATTTGATGTCATGGGGTAGATGGAATGTAGTCTGGAGGGAACCAAGTACCACCTGGTGTAGACCTTATAGCATGTTTCCCTGAGTGCCACACTAATAGACGCTTTAGCTATGCGCATTCTGATTTCTTCCTATAGATCATCTTCCAACGGATGGGAGAGATCTGATTCCCAGGCTAGTTCATGGGGTTCGCGGTCCGGGGGGTCTGGGGTCAGGATAGAGTTATATATTGTTGAGATGTTCCCCTTTTTGCCAATTGAAAGTAAGCACATATGTTCAAAGGAGGTGGGTGGTTTCAAAGGTGTATTTTTAAGCTGAGATTTGAGAAAACTGAGAATTTGAATGTAATGGTAATGACACGAGGATGGCACACCAAGGCGCTCTTGAAAATCTCCAAACGATATCGGTGCTGAGTGGCCTTTAACATGGATGAATCTCGTGATGCCCTGAGATTGCCATGGGGCCGCTATTTTTCGCTCGCAGCCTGGGGGAAAGGCAGGGTGTCCCCAGATAGGTGTTAAGGGTGAGGGGTGTGAGGATAGATTGTAGGTGCTGCGGAGTTTGTCCCACAGTCCCAGGGTGAATTTAATCGTAGGGATTGAATAGGCCGAGGCTGGTCTGCAGGACCTGGGGAGCCATAGAAGAGAGTCGAGGGGGACGCCCAGATATATTGAGTTCTCAATATCGACCCATTTTCTGTTCCCTTGTGGGGAATGCCAAGACACCATGTGATTAAGGTGACAGGCATTAAAATAAGCCTGAAGGTTAGGGTATCCCAATCCGCCTGAAGTAGCACTTTTAGTCAACAGAGTTCGTCTTAATCGAGATTTACGGTGAGCCCAGATAAATTTGTTGCACAATGATTGCAATGAAGCCAGAGTCACTCGGGGCACCATTATCGGAATGGTCTGAAATAGGTAAAGAATACGGGGAAGGAGATTCATTTTCAGGGCGTTGATTCGTCCAATCCATGAAATGAATAAACTGTCCCATTTGTCCAGGTCTTGGGCGAGAGTTTTAATCATAGGGACATAATTAGCCTGGTATAGGTTGGTATAGGATTTAGTAATGAATATGCCGAGGTATTTGATAGCCGAGGGTCTCCAAAGAAAAGGGAAAGATGAGGTTAGAATCAAATGGGTTTGGGATGGGATATTAAATGCGAGGGCCTCAGATTTGGTGTGATTTATTTTATAACCAGAGAGGGTTCCATATAGGAGTAATTCTTTTTGTAGATTAGGAAGAGAAATCAAAGGGTTGGATAATGTCAGGAGTACGTCGTCTGCAAATAATGATATTTTGTATGATTTCTGCCCCACTGTAATCCCCCCGATGTCTGCATTAAGTCTAATACGGGCCGCGAGAGGTTCGATGCATAGAGCAAAAAGTAGGGGCGAGAGAGGGCAGCCCTGACGAGTGCCATTCTTCAAACTAAATCGAGGTGAACTCAGTCCATTGGTCAGGACCATAGATGTAGGGTTGGAATAGAGGGCCTCTATTGCAGTGATGAAATGTCCGTGGAGGCCAAACATTGATAAGGTAGAAAACAAAAAAGGCCAGGAAATGCGATCAAATGCTTTCTTCGGCGTCTAGCGCCAAGGCAATCGCTGGTGTTTTTGTCGAGTTTATTTGGTGAATCAAATTAATGGTGCGTCTGGTGTTATCCGAGGCCTGACGGCCAGGGATAAATCCCACTTGGTCAGGGTCTATTAATGATGGTAACACAGCGTTCAGGCGGGTTGCTAATATTTTGGCAAAAAGTTTGAGGTCGGTGTTTATCAAAGATATGGGTCTGTAATTTGTGCAATGCAAGGGATCTTTTCCGGGCTTCGGAATTACAATAATGCGGGATGTCGTAGTATCGGTATGTAAGGGCGCGCCTCGTAATATTTTATTAAATAGGGAGACCATATGAGGGACGAGTTGAGGGGCGAAGGTCTTGTAATACACCATCGGATAGCCATCCGGGCCAGGTGCTTTGGAGGGTTTCTGGGTTTTCAGTGCCGCTTCAACTTCCTCAACAGAAATATCAGCATTGAGAGTAGAGTTAGTTGCATCGTCTATACGAGGAAGAGCGCATGAATCTAAATACTGTTGTGTCTGGTCGGCTTGTGCTAGGGGGTCGGACGGGGGATCAAGGTTATAGAGTGTCCTGTAATAGTCAAAAAATATACTATTAATTTTTTTGGGGTCATAGGTAATGTTGCCTGAAGGTTGTCTGATAGTATGGATGCATTGGTTAGCCTTTTTGGCACGTAGTTGGTTAGCTAATAAAGTATGTGCCTTGTTACTTTTATCGTAAAACGATTGATTAGCCCATCGAAGCGAGCGCTCAATATTCTCCGCCAAGAGAGATTGTAGGTCATCGCGTGCTTTAGAAAGTTCGGCTAGAGTTTTTTTAGAGTATGTGCGTTTATGTTCCTGGTCCAATGTTGCAATCTTATCGGTTAATAGGGCGATTTGGTTTTCTCGGTTTCTCTTACGGCGGGATGCAAATTGGATAATGGATCCCCTGATGACCGCCTTATGGGCTTCCCATATAGTGGCTATACTACAGTCACCCTCTACGTTAGTCGTAAAATATTCTCTAAGCTCTGTTTTAATCAAGTCCTGAAACTTAGGGATCTTCAATAGCGTCTCGTTTAGTCTCCATGTCGGTCTGCCGTCAGGTATGTCGAAAATGTCAAATGTCGCAGTTAAAGCCGCATGGTCAGTCCAGGTAAGTGGGACTATCGAAGAAAAGCGAGCAGTGCGGGAGAGAGGTGCACAACTCAAGAACAAATCAATACGGGAGTACACATCGTGCGGATTGGAGTAGAAAGTATAGTCCCTGGTGGTCGGGTTAAGAAATCGCCAGACGTCGAACAAACCAGCCTCGGCCATGCCCCTGTGTAATGCGGAGGAATTCGGGGTTTGACTACTACGCAAGGGTCCGGACCTGTCCATGCCCGTGAGAGCCATATTGAAATCTCCACCAACAAGTACTTTGCCTCGTCTATATGAGTAGAGGTCATGGAAAAACTTGCAAAAGAATTTGGATTGGGCAGTGTTTGGAGAGTACAAGTTAGCCAAGGTAACCTCCTCGTGTCCGATTTTTCCCCTCACCATTACATAACGACCTTCATTGTCGTGTTTACAGTCTATGAGTTGGAAAGGAATGGACCCCCTTATTAAGATAGCCACCCCATGTTTTTTTGCTGTATGATTGGAATACCAGGCCATAGGAAATTGTTTAGATGTCAGGGAGGGATGGGAATCCGATTTCAAGTGTGTCTCCTGTAAGAAAATCACGTCACCTTTTAATGCTTTGAGAGATCTGTGGAGATGAGAGCGTTTCTGGGGAGTGTTCAGCCCTTTAACGTTAATGGACAGGCATTTTAGCGGCATGATTGAAACTGAAGAGGGAGTAATTCGCTGGAAATCCCCAGGGACCCGGACTATGCGTACTGCAATCGGGGTCTAAGAGAGGAGGGGAACAGAAGAAAGAGAAACAAAAAAGAATAAAGCAGACGTAATATCCAGCAGGCAGGATACTCGGCTGCCAAGTTTGAGCTCTCAAAGAAAAGAAAGATGAGAGCCCACTGGTGGGATACAAATGCAATATAACAGACGAGGGTGTTGACCCTCTATGCTTGTTAATAACTTTAATCCCTAAGATTCGGGGGAGGAGGTATCAAGATAGAGCACTGACGCCCCCCACCCGAAACCACTAATATACAGAATGGGCGGACCGTTTTGTAGCAAACTAAGTTCTCTTTATACCTCATGGACGGGATATTCCCTAATATAGAGCACTATAACATGAATGATCATATAACAAATAGTATCAAAGTAATGATAACAATAGAGCAAGTGGTAAGATCGCCGGACAGGTCGGCGGCCCGAGACACCCCACACGATATCGGGAAAGGATTCAATCCAATATTCTCTCTATATGGCAATGTCTCCAAGCCGCCGACCAGCCCAGCGAGACAGCAACATAGCATTGCTTGAGGTATAAATGTCCGCCAGCAAGAACCTTCTAAAAAGAAAATAAATGGACATTAGCGTGTGGAGCGGGACCTACAACAAAGCTTACATAGCATTTGAGCAAGAATGAGAATAACATCGAGTATATTAAACGTTACTAAAACATTGAAATTAAACGATAGGAACTTCATGTCTATGAGGTAGCAGCTGGAGACAGCTGCAACTTTCGAAGCAATTTGTCTCCGTCTTCAGGAGAGCGAATGGTGTGAATTTTGCCATCAATCTCCAGAATGAGGCGGAAAGGGAATCCCCAGTGATATTTATATCCATTGTCACGTAATGTGGAAGTAACAGCGCGTAAATCGCGTCGTTTAGCAATGGTCACCGGTGACAGGTCTTGATAGATCTGAAGCCGGGAGTCTTCGAATAAGATTGAGGTTGAATTTCTGCACGCCAGAGTGATACTATTCTTAATCTTGAAGGACAGAAATCGGAGGATAACATCGCGGGGAGGCTCCGAGTCTTTCGGTTTAGGTCTCAGGGCGCGATGAGCTCTTTCTATCGAGATGGCAGAATTTGAAAGCGACGGGACCAGATGTATAAACAAGCGTTGGAGGTATGGTTCCAGTTCGGAGGCTGTGATAGATTCAGGGACATTGCGGATACGCAAATTGTTCCGTCTTTCGCGATTTTCACTATCCTCGACTTTATCCTTAAGAAGTTCCAGTTCGCTGGATAGGTAACTCATGTCTTCACCTACTTGTTTGTGAAAATTTTGTTGGTGATCCACCCGTGCTTCCAGTGCGGTAGTGCGAGAGTCTAGTGTCGCCATATCAGATTTTAATTCTCCAATCGCTGTCTGGAGAGCTGTCGTAAATGAATTCTTAAGATCTAGTATCATGTTCTGGAGAGATTGAATGTCCGCCTTAGTTGAGGGTGCGTCCGTCTGGTCCATGATGGGTGTAGGCATCGGTGAGGATGGAGATGAAGCTTCTGACGGTTTTTCCCGGCGTGAGAAGTGTTGTGATATATCTTGTGTAGCTCCTGATTTTTTTGCTCTGGTGTTCGCTCTACTCATAATATCTGGTGAACGGAGAACGTCCTTTTAAGTAGTGATAACAAGGATGGTCCACCTGGATGTTACGTATTCAACAGTTGGTCCGGGTGGGGGGGAGGTCAGGCATACGTGAAATTACATCATTTATAGGACTTAGGTCCTATTAATCTGTGAAAGCAGTGAGAGGAGTTCACGGGAGAGCGTCCTGATTCACCATACACTTTTCCGTGGTTGTATGGGATGTAGTGTGTCACGATCCGGGTATCTGGACGCCATTTCTTACCCATCAGATGCCTCCTAAGGCTGGCTCAGCGCTCCAGGACCGGATCCCATCTGTTATCCTGATGTGTACATTCCTGTATCCTCTCCTGTCACTCTGGGACGCTGTCACAGTAAACGCCATATTACACCTGGCATGGCGTCTCCCGCGGCCTCCGCCGCCGTCCCTGAACTTCTGCATGCAGAGTGTCTGAGTGGCGATTACGTCAGCCGCGGCCTCCGCTGTGTCCGCGTGGTTGGATGTGCATCTGTCAGCCTGGCGCCTCCTGTCTCCGGTGGCCGGTGCCGCCATTACTGTTTTCATTACCACATGGATTACAAACCAAACTTCCCTCCAAGTGTCTGCATGGGCGCAGCCATCTTGGATTCTGTCAGCTGATCATTTCCACCAATCTGTTCTCAGTATTGATAATCTGCATAATTGCCTAGCCAATCCCTTCCTTGCTGCAGGTATAAATACACTGTGCCTGAGCAAGGAAGGCGTCAGTGCTTTGGTTGTCAAACCTAGTTCCTGTTTGTCTCTCTCCTGTGATTGTCTTCCAGGTTCCAGCTCCTGTCTCAAGACTTCCACCATAGAGACCCGCACCAGCATTCCACCTGCGGTGTAGCCTGACTCTCCAATCCATTGTGGATTCATCTGTTTCCAGCTACAACATTACCTGCTTCCAGCTCAGCTTCCAGCAGAGTACAGCTTCCCTTAAAGGGCCGGTGTCCTTTCTACACTTTACCACTCTCCACCGGTATTATTATTTCTCCGCTCTCAAGTTCTACATTTCAGTTCATATTTCATCGCTCCCAAGTTCATTTATTATTTAACTGGTTCCAGCCAGTATCCACTCCGTGCTAACAACAGTCTGGTTCCAGCCAGTATCCACAGCAGCTGTTTTATCTTCAGCAACCCAGCTTTTCCTGGAACACCAGCTGGCACAAACCTGGGTTATCTCCATTGCTACAGTCGGGCCTGGTAAGGACTTTCCATCTAGAAGATCATAAGAACTATCTCACACTACCAGTGCCCTGTGGCTCCTGCCATCCTGTAGTACCCAGGAACTGTATTTATTCTTTGCTGACTTTTACGTTTTCTTTTACTGCTGCTGTGTTGCGGAGTTGTCATAATAAACATCATTGACTTTTATCCAAGTTGTCGTGGTCACGCCTTCGGGCAGTTATTATTCATGTTACTTACATGTCCAGGGGTCTGATACAACCTCCCAGGTTCCGGTACATCTCAGCCCCTACAACTGAGGCTGCCTCCCGTCAGCTCAGGCCCTCAGTTGTGACATAGTGTAGGAGATATGAAACAGCAGCTGCGGAGGTGAGGTTTTAATTTAATTCCCTGTCAAAATATGAAGATCATTTCCTCACAGCACCTGTAGGGGCAGCATAGGGCATATAAGGTAAGATGGGCCTGTTCTGCCACCTCCAAGATGGCCGCCGTCAAAAGTGAGTGGAGTGCTCTTTTATGAATTTTCCTGGCTTTGCCCCCAGGCGTTTGTTTAATGTTGGGTGTCCCCAGGCCTCTCAGCGACCTCCGTTCGCCCCCCCCCCCCCGTTCACCTCCGCGGTCAGCAGGCGTTGTGCAGTGGTGTAGCGCCTGAGTTCCGTCAGGCGCCACATCCAAGATGGCCGCCGCCACCGGAGCTCCTCGAGTACGTTCGGCTCCGACCCCGCTCGTTCAGGGACACTTATCTGTGTCTCTGCAGCTCTGTCAAGGCCCCCCAGGTGAGGGGTATTCGGTGTGGAAGCGGGGAAGGCCGGGGAGCAGCGTTTTGGCGGCCGGGCGACGGGTGATCTCGGGCGGGGATGGTAACAAATTTAGGCCCCGGCTTCACCTCCCTGGAAAGGCCACAACCCGCAAGCACAGGGCCAGCCTGTGCTCCGGCTCTGCAGCTCACTCCCTAAGTGCCCTAGTCAACAGGGGCAATTGTGGGGTGGTATGGGGGAGATGCTAGTGGGGTAAAAGCTATTTTTAGGGGTTATTTGATTTTAATCCATCAGGAGCTCTCTGAATGCACTACCTCTCAGTCAGGCCTCAAGCCACGCCCCCCCAATACATATTTTAAATTTCTACAAGGTGTCAATTGTATGAAATCAATTTGTATTACCTGAAAAGGGCCATCTGTCGGAGGGATATGGGATGGCTCTGTTGGTATTGCCTTTCCGATATTCTTCCTCAAGCAGGTGAGACATGTCATCGCTCTTTTACCCGCATG
Organism: Pseudophryne corroboree; assembly: GCF_028390025.1. Taxonomy (NCBI): domain Eukaryota; kingdom Metazoa; phylum Chordata; class Amphibia; order Anura; family Myobatrachidae; genus Pseudophryne; species Pseudophryne corroboree. The sequence goes on along the minus strand of NC_086444.1, from coordinate 374,992,826 downwards.
GGAAGAAAATCCTGGGGCGCACCAATAAGCTCTTACCAACTTGCACATTCCTTCTTTGCCTAGATGAGTCAGCCCATGTGCCGCTTCCGCTAGACTTGGAAGGTATGCTCTGGGGGCCACTGGCTTACCCTGTCCATCTGTCCAGAGTCCTGAGGACTCCTGGCCATATCCTTTTGACCTCCAAACTGCCTTTTCCTGTGGGGAACACAAATTTTGCATTTCACACAATTTCTGTGTGTTTACAGTATTAAATACCATCAGTTGTGTACTGTTTGTTTGTATGGGGTTACCTGCTGCTGATTTAGCAGCTTCATCTGCTCGGCTGTTACCAAGTGATACCGGGTTTTGGCTATATGTGTGAGCTTTACACTTGATAACAGCCACTCTGTCGGGTTCCTGTATCGCTGTTAGAAGTCTTTTGATGTGGGCTGCATGCGCTACGGGTGTGCCAGCTGCCGTCATGAAATTTCTGAGGCGCCATAGGGCCCCGAAATCATGGACTACTCCGAAGGCGTACCTAGAATCTGTGTAAATATTGGCTGATTTGCCCTTAGCCAATTCACATGCTCTGGTTAAGGCAACCAGTTCAGCAACTTGTGCTGAGTGTGGTGGGCCTAGCGGTTCCGCTTCTATGGTACCTTGGTCATCTACGACTGCGTATCCAGTACACAAGTCTCCCGAGTCCGTCTGTCTGTGACAACTACCGTCAGTGTAGAAAGTAAAATCTACATCTTCCAGTGGGTTGTCACTGATGTCAGGCCTTGCCGTGAAATTTTGCGTCAAATATTCCATACAATCATGCGTGTCATCCCCTGTATTAAATCCTCCTTCACCATCACTCTCATCCTCCACCCTTTGTGCCTGTCCAGGCACACCTGGGAGATACGTTGCAGGATTTAATGCGCTGCATCTCCTTATGGTGATGTTTACGGGGGCCATCAATGCCAATTCCCATCTTGTAAACCGCGCTGATGAGACGTGTCTGGTTTGGGCCGAATTCAGTAAGGCTGACACTGCATGTGGTGTATGAATTGTGAGGTTGTGTCCTAGCACTACATCTTCGCTCTTTGTGACTAGCAATGCTATTGCTGCAACGCTTCGCAAGCATGTGGGGAGGGATCGCGCTACCGTATCTAGCTGAGCGCTATAGTAGGCTACCGGCCTGCTGGCATCACCATGCTTCTGGGTTAAGACACCTGCTGCGCACCCAGCACTCTCTGTTCCGTACAGCTCAAAGGGTTTCCCATAGTCAGGCATACCTAATGCTGGTGCCTGCGTTAGGCACTGTTTAAGACTCTCAAATGCCATCTCAGACTCGTCTGTGTGCGAAATCCGATCAGGTTTGTTTGAGGAGACCATCTCCTGCAAAGGTAGGGCTAGTATGGAAAAACCTGGGATCCAGTTACGCCAATACCCACACATTCCTAAAAATGTTCTAATCTGTTGCTGGGTTTGTGGCAGGGTCATGTCACGAATTGCTTGAATTCTATCAGCGGTAAGGTGTCTCAGTCCTTGTGTTAGACAGTGTCCCAAATACTTCACACGGGTTTGGCATAATTGTAACTTGTCCTTGGAAACCTTGTGTCCTGTGTCTGAAAGATGAAACAGGAGTTGTTTCGTATCTCTCAGGGACGCTTCCAGTGAATCTGAACACAGCAGTAAATCATCCACATACTGTATCAATATTGATCCACTCTCTGGTTGGAAAGACTGTAAACAATCATGCAGGGCCTGTGAGAAAATGCTTGGACTGTCTATGAAACCTTGTGGTAATCGAGTCCAAGTGTACTGAACTCCTCTGTATGTGAATGCGAATAAGTATTGACTGTCAGGGTGCAGAGGTACCGAGAAGAAAGCGGAGCAGAGGTCAATCACAGTGAAAAATTTGGCAGTGGGAGGGATTTGCATAAGGATGACAGCTGGATTTGGCACTACGGGGAATTGACTCTCAACTATTTTGTTGATCCCTCTTAGATCCTGCACTAATCTGTAACCCCTCCCCCCACTCTTTTTAACAGGGAAGATGGGAATATTGGCAGTGCTGGACGTTCTTACCAGAATGCCCTGTTGTAGCAAGCGCTCTATTACAGGGTAAACTCCTAACTCCACCTCTGGCTTCAGAGGGTATTGTGGGATTTTTGGAGCTATCCTACCATCTTTTACTTGCACAACTACTGGGGCTACGTTTGCCATCAATCCAGTGTCTTGTCCATCCTTGGTCCAAAGTGATTCCGGTATCTGGGAAATCATTTCCTCTACCTTGGACGGACACCTATTTACAACAACAGTGTGTGACATTAATCTTGTTGGGGAGTCTAGCATATCCTGCGCTTCCTGAGCGTGGTTTTCGGGTATGTCCAAGAACACACCTTCAGGAGTACAGTATATGACGCATCCCATTGTCGAAGTCAGAAAAATGTCTCTATGCACGTTGCCATATTTGCACCGCACACTGGTCCGTGCTGCGCATGCGTGCGCTCTCCCGTGAAGGCGCATACCCGCAATAGCGTGCACTCGCAGGCGCGGTATGCGTATTTACGGTAGAGTTTACGTAGTCGTAGCGTGCGACCCATTCGTTACAACTGTTCACAATTAATGTAGTTTATAGATCATGGTCCCTTTGATAGATTCTGAAAGTTTGGTTAAAATAGAATGTCCCTGAGCTGAGGAGTCCCTCTTTGCATCGTACGAAGGGTCTAACAGGAATCATACAGCAGTGTTTGGTACCCATCGGAAGAGTATTTAATTAGCAATATTCCGGTGTTGGTTTGGAGCGTATTAATTGCTCGTGCGAATAGTTATGGACATAAGAAGTTATGTCCATTTATTTATTATTATTTGTTCTTACTTAGTCATGCATCTGAACAGTTGGAGACAGGCATCAGTAGGTCTCAAATGTCTCTTTGACCTCAGAGATCCCCCAAACAATAGTTTGCATGTTAAGAGGGCCTCATATCTACACATGCATAAGGTAAACACAGGAATAGTAATTGAAGATCAATTGTACTCCAAATCAGTATCTTTCCCGCAGACGGAGTACAATAGCCTTTAATTACACTGAGCTTTTGAGACTCAATAAGGAGGGCCAACACCTGTGTTTACAAATGGGGCTGGATTTGTATACAGGAGAATGAGGGCTGAGATGTCATTGTCTCAACTGAAAGTGGACATCATGAATATAGAACAAAACCCAGACAGGATTCTGTTTTGTATTCGCCAAACAATAGCTTCTCACTAGACAGGAATGTGTTGGTCATCACCCATTGTGTTACATAACCAAGGCCACTGATGCAGCTGGCTCACATGCTGGGAGGGACACACACTTCCTGTGGTTGACACACCCCCACAGCTGGAATGCAGGTATGATATACCCACTGGAGATCACAGGGCTGACTGACACTCAGAACTAAGCTAGCATCAAGCAGCATGGCGGCTACATCCCCAGGACAGAATTCCTTCCCAAAGGCTAAGTATAGAATCACATGGCTATAGAAGGAAATATAGACATATTGCTTTCTGGTTTAAATAGGATATTGTAACTTGGCTGTGATGATTGTTGGGTGTTAGTGTTGGTGCCCTGTGGAATCTGTGATGGTAGCTGGGATCTTGTTAATCATAAATACCACCATGCAGTACTTTTGAATATGTGCTGGTAGCAATGGCAGGCTGATACTTGTGAGTACCTGGTGGTCTGGTCTTGTGATAACTCATATGCTCTGGTTATAGAGATACTGTGTTTGCTTGAAATTGTGAAAGGTGATTTAGATTGTTTGGAATTGTAAAATCAGAACATATGCATTGTTTTGAGGCTTGGACATTTTGGAATAAAATGGAGTCTAGCTTCTGCCCCATGCGGCATTGTAGGGACGATTGTGTAGCTGGGTGTTGTGTATATAGGGACAGGCAGCATGGGTAAGCTCAAGTACTTTCTAAACAAAGATTCTCAGCATTGATTAACTGCGCAGCGATTGTTCCTCACATGTGTAAGCTTCGCTGCAACCATATTGTCTTTTAATGTTATTGTGAGCCAATCTCTCTCAAATCTCTCTCTCTCTCTCTTGTCTTCTCATCTTCTCTTATTTCTCCTTAAACTTAACTGTATTGTATTGTAGTGTGTTTCCTGTATAGTTATCTGGTTAGGTGGTTTATGTTATACTGTAGTGTATCATTTGTACTGTGATTCCTTTTTGCAAGTATATTAGTTATAATACATAGTTAATAGGCTTTGGAACCTAAACCAGTATCTGTGTATTTTCTATAGTGTTAAGTGTTCACTTGAGCGTCGGTGACGCTCAAGCAGCTTTGTAGTTAGTCAGGTTACACAAGGTTGCACTTACACCCTGTACTCACATTAAGGTATTCAGTGTATTTCATTGGTATAAGGTTTTAACATAAAGGTATAGTGTTGTGAGCGTCTGCATCGCTGGTGACCTCCTCGTGGTCTCGAGCGTAAGCTACGCCATAGCGAATCATTCCCCTAGACATAACCAATAACGTGTCCTGTGATCACTGGGCCGTGAGCGAACGTGACGCTTGAGCGTCTCGCCTACGGCTTAGCGATCGTTACGCAGATAGCGTACCCATACGGTATTTCTTAAGCAAACAGCGTACAGTGTTCTTAGCTTCATAAAGGGTTGTTTATACGACAAGGGAATTTGGCATTGTCAATTGGGAACTCGTCCTATACTTCTCACATCTGCACTAGGTAGATCAGCAGACATTATCCCCCAGCAAAGGGTGGGAGATTGTCTCATAGTGCTGGCGGGATAAGCGTCTGCTTCGCTTAGATAAAGAGTGCTGAAGGAACCCGGTAACCGGAAGTAAGAACAAAACGCTTGTGTCCTTTTAAAACTGTTTATTTTTCTTTTGTCTTGCGTACGCACGCATATATCTGCATTTCTGTTTCATTTTCGTATATCACTATTCCTGTTTGCCAATTTTATAGTTGATAGAAAGTGCTAAAAAGAGATTTGCTGTTATTTCATAGTAGAGGTAATAGTTAAAGTATAGAACAACACACGGTTTGTCTGAGATACAAGGCAGTCAGTGTGGATTGCGGTAGATGATCAGGGATCATTTACATTGATAAAAATATATTGTGTTACGGTGGATCTTTGCATTGCGTACACGTGTCGCTAACAAAGACTAGCGTACGCAATCCAAAGGCAGACGCAACGTAGCGTCCGGTTACGCCCACGTAGCTCAAGTTGTGATAAAGTGAAGTAACGCAAAGGCGATAATTAACGCACAGCGGTAGATAACGCGAAGCGGTAAATAACGCAAATCTATTTTTGGAAAATCTGAAATTTAGTTTAACAGATCCTGCTCCTAATTGGTAACACTTTTGGCCTAAAGACAATTTCTGCGCAGAAATAGATATAGAAACAAAAGTGTACATGTGTTGAGTGAGTGTGTTTTGTATACAAAAGTTTATATAACTGTAAGGTGGAACCAAAAGGAAAGCCGGGTACTCGTCAAGGGACATACGTGTAAGTGACATATACGGTGGCTAGGGAGGCATCCCTGGTTAAATAATATTTGAGCATTAGAGTATAGCGGACCATAAGGTAACAAGACCAGGAGGTCATAAGGTAACAGACCAGGAGGTCATAAGGTAACAGGTAAAATAGACAAAGAGGTCCGCTATAAAAGTCCAGTGGCACAACGCCTGGGGTGTTGGTGCAGAACCCATATAGGCCATACAAGCTCTTGCTGAAGGAATCGCGGCCGGAAACATCGATTCCATTGATCTTTCAGTACATGACAAGTAGTGCTCGTGTACTGAACGATTGGACCGCACGTAATTGTGTGCAGTAGTTAGTAATCTGACCTAATACCATTAGAGTAAAGTGGTCACAAACGCTATTTGTACATTCTGACGTGATTTGTGTAATTTTTTATTTTTGGAAGGGAAGTTCGCTGGTCACTCAGGAACTATCCAACAACCGATACTTGCTGGGGAACGCGCCCCAGTAAATAAAGGTTCACAGGGGCCCTGGGTTGGGTACAGCAGCTCTGGTTACAGTGATTGCAGCACAGGCCAACGTGGGCGAGAAGTAAGTGGGGTACTTGATAAACCACCACCGCCGGCCTGCCCAAGGACATCTTGGTTTGTTTGTAAGGGTTCGCTGAAAACCTTGAGATAAAGATCCAAGGAGGAATAAGCAACGCCTGCAGATTATGGGGGCCATTTGTTCAGGTAGGGGGCGATCAACCTCGGTTCGGGTTGATTCAGAGAACCGACCAGTTGGGTCGGCACGATATGTAATGTGTGAAAAATACGGTAGTCACACAGAGGTTTTATGTGATGAATGGGAGAGAATGACTGTACAAGACAGGGACAAATTCCCAAGAATAGGTAGCTTCAGTCCAGTAGTGTTACAAAATTTAAGGAGGAGGATAAGTCTCATTGAACCAACGAAGAGACAAAATAAACATTATGAATATTTACAGTTATGGCAACAGGAAAGTGAATTACAAAAAGAGTCTATTGACTTTTCTGACTCTTATCTTGAGAGGAGAGACAGTGGCATCAGGAGAGGGGTTGATTGCGGAGAGAAAGACACAAGGGTGAACAATAAAAACGCTCTTAGCAACTGTAATATAGATTATAAGAATAAGTGTAATAAATGTAACAATGATTATTGTAATACTGTTGAATGTACAACTATTAACCTGTGCAAGCTGCACCCCATGTTAAACTTCCCTCAGGATTACCAACAAGAAAGTGAGCCCAGAACGATGTCGGCACCTCTTAAAGAAGCCATCCTACAAGACATCCAGGTGGACGCGACCAAATTGGTAAAGGCAATAATCAAACCCCCTAACGGAGGGTCAGGTGAGGTCGTGTCCACAGGTACGTACAATGTTTTATATCACGCACAAACAAATGTACCCCATATTATAAGACCAAAACAAGGTGATGTAATTGAGTTTAGTCCTGTCAGGGTGATCACAGTCCCCAATGGGAAGACTGACGATCAGGGAACCATTCCCGTCAAGGACAGTGCAATGCGCCATCCCTGGTCCCGGACAGAATTGAGATCAATCATGTCTGATTACCCAGATCCTAGGAAAGATCTAACTGTATGATCAAAGATTCACAGAAGGTATATCAACTCCCTAGACAACGACATAATCATGGTATCCAAGGAATCAGGTAGGTACAGGGAAAGCGGTTGATGGTGATGAGCATCCAAGCGTTTGAGGAGGCATCAAATCAACCAAAACCCCAGGCCATTGGCACATGGAGGAACTTAAGGATTTGTGATCTGTGCAAAAGAGAAGGGCATTGTGCTAGCAACTGTAACAGCCCACATAAAATCAGACCCCCTAGACATGAAAATGAGCAAAAGTTAGGACACACCAAATTATAATCAGGGATCATATAGGAAGGATTTTGGGCCACACCCATAATATATAGTCAGGAAAGGTGATCCTTAGGACTGATGGTAAGCCTGAGGTAACGGTTAATAAAGTGGGAGGTCATTCACTAAAGACACAGGAATGACCAGGTGAAAAGTTGTAAATGTATTTGTGAAAAATGTTTTTCTCTCCCTCTCTCTATCCCCATCTCTGACTAGTAGTGGTAAGAATTCACACATTGCATACCCACTTGGTCCTTGCAGAAGTCTACCAAACCCCAGCATGACCTCCGCCACAATGTATTTCTGGCCAGATACAGACAGTGGAGTAATGCAGGTGCTGGTGGGGAGGGACTGCTCAAGGAGACCAGTAGACACATAGATATGACAGCCTAATAAGTCTGACAATGTTTTTCTAATGCTAACAATGTTTTCTTACAATGTTTAAAAATGCTTTGTTTCTCTTTTCTTATTGATGGTTATTGTCGAGTTATGTAATGTATATATGCACATGAATTGTTCTCTATCTCTTTTGTTTTTTTTATTTTCTCTCTCTTCTCACTCATGTTTCCATGGTTTAAAGATGCTATGTCACCCCTCAGTTGGACCAATGGTAATGCCAGATTTTTGCTCCTTACAGAAAGATCGTCGGTTAGGAAGGAATATTGCATCACCAGAATGATCATTTTTGAAGACTGAGAGACAGCACCTTTGAGAGGACAGCAGAACAAGAAGAACAACAAGACGAGAGAACTTATTATCGTAACGAGTTCTCCCCCCCCCCCTCAAACTGTTTTCTTATACCCCCTTTACAAATTTCGTCTTTTCTCCTCCTGTAAGATGGACTTGCCCCAAGAGACTGCGATATGGATTTTCCCGTTAACCATGATGTTGACCAGAGCAGTCTGTTTCGGTGAGAGTACCAGTGAGGTCGAGAAAGGATCCAGAAAGGCTCTAATGACTGAGACGGAGGTGTAAATTTCCAATAGCAACCCAATCACCAAGCAAAGGCGAGTACCGGGCACGATCTAACAACCATGTTATTTGTAAACAAATGTGAAGGAATGTTAGTTCAAAAAGAAAGTTGTATCTGTAGGCTCTGTAACAAAGAAATGCCAATCCAGTTTTAATATCCATATGGACCGGCATCCATTGAGTGACTATCACTCCTTAGTGGGTAGTGTGTTAAATAAAACAGATTGTTGGGTATGCTCTCAAGTACCTCAGGGTCATAGTAAATCAGGGCTAGTACCATTTCCTTTAACGGTAGGGGAGGTACTTGAGCTAAAGGGTGGGAGACCGGTGGATAGGAGGTTTAATATCTCCAGCCCTCCTAGTTTGAAGCTCCACCAATACCATGTGGATAGGTCCCTCATATGTTTTAACATCTCCAATCCCAGAAAACCGGGAAATTGGGAAGTGTCATGGAGCAACCTTACCATGACCTTTTCACACAGAGCAGATAGAATGCCTACAGATACAGAGCTCGTACGCCACATAGCCAGTAGAGGAAAATCTTTCCGGTATCGATATACCTTAGGAAATAGGATTACTAGAGTTGGAGAGGTATCACCAGGATACTGTGCACATATCATACAAACTGATACGTGCATTAGGCAGATGGAAGAATTAGGGTCAGGAGATTTCACCTGGAAGGTTTGTAACATGGTCATGTCCTTCTCCGTCCCATATGTTCTCCCCGATGATGCATATTTCATATGCGGGAGAAAGGCGTACAAGTGGCTTGCCCCAAACTCTGAAGGATTGTGTTATATTGGAAAGGTATTGCCTGAAGTGATGACTGTTACACATGACAAAATGAAGGACATACACCGTGGTGCCCAAGCTCCTTATACTCACACTCATTACGAGCACCGAGTTAAAAGACAACTGTCAGAAAGGTTAGAGCATCCGGCCTCTGATCTTATCCATGAATCCACCGGGATTCAGGTTCTGGTAGCGTTAGATTTCACTCGTACCGCTCGAGGAGTGATGAATTATAGATACATTTCCGCACTCGCCAATTTGTTAGATAATATCACTGAAATGTATGATGACACGTTTAGATACACTGGAAGAGAACTTCAAGCTTACAAAACAGAACTAGTTCAGCATAGGATGGTTCTTAATTATCTTACAGCAGTAACAGGCGGATATTGTGTTACATTGGCAACACAGTACGGCATAAAGTGTTGCACGTATATCACAAATAGCACCGAGGACCCGGTAGAGGTCATAGACCAAAAGATGGACGATATTCTCCAATTGAAGTGGGAATTTCGTCTAAAACACAATCTCACCCTTGCTGCTGTAGGTAATGAGCTGACTAGTTGGGTGTCATGGTTGAACCCGCGAAATTGGTTCTCCGGTTTGGGAGAATGGACTCAAGGAGTCATAAAGGATGTTGGAAAGTTTCTACTATGTATCTTGGGTGTCGTTATATCGATTGGATTGATATTTAGATGCGGGCAGGCTTTAATGAGGTGCAAACAAAGTACAAAAGTGATGAGCTTGAGGAGTGAGGAAACCGTAATTAACCTGGATTTGATTTATGACCCAATGATAGAAACCAGGATGTGATGAAAATGCGATTATACGGTCCGTTTCTTTCACCTGTTTTTCTGCTTTTTTCTCCAAGATACAAAGACCCCCTTGGACGAGGAAGCTGACGAGACGAGATGTATACAGACAACGGATTGACCAAAGAAGAAGATTTGACAACTTTAAATATGGACACTTGATGAACTTTGCCATGGATCCCCAGTTTCCCTAGTACTTTTAAACTCACGCTAGCCCAACATTTTTTGTAAATCTGATGGCTCAGACAAAGCTATTTGCTCATGCCCAAGGAGCAATACAGCGCAAAGAAGACGACTCTCAACAGATACCGAACACAACTTCGACGACAGATGTACATTTCCCTGACATAGAATATCATTGCATTTTCCATAAGTGTTCTTTATCTTCATCTCTACAACCCTCAGGTAATAACACACATAGACGATAGGGAATACAGGCACAGATATCAGCAACCACATACCTCCCCCATTCATGTATCATCAACTAAAATGTGCATCCCCATTTTGTTACAACTAAAAGCCAAAATGAGCTCGGTAGAGTTTGACAGCCCATCCACAGACCCTTGATACGGGATAAGAAGGAATTCAAATGTATACTTCGCAATACCTCGAAGCTTGATTTACCACACGTACGGCACGATGATACATGACCCTCCAAACATGGACTCATACACACATGCTTCTACTCTCTCACTAGGTCATACCCTTTTCACACCTACTCCTCTCTTCTTCCTTACCCCACCATGGAAATCAATTAACCCCTGACTTACATTTTTCTCCTTAAACGTTTTGTGGCAGTTATTATTGACTGCCAAAGGGTGGACTGTCGAAGTCAGAAAAATGTCTCTATGCACGTTGCCATATTTGCACCGCACACTGGTCCGTGCTGCGCATGCGTGCGCTCTCCCGTGAAGGCGCATACCCGCAATAGCGTGCACTCGCAGGCGCGGTATGCGTATTTACGGTAGAGTTTACGTAGTCGTAGCGTGCGACCCATTCGTTACAACTGTTCACAATTAATGTAGTTTATAGATCATGGTCCCTTTGATAGATTCTGAAAGTTTGGTTAAAATAGAATGTCCCTGAGCTGAGGAGTCCCTCTTTGCATCGTACGAAGGGTCTAACAGGAATCATACAGCAGTGTTTGGTACCCATCGGAAGAGTATTTAATTAGCAATATTCCGGTGTTGGTTTGGAGCGTATTAATTGCTCGTGCGAATAGTTATGGACATAAGAAGTTATGTCCATTTATTTATTATTATTTGTTCTTACTTAGTCATGCATCTGAACAGTTGGAGACAGGCATCAGTAGGTCTCAAATGTCTCTTTGACCTCAGAGATCCCCCAAACAATAGTTTGCATGTTAAGAGGGCCTCATATCTACACATGCATAAGGTAAACACAGGAATAGTAATTGAAGAACAATTGTACTCCAAATCAGTATCTTTCCCGCAGACGGAGTACAATAGCCTTTAATTACACTGAGCTTTTGAGACTCAATAAGGAGGGCCAACACCTGTGTTTACAAATGGGGCTGGATTTGTATACAGGAGAATGAGGGCTGAGATGTCATTGTCTCAACTGAAAGTGGACATCATGAATATAGAACAAAACCCAGACAGGATTCTGTTTTGTATTCGCCAAACAATAGCTTCTCACTAGACAGGAATGTGTTGGTCATCACCCATTGTGTTACATAACCAAGGCCACTGATGCAGCTGGCTCACATGCTGGGAGGGACACACACTTCCTGTGGTTGACACACCCCCACAGCTGGAATGCAGGTATGATATACCCACTGGAGATCACAGGGCTGACTGACACTCAGAACTAAGCTAGCATCAAGCAGCATGGCGGCTACATCCCCAGGACAGAATTCCTTCCCAAAGGCTAAGTATAGAATCACATGGCTATAGAAGGAAATATAGACATATTGCTTTCTGGTTTAAATAGGATATTGTAACTTGGCTGTGATGATTGTTGGGTGTTAGTGTTGGTGCCCTGTGGAATCTGTGATGGCAGCTGGGATCTTGTTAATCATAAATACCACCATGCAGTACTTTTGAATATGTGCTGGTAGCAATGGCAGGCTGATACTTGTGAGTACCTGGTGGTCTGGTCTTGTGATAACTCATATGCTCTGGTTATAGAGATACTGTGTTTGCTTGAAATTGTGAAAGGTGATTTAGATTGTTTGGAATTGTAAAATCAGAACATATGCATTGTTTTGAGGCTTGGACATTTTGGAATAAAATGGAGTCTAGCTTCTGCCCCATGCGGCATTGTAGGGACGATTGTGTAGCTGGGTGTTGTGTATATAGGGACAGGCAGCATGGGTAAGCTCAAGTACTTTCTAAACAAAGATTCTCAGCATTGATTAACTGCGCAGCGATTGTTCCTCACATGTGTAAGCTTCGCTGCAACCATATTGTCTTTTAATGTTATTGTGAGCCAATCTCTCTCAAATCTCTCTCTCTCTCTTGTCTTCTCATCTTCTCTTATTTCTCCTTAAACTTAACTGTATTGTATTGTAGTGTGTTTCCTGTATAGTTATCTGGTTAGGTGGTTTATGTTATACTGTAGTGTATCATTTGTACTGTGATTCCTTTTTGCAAGTATATTAGTTATAATACATAGTTAATAGGCTTTGGAACCTAAACCAGTATCTGTGTATTTTCTATAGTGTTAAGTGTTCACTTGAGCGTCGGTGACGCTCAAGCAGCTTTGTAGTTAGTCAGGTTACACAAGGTTGCACTTACACCCTGTACTCACATTAAGGTATTCAGTGTATTTCATTGGTATAAGGTTTTAACATAAAGGTATAGTGTTGTGAGCGTCTGCATCGCTGGTGACCTCCTCGTGGTCTCGAGCGTAAGCTACGCCATAGCGAATCATTCCCCTAGACATAACCAATAACGTGTCCTGTGATCACTGGGCCGTGAGCGAACGTGACGCTTGAGCGTCTCGCCTACGGCTTAGCGATCGTTACGCAGATAGCGTACCCATACGGTATTTCTTAAGCAAACAGCGTACAGTGTTCTTAGCTTCATAAAGGGTTGTTTATACGACAAGGGAATTTGGCATTGTCACCATTTTGCACAGTAAATCTCTCCCTAGGAGATTAGTCGGAGCCGATGCAGCCAGCAGAAAAGAATACTTGGTATGCAAAGGCCCTATCGTAATCTCTGCAGGTTTGCTTAAAGGGTAGTGCTGTACTACTCCTGTTACTCCCATTGCTGGAATTGTTTTACCAGTGGTTCTCATGCCCACGGTCGAATTTACCACTGACTTGGCCGCCCCCGTATCTACAAGGAAATTTAGAGATTTACCAGCTACATCAATTGTGACTTCGGGTTCACTTCCAAGTCTCGAAATTAATTTCACTGGCTGCAGATTACAGGTTTGGCCCCGCCCCTATGGTGCGTGGTGACCTCCCTGCATTGCGCTGGCAGCTATTACCTCTGAAGGGGGTAAATGGGAACTATCAGTGACTTGCCAGTCTCTTCTTGGGGGATACCTTTTTGTTTCCCCTGCGTGTGGCTCATAACTCCGTCTCTGCGGACCTTGATCCCAATTTCGTGTGTCTTGTCGTTGTCTAGGGGGTTGATATGATTTTGGTGCATTTTTCGATCTACAGTCTCGTGCAAAATGTCCCTCCTTATGACAGTAATAACAAGTTACCACATTTGACTTACCCACAGGGGTCGGAGATTTATACTGAGGTGGCCTTGTGGTCAGGGCCTGTATACTTACGGCCATTAACTTATCACTTTGTGACTCCCTGTGTCTGGTGATATTCCGATCATGATCAATAGCGGCCTCTCTCAAAGTAGCCACCGACAGACCTCGCCAACATGGTTGGGTGGTCTGTACCCTCGTCCTCAATACTTCCTTTAAACCATCCATTAACACAGATACTGCTACTTCTCTATGATTCACATTTGTCTTAATGTCTTCTATGCCTGTATACTTAGCCATATCCTGTAGTGCCCGATGAAAATAATCAGCAGCTGTTTCTCCCTCTTTTTGTTTGATGGAGAAAATTTTGTTCCATTCGGCAACAGCTGGAAAATACTCTTTTAAATGTAAATTTATTCTCTTTACATTATCTTGGTTGTACACATCCGTAAGGGGTACCTCTTCATCTAATTTACAGTCAGCTATAAATCTTGCTGAGTCGACATTGGAGGGTAAACATGCCCTCAGCAATATCTGCCAGTCTTTGTTATTGGGCTCCACAGTATTTCCTAGCTCTCTAATGTATTCCTGGCTTGCAACTAGATCTTTCCTAGGATCAGGGAATTCAGACACCATTGATCTCAATTCCATTCGGGAAAAGGGGCAGTGCATGGCGATGTGTCTGAGAGGAGTGACTCCTGAAGTGTCAGTTTTCCCATTTGGCACTGCAATTACCCTAACGGGATTAAGTTCAATAACATCATTCTGAGTAGATTCTACAACATGTGGTGAAATGGTTTCAGCATAGTGTATGGTGCCGTACTTACCAGTTGATACGACCTCACCTGTCCCTCCACTAGGGGCCTTTGATACTGCTCTTACTGGTTGGGACGTGCCCACTGTTGTTTCTGCTATGGTGGCTGCTAGAGAGAGTGCCGATATTGTTGTTGGCTCCTCCTCTTGGTCACAATCCTGGGGAAAGTTTAAAACAGGGTACAGCTTGCACGGGTTAATATTAGCATCAACAATCTTGGTTACATTATTCTTAACATTTATACAGTTACTAAGTGCATGTTTATCATTCACCAGTGTGCCATTCTCTGTAACCACCTTCTCTCCCGTTATGTATGGTGGTGGTGGCGCGGTGGCTATCAGTTTTCTGATAGGGTTAGATCCAGCCGCTTGAGCCAATCCTCTTTGTATTTCACCTTCCTGTTGCCATAACTGTAAATAATCATAATGTTTGATCCGTCTCTTTGCAGATTTAATGAGACATATCCTTCTCCTTAGATTTTGTAACACCTCGGGACTAAAACTGCCTACCCGTGGGAACTTTTCCCCATCATGCACAGTCATTCTTTCCCATTCATCGCACAAAACCTCTGTGTGTGAACCGTATTTCTCACACATGACATACCTTGCCGACCCGATTGGTCGGTTTACTAAGTCAACCCGAACCGAGGTTGATCGCCCCCTACCTGAACAACTGGCCCCCATCTTTGCAGGTGTTGCTTTCACTACCTCTGACCTTCAAATCAGGGTCTTCAGCGAACCCTTACAAAAACCAAGATGTCCGGGGTAGGCCGGCGGCGGAAGTTTACCGAGTACCTCCACTCTCTCGCCCACGTCGACCAATACGCCCACACACTGCCCTAGCGCTGGCGTACTCGACCTAGGGCCCCTGCGACCTGAACCTCTATTTACTGGAACATGTGGGTGTGATCCGAAGAGCACTTAACCCTTCCCAGTAACTATTGGTTGTTAGAGAATTCCCGAGTGACCAGCGAACCTCCCTTAAAATAAAAAAAATTACACAAATCACGTTAGAATGTACAAATAGCGTTTATGACCCCTCTAGCGTACGCAAATGGTACTGGGTCAAGTTACTAACTAATGCACACAATTACGTGCGGTACAATCGTTCTGCACATAAGCAACTAATCTTATGTGCGGAGCGACCAGTGGAATCGAAAATTGTGGCTGCAAATTCCTTCAGCCAGAGCTTAATGGCCTATATGGGTACCGCACCAACCCTTCCTGGTGTTGTGCTCCTTTACTCTTTATCTATAGCGGACCTCCTAGTCTGCTGTACCTAGACCTCCTGGTCTGTCTGGACCTCCTGGTCTGTGCTACAGTAGACCTCCTGGTCTGCTATACTCTAATGCTCTTATTAATATGTTTAACAAGGGATGCCTCCCAAGCCACCGTGCCGTCACTTACACGTATGTACCTCACGAGAACTCAATGATTTCCTGTGGTTCAACCCCAAAAATTAGAAACTTATATATATGTATACACACTCTTTCACCTCATATACTCTTTACTTTCGTTTCTGCGCAGAAATCCCTTTCATTCAGTATCGCAGGCTAATCCCGAGGAGTTGCAACTAGAGAAGGATCTATTAGCTTAAAATTTTGGACACTGAGATTGATTTGCGCTATTATCGCGTTGCCTCTTTATCGCCTACTAAAACAATACTGTCGTGTTATTTGTATTATGTAGGCGTACCCAGACGCTCCGTTGCATAATATACGCTCCGTGTGTCGGCCCTTGCGTCGCGTACGCTAGTCCCGCCCTTTGTTAGAGACACATGTACGCAAGCCAGGTATATCCACAGAAATACAATTAACACGTTTATATCAATGTAGATGATCTTTAACTGTAATCATTTACTGAACACCACACAGAACTTCCTTGTATCTTAGGCAAAGCCGTGCGCGTGTTTTACAAATTACTCCTTAACGTATTAATTTTACTTTTAACTACCAATAGCAGCAAATCTTTCTCAGCACGTTATCAATTGTGAAATGGCAAACAGGAAAGTGAGGTGTGAAAATACACAAATGAAAAGAAATACAGGTGTGTGCATGCGTGCGTGTGTGCGTACGCAAAACAGAAATAAACAGTTTTAAAAGACAATAGCGTACTGTTCTTACCTTCCGGTTCCGGATTCCACCAGCACTCCTACAGCGTAGCGAAACAGACGCTTATCTAGCCAGCACTACTGTATCCCGATACGAAGGGATACTGCCTTCCCGCCCTTGCTGACAGATAAAGTCTGTGTTCGCTGGTGCGGATATGTGGAGGACGGACGAGCCGCCAATTGATAAAGCTAATTATTTATCTTATAACATTCACTATAAATGGGTAAAAGACTCAGTACGCAATTGGCGTATGGGGTACCGTAAGGGTACGCACTTAGCGTAGCAGACGCTTAGCCGTGGTCGAGACGCACATGCGACACGCTCGCTCACAACTTAATGCGTGGTGTCGAGCACGCTATAGGCGGCCGACTACCGTAATGCTACGCTACTAGCGTAGCGTACGCTCGTTACCACGAGGAGAACACGAGCGGCGCAGACGCTCACGGGATGACACTCAGTAAACCTTGTATGCAACACAGTGAAAGATTGAGTTTGTACTGTAAACCTTACTACTGAAATACTGTAGCGATATAACGCTGCTTAACCTTGTTAATACTAAAGCTGCTTGAGCGATTGAGACGCTCCGATTACCCTCTGCAATGTAATAAACACACAATACCTTGCTAAGGTTCCAACACCTTTACTAACAATATCTAGCTATGTAAAAAGGAATAAAACAGTTAACAGTTCATACACTACATGCTAACATCAATATCTAAGCAGAATAACTACACATAAATATACAATAGCGTCACAATCGCAAACAATAACATACAATGAGAGAGAGAGAGAGAGATCGTGGCAGAATACAGTCAGAGATTTAGAATGGTCACAGAGAATAACTTACACACACTGGGGAATGATCGCTGCGCAGTCCTGGTACCAGCTCCGAGTTAGTCAAGATGAAAACCGTTTGTGGAGAGAAGACTGAGCTGGCCAGGCTGGCTGTCCTTATATACACTGCGTACAGTATACTACAAAGGGACCTACAATCTCATTGTTCATTGGACACAGGAATGTCTCCTCGCATCATAACAAAAGGTCATAGGTTAGTTTGAACAGGTGGGCTGTGACTATATCAAACTGCTCAGGTGGGAGGGAATCTGAGAATTCCCGCCGCATGGATAATGAACCGCAAATATAGTAAATGTCCAGAAACTACTAATAGACATAACTATACGCAGGAGCGATTAATCTTTACCTAACAAGCACCGGATTGTTTCTAATAAAATGTTCTTTAGTTAGGTACCAAACACAACTGCTCAAACCCTGTCTGACTCTTCGTACCATGAAAAGAGGAATTCCTCTGTCCAGCGACCAGTTACATTAAACAAACTTACAGTCATTATTAAGGGGAACATTATCTATAAAACATACTATTTGGTTTTATTATTTAACGATTGAGTCGCCCGCTAGACGCACACAAACTCTACCGTAAATGCACATACCACGCGCTCGAGCGCATGGCCGAGGAGGCGCCATCACGCAGCTGCGAGTATCCGCACGCACGGGAGAGAATGTGCACGTGCAGCAGGCACGCGCATGGGGTGGATATATGGCAACGTGTAGCATGATATTTTTCCGACTTTGACACAACCCAACGGCAGTAGTGACCCCTTATTTTCTTGGATCGTATCAAGAGCGGTTGGTAAATTTGTAGAAGCCAAACTTGCCGAGCAATCTGCGTGAACACCTAAAGATACGTGCCCACATCTCAAAAACTAAGGGTGCTGCCCACACTGCAAAGGCAGGTTCTCAGATGGGCACACTTTAATAGATTCATCCAGGAAAGCGAGGACAGTTGGTGGACTGAATCTTTCGGACACTGCCTTGAGGAAAGCGGACAAATCTCGTAAAACTGGATCTTCCGCATCTACAAGACCGCTTACCCACTTCAAGGCCCCCCCTCTGAACCTCATACATATGTTAGCAATGATATCAATAGGGGAAAAGTCATCAAAACTCGGATAGTACTTGAAGAGAGCTATACACTGAGAGATATCTTCATCAAAGTAAGGCAGTTCCTCAACGGCTTGGCTTTCCAAATTAGATGTTACATCAGGGAGGATAAACAACCGTGGCCTCTCAGACAAGATGGACTCTTCTTGGACCTTAGACAGGGAAGTCTCAGATGGCCCCGGCAGGGCAGACACCTCGGGCAAATCTTGGATCTCGGGCATGGTAGGCACCTCTATCTGGGGCTGGACAGGCAGAGCCCCCTCCTGGGGCTGGACAGGCAGAGCCCCCTCCTGGGGCTGGACAGGCCTTGGCACGACCTCTGGCAAGGCGGACACCTCTCGGACCTCTGGCAAGGCGGACACCTCTCGGACCTGTGGCAAGGCGGACACCTCTCGGACCTCTGGCAAGGCGGACACCTCTCGGACCTCTGGCAAGGTGGACACTTCACGGACCTCTGGCAAGGCAGACACCTCACGGACCTCTGGCAAGGCAGACACCTCACGGACCTCTGGCATGGCAGACTTGGATGACTGAGTGACTCTGAAAGACAAAATAACATTTGGACTGACCATTGACACGGCAGTCCTTATTTGCCCAATAGACGGAAAGACAGCATCCTCATGCCGTGAGGCAAGGGCAGACAGGACCTCATGCCGTGAGGCAAGGGCAACAGAGACCTCATGCCGCGAGGCAAGGGCAACAGAGACCTCATGCCGCGAGGCAAGGGCAACAGAGACCTCATGCCGCGAGGCAAGGGCAACAGATACCTCATGCCGCGAGGCAAGGGCAACAGAGACCTCATGCCGCGAGGCAAGGGCAACAGAGACCTCATGCCACGAGGCAAGGGCAACAGAGACCTCATGCCGCGAGGCAAGGGCAACAGAGACCTCATGCTGCGAGGCAAGGGCAGTAGAGACCTCATGCCGCGAGGCAAGGGCAGCAGAGACCTCATGCCGCGAGGCAAGGGCAGCAGAGACCTCATGCCGCGAGGCAAGGGCAGCAGAGACCTCATGCCGCGAGGCAAGGGCAGCAGAGACCTCATGCCGCGAGGCAAGGGCAGCAGAGACCTCATGCCGCGAGGCAAGGGCAGCAGGGACCTCATGCCGCGAGGCAAGGGCAGCAGGGACCTCATGCCGCGAGGCAAGGGCAGCAGAGACCTCATGCCGCGAGGCAAGGGCAGCAGGGACCTCATGCCCAAAGGCAAGGGCAGCAGGGACCTCATGCCCAAAGGCAAGGGCAGCAGGGACCTCATGCCCAAAGGCAAGGGCAGCAGGGACCTCATGCCGCGAGGCAAGGGAAGCAGGGACCTCATGCCCAAAGGCAAGGGCAGCAGGGACCTCATGCCCAAAGGCAAGGGCAGCAGGGACCTCATGCCCAAAGGCAAGGGCAGCAGGGACCTCATGCCCAAAGGCAAGGGCAGCAGGGACCTCATGCCCAAAGACAAGGGCAGCAGGGACCTCATGCCCAAAGGCAAGGGCAGCAGGGACCTCATGCCCAAAGGCAAGGGCAGTAGAGTCCTCATGCCCAAAGGCAAGGGCAGTAGAGTCCTCATGCCCAAAGGCAAGGGCAGTAGAGTCCTCATGCCCAAAGGCAAGGGCAGTAGAGTCCTCATGCCCAAAGGCAAGGGCATCAGGGACCTCATGCCCAAAGGCAAGGGCAGTAGAGTCCTCATGCCCAAAGGCAAGGGCAGCAGAGACCTCATGCCGCGAGGCAAGGGCAGCAGAGACCTCATGCCGCGAGGCAAGGGCAGCAGAGACCTCATGCCGCGAGGCAAGGGCAGCAAAGACCTCATGCCGCGAGGCAAGGGCAGCAAAGACCTCATGCCGCGAGGCAAGGGCAGCAGAGACCTCATGCCGCGAGGCAAGGGCAGCAGGGACCTCATGCCGCGAGGCAAGGGCAGCAGGGACCTCATGCCGCGAGGCAAGGGCAGCAGAGACCTCATGCCGCGAGGCAAGGGCAGCAGAGACCTCATGCCGCGAGGCAAGGGCAGCAGGGACCTCATGCCGCGAGGCAAGGACAGCAGAGACCTCATGCCGCGAGGCAAGGGCAGCAGGGACCTCATGCCGCGAGGCAAGGGCAGCAGGGACCTCATGCCGCAAGGCAAGGGCAGCAGGGACCTCATGCCGCGAGGCAAGGGCAGCAGGGATCTCATGCCGCAAGGCAAGGGCAGCAGGGACCTCATGCCGCGAGGCAAGGGCAGCAGGGATCTCATGCCCAAAGGCAAGGGCAGCAGGGACCTCATGCCCAAAGGCAAGGGCAGCAGGGACCTCATGCTCAAAGGCAAGGGCAGCAGGGACCTCATGCCCAAAGGCAAGGGCAGCAGGGACCTCATGCCCAAAGGCAAGGGCAGCAGGGACCTCATGCCCAAAGGCAAGGGCAGCAGGGACCTCATGCCCAAAGGCAAGGGCAGTAGAGTCCTCATGCCCAAAGGCAAGGGCAGTAAAGTCCTCATGCCCAAAGGCAAGGGCAGTAGAGTCCTCATGCCCAAAGGCAAGGGCAGTAGAGTCCTCATGCCCAAAGGCAAGGGCAGTAGAGTCCTCATGCCCAAAGGCAAGGGCATCAGGGACCTCATGCCCAAAGGCAAGGGCAGTAGAGTCCTCATGCCCAAAGGCAAGGGCAGTAGAGTCCTCATGCCCAAAGGCAAGGGCAGTAGAGTCCTCATGCCCAAAGGCAAGGGCAGTAGAGTCCTCATGCCCAAAGGCAAGGGCAGTAAAGTCCTCATGCCCAAAGGCAAGGGCAGCAGGGCCGGACACCCCTCCTGGGGTCGCTAGGCCGCACACCCCTCCTGGGGTCGCTGGGCCGGACACCCCTCCTGGGGTCACTGGGCCGGACACCCCTCCTTTTGAAATTTGAGTGCCACAATGGCATAACTGAGCAGAATTAGGCACTATGGCAGAATGAGGAAAGTTCTTTTTAGGTTTGCAAGCAGGACATAATTGAATAAAATGTCCAGACCTGCCGCAATAAAAACAAAGTTTTTTATCCCTTCTGTGTCTTTTTTCTTCCTCAGAGAGGCTGGGTCGTGGAAAGCTCCAGAACTTGCCTTTGCTTGGGATTGGAAAACAGCAGCCAGAATTGAGAGCACCAGACTCATATTTTTCCCTTTTCCCCTGCGTCTCCTTAAAGGGAACTGGTAATCTTATTGAATATTCAGGCAGAGCAGACAGTATCTCTGAAGACAGGGTTTGAATATTCTCCAGTTTCTCTCTGAAATCCACTAGCAATGAAGAACCCACGAACGGCATAAACTCGAGAGGCAGGGAATTTTTTTTAAATGAAGCCATTTTATGAAATTCAGCTATACCTCAAACTCCTACACACGTTTATTTGGGCAGATCATTCTGTTAGGATTACTAGGTTTCTCTGTGTGTGCATACCTGAAATGAGGTCAGCTGAAGCCAGGTGAAAATTAAACAAGGTTTATTGTAGAAAAAGACCCAGTAAAATATCAGCATACAGAAACTGGATCCTTGATTAACATGGAACAGAACACAATATTCCCAGATAATTGTAATGGCTTGTTATAGAAACAGGGAGGATGATTATGATTGAGTATAGGTATAGTCCAGGTTAATTACAGAGGTGAAATGAACATGAAGAAATCCGGGTTTAAACCAAGCAGGGGGAAAATAACATACCAAAACGTAGATAGAGATGTGCACCGGAAATTTTTCGGGTTTTGTGTTTTGGTTTTGGGTTCGGTTCCGCGGCCGTGTTTTGGGTTCGAACGCGTTTTGACAAAACCTCACCGAATTTTTTTTGTCGGATTCGGGTGTGTTTTGGATTCGGGTGTTTTTTTCAAAAAACCCTAAAAAACAGCTTAAATCATAGAATTTGGGGGTCATTTTGATCCCAAAGTATTATTAACCTCAATAACCATAATTTCCACTCATTTTCAGTCTATTCTGAACACCTCACACCTCACAATATTATTTTTAGTCCTAAAATTTGCACCGAGGTCGCTGGATGGCTAAGCTAAGCGACCCAAGTGGCCGACACAAACACCTGGCCCATCTAGGAGTGGCACTGCAGTGTCACGCAGGATGGCCCTTCCAAAAAATACTCCACAAACAGCACATGACGCAAAGAAGAAAAAAAAGAGGTGCAATGAGGTAGCTGTGTGAGTAAGCTAAGCTACCCTAGCGGCCGACACAAACACCTGGCCCATCTAGGAGTGGCACTGCAGTGTCACGCAGGATGGCCCTTCCAAAAAACACTCCCCAAACAGCACATGACGCAAAGAAAAATTAAAGAAAAAAGAGGTGCAAGATGGAATTGTCCTTGGGCCCTCCCACCCACCCTTATGTTGTATAAACAGGACATGCACACTTTAACCAACCCATAATTTCAGTGACAGGGTCTGCCACACGACTGTGACTGAAATGACGGGTTGGTTTGGACCCCCACCAAAAAAGAAGCAATTAATCTCTCCTTGCACAAACTGGCTCTACAGAGGCAAGATGTCCACCTCATCATCATCCTCCGATTCATCACCGTGTACATCCCCCTCCTCACAGATTATCAATTCGTCCCCACTGGAATCCACCATCTCAGCTCCCTGTGTACTTTGTGGAGGCAATTGCTGCTGGTCAATGTCTCCACGGAGGAATTGATTATAATTCATTTTAATGAACATCATCTTCTCCACATTTTCTGGAAGTAACCTCGTACGCCGATTGCTGACAAGGTGAGCGGCGGCACTAAACACTCTTTCGGAGTACACACTTGTGGGAGGGCAACTTAGGTAGAATAAAGCCAGTTTCTGCAAGGGCCTCCAAATTGCCTCTTTTTCCTGCCAGTATACGTACGGACTGTCTGACGTGCCTACTTGGATGCGGTCACTCATATAATCCTCCACCATTCTTTCAATGGAGAGAGAATCATATGCAGTGCCAGTAGACGACATGTCCGTAATCGTTGGCAGGTCCTTCAGTCCGGACCAGATGTCAGCATCAGCAGTCGCTCCAGACTGCCCTGCATCACCGCCAGCGGGTGGGCTCGGAATTCTGAGCCTTTTCCTCGCACCCCCAATTGCGGGAGAATGTGAAGGAGGAGCTGTTGACCGATCAAGTTCCACTTGACTTGATAATTTTACCACCAGCAGGTCTTTGAACCCCTGCAGACTTGTGTCTGCCGGAAAGAGAGATCCAACGTAGGTTTTAAATCTAGGATCGAGCACGGTGGCCAAAATGTAGTGCTCTGATTTCAACAGATTGACCACCCGTGAATCCTGGTTAAGCGAATGAAGGGCTCCATCCACAAGTCCCACATGCCTAGCGGAATCGCTATGTCTTAGCTCCTCCTTCAATGTCTCCAGCTTCTTCTGCAAAAGCCTGATGAGGGGAATGACCTGACTCAGGCTGGCAGTGTCTGAACTGACTTCACGTGTGGCAAGTTCAAAAGGTTGCAGAACCTTGCACAACGTTGAAATCATTCTCCACTGTGCTTGAGACAGGTGCATTCCACCTCCTTTGCCTATATCGTGGCCAGATGTATAGGCTTGAATGGCCTTTTGCTGCTCCTCCATCCTCTGAAGCATATAGAGGGTTGAATTCCACCTCGTTACCACTTCTTGCTTCAGATGATGGCAGGGCAGGTTCAGGCGTTTTTGGTGGTGCTCCAGTCTTCTGTACGTGGTGCCTGTACGCCGAAAGTGTCTCGCAATTCTTCTGGCCACCGACAGCATCTCTTGCACGCCCCTCTCGTTTTTTAAATAATTCTGCACCACCAAATTCAAGGTATGTGCAAAACATGGGACGTGCTGGAATTTGCCCAGATATAATGCACGCACAATATTGCTGGCGTTGTCCGATGCCACAAATCCACAGGAGAGTCCAATTGGGGTAAGCCATTCTGCGATGATCTTCCTCAGTTGCCGTAAGAGGTTTTCAGCTGTGTGCGTATTCTGGAAAGCGGTGATACAAAGCGTAGCCTGCCTAGGAAAGATTCGGCGTTTGCAAGATGCTGCTACTGGTGCCGCCGCTGCTGTTCTTGCGGCGGGAGTCAATACATCTACCCAGTGGGCTGTCACAGTCATATAGTCCTGAGTCTGCCCTGCTCCACTTGTCCACATGTCCGTGGTTAAGTGGACATTGGGTACAACTGCATTTTTTAGGACACTGGTGAGTATTTTTCTGAGGTCTGTGTACATTTTCGGTATCGCCTGCCTAGAGAAATGGAACCTAGATGGTATTTGGTACCTGGGACACAGTACCTCAATCAAGTCTATAGTTGGCTCTGAAGTAATGATGGATACCGGAACCACGTTTCTCACCGCCCAGGATGCCAAGGCCTCAGTTATCCGCTTTGCAGCAGGATGACTGCTGTGATATTTCATCTTCCTCGCAAAGGACTGTTGGACAGTCAATTGCTTGGTGGAAGTAGTAAAAGTGGTCTTACGACTTCCCCTCTGGGATGACCATCGACTCCCAGCAGCAACAACAGCAGCGCCAGCAGCAGTAGGCGTTACACTCAAGGATGCATCGGAGGAATCCCAGGCAGGAGAGGACTCGTCAGAATTGCCAGTGACATGGCCTGCAGGACTATTGGCATTCCTGGGGAAGGAGGAAATTGACACTGAGGGAGTTGGTGGGGTGGTTTGCGTGAGCTTGGTTACAAGAGGAAGGGATTTACTGGTCAGTGGACTGCTTCCGCTGTCGCCCAAAGTTTTTGAACTTGTCACTGACTTATGATGAATGCGCTGCAGGTGACGTATAAGGGAGGATGTTCCGAGGTGGTTAACGTCCTTACCCCTACTTATTACAGCTTGACAAAGGCAACACATGGCTTGACACCTGTTGTCCGCATTTCTGTTGAAATACTTCCACACCGAAGAGCTGATTTTTTTGGTATTTTCACCAGGCATGTCAATGGCCATATTCCTCCCACGGACAACAGGTGTCTCCCCGGGTGCCTGACTTAAACAAACCACCTCACCATCAGAATCCTCCTTGTCAATTTCCTCCCCAGCGCCAGCAACACCCATATCCTCATCCTGGTGTACTTCAACACTGACATCTTCAATCTGACTATCAGGAACTGGACTGCGGGTGCTCCTTCCAGCACTTGCAGGGGGCGTGCAAATGGTGGAAGGCGCATGCTCTTCACGTCCAGTGTTGGGAAGGTCAGGCATCGCAACCGACACAATTGGACTCTCCTTGTGGATTTGTGATTTCGAAGAACGCACAGTTCTTTGCTGTGCTTTTGCCAGCTTAAGTATTTTCATTTTTCTAGCGAGAGGCTGAGTGCTTCCATCCTCATGTGAAGCTGAACCACTAGCCATGAACATAGGCCAGGGCCTCAGCCGTTCCTTGCCACTCCGTGTGGTAAATGGCATATTGGCAAGTTTACGCTTCTCCTCCGACGATTTTAATTTAGATTTTTGAGTCCTTTTTTTACTGATCTTTTGTGTTTTGGATTTTACATGCTCTGTACTATGACATTGGGCATCGGCCTTGGCAGACGACGTTGATGGAATTTCATCGTCTCGGCCATGACTAGTGGCAGCAGCTTCAGCACGAGGTGGAAGTGGATCTTGATCTTTCCCTATTTCTCTAACGTCCTAGTGGATGCTGGGGACTCCGAAAGGACCATGGGGAATAGCGGCTCCGCAGGAGACTGGGCACAAAGTAAAAGCTTTAGGACTAGCTGGTGTGCACTGGCTCCTCCCCCTATGACCCTCCTCCAAGCCTCAGTTAAGATTTTGTGCCCGAACGAGAAGGGTTCAATCTAGGTGGCTCTCCTGAGCTGCTTAGAGTAAAAGTTTAAATAGGTTTTTTTATTTTCAGTGAGACCTGCTGGCAACAGGCTCACTGCATCGAGGGACTAAGGGGAGAAGAAGCGAACTCACCTGCGTGCAGAGTGGATTGGGCTTCTTAGGCTACTGGACATTAGCTCCAGAGGGACGATCACAGGCCCAGCCATGGATGGGTCCCGGAGCCGCGCCGCCGGCCCCCTTACAGAGCCAGAAGAGTGAAGAGGTCCGGAAAATCGGCGGCAGAAGACGTCCTGTCTTCAATAAGGTAGCGCACAGCACCGCAGCTGTGCGCCATTGCTCTCAGCACACTTCACACTCCGGTCACTGAGGGTGCAGGGCGCTGGGGGGGGGGCGCCCTGGGACGCAATGAAAATACCTTAAATGGCTAAAAATACATCACATATAGCTCCTGGGCTATATGGATGTATTTAACCCCTGCCAGTTTTCCACAAAAAAGCGGGAGAAAGGCCGCCGAAAAAGGGGCGGAGCCTATCTCCTCAGCACACAAGCGCCATTTTTTCCTCACAGCTCCGTTGGAGGAAGGCTCCCTGACTCTCCCCTGCAGTCCTGCACTACAGAAACAGGGTAAAACAAGAGAGGGGGGGGGGCACTAAATTGGCATATTAATATATACAGCAGCTATATTAGGGAAAAACACTTATATAAGGTTATCCCTGTATATATATAGCGCTCTGGTGTGTGCTGGCAAACTCTCCCTCTGTCTCCCCAAAGGGCTAGTGGGGTCCTGTCCTCTATCAGAGCATTCCCTGTGTGTGTGCTGTGTGTCGGTACGCTGTGTCGACATGTATGAGGAGGAAAATGGTGTGGAGGCAGAGCAATTGCCTGTGTTAGTGATGTCACCCCCTAGGGAGTCGACACCTGACTGGATGGTCTTATGGAAAGAATTACGTGATAGTGTCGGCACTTTATAAAAGACTGTTGACGACATGAGACAGCCGGCAAATCAGTTAATACCTGTACAGGCGTCTCAAACACCGTCAGGGGCTATAAAACGCCCGTTACCTCAGGTCGATACAGACACTGACACGGACACTGACTCCAGTGTCGACGGTGAGGAAACAAACGTATTTTCCAGTAGGGCCACACGTTACATGATCACGGCAATGAAGGAGGTTTTGAACATTTCTGATACTACAAGTACCACAAAAAAGGGTATTATGTGGGGTGTGAAAAAACTACCCGTAGTTTTTCCTGAATCAGATGAATTAAATGAGGTGTGTGATAAAGCGTGGGTTTCCCCCGATAAAAAACTGCTAATTTCTAAAAAATTATTGGCATTATACCCTTTCCCGCCAGAGGTTAGGGCGCGTTGGGAAACACCCCCTAGCGTAGATAAGGCGCTCACACGCTTATCAAAACAAGTGGCGTTACCGTCTCCTGATACGGCCGCCCTCAAGGAACCAGCTGATAGGAAGCTGGAAAATATCCTTAAAAGTATATACACACATACTGGTATTATACTGCGACCAGCAATCGCCTCAGCCTGGATGTGCAGTGCTGGGGTGGCTTGGTCGGATTCCCTGACTGAAAATATTGATACCCTGGACAGGGACAATATATTATTGACTATAGAGCATTTAAAGGATGCATTTCTATATATGCGAGATGCACAGAGGGATATTTGCACTCTGGCATCAAGAGTAAGTGCGATGTCCATTTCTGCCAGAAGAGGATTATGGACGCGACAGTGGTCAGGGGATGCGGATTCCAAACGGCATATGGAAGTATTGCCGTATAAAGGGGAGGAGTTATTTGGGGTCGGTCTATCGGACCTGGTGGCCACGGCAACGGCTGGAAAATCCACCTTTTTACCCCAAGTCACCTCGCAGCAGAAAAAGATAACGTCTTTTCAGGCTCAGTCCTTTCGTCCCCATAAGGGCAAGCGGGCAAAAGGCCACTCATATCTGCCCCGGGGCAGAGGAAGGGGAAAAAGACTGCAGCAAACAGCCTCTTCCCACGAACAGAAGCCCTCCCCCACTTCTGCCAAGTCCTCAGCATGACGCTGGGGCCTTACAAGCGGACTCAGGCACGGTGGGGGCCCGTCTCAAGAATTTCAGTGCGCAGTGGGCTCACTCGCAAGTGGACCCCTGGATCCTGCAGGTAGTATCTCAGGGGTACAAATTGGAATTCGAGACGTCTCCCCCTCGCCGGTTCCTGAAGTCTGCTTTACCAACGTCTCCCCCAGACAGGGAGGCGGTATTGGAAGCCATTCACAAGCTATATTCCCAGCAGGTGATAATCAAGGTACCCCTCCTACAACAGGGAAAGGGGTATTATTCCACGCTGTTTGTGGTACCGAAGCCGGACGGCTCGGTGAGACCCATTTTAAATCTGAAATCCTTGAACACTTACATAAAAAGGTTCAAGTTCAAGATGGAGTCACTCAGAGCAGTGATAGCGAACCTGGAGAAGGGGACTATATGGTGTCTCTGGACATCAAGGATGCTTACCTCCATGTCCCAATTTGCCCTTCTCACCAAGGGTACCTCAGGTTTGTGGTACAGAACTGTCACTATCAGTTTCAGACGCTGCCGTTTGGATTGTCCACGGCACCCCGGGTCTTTACCAAGGTAATGGCCGAAATGATGATTCTTCTTCGAAGAAAAGGCGTCTTAATTATCCCTTACTTGGACGATCTCCTGATAAGGGCAAGGTCCAGAGAACAGTTAGAGGTCGGAGTAGCACTATCTCAAGTAGTACTACGACAGCACGGATGGATTCTAAATATTCCAAAATCGCAGCTGATTCCGACGACACGTCTGCTGTTCCTAGGGATGATTCTGGACACAGTACAGAAAAAGGTGTTTCTCCCGGAGGAGAAAGCCAAGGAGTTATCCGACTTAGTCAGGAACCTCCTAAGACCAGGCCAAGTGTCAGTACATCAATGCACAAGGGTCCTGGGAAAGATGGTGGCTTCTTACGAAGCGATTCCATTCGGCAGATTCCACGCAAGAACTTTTCAGTGGGATCTGCTGGACAAATGGTCCGGATCGCATCTTCAAATGCATCAGCGGATAACCCTGTCTCCAAGGACAAGGGTGTCTCTCCTGTGGTGGTTACAGAGTGCTCATCTCCTAGAGGGCCGCAGATTCGGCATTCAGGATTGGGTCCTGGTGACCACGGATGCCAGCCTGAGAGGCTGGGGAGCAGTCACACAGGGAAGAAATTTCCAGGGCTTGTGGTCAAGCATGGAAACGTCACTTCACATAAATATCCTGGAACTAAAGGCCATTTACAATGCCCTAAGTCAGGCAAGACCTCTGCTTCAGGGTCAGCCGGTGTTGATCCAGTCGGACAACATCACGGCAGTCGCCCACGTAAACAGACAGGGCGGCACAAGAAGCAGGAGGGCAATGATGGAAGTGGCAAGGATTCTTCGCTGGGCGGAGAATCATGTGATAGCACTGTCAGCAGTGTTCATTCCGGGAGTGGACAACTGGGAAGCAGACTTCCTCAGCAGACACGATCTTCACCCGGGGGAGTGGGGACTTCACCCAGAAGTCTTCCACATGATTGTGAACCGTTGGGAAAAACCAAAGGTGGACATGATGGCGTCCCGCCTCAACAAAAAACTGGACAGATATTGCGCCAGGTCAAGGGACCCTCAGGCAATAGCTGTGGACGCTCTGGTAACACCGTGGGTGTACCAGTCAGTGTATGTGTTCCCTCCTCTTCCTCTCATACCAAAAGGACTGAGAATCATAAGAAGGAGAGGAGTAAAGACTATACTCGTGGCTCCGGATTGGCCAAGAAGGACTTGGTACCCGGAAATTCAAGAGATGCTCACAGAAGACCCGTGGCCTCTACCTCTAAGAAAGGACCTGCTCCAGCAGGGACCATGTCTGTTCCAAGACTTACCGCGGCTGCGTTTGACGGCATGGCGGTTGAACGCCGGATCCTGAAGGAAAAAGGCATTCCGGATGAAGTCATCCCTACCCTGATCAAAGCCAGGAAGGATGTAACCATACAACATTATCACCGTATTTGGCGTAAATATGTTGCGTGGTGCGAGGCCAGGAAGGCCCCTACAGAGGAATTTCAACTGGGTCGTTTCCTGCATTTCCTGCAAACAGGACTGTCTATGGGCCTCAAATTAGGGTCCATTAAGGTTCAAATTTCGGCCCTGTCAATATTCTTCCAAAAAGAACTGGCTTCTGTTCCTGAAGTTCAGACGTTTGTCAAGGGAGTACTGCATATACAGCCTCCTTTTGTGCCTCCAGTGGCACCTTGGGATCTCAATGTAGTTTTGGGATTCCTAAAATCACATTGGTTTGAACCACTCACCACTGTGGACTTAAAATATCTCACATGGAAAGTGGTAATGCTGTTAGCCCTGGCTTCAGCCAGGCGTGTCTCAGAATTGGCGGCTTTATCCTATAAAAGCCCTTACCTAATTTTTCATACGGACAGGGCAGAATTGAGGACTCGTCCTCAATTTCTTCCTAAGGTGGTTTTAAGTATTTCACTTAAACCAGCCTATTGTGGTGCCTGCGGCTACTAGGGACTTGGAGGATTCCAAGTTGCTGGACGTAGTCAGGGCCCTGAAAATATATGTTTCCAGGACGGCTGGAGTCAGAAAATCTGATTCGCTGTTTATCCTGTATGCACCCAACAAGCTGGGTGCTCCTGCTTCTAAGCAGACGATTGCTCGTTGGATTTGTAGTACAATTCAGCTTGCACATTCTGTGGCAGGCCTGCCACAGCCAAAATCTGTAAAAGCCCATTCCACACGGAAAGTGGGCTCATCTTGGGCGGCTGCCCGAGGGGTCTCGGCTTTACAACTTTGCCGAGCAGCTACTTGGTCAGGGGCAAACACGTTTGCTAAATTCTACAAATTTGATACCCTGGCTGAGGAGGACCTGGAGTTCTCTCATTCGGTGCTGCAGAGTCATCCGCACTCTCCCGCCCCGTTTGGGAGCTTTGGTATAATCCCCATGGTCCTTTCGGAGTCCCCAGCATCCACTAGGACGTTAGAGAAAATAAGAATTTACTTACCGATAATTCTATTTCTCATAGTCCGTAGTGGATGCTGGGCGCCCATCCCAAGTGCGGATTGTCTGCATTACTTGTACATAGTTATTGTTACAAAAATCGGGTTATTGTTGTTGTGAGCCATCTTTTCAGAGGCTCCTTCTGTTATCATGCTGTTAACTGGGTTCAGATCACAAGTTGTACGGTGTGATTGGTGTGGCTGGTATGAGTCTTACCCGGGATTCAAAATCCTTCCTTATTGTGTACGCTCGTCCGGGCACAGTATCCTAACTGAGGCTTGGAGGAGGGTCATAGGGGAAGGAGCCAGTGCACACCAGCTAGTCCTAAAGCTTTTACTTTGTGCCCAGTCTCCTGCGGAGCCGCTATTCCCCATGGTCCTTTCGGAGTCCCCAGCATCCACTACGGACTATGAGAAATAGAATTATCGGTAAGTAAATTCTTATTTTTTGGAACCTCAACATTTTTGTTCTCCATATTTTAATAGGCACAACTAAAAGGCACCTCAGGTAAACAATGGAGATGGATGGATACTAGTATACTTATGGATGACGAGTGACTGACGACACAGAGGTAGCTACAGCCGTGGACTACCGTACTGCGTCTGCTAGTATAGAGATGATAATTAATGATATAAAAAATATATATATATAACTACTGTAGGTATATATAATATAATGACGGACCTGGTGGACACTGTCAGCAGACTGCTAAACTACTAGTATGAAGAAGATAGAAAAAAAAACCCACCACAGGTAGGTAGGTATACAATTATGGGCGAGTGACGACACAGAGGTAGGTATAGCCGTGGCCTACCGTACTGCGTCTGCTAGTATAGATAATATACTAAATATATTACTACTGTAGGTATATAATATAATGACGGACCTGGTGGACACTGTCAGCAGACTCCTAAACTACTAGTATGAAGAAGATAGAAAAAAAAAACCCACCACAGGTAGGTATACAATTATGGACGAGCACTGACGACACAGAGATAGCCACAGCCGTGGACTACCGTACTGCGTCTGCTAGTATAGATAATATACTAAATATATTACTACTGTAGGATTATAATGACGGACCTGGTGGACACTGTCAGCAGACTCCTAAACTACTAGTATGAAGAAGATAGAAAAAAAAACCCCACCACAGGTAGGTAGGTATACAATTATGGACGAGCACTGACGACACAGAGATAGCCACAGCCGTGGACTACCGTACTGCGTCTGCTAGTATAGATAATATACTAAATATATTACTACTGTAGGATTATAATGACGGACCTGGTGGACACTGTCAGCAGACTCCTAAACTACTAGTATGAAGAAGATAGAAGAAAAAACCCCACCACAGGTAGGTAGGTATACAATTATGGACGAGCACTGACGACACAGAGATAGCCACAGCCGTGGACTACCGTACTGCGTCTGCTAATATAGAGATGATAAAGATGATAGAGATGAAAAAATATATATATAACACTACTGTAGGTAAATATTTATATAATATAATGAATGACGGACCTGCTGGACACTGTCAGGAGAATGCGTTTATACTATAGAATAAAAAAAACACCACAGGAGTGTTTAACTTTTTCAGGCAGACAATATACTGGTGGTCACTGGCAGCAAAAGTGTGCACTGTACTCCTGCTATAACTGCACCCCAGTCTCCCCCACAATTCAGCTGTGTGAGCAGTGAGCACTCAGCACAGTCAGATATACATAGATGATATATCATGCAGCACACTGAGGCTGAGCACAGATATGGTATGTGACTGTGTATCGTTTTTTTTCAGGCAGAGAACGGATTATAAATAAAACTGGTGGTCACTATCAGCAAAACTCTGCACTGTACTGAGTACTCCTAATGCTCCCCAAAATTAGTAAATCAAGTGTCTCTCTAATCTATTCTAAACGGAGAGGACGCCAGCCACGTCCTCTCCCTATCAATCTCAATGCACGTGTGAAAATGGCGGCGACGCGCGGCTCCTTATATAGAATCCGAGTCTCGCGAGAATCCGACAGCGGGATGATGACGTTCGGGCGCGCTCGGGTTAACCGAGCAAGGCGGGAGGATCCGAGTCTGCTCGGACCCGTGCAAAAAAGGCTGAAGTTCGGGCGGGTTCGGATTCCGAGGAACCGAACCCGCTCATCTCTAGTAATCAGGCAGGGGTGGAAACAGACTGCAAATAATAATTCAGGAATGCAGATGTTGATCCAGCAGGGTTAGAAGTCTTGTAGCAAGGCATATGTAACGGCAAACTGCAGGAAATGTCTCCAAGATGTAGGTATGGCAGAAGCAGGACAGGATAACTGGAGAGAGCCTAGTCACACTCCAGACGGAACCACAATGATCTGCACATGAATGATGGTGAGCTGGAGCTAAATAGCAGCACAAGGTGTTGGCCACAGCTGCTCACAATCAGGTAATCAACCTGCAGGGACAGAGTGTGCAACTGCCATTCAGACCTAAGGCAGCAAGTGAGACCCCTAGAGGCAGGAATGAGACAATGCAAGGCAACAGAAACACACAGACATTCCTAACAGCCTCCTGCTATCTGCAGTGTTTCTTCACCATCTCCAGTTCTCAGCCGTGTTCCTACATCGCCTTCAGATCACCATCTGTGCCAGTTCACCCAGCATCCTCGGCAGTCCTCCAGCTATCAGTCTACCTCGGTGCTCTGCCACCGACTCCATCTTCCAGTGTGTCATCCTCTGGTCAGTATCAGTTCATCTCGTCAGTACAGTGGTTAGCTGTTAACATATATGGACAATACCATCTCAGTGTCTTCCAAGACTGTGCCATATTGATATCGTACTGCTCCAAACAGCATACTATCTGAGGAATTGTGCTGCTATAATTACACTGTGAATTCTAATTGCTGAGCGTTGGTTCTTTCCCCTAACTGCCGTTGTGATTGTTGAACTGTGTGCACAATAAAGAACTTGACTTTTACACCTCTGTCGTCTTGGTCACGCCTTCGGGCGTCTGTGCTAAGGGTGCCCTGTATGTCCAGGAATCCCATACTGCCACCCAGGTTCACATACACGTCAGCCCCTATGCCTGAGGCTTCCCCCAGGTCAGCCTCAACCCTCAGGCGTGACACAGTGCATAGAGAGGTCTTAAATTTGGAGCAATATGAACAGTGTAGAGTAACCACGCCCCTAGAATGAATTTCCTCTTCACCACTCCATTACAATGAATGAACTAGCAATTGAAAGTACAACTGATAGTCCTGTCTATTCATACAGCGGGTGCAGTATGGTATGCCGGAGGCCGGGCTCCCGGTGACCAGCATACCGGCGCTGGGAGCCCGACCGCCAGCATACCGACACCGTGGCAAGTGCAAAGGAGCCCCTTGCGGACTCACTACGCTCTCCACGCTACGGGCACAGTGGCGCGCTACGCGTGCCACGCTATTTTATTCTCCCTCCAGGGGGGTCGTGGACCCCCACGAGGGAGAATATATGTCGGTATGCCGGGTGTCGGGATTCCGGCGCCGGTATACTGTGCGCCGGGATCCCGACATTCGGCATACTGAAGACTACCCCATACAGCCACAGCAGGTCCACATGAGTGAACTCTCAGCAGCAGATGAGAACTGTTATACAGAAGTGTGACGCACATTGCAAAGCACACCTCAGGGACTGGTGTGTTTCTCCATTGTGTAGCCAGTTTCATCAGAGGAATTGGTCCTAAAGACTTATTATTTAGGTATCAAGGTAATTTTCAATACTTAGGCATTACAAATTAGTTCTAACATTGGGGGTAATTCTGAGTTGATCGCAGCAGCAAGTTTTTTAGCAATTGGGCAAAACCATGTGCACTGCAGGGGGGGCAGATATAACATGTGCAGAGAGAGTTAGATTTGGGTGGGTTGTTTTGTTTCTGTGCGGGGTAAATACCGGCTGCTTTATTTTTACACTGCAATTAGATTGCAGATTGAACACACCACACCCAAATCTAACTCTCTCTGCACATGTTAAATCTGCCTCCCCTGCAGTGCACATGGTTTTGCCCAACTGTTAACAAAATTCCTGCTGCGATCAACTTGGAATTACCCCCATTGTATTGATCCACTTCATTATAGAGCTAGTACGTACCGTACCTGGAAGGATTTTGTAATGATTTAATGTTGATTATACAATCACTGAAAATAAGATTATCTCATTTTGCATATCCTGAACAGTTTAAAGATATTGCTACAGAAAGGTAATGTAATCTTTATAGTTGATCTGAACTGCTGCTAGTTTGGCTTGATATATTGTAGTAACACAATGTTGTCTCTTTATGTTTTATTGCTGTATATTAATGATTCATATATTTTTTATAATGTATATTAAATGTTTTTTACTTTAGTTGCCATATTATTGCGTAACCAATTTATAAAACTGATAACCAGTGCTTCTTTCTGCAGTCATCATTTAAAGCTTTACTAAAGCATACAGATGCAAATATCAGCAAACAGTATAATCTGGGGCATCTGAGTCCGTGGCACCGAGCTGTGTGATAGAGAGTAAATGCAGTTCACAGAATAGTGTATATCCACATAATAGTGGATATTAAACGGTATTACTGGTTCACTTTAGCAGACGAACAGAAACTGGTAAAAAAAAAAAAAAAAAGCTATAAAATGTTTATTAAAGGTAACTAGGCCGCGGTGTCAGTCTACCATGAGATCTGTGCCGTAATATAATGTTATTCATTGTATTTGACACAGAACAATTTATATTAATATCATGCACACTATATAAAGAGTCTGCATATCAAGCGCTAACAGACGCTCGGAAAGCTCTCCGAGATTACCGGAAGCCAAAACCCCCTATCAGTATGAGCTTGATGAGAAAGCTGGCACAAGCAAATTTGCAAGATAATTAATGGAATATTAATATGCTCTCTCTAATTTCCCCGTCACTGCACTGACAGCTGCTCAGAAGCACATCTGGCTGGAGACAGGGCTATGTTGGGCCTGTGGTATTATGCAACACAGCAAATTTGTGAACTATAAAAACACGGTTAGCAATGCTCAGGGATACATGGACTGTTTTATAGATTTATTTTTTATTATGTGTATTTAATCACTACTCATATAGTGACCTATTCATCATCACACTGTTACTCTAGTTTCCACATGGTTTATGTAAGGGGCCATTCATTACTAGGGGACCCATAGGGTCACCTAATATTCATCAAACTTTTTGCCTATGAGAAGAATCTTCAGATGGTGCTGGTTCTCCGTTCCGGGGATGTGCGGAAGCTGGCAACGGGGCGAAAAAAGTATCTTTGCTATTGAAGTAGCAGTGTTACTGATTGCAGGGACTGCTGCATTTCAGAGCAGCTGTCCCTACACCAGAGAAATGCTGATTTGCTCCAGTAATAAGCATCCCCCGCCGCAACTGGCACCGAGTGGGGGCCATCCAGTCCCAGTGATCAATAGGCCAGAAAGAAAAAGGGTGTGTGCTCTCTCTACAATGGCGCTGGTCTCTCTTACGGTCACCTATGTATGTGGATAATACCCAGGTGTGAAAGTGTATGTTGAAACACCCTGGTATGGTAAATAAAATGGAATTTAATACAATACTAACATGCAATGTCTAAAAACAAGCAATACATAAAAAAACAAGTGGACTGGGAACAGGCCATGAGGGGAATGTGATCCTACCGATGCAGGTGGAGGAGCCGCAGGTGTCAAATAAAGGCAGGGTACCCCAGGAAATACCCTGCTGGTGGCTCCTCTGATCGAATTCCCTTCCAGGCAATCAGGAAAACAGTCTGCCAAATGTCCAGGGGGTGGGCAGCACCACAAGGTATCTCCAACGCGTTTCGGGACAGCCTGGTCCCTTCTTCAAGGCAAGAAGAAGGGACCAGGCTGTCCCGAAACGCGTTGAAGATACCTTGTGGCGCTTGTTTTTAGACATTGCATGTTAGTATTGTATTAAATTCCATTTTATTTACCATACCAGGGTGTTTCAACATACACTTTCACACCTGGGTATTATCCACATACATAGGTGACCGTAAGAGAGACCAGCGCCATTGTAGAGAGAGCACACCCCCTTTTTCATTTTGCACTTTTGTACTGAGCCCTTAGGGAGCTCTGGCACTCTCCACACGGCCAGCTGTCTCAGTCCTATACAGCGCAGACTTGCTACCCCCGCCCTCCAGTTTGAATAGGCCAGAAAGAGAACATCATTTGTATACATTATCATGAGGTACTGCTGCCATAGACACAAAAAAAGCTGTTCCCGTAGTTAGCACAATATTGTGAGAGATAGGAAAGTTAAGGGGGGTACACACGGAGAGATCCGTGCTTAATTTTTAAGCAATCTGACTAGATTGCTTAGAAATTAAGCACTGATCTCTCCGTGTATGCCCCTATAGTGATGCGAGGCCCTGCGCGTTGCTATCGCCGGTACTACATTGTGCCTGCATGCAGCCAATCTAGCACGTCGCTCACTTCACCACTGTGTGAAATGAGCGCCTCCAGCCACCCCCCACACCCCCCCCCCCCACACACACACTCAGCTCACATTGCGCTGTGCTGAGCGGTCTGTGATAGATCGCTCAGCACACATCTCTGCCCGTGTGTACTGCCCTTCACTGCCTGTGTCAGTACTGTCTGTTAATGTCTAAGCCAGTGGTTCCCAACCTTTTTGGAATTGAGATATTTTATTGAGTATCAGAATTTTTTACTGAGACAGTTATATAGAAATATTTAATTAAGTAAATTGTGTTTATACTGTATGTCATCCTTAGGTACAATTGTGTGGTGAGGGATAAGACTTGCTTCTGTTTACCACATCTTTTATGATTGACAGCCACTAGCAGTGGCGTCACAAGGGGGGGGTGGCCCGCAACCGGGTGTCACCCGCCAAAATGTCAGCTCCTGTTCAGTGATAGGAGCCGAGTGCTGCACTGTTATATTATGTGCAGCACTCAGCTCCTGTCACTGAGCAGGAGCCGGCAATGCAGAAACAGCACTCCGCGGGAGGCAGCCTGCACTTCCCGAACCCCCCGAGTTACGGAAAATGGGGGTCAGTACGCAAAGCCCCGCCCCTCCCATGAAGCCCCACCCACTTCCCGGGAAGCCATGCCCCCTTTTCTGCCGGCCCCGCTCCGGGTGTACACAACGTAAGTGACGCCTCTGGCCACCAGCACTGGTTTAACCTATTATACTGACCATAAATAATTTGAATTGGTCCTAAACCACCAATCCAAGGCAACCCTGTAAGTGTCCCAAGGCACCCCAGGGAGCCACGGCACACAGTTTGAGATCCATTGGTCTAAGCTGTGACATCAAAACAACTACTACCAGGCTACACAGTTCCTGCACCCATGTAATATACTGTAATAAATATGAAATAGGTGTGCGAGGGTGTCTGACGGTACACATACTTTTTCATATTTATGGAGATTTTCATTCTAGTTTGGTAATGATTGATGTGCTAATTCTAAACTTTTTTATTTTGAGGTGTTTTACAGAGTCCCTGTGCTCTAAACACAGAGTTAGTTTGTGGCCTGAAGCGGTCCATGAGAATGCAGTATATTAATTCACTTTGCATAAACGCGTTGGGTTTGGGATGCCAGCGGCCGGAAATCCCGGCGGTCAGCATACCCGATGCCAGGGTCCCGTCAGCAAGACACCCACGAGTGGGAAGAGCCCTTGTTAGCCTGGAGGAATTGTCAGTGATCAGGATTCCGGTGTCGATATCCTGACCGCTGGGATCCTGACTGCCGACTATGTAACTACATCCCGAATAAACTGGGTCTGATTCTGAGTTACATGCAAAGCGACTATAAAGCTGGCTACACATGGCTGACGGATTGATCGTCCAGCCGACCTGCTGACCAATCTGACAATTGGTACAGTTTATGCACTAACGTTCTTGTGCATACACACATCCCAATCCTCCACCCGAACGTGCCTGGCCACTGGACCCAGATGAGACATTGTCAGAGGTTCATGAGGCCGGCATATGGGTTGGTCAACGCATCGCTCGTACATACAGCAAGATATATGATCTGCAAGATATATTGGCATCTGACATGTTGCATAGTTGAAGTGATAGGTCTATGAATGATGTCGTTCACTGATATATCGGCTGTGCACACGAGCTGATGGTCCATCTGCTATACCAGAGGTTCTCAAACTCGGTCCTCGGGAGCCCACACAGTGCATGTTTTGCAGGTAACCCAGCAGGTGCACAGGTGTATTAATCATACTTACCGACTATTTGGCTGCTCTCTCCGGGAGAGAGCAGCCAGGTCGGCTCGGCAGGGGGGCGGGCTGCGATGTGAGTGCAGAGGGGGGCGGGCAGGAGGCGTGGTGCAGGCGGGCCGGGGCGTGGCGCAGGCGGGCCGGGGGCGTGACTACGGGATTGTCCCGTGTAAGCCCCGCCCCCCGCTGTGTAATGCTGCTATTACCGGCATTATACAGCAGGGGGCGTGGCTATGATGACGCGATTCAACAAGAATCGCGTCATCGCCTGCCCGGGCTGCCCACTTTACTTGCTAAGTTGGCGGCCGGGCAGGGGGGGACCCCTGTGATCCGGAGACTTGCCTGCTCTCCGGGGGGCCGGGAGGGTCACCCGATTTTCGGGAGCCTCCCGGCCATTCCGGGAGAGTAGGCAAGTCTGGTATTAATTACTCACTGACACATTTTAAAAGGTCCACAGATGCAGCTAATTATTTCACTTGCGATTCTGTGGGGAGACCTGCAAAACATGCACTGTGTGGGCTCCCGAGGACCGAGTTTGAGAACCTCTGTGCTATACTGTTCAGCGGCTGTACGAACAATATATCAGCAATTGTGTACCCAGCATTAGTAAGGATAGCCACAACAGCCATATTTACTACCTTATGCTAATGTGAGTAACTTGTAAGGCTGTCAGTGGGAAGCGGCAACACTCTCTGTTATTCTGTCCGTAGCTGTAACTGTCATCCTTAGTATGAGCACAGGTGCATGCTGGGAGCATGGGATCAGATGGAACAGTTCAGTGCAGTTGCATGGTTGTGTCCAGTAATGCACATTTCATGGAACACATGGTCTATTGCCTGACGAATCAATCCATATGCACCAGCAATCTCTGTAATTGTGTGTATGCCTGCATGCATGCGCAGTTACCAATTTCTTACTTTGTAGCAAGCACAGAACACTGAGATCCATTCACATTTTCACTTGCGTCCGAATCAGAATCAGGCCTTCAATGTGGATGCCCACTTTTAGACACCCCTTATGTGTGGAGTTTGCATGTTCTCCTTTGCATGGGTCTCCAAAAATGTATTGACAAGTTAACTGGCTACTGAGAACAATGAACTGTAGTGTGTTTGTGTGTCCATGTGGTAAGGATTCTAAATGTCACTGTTGCAGGAACTTACTGTACTAAGTATTCTCAGTAAAAAACAGCATAATGGCCCTCATACCGAGTTGATCGCTCGCTAGCTACTTTTAGCAGCCGTGCAAATGCATAGTCCCTGCCCACGGGGGAGTGTATTCCACGCCAACGGAGGAGTGTATTTTCACTTTGCAGAAGTGCGAACGCCTGTGCAGTGTGCAGCCGCGCGGCAGCAAACACATTTTGTGCAGAACAAGACTAGCCCTGTAGTTACTTATCCTGTGCGATGATTGCTGCAATGAGTGACACGGTCAAATACCCGCCCAGCAAACACCCGGCCACGCCTGCGTTTTTCCAAACACTCCCAGAAAATGGTCAGTTGCCACCCAGAAACTCCCACTTCCTATCAATCTCCTTGCGTTCGGCTGTGCGATTGGAATCAACGCTAGAACCAGTGCAAAACCACAAAGGACTTCGCACCCATATGATGCGCGTGCGCATTGCCGTGCATACGCATGCGCATATTAGCCGTTTTTTTTCACTGATCGCTACGCAGCGAACAACGGCAGCTAGCGATCAACTCGGAATGACCCCCAATGTGTAAACGATATATAAATAACTGTAAATACAAAACTATATACATACATTTGTCCTGTCCCGTGTAGCATATACTAGAAATGTGCACCGGAAATTTTTCAGGTTTTGTGTTTTGGTTTTGGGTTCGGTTCCGTGGCCGTGTTTTGGGTTCGAACGCGTTTTGGCAAAACCTCACCGAATTTTTTTTTCCGGATTCGGGTGTGTTTTGGATTGGGGTGTTTTTTTCAAAAAACCCTAAAAAACAGCTTAAATCATAGAATTTGGGGGTCATTTTGATCCCAAAGTATTATTAACCTCAATAACCATAATTTCCACTCATTTTCAGTCTATTCTGAACACCTCACACCTCACAATATTATTTTTAGTCCTAAAATTTGCACCGAGGTCGCTGGATGACTAAGCTCAGCGACCCAAGTGGCCGACACAAACACCTGGCCCATCTAGGAGTGGCACTGCAGTGTCACGCAGGATGGCCCTTCCAAAAAACACTCCCCAAACAGCACATGACGCAAAGAAAAAAAGAGGCGCAATGAGGTAGCTGTGTGAGTAAGCTAAGCGACCCTAATGGCCGACACAAACACCTGGCCCATCTAGGAGTGGCACTGCAGTGTCAGGCCGGATGGCCCTTCCAAAAAATACTCCCCAAACAGCACGTGACGCAAAGAAGAAAAAAAAGAGGCGCAATGAGGTAGCTGTGTGACTAAGATAAGTGACCCTAGTGGCGACACAAACACCTGGCCCATCTAGGAGTGGCACTGCAGTGTCACACAGGATGGCCCTTCCAAAAAACACTCCCCAAACAGCACATGACGCAAAGAAAAAAAGAGGCGCAATGAGGTAGCTGTGTGAGTAAGCTAAGCGACCCTAGTGGCCGACACAAACACCTGGCCCATCTAGGAGTGGCACTGCAGTGTCAGACCGGATGGCCCTTCCAAAAAATACTCCCCAAACAGCACATGACGCAAAGAAGAAAAAAAAGAGGCGCAATGAGGTAGCTGTGTGACTAAGATAAGTGACCCTAGTGGCCGACACAAACACCTGGCCCATCTAGGAGTGGCACTGCAGTGTCACGCAGGATGGCCCTTCCAAAAAACACTCCCCAAACAGCACATGACGCAAAGAAAAATGAAAGAAAAAAGAGGTGCAAGATGGAATTGTCCTTGGGCCCTCCCACCCACCCTTATGTTGTATAAACAGGACATGCACACTTTAACCAACCCATCATTTCAGTGACAGGGTCTGCCACACGACTGTGACTGAAATGACGGGTTGGTTTGGACCCCCACCAAAAAAGAAGCAATTAATCTCTCCTTGCACAAACTGGCTCTACAGAGGCAAGATGTCCACCTCATCATCATCCTCCGATTCATCACCGTGTACATCCCCCTCCTCACAGATTATCAATTCGTCCCCACTGGAATCCACCATCACAGCTCCCTGTGTACTTTGTGGAGGCAATTGCTGCTGGTGAATGTCTCCATGGAGGAATTGATTATAATTCATTTTAATGAACATCATCTTCTCCACATTTTCTGGAAGTAACCTCGTACGCCGATTGCTGACAAGGTGAGCGGCGGCACTAAACACTCTTTCGGAGTACACACTTGTGGGAGGGCAACTTAGGTAGAATAAAGCCAGTTTGTGCAAGGGCCTCCAAATTGCCTCTTTTTCCTGCCAGTATACGTTCGGACTGTCTGACGTGCCTACTTGGATGCGGTCACTCATATAATCCTCCACCATTCTTTCAATGGTGAGAGAATCATATGCAGTGACAGTAGACGACATGTCCGTAATCGTTGTCAGGTCCTTCAGTCCGGACCAGATGTCAGCATCAGCAGTCGCTCCAGACTGCCCTGCATCACCGCCAGCGAGTGGGCTCGGAATTCTGAGCCTTTTCCTCGCACCCCCAGTTGCGGGAGAATGTGAAGGAGGAGATGTTGACAGGTCGCGTTCCGCTTGACTTGACAATTTTCTCACCAGCAGTTCTTTGAACCCCTGCAGACTTGTGTCTGCCGGAAAGAGAGATCCAAGGTAGGTTTTAAATCTAGGATCGAGCACGGTGGCCAAAATGTAGTGCTCTGATTTCAACAGATTAACCACCCGTGAATCCTTGTTAAGCGAATTAAGGGCTCCATCCACAAGTCCCACATGCCTAGCGGAATCGCTCAGTGTTAGCTCCTCCTTCAATGTCTCCAGCTTCTTCTGCAAAAGCCTGATGAGGGGAATGACCTGACTCAGGCTGGCAGTGTCTGAACTGACTTCACGTGTGGCAAGTTCAAAAGGTTGCAGAACCTTGCACAACGTTGAAATCATTCTCCACTGCGCTTGAGACAGGTGCATTCCACCTCCTATATCGTGGTCAGTTGTATAGGCTTGAATGGCCTTTTGCTGCTCCTCCAACCTCTGAAGCATATAGAGGGTTGAATTCCACCTCGTTACCACTTCTTGCTTCAGATGATGGCAGGGCAGGTTCAGGCGTTTTTGGTGTTGCTCCAGTCTTCTGTACGTGGTGCCTGTACGCCGAAAGTGTCCCGCAATTCTTCTGGCCACCGACAGCATCTCTTGCACGCCCCTGTCGTTTTTTAAATAATTCTGCACCACCAAATTCAAGGTATGTGCAAAACATGGGACGTGTTGGAATTTGCCCATATTTAATGCACACACAATATTGCTGGCGTTGTCCGATGCCACAAATCCACAGGAGAGTCCAATTGGGGTAAGCCATTCTGCGATGATCTTCCTCAGTTGCCGTAAGAGGTTTTCAGCTGTGTGCGTATTCTGGAAAGCGGTGATACAAAGCGTAGCCTGCCTAGGAAAGAGTTGGCGTTTGCGAGATGCTGCTACTGGTGCCGCCGCTGCTGTTCTTGCGGCGGGAGTCAATACATCTACCCAGTGGGCTGTCACAGTCATATAGTCCTGAGTCTGCCCTGCTCCACTTGTCCACATGTCCGTGGTTAAGTGGACATTGGGTACAACTGCATTTTTTAGGACACTGGTGAGTCTTTTTCTGAGGTCTGTGTACATTTTCGGTATCGCCTGCCTAGAGAAATGGAACCTA
This sequence comes from Pseudophryne corroboree, assembly GCF_028390025.1. NCBI lineage: Eukaryota > Metazoa > Chordata > Amphibia > Anura > Myobatrachidae > Pseudophryne > Pseudophryne corroboree. The sequence continues at coordinate 374,948,561 of NC_086444.1, read as the reverse complement.
GATGGTATTTGGTACCGGGGACACAGTACCTCAATCAAGTCTATAGTTGGCTCTGCAGTAATGATGGATACCGGAACCACGTTTCTCACCGCCCAGGATGCCAAGGCCTCAGTTATCCGCTTTGCAGCAGGATGACTGCTGTGATATTTCATCTTCCTCGCAAAGGACAGTTGGACAGTCAATTGCTTGGTGGAAGTATTAAAAGTCTTCTTACGACTTCCCCTCTGGGATGACCATCGACTCCCAACAACAGCAGCGCCAGCAGCAGTAGGCGTTACACGCAAGGATGCATCGGTGGAATCCCAGGCAGGAGAGGACTCGTCAGAATTGCCAGTGACATGGCCTGCAGGACTATTGGCATTCCTGGGGAAGGAGGAAATTGACACTGAGGGAGTTGGTGGGGTGGTTTGCGTGAGCTTGGTTACAATAGGAAGGGATTTACTGGTCAGTGGACTGCTTCCGCTGTCGCCCAAAGTTTTTGAACTTGTCACTGACTTATGATGAATGCGCTGCAGGTGACGTATAAGGGAGGATGTTCCGAGGTGGTTAACGTCCTTACCCCTACTTATTACAGCTTGACAAAGGCAACACACGGCTTGACAAATGTTGTCCGCATTTCTGTTGAAATACTTCCACACCGAAGAGCTGATTTTTTTGGTATTTTCACCAGGCATGTCAATGGCCATATTCCTCCCACGGACAACAGGTGTCTCCCCGGGTGCCTGACTTAAACAAACCACCTCACCATCAGAATCCTCCTTGTCAATTTCCTCCCCAGCGCCAGCAACACCCATATCCTCCTCATCCTGGTGTACTTCAACACTGACATCTTCAATCTGACTATCAGGAACTGGACTGCGGGTGCTCCTTCCAGCACTTGCAGGGGGCGTGCAAATGGTGGAAGGCGCATGCTCTTCACGTCCAGTGTTGGGAAGGTCAGGCATCGCAACCGACACAATTGGACTCTCCTTGTGGATTTGTGATTTCGAAGAACGCACAGTTCTTTGCTGTGCTTTTGCCAGCTTAAGTCTTTTCATTTTTCTAGCGAGAGGCTGAGTGCTTCCATCCTCATGTGAAGCTGAACCACTAGCCATGAACATAGGCCAGGGCCTCAGCCGTTCCTTGCCACTCCGTGTGGTAAATGGCATATTGGCAAGTTTACGCTTCTCCTCCGACGATTTTATTTTAGATTTTTGAGTCATTTTTTTACTGATATTTTGTGTTTTGGATTTTACATGCTCTGTACTATGACATTGGGCATCGGCCTTGGCAGACGACGTTGATGGAATTTCATCGTCTCGGCCATGACTAGTGGCAGCAGCTTCAGCACGAGGTGGAAGTGGATCTTGATCTTTCCCTATTTTTGGAACCTCAACATTTTTGTTCTCCATATTTTGATAGGCACAACTAAAAGGCACCTCAGGTAAACAATGGAGATGGATGGATACTAGTATACTTATGGATGACGAGCGACTGACGACACAGAGGTAGCTACAGCCGTGGACTACGTACTGCGTCTGCTAGTATAGAGATGATAATGATATAAAAAATATATATATATCACTACTGCAGGTATATATAATATAATGACGGACCTGCTGGACACTGTCAGCAGACTCCTAAACTACTAGTATGAAGAAGATAGAAAAAAAAAACCCACCACAGGTAGGTATACAATTATGGACGAGCACTGACGACACAGAGGTAGCTACAGCCGTGGACTACCGTACTGCGTCTGCTAGTATAGAGATGATAATGATATAAAAAATATATATATATCACTACTGCAGGTATATATAATATAATGACGGACCTGCTGGACACTGTCAGCAGACTCCTAAACTACTAGTATGAAGAAGATAGAAAAAAAAACCCACCACAGGTAGGTATACAATTATGGACGAGCACTGACGACACAGAGGTAGCTACAGCCGTGGACTACCGTACTGCGTCTGCTAGTATAGAGATGATAATGATATAAAAAATATATATATATCACTACTGCAGGACAGGTATATATTATATAATGACGGACCTGCTGGACACTGTCAGCAGACTCCTAAACTACTAGTATGAAGAAGATAGAAAAAAAAAACCCACCACAGGTAGGTATACAATTATGGACGAGCACTGACGACACAGAGGTAGCTACAGCCGTGGACTACCGTACTGCGTCTGCTAGTATAGAGATGATAATGATATAAAAAATATATATATATCACTACTGCAGGTATATATAATATAATGACGGACCTGCTGGACACTGTCAGCAGACTCCTAAACTACTAGTATGAAGAAGATAGAAAAAAAAAACCCACCACAGGTAGGTATACAATTATGGACGAGCACTGACGACACAGAGGTAGCTACAGCCGTGGACTACCGTACTGCGTCTGCTAGTATAGAGATGATAATGATATAAAAAATATATATATATCACTACTGCAGGTATATATAATATAATGACGGACCTGCTGGACACTGTCAGCAGACTCCTAAACTACTAGTATGAAGAAGATAGAAAAAAAAACCCCACCACAGGTAGGTAGGTATACAATTATGGACGAGCACTGACGACACAGAGGTAGCCACAGCCATGGACTACCGTACTGCGTCTGCTAATATAGAGATGATAATGATATAAAAAATATATATATATCACTACTGCAGGTATATATATATAATATATAATGACGGACCTGCTGGACGCTGTCAGCAGACTGCTGAACTACTAGTATGAAGAAGATAGAAAAAAAAAAACACCCACCACAGGTAGGTATACAATTATGGACGAGCACTGACGACACAGAGGTAGCTACAGCCGTGGACTACCGTACTGCGTCTGCTAATATAGAGATGATAAAGATGATAGAGATGAACAAAAAAAATATAACACTACTGCAGGTAAATATTTATATAATATAATGAATGACGGACCTGCTGGACACTGTCAGCAGAATGCGTTTATAGAATAAAAAAAAAAAACACCACAGGAGTGTTTGTTTAACTTTTTCAGGCAGACAATATACTGGTGGTCACTGGTCAGTCACACTGGCAGCAAAAGTGTGCACTGTACTCCTGCTATTAACTGCACCCCAGTCTCCCCCACAATTCAGCTGTGTGAGCAGTGAGCACTCAGCACAGTCAGATATACATAGATGATATTATCATGCAGCACACTGAGGCTGAGCACAGATATGGTATGTGACTGTGTATCGTTTTTTTTCAGGCAGAGAACGGATTATAAATAAAACTGGTGGTCACTGGTCACTATCAGCAAAACTCTGCACTGTACTGAGTACTCCTAATGCTCCCCAAGTAGTAAATCAAGTGTCTCTCTAATCTATTCTACACGGAGAGGACGCCAGCCACGTCCTCTCCCTATCAATCTCAATGCACGTGTGAAAATGGCGGTGACGCGCGGCTCCTTATATAGAATCCGAGTCTCGCGATAGAATCCGAGCCTCGCGAGAATCCGACAGCGGGATGATGACGTTCGGGCGCGCTCGGGTTAACCGAGCAAGGCGGGAAGATCCGAGTCTGCCTCGGACCCGTGTAAAAAGGCTGAAGTTCGGGGGGGTTCGGATTCCGAGGAACCGAACCCGCTCATCTCTAGCATATACATGTAGTAGATAATTGCCATCCTTTTTCTTGAAGACGAAGGGGGCAGATTTGTTCTGTCAGCTCACAGCCTTGGAAGACTAAATCCTGCCAAGTCCTCTCCAACAATGCTGACCAGCATGAGTATGTACAGTGACACTGAATAGGACAGAATGTATTCTTCCACCGTGTGAGCTCACAGTACAAATTTGCTCCCAAAGCCATGAAATGGCGGAGGGGAGGACTGAAATCTTATCATATGGCCATCTACTTGTTACAGAAGGTTGGGGAACGGTCAATATGAGGGGATAAACGCTTTAACAGAAATGTGGTTTTACAATTTTATACCCAAATTAACAACATACGACATCACTGTAAACTGGTGATCTTCTGTTACCGATTTAGGTCACTTTGAATTAGGAAAACATAGCATTTCAGCTGTAAAATCATTATGTCTTTCATGTCACGAGTTCCACAAATCATAAATTTATATGAACCGTGTAGTCAACTGCTGAAGTGTGTTCATTATATAATACTCAGAGTACAGCACGTCGCTAATCTTTACTCTATTTATACCTCATTTCTCGCAGTCGTTTTTCATCTTTCTCTCCCAGCATTCTCTGTCATTGGAATGAGGCCAGGCAATAAATGTTGATCTAAATCCTTTTGAAGTGTGCTAGATTAATGGGGATTAGTACTCACAATAATATGTAAATGAAGCCTGCAGAGTTAGGAGGCAGATGGGTTATTGTTAGCAAGTTCCTCTAATGCAAAATACAAGCACTAATGGAACATGGCATGGTGACTAATTGGCCCAAACGGACCCATAAAAAGCTCAAATCAGCAATAGTTATCCCCCATTGGTTGGATGTGGGCACCTACTTTGAAAGAGGGGGTTCCCCTAGTTGTGCAGGCATCAGGATGGGGGAGATAGGGGAGTTACAGTATACCCAACCCTGATTTGTTTATATTTGCACCAGGGCAGATAAGCAGACACAGATGTATCAAGACATGTAAAGAGAACAAGTGTAGGTGATGCCAATAGCAACCAATCAGATGCTAGTTATCATTTTATAGAATGTACTAGGTAAGTGATAGGGAAAAGCTGATTAGTTGCTATGGGCAACACCTCCACTTGTCAGGGTAAATTTACTAAAGCTTCTTAAAGTGCAAAGAGGTGATGTTGCCCATAGCAACCAATCAGATTCGGTCTATTATTTTCTAGGATGCAATAAATGATAAACAGAATCTGATTAATCTCTTTTCACTTTTAGAAGCTTTAGTAAATTTACCCCGTCGTCATAGCAGGTTTTACGGCAATACGCTAAAGATCCCCTGTAGAGAGAGTACAGTGATCTATACTAGGAATAGACATGAGTGTTGAGAAAGTCAATTCCTAGTCCAGCCTCACTAACAGCATGATAAGGAAAGCAGACGTAGGGACCCCTTGTTATATATATAGTGTTCTTTCAATGAACAATGCAGCATGCAAAGAAAAATGTTGTTATTGTTTACAAATAAAAAAGTCTAGTTAAAAAAATTGGCACCTCAATGGGGATCAGTACGAGATCCCGGAGGTCAGGAGACCGACGCCGGGAGCCCGACAGCCGGGATCCCGGCGGCGGGCGCAGCGTGTCCCCTCGCGGGCTTGCTGTACTAGCCATGCTTCGGGCCCGGTGGCGACATTTTACTCGGGGTGGTGGCGTGGACCACCACCCAAGAGGGGTAACCAGCCAGCGGTCGGGACTCTGCCTGACGGTATTTCAGCTGCTGTCGGGTTTCCGGCGTCGGTATCCTGACCGCCGGGATCCCGACAGGCGGTAAAGTGACTGCCTCCCCCTCAATGATATGCTTTTCAAGGAGAATGGATGCAGTGCTGACACAGGAGCCACCAGCACAGGTAAGAGCAGCACTAACTGGAATGTCCAGAGGACACTCTGGGCCTAATTCAGACCTGATCGCAGCAGCAAATATGTTACCAAATGAGCAAAGCCATGTGCACTGCAGGAGGGGGGGGGGGGATATATCCATAGACCAGGGCCTTCCTACCTCGATGTCTGTCTGTTTTTACCAAGTTTTGTTCTATTACAGTTGTTCTAATTGTAAAGCGCAACGGAATATGCTGCGCTATATAAGAAACTGTTAATAATAAATGATAATAATAACATGTGCAGAGAGAGATATTTGGGTGGGTTATATTTAGTGATGAGCGGGTTCGGTTCCTCGGGATCCGAACCCCCCCGAACTTCACCCATTTTTGCATGGTTCCGAGCAGACTCGGATCCTCCCGCCTTGCTCGGTTAACCCGAGCGCGCCCGAACGTCATCATCCCGCTGTCGGATTCTCGCCGCCATTTTTCACTCGTGCATTGGAGATGATAGTGAAAGGACGTGGCTGGCGTTCTCTCAGTTTCTGTGTTCAGTGTGCTGCAAATATCTGTGCTCAATGTGCTGCAAGTATCTGTGCTCAGTGTGCTGCAAATATCTACGTTCTCTGCCTGAAAAATGCTCCATATCTGTGCTCAGTGTGCTGCAAATATCTGTGCTCAGTGTGCTTTATTGTGGGGACTGGGGCCCACCAGTATTATATAGTAGGAGGATAGTGCAGAGTTTTGCTGACCAGTGACCACCAGTATTATACGTTCTCTGCCTGAAAAACGCTCCATATCTGTGCTGCATTGTAGTATATAGTAGGACAGTGCAGAATTTTGCTGACCAGTGACCACCAGAATTATATCAGTACGGTACAGTAGTCCACTGCTCTACCTACCTCTGTGTCGTCAAGTATACTATCCATCCATACCTGTGGTGCATTTTAGTTGTGCGCAGTATATATATAGTAGTAGGACAGTGCATAATTTTTCTGACCACCAGAATATAATATATAGCAGTACAGTACAGTAGGCCACTGCTCTACCTACCTCTGTGTCGTCAAGTATACTATCCATCCATACCTGTGGTACATTTAAGTTTTTGTGCGCAGTATATATATAGTAGTAGGACAGTGCATAATTTTGCTGACCGCCAGTATATAATATATAGCAGTACAGTACAGTAGGCCACTGCTCTACCTACCTCTGTGTCGTCAAGTATACTATCCATCCATACCTGTGGTCCATTTAAGTTTTTGTGCGCAGTATATATATAGTAGTAGGACAGTGCATAATTTTGCTGACCACCAGTATATAATATATAGCAGTACAGTACAGTAGGCCACTGCTCTACCTACCTCTGTGTCATCAAGTATACTATCCATCCATACCTGTGGTCCATTTAAGTTTTTGTGCGCAGTATATATATAGTAGTAGGACAGTGCATAATTTTGCTGACCACCAGTATATAATATATAGCAGTACGGTACAGTAGGCCACTGCTCTACCTACCTCTGTGTCGTCAAGTATACTATCCATCCATACCTGTGGTGCATTTAAGTTTTTGTGCGCAGTATATATAGTAGTAGGCCATTGCTATTGATATATTACTGGCATATAATTCCACACATTAAAAAATGTGGAGGGTAAAATAGGGAAAGATCAAGATCCACTTCCACCTCGTGCTGAAGCTGCTGCCACTAGTCATGGCCGAGACGATGAAATGCCATCAACGTTGTCTGCCAAGGCCGATGCCCACTGTCATAGTAGAGAGCATGTAAAATCCCAAAAAAATAAAGTTCAGTAAAATAACCCAAAATCTAAATCAAAATCGTCTGAGGAGAAGCGTAAACTTGCCAATGTGCCATTTACCAATTGTGTTGGTTGCGATGCCTGACCTTCCCAACACTGGACGGGAAGAGGTGGCGCCTTCCACCATTTGCACGCCCCCTGCAAGTGCTGGAAGGAGCACCAGCAGTCCAGTTCCTGATAGTCAAATTGAAGATGTCACCGTTGAAGTACACCAGGATGAGGATATGGGTGTTGCTGGCGCTGGGGAGGAAATTGACAAGGAGGATTCTGATGGTGAGGTGGTTTGTTTAAGTCAGGCACCCGGGGAGACACCTGTTGTCCGTGGGCCGAATATGGCCATTGACATGCCTGGTCAAATTACAAAAAAAAAATCACCTCTTCGGTGTGGAATTATTTCAACAGAAATGCAGACAACTGGTGTCAAGCCGTGTGTTGCCTTTGTCAAGCTGTAATAAGTAGGGGTAAGGACGTTAACCACCTAGGAACATCCTCCCTTATACGTCACCTGCAGCGCATTCATAATAAGTCAGTGACAAGTTCAAAAACTTTGGGTGACAGCGGAAGCAGTCCACTGCCAACTAAATCCCTTCCTCTTGTAACCAAGCTCCTGCAAACCACACCACCAACTCCCTCAGTGTCAATTTCCTCCTTAGACAGGAAAGCCAATAATCCTGCAGGCCATGTCACTGTCAAGTCTGACGAGTCCTCTCCTGCCTGGGATTCCTCCGATGCATCCTTGAGTGTAACGCCTACTGCTGCTGGCGCTGCTGTTGTTGCTGCTGGGAGTCGATCGTCATCCCAGAGGGGAAGTCGGAAGACCACTTGTATTACTTCCAGTAAGCAATTGACTGTCCAACAGTCCTTTGCGAGGAAGATGAAATATCACAGCAGTCATCCTGCTGCAAAGCGGATAACTCAGGCCTTGGCAGCCTGGGTGGTGAAAAACGTGTTTCCGGTATCCACCGTTAATTCACAGGGAACTAGAGAATTGATTGAGGTACTGTGTCCCTGGTACCAAATACCATCTATGTTCCATTTCTCTAGGCAGACGATACCGAAAATGTACACAGACGTCAGAAAAAGAGTCACCAGTGTCCTAAAAAATGCAGTTGTACCCAATGTCCACTTAACCACGGACATGTGGACAAGTGGAGCAGGGCAGACTCAGGACTATATGACTGTGACAGCCCACTGGGTAGATGTATTGCCTCCCGCAGCAAGAACAGCAGCGGAGGCACCAGTAGCAGCATCTCGCAAACGCCAACTCGTTCCTAGGCAGGCTACGCTTTGTATCACCGCTTTCCATAAGAGGCACACAGCTGACAACCTCTTACGGAAACTGAGGAACATCATCGCAGAATGGCTTACCCCAATTGGACTCTCCTGGGGATTTGTGACATCGGACAACGCCACCAATATTGTGCGTGCATTACATGTGGGCAAATTCCAGCACGTCCCATGTTTTGCACATACATTGAATTTGGTGGTGCAGAATTATTTAAAAAACGACAGGGGCATGCAAGAGATGCTGTCGGTGGCCCAAAGAATTGCGGGCCACTTTCGGCATTCAGCCACCGCGTGCCGAAGACTGGAGCACCAGCAAACACTCCTGAACCTGCCCTGCCATCATCTGAAGCAAGAGGTGGTAACGAGGTGGAATTCAACCCTCTATATGCTTCAGAGGATGGAGGAGCAGCAAAAAGCCATTCAAGCCTATACAGCTACCTACAATATAGTCAAAGGAGGGGGAATGCACCTGACTCAAGCGCAGTGGAAAATGATTTCAACGTTGTGCAAGGTTCTGTAACCCTTTGAACTTGCCACACGTGAAGTCAGTTCAGACACTGCCAGCCTGAGTCAGGTCATTCCCCTCATCAGGCTTTTGCAGAAGAAGCTGGAGAGATTGAAGGAGCTAAAACAGAGCGATTCCGCTAGGCATGTGGGACTTGTGGATGGAGCCCTTAATTCGCTTAACCAGGATTCACGGGTGGTCAATCTGTTGAAATCAGAGCACTACATTTTGGCCACCGTGCTCGATCCTAGATTTAAAACCTACGTTGTATCTCTCTTTCCGGCAGACACAAGTCTGCAGAGGTTCAAAGACCTGCTGGTGAGAAAATTGTCAACTCAAGCGAAACGTGACCCGTCAACAGCTCCTCCTTCACATTCTCCCGCAACTGGGGCTGCGAGGAAAAGGCTAAGAATTCCGAGCCCACCCGCTGGCGGTGATGCAGGGCAGTCTGGAGTGATTGCTGACATCTGGTCCGGACTGAAGGACCTGCCAACGATTACTGACATGTCGTATACTGTCACTGCATATGATTCTGTCACCATTGAAAGAATGGTGGAGGATTATATGAGTGACCGCATCCAAGTAGACACGTCAGACAGTCCGTACGTATACTGGCAGAAAAAAGAGGCAATTTGGAGGCCCTTGCAGAAACTGGCTTTATTTTACCTAAGTTGCCCCCCCCCTCCCTCCAGTGTGTACTCCGAAAGAGTGTTTAGTGCAGCCGCTCACCTTGTCAGCAATCGGCGTACGAGGTTACTTCCAGAAAATGTGGAGAAGATGATGTTCATCAAAATGAATTATAATCAATTCCTCCGTGGAGACATTCACCAGCAATTGCCTCCAGAAAGTACACAGGGACCTGAGATGGTGGATTCCAGTGGGGACGAATTAATAATCTGTGGAGGAGGGGGATGTTCACAGTGAAAGGGGTGAGGAATCGGACGATGAGCAGGAGGTGGACATCTTGCCTCTGTAGAGCCAGTTTGTGCAAGGAGAGATTGATTGCTTCTTTTTTGGTGGGGGCCCAAACCAATCAGTCATTTCAGTCACAGTCGTGTGGCAGACCCTGTCGCTGTAATGATGGGTTTGTTAAAGTGTGCATGTCCTGTTTATACAACATAAGGGTGGGTAGGAGGGCCCAAGGACAATTCCATCTTGCACATCTTTTTTCTTTCATTTTTCTTTGCATCATGTGCTATTTGGGGACTATTTTTTGAAGTGCCATCCTGTCTGACACTGCAGTGCCACTCCTAGATGGGCCAGGTGTTTGTGTCGGCCACTTGGGTCGCTTAGCTTAGTCACACAGCTACCTCATTGCGCCTCTTTTTTTCTTTGCATCATGTGCTGTTTGGGGACAATTTTTTTAATCTGCCATCCTGTCTGACACTGCAGTTCCACTCCTAGATGGGCCAGGTGTTTGTGTCGGCCACTTGGGTCACTTAGCTTAGTCACACAGCTACCTCATTGCGCCTCTTTTTTTCTTTGCATCATGTGCTGTTTGGGGATAATTTTTTATATCTGCCATCCTGTCTGACACTGCAGTGCCACTCCAAGATGGGCCAAGTGTTTGTGTCGGCCACTTGGGTCGCTTAGCTTAGTCATCCAGCGACCTCGGTGCAAATTTTAGGACTAAAAATAATATTGTGAGGTGTGAGGTGTTCAGAATAGACTGGAATTGAGTGGAAATTATGGTTATTGAGGTTAATAATACTATGGGATCAAAATGGGGTGGTCTTCAGTATGCCGACTGACAGGATCCCGGCGCACAGGATATCGGCGCCGGAATCCCGACAGCCGGCATACCGACACTTATTCTCCCTCGTGGGGGTCCATGACCCCCCTGGAGGGAGAATAAAATAGCGTGGCGTGCGTAGCGTAGCCACCGTGCCCGTAGCGTGGCGAGCTCAGCGAGCCCGCAAGGGGCTCATTTGCGCTCGCCACACTGTCGGTAAGCCGGCGGTCGGGCTCCCGGCGCCGGTATGCTGGTCGCCGGGATCCCGACCGCCGGCATACCGTAGTGAACCCATCAAAATGACCCCCAAATTCTATGATTTAAGCTATTTTTGAGGGGGTTTTGTAAAAAAACACCTGAATCCAAAACACACCCGAATCCGACAAAAAATTTTCAGGGAGGTTTTGCCAAAACGCGTCCGAATCCAAAACACGGCCGCGGAACCGAATCCAAAACCAAAATACAAAACCCGAAAAATGTCCGGTACACATCACTAGTTATATTGTTTCTGTGCAGGGTAAATACTGGCTGCTTTATTTTTACACAGCAATTTAGATTTCAGTTTGAACACACCCCACCCAAATATAACTCTCTCTGCACATGTTATATATGCCCCCCAAATCGCCCCCCCCCCCTCCCTGCAGTGCACATGGTTTGGCCCATCTGCTGCACAGATGGCGGGGTGCCTGTCTGAAGCATCCAAAGTACGATCCTGGTTGCAGAAGCAAGGGCGGTGGGCCAGCAATGGTGCTGACCAGAGCCCTGCACTCTATTTGCTAGCAATGCTAACACATCAATAGTTATGGACCTGTATGGATGAGCTCATCCATTTGGTGTAGCAGAATAGGAAACTGTAAGACAAGGCATATAAAAAGATAGAGTACCGTATATACTCGAGTATAAGTCGACCCGAATATAAGCCGAGGCACCTAATTTTACCACAAAAAACTGGGAAAACTTATTGACTCAAGTATAATCCTAGGGTGGGAAATGCAGCTCTAGCCGTACACAGCCCTCATACTTCCAGATATGCCCCACAGTGCCAGATATGCCCTCATAGTGCCAGATATGCCCCCACAGTGCCAGATATGCCCTCATAGTGCCAGATATGCCCCCACAGTGCCAGATATGCCCCCATACTGCCAGATATGCCCCACAGTGCCAGATATGCCCTCATAGTGCCAGATATGCCCCCACAGTGCCAGATATGCCCTCATAGTGCCAGATATGCCCCCACAGTGCCAGATATGCCCCCACAGTGCCAGATATGCCCTCACACTGCCAGATATGCCCCCACAGTGCCAGATATGTCCTCGCACTGCCAGATATGCCCCCATAGTGCCAGATATGCCCTCACACTGCCAGATATGCCCCCACAGTGCCAGATATGCCCTCATACTGCCAGATATTCCACCACAGTGCCAGATATGCCCTCATAGTGCCAGATATGCCCCCACAGTGCCAGATATGCCCTCATAGTGCCAGATATGCCCCCACAGTGCCAGATATGCCCCCACACTGCCAGATATGCCCCCACACTGCCAGATATGCCCCCACACTGCCAGATATGCCCTCATAGTGCCAGATCTGCCCCCACAGTGCCAGATATGCCCTCACAGTGCCAGATATTCCCCCACAGTGCCAGATATGCCCTTATAGTGCCAGATATGCCCCCACAGTGCCAGATATGCCCCCACACTGCCAGATATGCCCTCATAGTGCCAGATCTGCCCCCACAGTGCCAGATATTCCCTCACAAAGCCAGATATGCCCTCACAGTGCCAGATCTGTCTCCACAGTGCCAGATATGCCCTCATAGTGCCAGATATGCCCCCACAGTGCCAGATATGCCCTCATACTACCAGATATGCCCCCTCAGTGCCACATACTGTATGCCCCCCCCCCCCCAAGTGCCAAATATGCTCCCCCAGTGCCAGGTATAACTTACCCTCCGCTGCTCCCGCGCTGTCTTGTGAAGGAGGGACACGGAGGGCACAGCGCGCGCCTCTCCTGTGTCCCTCCTGCGTCTCTGGCGGCCGCGGCGGGTCTGTTAAATGAAGTGCTGGTTCGTGAGCCAATCAGAGCTCACGTACGGATACTTCATTTAATAGACCCGCCGCTGCCACCGGAGGGACACAGGAGAGGCGCGCGCTGTGCCCTTCGTGTCCCGCCTTCCCACTGACTCCAGTATAAGCTGAGGTGGCTTTTTCAGCACAAAAAAAGTGCTGAAAAAGTCGGCTTATACTCGAGTATATACGGTAGGTTATTATTAGAAGTGCATTTAAGTACCCAAGTGTACCTTGATTTTCACAGAGGCACGTATATTTACCCAGAATGAAAACTAAGGGGCTTATTTATCAAGCAGTTGTGTCCTTCTAACGGGTGTGATATGTTAGGTAGATAAGACTTAGGTCGACAGTGTCTAGGTCGACCAATATTGGTCGACAGTAAGTAGGTCAACATGGTTTCTAACTCGACGGGGACTATAGGTCGACATGAGAAAATGTCGACAGGTTTTTTTTACTTTTTTTGGTGTCGTTTTCTCCAGACAGTGACTGGGAACCCCAATTAGTGCACCGTGTCCCCTCGCATGGCTCGCTTCTCATGCCATGCTTCGCGCAAGGTTACCGTTCCCAATTATAGTCCACGTGGATCGTAAAGTATGAAAAAGTTCTAAAAATTAATTATTTTTTTAAACTCATATCGACCTTGTCGACCTACTTACTGTCGACCTAAAGACCGGATCCCCCTTAAAACATACTGACCTCCTATTTCCGCATGTGTAAGGGCCGACTTAAGTATTCCTAAAATGTAACAAGGAAACATTTTCTTTCTGGTAATAGCCCTTGTAGCAGCCGCCCCCATAGTTTTCCTTGTGTACGGTATGTAACAAGATCCACAAAGCACAGATTTTTGGATCTGGCATTACTGGTCTCAGAACTTTTTCAGTGGGCATTAGTCTGTTAACTTCAATGGGGCAAGCCTACCGGAGAAGGATCTTGCGATCGCTCTGTAGTGAGCTGGAAGTAATCCCAATGGCAACTGTGAGATTTTTGCACTACTACACTTAATGGGGGTCATTCCGAGTTGATCGCTCGCTGCCAATTTTCGCAGCGAAGTGATCAGGTGGAAAAAAATGGCATTTATGCGCAAGCATATGGTTCACAATACGCACGCGCGACGTACGGGTACAAAGCTCTTTGTGGTTGTGCTCATGTTCTAGCGAAGTTTTCCTTCGCACTGACGGCCGCAAGAAGATTGACAGGAAGGGGGCGTTTCTGGGTGTCAACTGACCGTTTTCAGGGAGTGTTTGCAAAAACACAGGCGTGTCTGAAAAAACGCAGGCGTGGCTGGGCGGGTGTATGACGTCAAATCCGGACACGAATAGGCTGAAGTGATCACAATCGCTGAGTAGGTTCAGAGCTACTCAGAAACTGCACAAACTGTTTTTGCAGAGCTCGGCTGCACATGCGTTCGCACTTCTGCTAAGCTAAAATACACTCCCCAGTGGGCGGGAGCATAGCGTTTCCACGGCTGCTAAAAACTGCTAGCGAGCGATCAACTCGGAATGACCCCCGACAGCCACGATTGTGCAATGGCCTGGCCAGAACACAGAAGTGATCCCATATATGATCACTTTCGGGGAGATATATCAAGCCTTGGAGAGAGATAAAATGGAGAAAGTTGTCCAAAGCAACCACTCAGCTTGTAACTTATATTTTAAAGACTGGGCTAGATACATGATAGTAAGAAGTGGCTGGGTGTTTTGGGCAACTTCTCCACTTTAGCTTTCCAAGGTTTGATACACCTCCCCCTTTACCTCTTACTGATCACTAGGACGGGCTCTTATTGGAGCCTGTGTCCTAGCAACATAGATTACGGTATACATTTCTATGGAGAAAAAAAAAAGATTTCTTATAGCTGCAACATGCGGAGATATGGATTCTTAATTTTGGGGGGCTGGGTACATTTTTAATAAATATGCCCCTTAGGGGGGAGAAGTTGGCACAGCAATAGGGGAGGTGTGGGTGCAGTGATGGCGCTCTAAGTGCAGAGTGGGTACATTGGCGCACATGGTTTTGCAGAACGGTGCGGAAATTTGATTTCCTTTTGTAGACTGAGATTATTGTAGTGACAAACAGGGCTGGATAGGTTGCATCTGTAGCAGCTTTCCTAGCTCCCCAGGAGGGCACGCAGCATTTCCATACCACAATATGGTTTCCGCCAGATCATTGCGCTTTTTTTGCACTCCAAGCAATATAACAAAAAAACACAACAGCAAATAATTGCCACACATGAGTAATCCAAGCCAATAAATGAGGCTGAACTGAGCAATAATTTGGGTGTATAATAAAAAAAAAGTTTATTTTAATTAAAGTAAAGTAAAGGCTCTTACAGGTTAGGTGGTAAGACTTTTACATGACAGTTAGGCCTGATTTGGAGTGGGATGCAGCAGTGTTGTGTGTACATCTTCTGTCAGTCACACAATGGTGACTTTTTGCAAATACTGCTACAAGCCTTTCCTACAGGCGTGAGTCTAAATGTGCAAGGACACCCACTTGAGCATCTTTATTATTATTATTATTATTATTATTATCCTTTATTTATATGGCGCCACAAGGGTTCCGCAGCGCCCAATTACAGAATACATAAACAAATAATCAAACAGGAAAACAGCAACTTACAGTTGATGACAGTATAGGACAAGTACAGGGTAAATAAACATAGCTACATCAGCAGATGACACTGGAATAAGTATCAGGTGGCAGAAGACTGCTGGATGTGGTGCAGTTGAAGATTATTAAAGTAAGAAAGGATAAGCACGAGGGAAGAGGGCCCTGCTCGTGAGAGCTTACATTCTAAAGCTTTAGATGCTTAAATAACAATTTGAAACATGAACCAGCCCTATGGTTGGTGCAGATTTTTCAAGTATGGCCTCCAATGTGAGAAATCAGGTGGCTGTGTATGCAATCACTTCAGCAACATGTGTGCGACACTCCCACAACACACCCATAGATGGTCCATATGTGTGCTTTTAAATAGCCACCTCCCTATTACCAACCCAGTCACCGCCCAGATATGGGCAGTACATTTTCAATACACTGCTTACTGCGTGCCTCTGAAATTGGTATCTGTACAAATACAATCATGAAACTTGCGTGGTGAACATCAGCATAGCATGTGACTCAAAAACTGGCCATTTTTTGTTTTGTACAGGAGTCAACTGAAAGCAAAAATAGGTGTGTACCATCGAGTGCACTGTGATGACTATCCATACGCACATCAGGTATGGTTTATATAGGGTCTTCAGTGGCAAATGCAGGCTTTCTAGAGGGGAGTTTCCAAATACAATCCACAATCTCCCGCTCTGCGGAACATTGGAGCAAGTGCAGGAGTTTGTGCAAGCAGTAGAAGGACCAAATACCAACTCTGGACATTAATGTACCCCATATTTCTAAAAGACAGGAACTGCGGGCTGCGGGAGGGGACAATCAGAGAGCCATGAGCTGCAGCCTTCCCGGCTCTCTGTATGACCGGACCGGTCCACCAGCCCATCGGTTCTTCTGGCATTTGACAGATATGCCAGATGGGCAATCCGGCCCTGATCACAGCAATGGTAGCCACAGAGAGGCCTATTATCAGTTTGAAACAGTCACACAGTTGAGTGGCTGACACTGTAGTGATGGCGCAGCAGTCATCCATAAAATGTGGAATCAGGTTTTATGGTCAGGTAAGACAACAATGGAGAATAATACTAGGTGTGCCACAAACCTAACCAAATACCACCCTTGTAGTGAAGTATGAGGATGGCAGCATCATGTTATAGGCATGCTTTTCCACAGCAGGAATGGGCATCTTGTTAAAATGTAAGGATGGATGGATAATGCATAATGCAGAAAGAAACTGCAAGACAACCTGCTTCAGTCTTTTACATAACTAAAGCTTGGGTAGACACTGACAGGTGATCTTTCAGCGGACAATAATTCTAAGTACAAGGCCAAACAACACTGACATGGTTGAACAACAAAAAGGTTCTACAAAGGCCTGTCAGATTCTGATGGTGTGATGTAATGGCGTCCGAGTTTGCTGGAGGTGCGGGTTGCCGGCCGAACTTGGACTCGGCCTAAGGACAGGACTGGCTTATACTGGAGTTGTACTGTGTGTGTCTTTCGTTACTCAATAGTTTGACACAGGGTAAACCAATTGACTGATTATAAAGTAACAGTTTATTTTACAAAGTAACAAACAAGAGTAATGCTGGGTGCACATTAGCAGATATATTGGCCTATCAATAGATCAGCCAATATATAGTTAACTCATTGGTGGGTGTGTACAAACTATATGTCTGTGAACAATGTTGTTGGCCCTGCTGCACAGACAATGACAGATATACAGTGCATCCGGAAAGTATTCACAGCGCGTCACTTTTTCCACATTTTGTTATGTTACAGCCTTATTCCAAAATGGAATAAATTCATTTTTCCCTTAAAAATTCTACACACAATACCCCATAATGACAACATGAAAAAAGTATTCACAGCCTTTGCCATGAAGCTCAAAATTGAACTCAGGTGCATCCTGTTTCCACTGATCATCCTTGAGATGTTCCTACAGCTTATTTGGAGTCCATCTGTGGTAAATTCAGCTGATTGGACATGATTTGGAAAGGCACACACCTGTCTATATAAGGTCCCACACTTGACAGTGCATGCCCTGAGCACAAACAAAGCATGAAGTCAAAGGAATTGTCTGTAGACATCCAAGACAAGACTGTCTTGAGGCACAAATCTGGAGAAGGGTACAGAAAAATATCTGCTGCTTTGAAGGTCCCAATGAGCACAGTGGCCTCCATCATCCGTAAATGGAAGAAGTTTGGAACCATCAGGACTCTGCCAAGAGCTGGCCGGCCATCTAAACTGAGCGATCGGGGTAGAAGGGCCCTAGTCAGGGAGGTGACCAAGAACCTGATGGTCACTCTGTCATAGCTACAGCATTCCTCTGTGGAGAAAGGAGAACATTCCAGAAGGACAACACTTATATTCTATGTTGATCTCAAATAATTAACCCAACTGGTTACAGGAGTGGATTAGACTAGGAAGGTGAATGAAACTTCTCATTTGGCATCACACTAAGGGCCTTATTCAAGGTTGACTGCAAATCAACATTTTCCTCTAATGGGCAAAACCATGTACACTGCGGGTGGGGCAGATATAACATGTGCAGAGAGAGTTAGATTTGGGTGGGTTATATTGTTTCTGTGTAAGGTAAATACTGGCTGCTTTATTTTTACACTGCAATTTAGATTTCAGTCTGAACACACCGCATCCAAATCTAACTCTCTCTACACATGTTATATGTCTACCCCACCTGCAGTGCACATGGTTTTGCCCATTAGAGGAAAAATAGGATTTTAAATACCTACCGGTAAATCCTTTTCTCGTAGTCCATAAGGGATATTGGGGACAGATTAGTACGATGGGGTATAGACGGGTCCAAAGGAGCCAGTGCACTTTAATTTTCTTCAACTGGGTGTGCTGGCTCCTCCCCTCTATGCCCCCTCCCACAGGCAGTTATATGTAAAACAGTGCCCGAAGGAGAAAAGACATACTTGAGAGAAGGAACATAACAACAAAAAGTGTGGTGAGATTTACACACCAGCACACCATAACATAACGAGGCCAGCAACAGCTGGCAACAGAAACAACAACCGCTGAACAGGTAACACATAACAGAGAAACTGCAGAAAGTCACCGCACAGAGGTGGGCGCCCAATATCCCTTATGGACTACGAGAAAAGAATTTACCAGTAGGTATTTAAAATCGTATTTTCTCTAGCATCCATAAGGGATATTGGGGACAGATTAGTACAATGGGAGTGTCCCAAAGCTTCCAGAACGGGTGGGAACGTGTGAAGACTGCTGCAGCACCGCCTGCCCAAACTGGGTATTTTCTTTGGCCAGGGCATCAAATTTGTAGAATTTCACAAAACTGTTCTTTCCCGACCAGGTAGCCGCTCGGCATAGTTGCAAGGCCGGGACTCCACTGGCAGCCGCCCATGAAGAGCCCACTAACCTTATAGAGTAGGCCTTCAGAGACTGAGGAACAGGTAAGGCTGCCAACAAATAGGCCTGTTGGATAGTAAGCCTAATCCAGCGAGCAATGGTCTGCTTTGAAGCAGGACAACCCTTTTTCTGCGCATCATAAAGCACGAATAAGGAATCAGCCATCCTGACCTGAGCAGTGCGACTGACATAGATCTTCAAAGCACGCACAACATCCAAAGACTCCGGAGGAGCCGAAGCGTCCGAACAGGACGGAACCACAACAGATTGATTCAGGTGGAATGCGGAGACAACCTTCGACAGGAACAACCTTCGGCTCTGCTCTGTCCTCGTAAAAGACCAAGTAGGGACTTTTACACGATAAGGCCCCCAATTCTGAAACGCGTCTAGCAGAAGCCAGGGCCAGTAATATCACCGTCTTCTATGTGAGGTACTTGTCTTCTACCGTCATCAGATGCTCAAACCAGGAGGACTGTAGAAATTTCAACACTACATCCAAAGCCCAGGGTGCCGTAGGCGGCACAAAGGGAGGTTTTATGTGGAGTACCCCTTGTAAGAAGGTCTGAACTTCTGGCAACACAGCCAATATCTTCTGAAAGAAAATTGAGAGAGCTGAAATCTGGACCTTAACGGAACCCAGACGTAAGCCCTTATCCACACCAGCCTGCAGGAAAAGGAGGAGATATATCTCCTCCAGATATGATGATAGTGTTTTGACGTCACAAGTTTTCTGGCTTGCACCATAGTGGTAATGACTTTTTTGGAAAGCCCTTTGTGAGCTAGGATGTTCCGCTCAATATCCATGACGTCAAACGAAGCCGTCGTAAGTCCGGGTAGATGAACGGCCCTTGCTGAAGAAGATCCTTTCTTAGCGGCAGAGGCCAAGGGTCTTCTATGGACATGTCCAGAAGAGTTGCGTACCACACCCTTCGGGGTCAATACGGCATAATCAGGATTGCTTGTATGATGTCTGATCCGCTGGAGCACCCTTGGCATCAACGGAATCGGAGGGAATAGGTAGACCAGCCGGTAAGGCCAAGGCAACGTCAGCGCATCTACTGCACTCGCCTGAGGGTCTCTGGTTCATGAGCAGTAGCAGCGAAGCTTCTTGTTAATGCGAGATGCCATCATGTCGATCTGCGGGTATCCCCACCTGTCGACAATCTGTTGAAACACCTGAGGATGTAATGCCCACTC
This sequence comes from Pseudophryne corroboree, assembly GCF_028390025.1. NCBI lineage: Eukaryota > Metazoa > Chordata > Amphibia > Anura > Myobatrachidae > Pseudophryne > Pseudophryne corroboree. The sequence continues at coordinate 374,928,495 of NC_086444.1, read as the reverse complement.
CCCCGGGTGGAGGTCGTGGCGACTCAGGAAGTCTGCTTCCCAGTTGTCCACTCCTGGAATGAAAACAGCGCTCTTGCATTTCTATCCGCCCAGAGAAGTATTTTTGACACTTCTCACATGCAGGCCCTGCTTTTTGTCCCTCCCTGTCGATTGATGTATGCCACTGCCATGGCGTTGTCTGACTGAACCCGGATCGCCCGATCCCTGAGTAGAGGGGAGGCCTGAATCAGAGCATTGTAGATAGCCTGAAGTTCCAGAATGTTGATCGGAAGTAGGGCCTCTTGGGCAGACCACCTGCCCTGGAACTGCGCCCCCTGGGTGACAGCACCCTATCCTCTCATGCTCGCATCCATCGTGAGAAGGATCCAATCCTGAATCCCGAAACATCGACCTTCCAGCAGGCTGGAAGACTGTAACCACCACTAGAGTGAAATCCTGGCCTGGGATGACAGTTGAATCATCCGATGCATCTGAAGATGTGAACCGGACCACTTGTTCAGGATGTCCAATTGGAATGGTCTGGCACGGAACCTTCCGAACTGTATCGCCTCGTACGAGGCTACCATTTTTCCCAACAATTTTATGCAAAGATGAATGGAAACTCGAGCAGGTCGGAGAACAATGCGAACCATCTCTTGAAGTGTTCTCACCTTGTCCTCTGGGAGGAACACTCTCTGAGCTACAGTATCCAGTATCATACCCAGAAACAGTAGCCTTTGAGACGGTTCCAGTTGAGACTTCTGTAGATTGAGGATCCACCCGTGGTGAGACAGAAGTGAATAGTGCGATCTATATGGAGCAGGATAAGCTCCCTGGAACTTGCTTTTATCAGGAGATCGTCCAGGTACGGGACAATGTTGACCCCCTGGAGTCTGAGTTGGAACATAATTTCCGCCAACATCTTCGTGAACACTCTCAGAGCCGTAGAGAGGCCAAAGGGCAATGCCTGAAACTGGTAGTGATCGTACAATAGGGCGAACCGCAGCTAGGCCTGATGAGGAGACCAAAATGGGGATATGTAGGTAGGCATCCTAGATATCCAAGGACACGAGGAATTCCTGTTGTTCCCGGCCCGCGATCACTGCTCTCAAATATTCAATCTTGAATTTGAAAACCTTAAGGTAAGGATTCAAAGACTTCAGATTCAAAATGGGTCTCACAGACCAGTCTGGTTTTGGTACTACGAACAGACTGGAGTAGTAACCTTGTCCTTGCTGTAGCAGGAGTACTGGAACAATGACCTGGGACTGGACCAACTTGTCGATGGTCAGTAGTAGCGTAACACGCATATCTTCCAAAACTGGCAAGCTTGATTTAAGAAAATTGTTGGGGAGGAGCACCGTCGAACTCCAGCTTGTAACCCTGAGAGATAAGGTCCCTTACCCAGGCAACTTGGCAGGAACCGTCCCAGATGTGGCTTTAGTGACGTAACCGAGCACCCACCACAAGATCCCCTTGGGGTGGGTGGGCACTGTCATGCCGAAGTCTGTGGAAGCTGAACTGGTGCTCTGTTCCTGAGAGACAACAACGGCTGGTTTCTTAGGCTTACCTCTGGAGCCTCTAGCTGCATTGGAGGCACCCCGGGCCCTAGATCGAAATCTGGAGGCCCGAAAGGACTGAGTAGATGGTCCCGGGTAGGTACACCTAGCAGGCGGAGTCCCTGAAGGATGAAACATGGATTTCCCAGCAGTAGCTTTGGAGATCCATGCGTCCAATTCAGCTCCGAAGAGCCATTCACCTGTGAAGGAAAGAGATTCCACATTACGTTTGGAGTCAACGTCTGCCATCCACTGATGCAAATATATGGCTCTGCGTGCAGACACAGCCATAGCAGTGGTTCTAGCATTTATATTGCTAATCCCTTTAAGGGAGTCACAGAGGACTCTTGCCGTATCCTGAATGTGTTATAGGAAAGTTACAGTAGTAACCAAGGTCATATCACCTGAAAGACCCTCTTGAATCTGAGTAGCCCATGTATGAATGCAATGTGTCATCCAGCAACCAGCAATGACCGGTCTTTGAGCTACACCTGCAGCAGTGTAGATAGATTTCAGAGTGGTCTCAATTATCCTATACCCCGGGTCAGTTACCGTAAAAGAGCACAGATCAGGGAGCATCGTCTTTTTAGAAAGGTGAGAGACTGAGACGTCTACTGCTGGAGATTCTTCCCAGAATTTCATGCCTTCAGGGGTAAATGGGAAGGTATTTAAAAACCTTTTGGACACCTGATATTTTTTATCTGGATTTTTCCTGGCTAATTTAAATAAATTATCCAATTCCTTGGAATCAGGAAAAGTGACTGTCAGTTTGTCTTGTGGAAGGAAAAATGACTGCTGACTAGTAGCGTCCTCCAGGGGGAGCTTTAACACAACCCGTATGGCCAATATGAGGGGTTCGATACCCTGTGTAGGGGTGGAATCCCCACTAATTGGATCCCCATCATCCTCATCCACCTGTACATCATCATCAGAATCTGATAAAATTGCAGGTAATGCACGTTTTTGTGCACCTGTAGTAGACAGCAGGGGATGGGAAGCATCAGGCTAGCCACTACTTGTTGCAGTTCTTGTGTTTTATTGGCATTGGCATTGGCAGTGAGGTGAGATGACATATCCGACATCATAGTTTTTATAGCCCCCAGCCAGGAAGGCTCTGAACTCTCCCCCATGTTGTTATCAGCATTTTGTGATGACTGACTACACTGCTCACAGGATATGGGGCCTAATGAAATAGGGGAGAATCTGGCATTACATACATTGCATGACTTCTGTTTCACCATAATGAAATACACATACAGAAACACTACACGTACAGAAACAATACACATACAACACAGACTGAATACAATACAAGCCTGCCTTATTGCATGTGAGAGGAGACATAGAAGAGAGGACACCAGCACGCCCAACGCTGTACAGCCCTAGTAAGACTGTCAGCGTTTTATGTAGTAATATATAACAGTTATACTGCTGTACAGAAAATTCCCCAGGGAAATGCAAACTGTGCACTAATAGCGTCTCTTCCCTCTACACCCGGTACCAGTGATCCTGTGACCGTTTGGAGGAGCTGTAGGAGGCTGCTGCTGCTTATGCAGAGGAAGGCGACAAAATGCCGCTGAGCCCGCTCTGATGTAGCTCCACCCCCCGCTATGGCGCCGTAGCTACTAATAAGTTTTATACTGGCTATGTGTCCACAGGCTGTGTAACCTCACATAAATGGTTGGTACAACACACCTCCAGCCAGTCTCGCACAGGAGCACCTGCGGGTCCGCCCCAGGAGGGACCTGTATGCCTCACCCACGCTTCTGCCGCAAAATGAACCAGGGGGCCGGACCTTCAAGCTCCGTTGGGGGTTTGCGGCAGGCTGCAGCTGCGGCAGCTAAGGCGCAGTGCCCCGCTGACCAAAACAGCCCCTCAGGATGGTGGTCCTGCAGCGGAGAAGCGGCTCTGCACCTCATGAGGCCGGTGACCGTCGCCCCCCTAACTCCCACAGCACAGGCATGCTGTTGTCCAAACAGCATACCGAAATAAATAAAAGTTTAAATTAAATTGAAGAAAAACTCTGGAGCTTGCATCCTCTCCTGAGGGCACTTTTTTCTAAACTGCATATGGGAGGGGGCATAGAGGGGAGGAGCCAGCACATCCAGTTGAAGAAATTTAAAGTGCACTGGCTCCTTTGGACCCGTCTATACCCCATCGTACTAATCTGTCCCCAATATCCCTTATGGATGCTAGAGAAATGTTGTTTTGCAATCAATCTTGAATTAGTCCCTAAATTAGATACAGGAGAATAGAGGAAAATTAGGTTAAAGCAAGTATGCTACCTGGAAGTGGCAGCTATGCTAAGATAAAACTTAGAACATGTGAGTGCTATCGATGCAGGATGATTTAGGGGGTTATTCAGAGTTTTTAGCAAACCAAAAAAGTTAGCAATTGGGCAAGACCAAGTTGCACTGTAGTGTAACATGGCACAGAGAGATTTGGGTGGGGTGTGTTCAAACTGAAATCTAAACTGCATTATAAAAATGAAGCAGCCAGTATTTACCATGCACAGAAACAATATAACCAACCCAACTCTAAATCTCTCTGCATATGTTACATCCGCCCCAGCTGCAGTGTAACATGGTTTTGCCCAATTGCTAACTTTTTTCGTTTGCTAACAACTCTGAATGACCCTCTTAAGGTGGGTACACACTAATAGATATATCTGCAGATCAATTGATCTGCAGATATATCTATGTACGGATCGGGCAATGTGCTGTGCATACACACAGCCCGATCCGTCGGGGGACTGACGTCATGAACTGGGCGGTCACCGCCGGCCGCCGCAGCATGTGTACGGGCGGTCGGACGACCGCCCCGTACACACACAGCGACGCACCAATATATCGTTAGATTTATTGGCTGTCGGCTGTGCTGCGCGGCCGACGCGATACGTCTGTGAACGACGGAGTTCACAGACGTATCGCCTGTACACACTGGCCAACGGTCCCGCGATGTATCGGCCGTTCAAGAGAACGGCCGATACATCGACCAGTGTGTACGGGCCTTTAGTCTGTAACACACTAGAACATGTGTATCTGCAACGGCAGCTGTAGAACAGGTGACAGTCAGTGGTAAAAGCTTTGTACACAAATATCAGCAGGTAGCATTAGAGACTGCATGCAGAAGGCCATGGAACACCAAACTGTAGTTGGAGCACAGGTTATATTGCAGGTAGCAGAAAACACCCTGTTGTAAAATGAGCGCCGATTACTCGGGGAGACAGATGATGATTCTTTGCTGCAGAGTTGACAGCGCTGAGCATAGGGGAGAATCAATAACAGAAATAGGACCACTCTGAATAACACTGGAGAGAAACTGGAACAGATGCTGAAAGCTAAGGAACAGGGGGGGTCATTTCGAGTTGATCGTAGCTGTGCTAAATTTAGCACAGCTACTATCATCTTCCCTGACATGCGGGGGGACGCCCAGCACAGGGCTAGTCCACCCCGCATGTCAGTCCGGCTCCCCCTGCACAAATACAAAAGCATCGCACAGCGGGGATGCTTTTGTATTTCTGGAGTAACTCCCGGCCAGCGCAGCTCCTGCGGCTGGCCGCGAGTTGTTTGTCGCTGCCGCTGGCCGCAGCGGCTGCGTGAGACTTCACGCAGCTGCCCGCCCCCCCAATGGTCCGACCACGCCTGCGTTGGCCGGACCGCTCCCCCTAAACGGCGGCTTAACGCCGCCGTCCAGCCCCCTCCCGCCCCCTCCCGCCTCTGTCTCAGAGGCGATCGCTAGGCAACGACGACTGCCATGACTGTGCCGACCTGATCGCTGCGCTGCGACAAACTGCAGAGAGCGATCGGGTCGGAATGACCCCCAGAGAACCACTTCTGACACAGGAGACCAGGAATACCTTGAAGACTAGTTGTACTGGCAATGAGCAGGTGACCGATAGCGGTTTAAAAATGGAGCTACACAGGATTGGGCGCTGAAGTTGTGTAGCATACAGACTCTGTGAATAGCTGTAACAGTCTCAACAAACCTCAGGAAAGATGGCAGTGCCTATGCCGCACTGGACTGCAGCAACAGGGGCTCCTGAGATCACTGGCCAGCTATTGCATGCCAGCCACTAAATCAGCAGCGCCGGATGTGGTAAGAGGGTCAAAATACCCAACTTGTGACATGGCCAAGTCACTGTCCAAGGGGTAAATTGACTAAATGTCAGTTTGGCTACAATTCAAAACCAAAGGGCATTAACAGTGGCTTATTGTCTAAAGTGGCAGCACAGATGTGTCATCATACATGTTTGCTGCAGTCATGTCCAATGAAACTCTGCTATTGTTGAGCATCATTTTTGTATCTTAGTTGCAATGTGATGTGACTAGGACACACCAGGAGGCTGTGCTACTTAATTTGATATGTGACATTTGTGTGCAACTAAAAGGCAATATGCATCTCGGTAATTTACAAAACACTAAACACTGCAGTGTTAGGCCAATTTGTATCCAGTTTCAGGGCCGACCGCACAAATACAAATCAATACACCATTGACCTAACTTGGTTGGTTTTTCATATACACCTCATGGAACACGTGGATTTACCAAGAATTCGTATTTTCAATCACTGCCGAAATTACACAAACACTTACGCATAAGGATGGAATTCATACAGAAATAGAACTTTCAAATAGACCTGCTTTTGGTTGGTGTGTTTGGATAATCATGCTTCTCTGTGTAAATGTGTTAAAAACAGTTAAAAACCAGAAGAAAAAAAACTGCTTAGGGTCCCCTCTCCTAAGCATAACCAGCCCCTGGCTCTTTAAGCTGGTTCTGGTTATACAAAATGCCTGGGGAAAAATGCATAGGGGTCCCCCGTATTTTAATAATCAGCACCAGGCTCTTGAAAAGGTCCTGGTTCCAAAATTATAGGGGGAAAAGGACAGGATCCGGTCTGAAGATCGACAGTGTCTAGGTCGACAATGTTTAGGTCGACAGTCACTAGGTCAACAGGATCAGAAGGTCAGCAGGGTCAGAAGGTCGACATGTTCTAGGACGACAGGTCAAAAGGTCGACATGAGGTTGTTGTTGTTTTTTCACTTTTTCATACTTAACGATCCACGTGGACTACGATTGGAACGGTAATCTGTGCTGAGCAAAGCGGTAGCGGAGCGAGGCACCTTGCCCGAAGTATGGCAAGCAAAGTGAGCCATGCGATGGGACACGGTGCACTAATTGGGGTTCCCGGTCACTCTACATAGACAATGACACAAAACCCGCCATAAAAAACTCATGTCGAACTTTTGACTTGTCAACCCCTTCTGACCCTGTCGACCCCTTCTGACCCTGTCGACCTAGTGACTGTCGACCTATAGTAGTCGACCTAAATATTGTCGACCTAGACACTGTCGATCTAATGATCCACACCCGAAAAGGACATAGGGGTCCCCCGTATTTTTAAAACCAGCACCGGGCTCCCCTGGTGAAGATAATGCCACAGGTGGGGACACATTTATACAGGTCCCTGCATCCGTGGCATTACCCCCTAACTATTCAGCCCTGGCCGGGGTTCCCTGGAGTGGGGACCCCCACAATAAAGGGGTCCCCCCCTTCCAGGCACCCAAAGGCCAGGGTTGAAGCCCGAGGCTGTCCCCAGCACCTGTTGCCAGTGGGTGCCAGACAGATAGCCTTTAAGTAAAAATAGGATTTTAATTACCTACCGGTAAATCCTTTTCTCGTAGTCCGTAGAGGATGCTGGGGTCCATTTTAGTACCATGGGGTATAGACGGTTCCACAGGAGACTTCGTCACTTTAAGACTTTTCAACAGTGTGAACTGGCTCCTCCCTCTATGCCCCTCCTCCAGACCTCAGTACAGGAACTGTGCCCGAGTAGACGGACAACTTCGAGAGAAGAATTTACATTAAACTAGGGGCGAGATTCACATCAGCTCACACCATACCAAAAACATGTCGCCTAACATGGCCTTTAACATAACCCATGCTAATGTGCATGCATAACGTAACAGCAACTGCTGTAAAACATCTTGACACATGACAACCTGTGTAAAAAGACAAAACGTAATTTGCAGGAACAATGAGCACTGGGCGGGCGCCCAGTATCCTCTACGGACTACGAGAAAAGGATTTACCAGTAGGCAATTAAAAGCCTATTTTCTCTTACATACTAGAGGATGCTGGGGTCCATTTTTGTACCATGGGGATATACCAAAGCTCCCAGTACGGGCGGGAAAGTGCTAATGTTCCTGCAGAACTGACTGACCAAACTGAAGTTCGTCAGCAGCCAAGGTGTCAAACCTGTCAAACTTGGCAAACGTGTTTGCCCCTGACCAAGTAGCTGTTGGGCACATTTGCAACGCCGAGACACCCTGGGCAGCCGCCCAGGAAGAACCCACTTTCCTTGTAGAGTGGGCCTTTACCGAACTCGTAACGGCAATCCTGCCGTGGAATAAGCGTGCTGAATGGTAGCTCTGGTCCAGCGCGCAATAGTCTGCTTAGAAGCAGGACCCCCAATCTTGTTGGGGTCATAGAGGACAAACAAAGATTCTGTTTTCCTTATCCGAGCGGTTCTTGCAACATAAGTCCTCAACGCTCTGATGACATCCAAGGACTTTGAAACGGCTGAGGTGTCAGAAGTCCCTGGCACCACCACAGGTTGGTTGATATGGAAATAAGACACAACCTTTGGAAGAAAATGCTGACGCGTCCGCAGTTCAGCTCTATTTTCATGAAAAATCAAATAAGGACTCTTGTGTGACAGAGCCCCTAACTCAGACACTCGTCTGCCTGAGGCCAAGGCCAACAGCATGACCACTTTCCAAGTGAGAAACTTCAACTCTACCTCTTGTAGAGGCTCAAACCAGTCCGATTTAAGGAACTGCAACACCACATTAAGATCCCATGGCGCCGCAGGGGGCACAAAGGGAGGTTGGATGCGCAGAAACCCCTTCACGAACGTCTGGACCTCAGGAAGGGACGCCAACTGTTTCTGAAAGAAAATGGACAAGGCCGAAATTTGGACCTTGATAGACCCTAATCTCAAGCCAGCATCCATACCCGCCTGTAGAAATAGGAGAAGACGTCCTAATTTAGACTCCACCGCAGGAGACTTCTTGGATTCACACCAAGATACATATTTTCTCCAAATACGATGGTAATGTTTGGACGTTACCCCTTTCCTGGCCAGAATAAGTGTGGGAATGACTTCATTGGGAATACCCTCACGGGCTAGGATCTGGCGCTCAACAGCCATGCCGTCAAACGCAGCCGCGGTAAGTCTTGATAAACAAACGACCCCTGCTGAAGCAGGTCCTTGCGAAGAGGAAGAGGCTGAGGATCTTCCAGTAATAGCTCCTGAAGATCTGGATACCAAGCCCTCCTTGGCCAGTCTGGAGCAATGAGCATTGCTCGAACCATTGTTCTTCTGATGATCTTGAGAACTTTTGGTATTAGTGGAAGTGGAGGGAACAGATACACCGACTGAAACACCCACTGGGTCACCCGTGCATCCACTGCTATTGCTTGTGGGTCTCTCGACTTGGAACAATATTTCTGAAGCTTCTTGTTGAGACTTGATGCCATCATATCTACTTGAGGAATGCCCCAACGATCTGCTACCTCTGCAAAGACTTCTGGGTGGAGGCCTCATTCTCCTGGATGGAGATCGTGTCTGCTGAGGAAGTCTGCTTCCCAGTTGTCCACTCCCGGAATGAATATTGCCGACAGAGCTTTTGCATGTCTTTCTGCCCAGAGGAGTATCTTTGTCACCTCTGCCATTGCCGCTCTGCTTTTTGTTCCGCCCTGGCGGTTTATGTAAGCTACTGCCGTTACATTGTCTGACTGGATCTGTATGGGACGACCTTGAAGAAGGTGTGCCGCTTGATGAAGGCTGTTGTACACAGCTCTCAATTCCAGAATGTTTATGTGAAGGAGTACTTCTTGACTTGACCATCGTCCTTGGAAGCTTTGCGTGACTGCTCCCCAACCTCGGAGGCTTGCATCTGTGGTCACCAGGATCTAAGTCTGAATCCCGAACCTGCGTCCCTCCAGGAGGTGAGAACTTTGAAGCCACCACAAGAGTGAAATACTGGCTTTTGTTGACAGGATTATCCTCCGGTGTATGTGTAGGTGCAATCTGGACCACTTGTCCAGTAGGTCCCATTGGAAAACCCTGGCATGGAATCGGCCAAAGTGTAGAGCCTCATAGGCCGCTACCATCTTCCCCAGCAGGTGGATGCACTGATGAATCGATACGCGTGCTGGTTTTAAAACTTGTTTGACCATGCTCTGGATCTCCAGAGCCTTTTCCACCTGTAGGAATACTTTCTGTGCTTCCGTGTCCAATATCATTCCCAGAAATGATAACCTCATTGTGGGTTCCAATTGTGATTTTGGAAGGTTTATGATCCAACCGTGCTGTTGAAGCACCGTCAGGGAAAGTGCAATGTTCTCCACTAGTTTTTCCCTGGATCTCGCTTTTATGAGGAGATCGTCCAAGTATGGGATGACTTTGACTCCTTTCTTGCGAAGAAGAACCATCATCTCCGCCATCACCTTGGTGAATATTCTCGGAGCCGTGGAGAGCCCGAAAGGTAATGTTTGGAACTGGTAGTGGCAGTCCTGCACCGCAAACCTCAGGTATGCCTGATGCGGCGGGTAGATAGGAACATGTAAATAAGCATCTTTGATGTCCAGCTGGAGATCACCGCTCTCAGGGATTCCATCTTGAATTTGAACCTTTTCAAATAAAGGTTCAGAGTCTTTAGGTTTAAAATCGGTCTGACCAAGCCATCCGGTTTCGGCACTACAAACAGGCTTGAATAAAATCCTTTTTCCTGTTGTGACACAGGAACTAAGGAAATTACAGTGTCTTGACATAATTTCTGTATTGCGTTCAGCACTTTTGCTCTGTCCTGAACAGAAGCTGGTAAGGCTGATTTGAAAAATTGGCATGGGGGAAGGTCCTGAAATTCCATTTTGTACCCTTGGGATACTATCTGCAATACCCAAGGATCCAGATCTGAGTGAACCCAGACCTGGCTGAAAGACAGTAGACGTGCCCCCACCCGATCGTACTCCCGCAGGGGAGCCCCAGCGTCATGCTGATGTTTTAGCAGAAGTAGCTGTTGACTTCTGCTCCTGCGAGCCTGATGGTGGTGTAGATTTTTTACCTCTTCCTCGACCTCTTCCTGCGAAGAAGGGGGTACCCTTTGCCTTTTTGGACTTGTTGGGTCGAAAGGATTGCATTGTATGAGAATGAAATCCTTTCCTAGGTGGAGCAGCTGCGGAAGGCAGAAATGCTGACTTGCCTGATGTAGTTGTTGAAATCATGACATCCAGCTTGTCTCCAAAGAGGGCTTCTCCATTGTAAGGAAGTGCCTCAATATTCTTTTTTTATTCCGCTTCAGCATTCCATTGGCGGATCCACAGCGCCCTGCGGGCTGAAATCGGCATAGCGGAGGATCTTGAACTCAGCAACCCAATATCCTTCATAGCTTCAACTAAATAACCTGCAGCATCTTTGATATGGCCGAGAGTTAGGACTATTTCATCCCTGTCAACTGTGTCTAAGTGAACAAGCAAGTTGTCAGACCATTTTTCCTCAGCGTTACCTACCCACGCACAAGCAATGGTGGGCCTGAGCACCATTCCGTTAGCCGTATATATGAATTTTAGGGTTGTTTCTAATTTATGGTCAGCTGGATCTTTTAAAGAGGCTGAACCAGGGGCAGGCAAAACTACTTTCTTAGACAGCCGAGACACTCAGGTGTCTATCATTGGGGGTGTCTCCCATTTGTGCCTTTCTTCCTCAGGGAAAGGGTACGCTATACGTATCCTTCTGGGAAGGGTACATTTCTTTTCAGGGTTGGCCCAGGATTCTTCAAAGAACGCATTCAAATCCTTTGAAGGAGGAAAAGTCACAACCTGCTTTTTATTTAATTTAAAATAATCCTTCTCCTCTGGGACCAGTGTTGTTTCAGGAAACTCCAACACTTCCTTTATAGCAACTATCATACATTGTATGCTTTTGGCTAATTTGGGGTCTACCCCTCTCAAATCCCCAGTGTTGACGTCAGAGTCGGAATCTGTGTCTGTGTCCCCTTGCATTATCTGGGCCAGAAACCTTTTCTGGGAACTGGATGGTACCCGAATGGATGATATGGAGGGGTCAGTAAACAGTGCATCCTCCACAGACTGCCTCCAATATTTAGTCTGTTGTTCAGACTCAGAGAATTTCTTTGCAAGCATTGACATATTCTTTTGCAACATTCTCACCCACTCCGGCTCCTTCTGAGAGGGAAGGGCCACCACATTACCCTCTTGTGCATCTAAAATGGGTTCTTCCTAGGAAGAACACTCCCCAATGTCTGACATGTTACACACTTGTACACACACACACACACACACACACACACACACCTATCACACAGGGGAGCTATTGGGGACAGACCCACACTAAAGTCTGTCAGAGACACAGAGGGATTTGCCAGTCCACACACTGCACCTTATTGTGAATTGTGGAAATATTACCCACAAACAGCGCATATACCAATAATAGGCCCACAGACCTAATTATAATAAACACTCTCTGCCCCTTCTATAAAACCCTGTTCTTGTATCAGCATTGTCATGAGGAGAAACAGCGTTCAGGAGCTTCACACTGGAGTTTCTGCAGGAGAAAATGGCACCCAGAGAGTCATCTGGCAAGTCTGAGGAGAAGCCCCGCCCTTCAGCCTCAGCAATGTAATTTTTATACTGGCTGGGGATGTCACATCAGCGGCTGTACATGTATGTACCCTTTTTGCCAGTGAGAGTAAGGTTTTAAAACATGCCCTCAGAGCATGCCCCCCCCCCCCGCGCGCGCTCTGCACCCTTGTGCTGAGAGACATGGCGCGCAGCGTGCGTGTGTACCTGTATGCCGCCAACGATGACCAGAGGATCCTCTCTCTGCAGGACTCCGGTAATACAGTATACTCACCAGCCTTCTGACTTCTGGCTCTGTTAGGGTGTGGCGGCAGTGCTGTGGGAGTGAATGCTGGCCAGGCTTGGGCTGTGTTCAGTACCCTTCAGGAGCTAATGGTGTCAGCGGAAGCAGAACCATTAACTAATTGAGAAGTTGGCTCCTACACCCCCCCCCCCCCCCCCCCACCAAGTCCCACGAAGCAGGGAAGCTGTAGCCAGCAGCTTCCCTGTAAAATAAAAAACCTAAGAAAGTCTTTTTCCAGCAAAGCTCTGTAGAGCTCCACTAGTGTGCATCCAGTCTCCTGGGCACATTTTCTAAACTGAGGTCTGGAGGAGGGGCATAGAGGGAGGAGCCAGTTCACACTGTTGAAAAGTCTTAAAGTGCCGAAAGCTCCTGCGGAACCGTCTATACCCCATGGCACTAAAATGGACCCCAGCATCCTCTAGGACGTAAGAGAAACTCAGATAAAATATTGTCTTTTACAGTAGAATTATAGGTCCCAGCAAGCCTCCCCCTCATGCTGGTACTTGAAGAACCACAAGTAGCAGCATGTGGGCTTTAAAGGGCCAGCTGGTTCTTCCTGTAGTTCTACTGTAAAATAAATATTACAATAAATACAAGACACGCACATCTTAGGCAGTAAAACTTTATTAAAACATACTTACAAACTCACACTTACATATACATATACTTACCTACATCCAACATAGCTAATCGCGTTCACGTCTCCATGTAGAAATCCATAGGTCACCTGTAAAAAAAAAAAATACTTACCTATTTCCAGTTTATATCGGTCCATAAAGGAATCCACAGGATTAAAATATAACAAAACGCAAAACTCCCATACCAGAACGGACAAGTACAAGTGTATGTTTTCACATACACTTGTACTATGCGACTGCTGTGCTGACACATGACTATTATCACTAGAGGAACCCGGCAGTTAATCAGGCACTAGAGGAACCCGGCAGTTAATCAGGAACTGCTGCCATAGCAACAGCTTCCCAACTGGCTTTGCACATCCAGGGCTCAGTATATCATACAGCCTTGAAAAAGGGACTTTGATGTCCCGAAACGCGTCAGCACCTGCTTTCCAGTACTTTCCTGTGCTTCTGGACATCCTTGACTGTGAAAGGGACCACTGGGGAACACGCCTGACGGAGCCACATGCAGGGTATTGTTCCCGGGAAATACCTTGCATTCATAACACTTGCGGCTCCGATTATCATCTTGGTAGGACTCTGTTTCCCATGTTGGGTTGTTTTTGTCTCACTTTTAATCATTGTGTAGTATTAAAATTCATATTTTATTCACATCAAGCCGGTACATTACATTTTATTGAGAAAATAGAAGTTCCTGCAAAAAGTGTAGCATTGGATTAGCGCTAAGTGGGAGGAGTCACTTTAACAATTTTTGTGCATCTCAGCATATCACTGTTTGCCCATAGGAATGAAAGGAGCCGCTCGGCTCCATTCATTCCTATGCTTTTAACCGCTTAATTGGATAAACCATAAGGGTCATCCCCAATTAACCTTGTATATGTGGTAAGCAATAAATGTACAGGCGCTAACTCTAAAGAATGGAAGATAGAGACTTCCCTTAATTCCTATATATCAAGGCGATGTACAGTCCTTCCAAGGTCCTATCCCAGGCGGATCTTCTACCGGATTAGACTCCGATGTTCCACGAGTTCATATGGAAAGGAAAAAAGAACCATATAGTGTAGTACGCAAAGGCAACGGATAATGAGTATAGAGTAGAATGCCTCGTGCCTCCTCCCAAAATGACACCCGAACAGTGGTGTAAAAGACAGAATAAATGGCTCAATTACCGGATTGTGGACTCGAAAAAAAGTATTGCCACTATCCTTTCAATTGGTCCAAGTGTTAACTCCACAAAGCCCAAATCTAGTGGTTCTCAGTGCCTCAGACCTCTTCCCCAAACATCTCCATACATGTAGCACAATGATGACAAGATTAGCTTAATTACCAGACTCTCAAGATTAGCAAATAGAGACGGGCAGCCAACAAAAAGCGCACATTAGGACACTCCAACACCAATTAACCTTGTGGTTAGAGGGGGAAACCACAAGGTCAATTGGGGATGACCCCTGTGGTTTATCCAATTAAGCAGTTCCAACCATAGGAATGAATGGAACCGAGCATGTCCATTCATTCCTATGGGCAAACAGTGATTGGCTTTACTCTCCCAGGGCTCAGCCTATCAGGAAGCTGTTGCTATGGAAGTGGCTCCTGATTAGCTGCTGGGTTCCTCTAGTGATATTAGTCACGTGGAGTGCCGACAGTCACATAGTACAAGTGTATGTGTAACATACACTTGCACTTGTCCGTTCTGGTCTGGGAGTTTTGCGTTTCGTTATTTTTTTGAGAAATGCAAAAAAGCAGTGGCCTGCAGCATTTTTCCATGCAAAGTTCTGTTGTGCTTCGTATACAGGGCCTAATTCATATTTGTATGCACATGTAATTGTAATTTCTAGCCTACGGAACTGGTAATGTTAGCAAGTGAATCTGCCACCCAGAAAAGAAGACAGATGCCAACTAGAGCTATCGCAAACTCATTTGTAATTGCGTACACATTTTCAGCCCATACGCAAAAACGAGGAACAGCAGTTTTGACCTAAGGCTACGCAGACTGGATATGGCAGTAGCGAAGCAGACGCCATGTTTTTGTACATACAAGCTCACAGCTGATGGCAGATACACACTGAAAATGGTAATGACAAGCATGTGTTTTTGGAACCAGTCCACCTTAACACCTCTAAACTGTCACTTCCTGTCAATCACTTTTTTATGAAATCGTCATTGCAAATGGATCGCATCGGCAACTTGATGCATGCACAGTGCAATCACAGCACTTGTAACCTGCCGATAATCGCTCAGTTGCGTGAACATCGCCACGTGTACAAACATGAATTAGGCCCATATTATGCTAATGTCAATGCTGCAGTGGGAAGATTTATTAATGTCAGTGGAGGGGGCCTTCAAAATGTTGTAAGGGTCCACAAAGTTCTTGTTATGCCCCTGCAACTAGTTGAGCAACACTCCCATAACATGCTGATAAGTCAGACCATCTGCGTGAGTTTGAAAAACCACCTCCCAGTCACCACCCAGCACTTTTCCAAGATACTTTGGGTACCACGTCTATCAAGCGTTCCTGCACTTCTGTGTATACACACCAAATGTTGCATGCACTGTGTGACTCACACATACCTCTCAACTGTCCCGATTTCAGCGGGACAGTCCCGCTAATTGGACACTGTCCCGCTGTCCTTCCCGCGGGTCGCAGTGTCCTGCAGGTGGGGGGGGGAAACAGTTGGGAGAGGTAGTAATCACCGCTGCTACGGCATCTGTCAGCACAAGGAGGGGAACTGGGGGCTGTCCAGCAGCTCCTGGAGCGCTGGACACGCCCCCAAAATGATGAAACCGGTGGTCGCTGCAATAGGCCATGCCCCCTTATTGTGAGCCCGCCCCTCTACTCGAAGTTCCGTCCCTTTTTAAGACGCGGTCGCGCCTTCTGCGCAGCATGTCCCGGTTCTCAAGGGACAGAAGTTGGGAGATATGCTTACATGCCTGCACAGCTGGGAAACACTGACCATTTGCATGAATATTGGCATTGTGTGCAACTTAGAATAAGGCATTAATGTCATAATCCATGAATAAATGAAAATGAGCATAAATATGATTTATTTTTAGATTTTGCTATTTTGCCAACTTAACCTCCCTCAGGAGACGTTAAACATGAAGCTGGTCTGGAACCAGCTGACCATTGTACTTGTTCCATCTTACGGGTCACAGTGTACAGTACTGAAAATAGAAACCAACTATATTTACAGCAAACTTTATCAAAACACATGTTGTTTTAATAATGGTCCTAGCACTGGCTGAAATCATCTAAATGTACTTATGGAGAACATGCACCCATCGGAAATGTGTAATGAATATTATCTTACTACTGTAAGCTCTGTCTGGGAGTCTAGGGCCTGATGCAGAGATGGATGCCATGCAGCAGATGGTGTGAAAATATGTCAATGCTGCTGCAGCAGTCTTGTGTAAATAGGCAGCTCCTGTGCCGGCTTCTGTGATCCGCTGCTGTGTCTGAGGTCACAGCATCAGATCATCTGCATGACCATTGGTCATCTGAGTAACTCTGTGGTTAGCCAGTGAATCTGCATCCAAGAACACAGCCATTGGCTTCAGCACGCCCAGAAAACGAGGGCAACATGACCCTGTTTTCTCCAATGCTTGTTGCCGCCCCTGCTATGCTCCCAAATGGCTGCGGCTTGGGGACACTACATGTAATCTTGTAGAATAAGATCTGCACATGCATAGTGTGACATCTGCGCATGCACAGACTTCTCACCATCAGAGTTGTATGCAAAGTATCGGTTTTATGTACAACTCTGAATTGGGCCAATGGTGTAATAAAAATGCTCACTGTATCCAAATGAAGAGTAATCAGTAAACACTAAAGGGATTGGAGGACAAATTCTCCCTGGCAAATGTCTGTTATGTGAAAGATCTGGAAATCGATTGCTCAGATGCTGACCAGGAAAGAAACCCCCACCTCCTCTTCTGCCCTGCACAACTTACATTGGGGCGGATGTATTAACCTGGAGAAGTCATAAGCACCAGCCAATCAGATCCTAACTGTTAATTTACATATTGGAGCTCATTGGCTGGTGCCTTTATCACCTTGCACATATCACTGGTTTATCACTTCCTTATGCCTTCTCCAGGTTAATACATCTGCCCCATTATCTGTTCAAACCTACCAGCCAGTGGCGTAACTACAGAGGGTGCAAGGGCAGACCCTCCAACATGACCCGCCCCACTAGGTACAAAATGCTCTGTTTCTGGACTTCCCTCTTAATTTATTATTGCCATCACCTGTGAAGAAACAGCTTTCTTATCATTTAACTAGTTCAACACAGGTGATGGCAATAATAAATTAAGAGGGAAGTCCAGAAACAGAGCATTTTGTACCTAGTGGGGCGGGTCATGTTGGAGGGTCTGCAAGGGGTGCACTTGCTATGGGGCCTAGCTGCTTAGTGGGCCCAATGGCCCAGCAAGCCACTCACTGCAGCATGCTGGGCGGCCTTGCCCTCGATGGGCAGCCCCCAGCATGCAAACAAAATGATTGCAAATTCTGCTAATCACCAGAATTTGCAATCCTTACTGAATTAGGCCCTAAGTGCCGTGGGTGGCAGCAGTGTGGAATGGGGGGCCATAAGATTTAACAGAATATTTCGCTAGTCGCTGCTGGCTCTGAGCAGTGTCTAAATGCAAGGGTGGCAGATTTGGGGGCACTGACCTAATCTCTGCCATGCCCAATGGACACGCCCCTCCCGACATACAGGAAGTGTCGCAGTGAGCTCAGAGCCCTACCAAAGTTTTAATGGTGCGGAAACCAGGGAAGAATTCTGTCTGGGACTGGCTACTGACGGTGTACATTAATGGGCACTGAGTGCAGGTGCCCTCTCTGACCCTGGCTGGGTAGGCTGCTCGCTGCCTTCCTGCGTGAGTATGCCTGTGGGGTCCTCTATGCCCTGATCTTCCCATATAGACCCCAGGATTCCCCGGCTGTGATAAAGCCTGATGCCGCTGTGATTATGCTCCCTGATTTATCCTATTACTATTGCCATGATGATGACATGGTGGGTGATGCAGACTTGGCGTTAGTCAGGGTATAGTGGCCCCTGCTGTACATTACACAGGTATAGTGATTTATGGGGGTCATTCAGACCTGATCGCTGCTGTGCGTTTTCGCTCAGCAGCTATCAGGTATGAACTGCGCATGCGTATGCACCGCAATGCGCAGGTGCAAGGTCCCCCCAGCGACGGGGAGTGCACGACAGCGACGGGATGGCCGAAGAAAGTGATTGCACTGGCGATCGCAAGAAGATTGACAGGAAGATGCCGTTTGTGGATGTCAACTGACCGATTCCTAGCAGTGTCCAGAGAAACAAAGGCGTATCCAGTCGTTTAAAGGGAGGGTTCCTGACGTCAGCTCCGGGCCGGATTATTGCACTGGAAGAGTAAGTCCTGAGCTGTGCAGAGACTGCACAAACTTTTGTTTGTGCAGCTCTCTGCACATGCATTCGCACCCCTGCACAGCGATTACCCCCTCCCCCTGTAGGCGGCAACTACCTGGTCGCAGCAGCGCAAAAAATAGCCCATACGCCCATTCACCTTTCTGTCTGTCTTGTTCATTTTTACATATAAACTTTTTTTTCTTTTTTTTTTACTTTTTTTGCTCAGTAAAGTGTGTATGAGCGATTTGTGTGGCCCTCCTGTGTTAACAGCTTTGTGTTCATGGTGTATATTACAAGGAGATATATGGTAAGACTTACTATTGTTAAATCTCTTTCTGAGAGGTACACTAGATTCCACAGGGAATAACATCGGGGTGTAGAGTTGGATCTTGATCCGAGGCACCAACAAGCTAAAGCTTTGACTGTTCCTAGGATGCACTGCACCGCCTCCTCATATCGCCACCTCCAGGCATTGGAGCTCAGTTTTGTTAACCAGTCCAATGCAGTAGCAGGTAAAAGAGACGACAGTAGTTAGTAGCCACAGACAACCACATTCTCACGACAGGAGAAGGTACCAGCGGCAAATGCCATACAAATCCAAAGAAGCTAAGTGCGTCAGGGTGGGCGCCCTGTGGAATCCAGTGTACCTCGCAGAAAGAGATTTAACAATGGTAAGTCTTACCATAAATCTCCTTTTCTGCAGCGGGATACACTGGTATTCCACAGGGAATAACATCGGGGATGTCTTAAAGCAGTTCCTCATGGGAGGGGACGCACTACAGGCACAAGAACTCGGCGTCCAAACAAAGCATCCTGGGAGGCGGAAGTATCAAAGGCATAGAACCTGATCAACGTGTTCACTGGGGACCACGTAGCCGCCTTTCACAATTGTTCTAGGGACGCGCCACGGCGGGCCGCCCAAGAAGGTCCAACAGAAAGAGTAGAATGGGAATTGATAGTAGCAGGAGCTGGAAGTCCAGCCTGTACATAAGCTTGTGCAATCACCATTCTAATCCATCTGGCCAAGGTCTGCTTATTCGCAGGCCAGCCACGTTTGTGAAAACCAAAAAGGACAAAGAGAGAATCAGATCTCCTAAGGGAGGCGGGTTCTCTTCACATATATATAGAGAGCCCGTACCACATCCAAAGACCGTTCTTTGGAGGACAAACCAGGAGAGATAAAGGCCAGAACCACAATCTCTTGGTTAAGGTGGAAAGACGACATCACCTTAGGCAGATAACCAGGGCGAGTTCTAAGAACCGCACGGTCACGGTGAAAAATCAGAAAGGGTGACTGACAGGATAAGGCACCCAAGTCTGAAACCCTTCTAGCAGAGGCAATAGCCAGCAAAAATAAGACCTTAAGTGTAAGCCATTTAAGGTCCACAAACTCAAGAGGTTCAAATGGAGACTCTTGTAGGGCATCCAGAACAACCGACAAATCCCAAAGAGCCACAGGAGGGACATAGGGAGGTTGAATCTGTAAAACGCCCTGAGTGAAAGCATGAATGTCAGGCAGAGTCGCAATTTTTCTCTGAAACCATACCGACAAGGCTGAAATATGGCCCTTGAGGGAGGCCAGACGAAGGCCTAAGTCCAGCCCTGTTGCAGAAAAGCCAAAAATTGGCAGTATTGAACTTGTACGCATCATAATTCTTTGCCGCACACCAAGTGAAGTAAGAATTCCAGACCCTATAATAAATCCGAGCCGAAGCCGGTTTACGGGCTTTCAACATAGTTTGAATGACCGCCTCAGAAAATCCCTTGGCCCTCAGAACTGAAGCTTCAAGAGCCACACCGTCAAAGCCAGTCAGGCCAGATCCTGGTAGACACAAGGGCCCTGAACGAGGAAGTCTGAGCGTTGCGGAAGTAAGAGAGAACGCTCTATCGAGAGACCATGCAGGTCTGAGAACCAATGCCGTCTGGGCCTTGCTGGAGCGATTAGAAGTAGTAATCCTCCTTCTTGATTGAACTTCCTTATTACCCTGGGCAGGAGTGACACCAGAGGGAACACGTATGGCAGCCGAAAGTTCCATGGAATTGCCAGTGCATCCACGAACGCTGCTTGAGGATCCCTTGTCCTTGATCCGAAGACCGGAACCTTGTGATTGTTTCGAGACGCCATCAGGTCTATATCTGGTAGGCCCCACTTGTCCACTAGGAGTTGAAAGACTTCCGGATGAAGGCTCCACTCTCCGGCGTGTACGTCCTGACGACTGAGTTAGTCCACTTCCCAGTTAAGGACCCCCAGAATGAACACTGCGGATATGGCTGGCAGTTGGCGTTCTGCCCATAGAAGAATCTTTGACACTTCCATTATTGCCATGCAACTTTGAGTGCCGCCTTGATGATTTATGTACGCCACCGTGGTGGCGTTGTCCGACTGTACTTGAACAGGCCTGTTCTGTACCAGAGGCAGGGCCAGTTTCAGAGCACTGAACACTGCCCGCAACTCCAGAATGTTTATCGGAAGGAGAGATTCCTCCCTGGTCCACCGACCCTGAAGAGAGTGTTGCTCCAACACCACGCCCCAACCCCGCAGACTGGCATCCGTCGTTAGGAGGACCCAGTTGGGGATCCAGAAGGGACAACCCCTGCTCAATTGTTGGCCCTGGAACCACCAGCTCGGAGACAGATGAACTTCCAGAGTCAAGGAAATCATGTGAGACCTGATCTGGTGAGGCAGGCCATCCCACTTGGAAAGGATTAACCGCTGCAGAGGGCGAGAATGATATTGAGCGTACTCTACCATGTCGAAAGCTGACATCATGAGGCCTAGTACTTGCATCACCGAGTGTGTCAACACACAAGGACGAGAGAGGAAGCATTGTATCCTGTCCTGAAGCTTCAGGACCTTCTCCGGAGATAAGAACAACCGTTGGTTGTGTGTGTCAAGTAATGCCCCCAGGTGTACCATGCTCTGAACCAGCGATGATTTCTTCCAGTTGATGAGCCACCCGTGGGCTTGCAGGAAGAGGGGAGTTTGCCAGGATCACAAGTCATCCAGATACGGCAGGATCCTGATACCCTGACGGTGAAGAAGGGCTGTCATGACCGCCATGACCCTGGTGAAGAATCGCGGAGCCGTGATCAGTTCAAAAGGCAAGGCCTGGAATTGATAATGTAGGTTGCTAATAGCAAACCGCAGATATTGCAGATGCGACATGGCAATAGGTATATGTAGGTAAGCATCCTGTATGCCCAGGGATACCATATAGTCCTTGGGCTCCAAGGCCAGAATAATACAGCGAAGAGTTTCCATACGGAATTTGGATACCATCACAAATTTGTTCAAAGACTTGAGGTTGAGAATGGGCCTTGAGGGTCCATTCAGTTACGGAACTAGGAACAGTGTTGAATAGTACCCCCTGCCTCTTTGAGCCAGAGGCACCGGCACTATCACTCCTGTGTCCAGGAGGGATTGTAATACCAATTGTAGAGTTTTTGCTTTCAACGGATCCTAAGGGATATTTGTCAATCAAAACTGGCGAGGGGGATGTTTCTTGATAGAGATGGCGTATCCGTGAGTGACAACTTCCCTTACCCAGGCGTCTTAAGTGGTCTGTAACCATACCTGGGCGAACTGCAGAAGTCGGCCTCTCACCCTGGGGTCCCCCAGGGGGAGGCCCGCCCCGTCATGCAGCAGGCTTGTCTGGTTTGGTAGCAGGCTGACGGGCAGCCCAGGAACGTTTAGGTTTGGGCTTAGTGGTTTTAGAAGTGCGAGCCTGTTTCGGGTACGCCTGAGCCTTTGCTTTACTTGGAGGTCAAAAGGAACGAAAGGTGGTACTCTTAGCCTTCGGAGCCGAAGGATTAGTACTCAGCAGACATGCAGTTTTAGCAGATAAGAAACAAATAAATAATTCCAGCGCGTCAAAACCACCTAATTCATACAATATGGGTCATATGGATTGAACTTATGCTGCTCTCAACCGGACAGTACTGACCTATCCACATAAAAACGTATTACAGAAGATAACAATTAATTATCAGAGAGCGCATATAGCTATTTAGCTCAAATTTATTATATATATAAAATAACACACATATATACTAATTGATACAAATAAATATAAATATAAACTCATATACACATATAAATAAAAAATCAATAAAAATCAATAAAAATGCCCCCTGCTGCAGCGGATACCTGGACGTTATTCTTATGTCCAGATTTGTAGTTGGTACAATTTTATTAATAGGAAAAGAGTCCTGAACGGTATACCGTCTAATATAGGAACACTTTGTTGCCTGTTGTTTTTAACAGCTGTAGATGTTTTGTACTTGTTTAAAAGGTCTCCTTATATATCTAAAAGCACCAGCTTCCCACTCCGTAAATTAATGCAGCTGAACGGCCAAGAATTTCAAGTGCTTATACTCCGGTATCTGTGTCAAATAGACCTTTTCATTCATTCCCACTGTGCTGATGGGCCATGATTGCAAATGTCCACTTTATACTCACAACCAGGAGTATATCCTTTAGGTATCCGTGGACGGCCCCCGTTGCAGATCTCAGTCACAGTTGCAGGGAAACACCTTTGGCGAGGTGTACCGGAGAGTCACCACAGTCGACCAGCATGCAGACGGAAACGGCACCAAGGGATATTGCTTGCTCGTAAGCCGCTGATAACAGGAGGGACACTGATCTGAAGTAAGCCCCGGGCTTACTTCAGATCAGTGTCCCTCCTGTTATCAGCGGCTTACGAGCAAGCAATATCCCTTGGTGCCGTTTCCGTCTGCATGCTGGTCGACTGTGGTGACTCTCCGGTACACCTCGCCAAAGGTGTTTCCCTGCAACTGTGACTGAGATCTGCAACGGGGGCCGTCCACGGATACCTAAAGGATATACTCCTGGTTGTGAGTATAAAGTGGACATTTGCAATCATGGCCCATCAGCACAGTGGGAATGAATGAAAAGGTCTATTTGACACAGATACCGGAGTATAAGCACTTGAAATTCTTGGCCGTTCAGCTGCATTAATTTACGGAGTGGGAAGCTGGTGCTTTTAGATATATAAGGAGACCTTTTAAACAAGTACAAAACATCTACAGCTGTTAAAAACAACAGGCAACAAAGTGTTCCTATATTAGACGGTATACCGTTCAGGACTCTTTTCCTATTAATAAAATTGTACCAACTACAAATCTGGACATAAGAATAACGTCCAGGTATCCGCTGCAGCAGGGGGCATTTTTATTGATTTTTATTGATTTTTTATTTATATGTGTATATGAGTTTATATTTATATTTATTTGTATCAATTAGTATATATGTGTGTTATTTTATATATATAATAAATTTGAGCTAAATAGCTATATGCGCTCTCTGATAATTAATTGTTATCTTCTGTAATAAGTTTTAGCAGATGCTAAGTCAGCAACAATCTTGTTCAGATTTTCCCCAAAAAGGATGTTTCCCTTAAAAGGAATCACCTCCAAGGTCTCTTTAGAGTCCAGATACACAGACCAGGACCACAACCACAGAATCCGGCGAGCCAGAATGGACGTAGTAGACGCTTTGGCTGCCAGCACACCGGCATTAGAGGCCGCCTCCTGAATGTAATGAGAGGCTGTGGTAATATATGAAGACACTGTCTGGCATTATCAAAAAAATTAGGAGGTAGCTCCGCTTCAACTTCTTGAACCCAGGCTTCAATAGCTTTTGCAGCCCAAGAAGCCGCTATAGTAGGTCTATGCACAGCACCCGCAAGAGTGTAAATAGACTTCAAGCAACCCTACACATGCTAATCCGTCGGTTCCTTCAGAGAGGTGATGGTAGTGACAGGCAGAGTAGAAGACACCACCAGACGTGCCACATGTGAGTTCACCAGCAGCGGTGTTTCCCAATTTTTACTTAAGTCTGCAGCGAGGGGATAACGAGCTAGCATCTTTTTAGACAGGGAGAATTTCTTTCCTGGAGACTCCCAGGATTCCTGACGTATGTCAACTAAATGGTCAGAATGTGGCAAAACGAATTTAGTAACCTTCTGACATTTGAACTTATCAGGATGTATATCACAGGATGCATGTACTAAATATCCCTGTAGTTATGCACTTGTTCTTAACTAACACTGTCTAAACGACATGTAGAATACTTAAGTGTCCTGTAAATGCACAGCGCTGATGAGGCAGGCGGCTTTACAGATTTGCAATCCTTTGGATTGCATGCTGGGGGCCGCCCATCGTAGGTCAATGCCACCCAGCATGCTAACTGCTGCCACCCCCTCCTTGATCACACTGAAATTGCGTTACTACTAAAAATGGGGCAGCCTCCTATCGGCGCCTTGCTGCACCTGCAGGAGGCCCAGCGCCATTTTAGTGATAGCAGCGGCTGCGTGTAACGTCACGCAGCTGCACCGATCACGCCCACCGTTCACTCCGCCATGCCCCCATTTTTATGCCGCAAATTTGAGTGAAATATGTTTAAAAACACAAAATAGCACAATAGTCAACTTTTTGTGTCAACCTTTTGACCTTGTGACTGACAACCTTTTGACTGTTGACCTTTTGACTGTCAACCCCATGGTGTCGACCTTTATAATGTCTATCTTCTGTATCACACCCACTAGCGATGACGCAAAACTAGGAGACTTGATTGGAGATTCAGGCCAGTAGGAGAGAATAAAGGAAGAAGTGAAAATAGTATTGTGACAGCAGAGACTGTGTTGTCAATGTTGAAATGGGTGGCCTTCAGTATGCCGGCTGTCGGGATCCCAGCGCACAGTATACCGGCGCCGGAATCCAGACAGCTGGCATACCGGCACTTATTCTCCCTCGTGGCGGTCCACGACCCCCCTGGAGGGAGAATAAAATAGCGTGGCACGCGCGCCACCGTGCTCGCAGTGTGGCGAGTGCAGCAAGCCCGCAAGGGGCTCATTTGCGCTCGCCACACTGTCGGTATGCCGGCGGTCGGGCTCCCGGCGCTGGTATGCTGGTCGCCGGGAGCCGACCACCGGCATACCATACTACACTCATTGAAATCATCTGGTAAAACACTAGGTAAATCAAATGATAAGAAACAAGTGACCAGACACCGAAGTGTGACTCGTAGGGTGCAGAAAATATGCCTACTCCCCAACCTTGACTGTCTCTGGGTATGCGAATGTGGCTAATGGAGAAGACCTCCATAGGAGAAACTGCAGGGGATGTGGTGTCATAGGAGGGAAGCCAGTTTTCTGTATATCTAGGTGGCTAAGGGAGTTTGAAAGGAATAGATCGAAGACGGGCATGAGTTTGTTACAATTCGATCTCCCTTTTTTGATTGCACTAGATAGGGTGAATGAAAAAGTGGAGAGATGTGCATAAAGGTCAGAGGTATTGGCAGTACAAAATCAATGGGAAGGATTGTGGAACATGGAGAATGAGGACATAATGGGGATTGCATGTTGATGTATGTAAATTATTGTGTAGTATAGCACAGGTTATAGTGCTCACCAGCGGAATCCAGATACAGAAGTAGTGCACTCCATATTTCAACATTGACCAGGACTGTGTGGGTCACTCACTGAAGATGGCGTTAGCCACTGTAGCCTTTGGGTTACATTTCACAAACATTATTGGGAGAGAGTTCCTCTGGAACCCTCTCTGGTAATGGCCATCACACATGCATGGGCAATAGACTGTTGTCAGCGCTTTCCTGTAAAGGAGATGTGCTGGCTCTTCCAAACCTAAATAATATACTTATTTCTGCAGCAGGGTACACTGGATTCCACAGGGAATAACATCGGGGTGTAGAGTTGGATCGTGATCTGAGGCATCAACAGGCTAAAGCTTTGACTGTTCCCAGGATGCACTGCACCGCCTCCTCTATATTCCCACCTCCAGGCACTGGAGCTCAGTTTTGTAAGTTGATGCCTGCAGTGCGGGCAGCTAACAGGGAGGGCTGCGCTAGGCAGCCCTGAAAAGAGCTTTTCTGACAAGAAAGAAGACTTCAAGGGCCACAGAACAGGCACTAGATGCTATATGTCATACTAACATATCGTGCTGCGGCTCCCTCACCTCCCCCAGCGGCGCTGTATACTCCCGCGCCCTGGTTGCCGGGTACTTACAGCGGATGCGCTCCGGTCTCGTCAGGCACACATACCGTCACTGCTCTCCTGGATCACGTGGCCGCACAATAGGGAGGAAGTAAGAGGGTCCCCCAGATGGGACCCGCCGAAATCGCGATCCAGACGTGGTCTCCGGAGACAGACCATGCCGCTGGCGTGGACACTGTGGCCATGCAGGGACCCCACTATATCCACCAGGGCAAGGAGCACAGGTCGAATTTACTAAAATCCGTTTAGTAAGGCTCCATAGTACCCGGTGGTGAAATCTAGAGATGAGCGGGTTCGGTTCCTCGGAATCCGAACCCGCCCGAACTTCATGTTTTTTTACACGGGTCCGAGCGACTCGGATCTTCCCGCCTTGCTCGGTTAACCCGAGCGCGCCCGAACGTCATCATCCCGCTGTCGGATTCTCGCGAGGCTCGGATTCTATCGCGAGACTCGGATTCTATATAAGGAGCCGCGCGTCGCCGCTATTTTCACACGTGCATTGAGATTCATAGGGAGAGGACGTGGCTGGCGTCCTCTCCGTTTATAGAGAAGAGAGTGAGACAGTAGAGAGAGACACAGTAGTAATTTTGGGGAGCATTAGGAGGAGTACTAGTTACTTGCTGAAGTGATAGATAGTGTGACTGTATATTATCTGACTTGTGGGGGAGACACTGACAGTGGGGAGCAGTTAGAGTCTGAGAGCAGGACTCAGGAGTACATATAACGTACAGTGCACACTTTTGCTGCCAGAGTGCCACACTGCCATTGTGACCACACTGACCACCAGTATAATATATATTGTGATTGTCTGCTTAGGAGTACTACT
This sequence comes from Pseudophryne corroboree, assembly GCF_028390025.1. Taxonomy (NCBI): domain Eukaryota; kingdom Metazoa; phylum Chordata; class Amphibia; order Anura; family Myobatrachidae; genus Pseudophryne; species Pseudophryne corroboree. The sequence goes on along the minus strand of NC_086444.1, from coordinate 374,901,123 downwards.
TGCAAGTTGCTGATAGTGTGACCAGTGACCTGACCACCAGTCACCACCAGTTTAATATATATATATATAATTGTATATAATATATATATAATATTGTATACCACCTACCCGTGGTTTTTTTCTTTTCTTTCTTCTTTATACATACTACTATAGTAGCTTACTGTAGCAGTCTGCGGTGCTGCTGAGCTGACTGTGTCCAGCAGGTCCGTCATCAGTCATTACATAATAAATATATCTACCTGTCCGGCTGCAGTACTAGTGTGATATAATATATATTGATTTCATCTCATTATCATCCAGTCTATATTAGCAGCAGACACAGTACGGTAGTCCACGGCTGTAGCTACCTCTGTGTCGGCAGTCGCTCGTCCATCCATAATTGTATACCACCTACCCGTGTTTTTTTTTTTTTCTTTCTTCTTTATACATACTACTATAGTAGCTTACTGTAGCAGTCTGCGGTGCTGCTGAGCTGACAGTGTCCAGCAGGTCCGTCATCAGTCATTACATAATAAATATATCTACCTGTCCGGCTGCAGTACTAGTGTGATATAATATATATTGATTTCATCTCATTATCATCCAGTCTATATGAGCAGCAGACACAGTACGGTAGTCCACGGCTGTAGCTACCTCTGTGTCGGCAGTCGCTCGTCCATCCATAAGTATACTAGTATCCATCCATCTCCATTGTTTACCTGAGGTGCCTTTTAGTTGTGCCTATTAAAATATGGAGAACAAAAATGTTGAGGTTCCAAAATTAGGGAAAGATCAAGATCCACTTCCACCTCGTGCTGAAGCTGCTGCCACTAGTCATGGCCGAGACGATGAAATGCCAGCAACGTCGTCTGCCAAGGCCGATGCCCAATGTCATAGTACAGAGCATGTAAAATCCAAAACACCAAATATCAGTAAAAAAAGGACTCCAAAATCTAAAATAAAATTGTCGGAGGAGAAGCGTAAACTTGCCAATATGCCATTTACCACACGGAGTGGCAAGGAACGGCTGAGGCCCTGGCCTATGTTCATGGCTAGTGGTTCAGCTTCACATGAGGATGGAAGCACTCAGCCTCTCGCTAGAAAAATGAAAAGACTCAAGCTGGCAAAAGCACCGCAAAGAACTGTGCGTTCTTCGAAATCCCAAATCCACAAGGAGAGTCCAATTGTGTCGGTTGCGATGCCTTCCCAACACTGGACGTGAAGAGCATGCGCCTTCCACCATTTGCACGCCCCCTGCAAGTGCTGGAAGGAGCACCCGCAGTCCAGTTCCTGATAGTCAGATTGAAGATGTCAGTGTTGAAGTACACCAGGATGAGGAGGATATGGGTGTTGCTGGCGCTGGGGAGGAAATTGACAAGGAGGATTCTGATGGTGAGGTGGTTTGTTTAAGTCAGGCACCCGGGGAGACACCTGTTGTCCGTGGGAGGAATATGGCCGTTGACATGCCTGGTGAAAATACCAAAAAAATCAGCTCTTCGGTGTGGAAGTATTTCAACAGAAATGCGGACAACATTTGTCAAGCCGTGTGTTGCCTTTGTCAAGCTGTAATAAGTAGGGGTAAGGACGTTAACCACCTCGGAACATCCTCCCTTATACGTCACCTGCAGCGCATTCATAATAAGTCAGTGACAAGTTCAAAAACTTTGGGCGACAGCGGAAGCAGTCCACTGACCAGTAAATCCCTTCCTCTTGTAACCAAGCTCACGCAAACCACCCCACCAACTCCCTCAGTGTCAATTTCCTCCTTCCCCAGGAATGCCAATAGTCCTGCAGGCCATGTCACTGGCAATTCTGACGATTCCTCTCCTGCCTGGGATTCCTCCGATGCATCCTTGCGTGTAACGCCTACTGCTGCTGGCGCTGCTGTTGTTGCTGCTGGGAGTCGATGGTCATCCCAGAGGGGAAATCGTAAGACCACTTTTACTACTTCCACCAAGCAATTGACTGTCCAACAGTCCTTTGCGAGGAAGATGAAATATCACAGCAGTCATCCTGCTGCAAAGCGGATAACTGAGGCCTTGGCATCCTGGGTGGTGAGAAACGTGGTTCCGGTATCCATCATTACTGCAGAGCCAACTAGAGACTTGTTGGAGGTACTGTGTCCCCGGTACCAAATACCATCTAGGTTCCATTTCTCTAGGCAGGCGATACCGAAAATGTACACAGACCTCAGAAAAAGAGTCACCAGTGTCCTAAAAAATGCAGCTGTACCCAATGTCCACTTAACCACGGACATGTGGACAAGTGGAGCAGGGCAGGGTCAGGACTATATGACTGTGACAGCCCACTGGGTAGATGTATGGACTCCCGCCGCAAGAACAGCAGCGGCGGCACCAGTAGCAGCATCTCGCAAACGCCAACTCTTTCCTAGGCAGGCTACGCTTTGTATCACCGGTTTCCAGAATACGCACACAGCTGAAAACCTCTTACGGCAACTGAGGAAGATCATCGCGGAATGGCTTACCCCAATTGGACTCTCCTGTGGATTTGTGGCATCGGACAACGCCAGCAATATTGTGTGTGCATTAAATCTGGGCAAATTCCAGCACGTCCCATGTTTTGCACATACCTTGAATTTGGTGGTGCAGAATTTTTTAAAAAACGAGAGGGGCGTGCAAGAGATGCTGTCGGTGGCCAGAAGAATTGCGGGACACTTTCGGCGTACAGGCACCACGTACAGAAGACTGGAGCAACACCAAAAACGCCTGAACCTGCCCTGCCATCATCTGAAGCAAGAAGTGGTAACGAGGTGGAATTCAACCCTATATATGCTTCAGAGGTTGGAGGAGCAGCAAAAGGCCATTCAAGCCTATACAATTCAGCACGATATAGGAGGTGGAATGCACCTGTCTCAAGCGCAGTGGAGAATGATTTCAACGTTGTGCAAGGTTCTGCTGCCCTTTGAACTTGCCACACGTGAAGTCAGTTCAGACACTGCCAGCCTGAGTCAGGTCATTCCCCTCATCAGGCTTTTGCAGAAGAAGCTGGAGACATTGAAGGAGGAGCTAACACGGAGCGATTCCGCTAGGCATGTGGGACTTGTGGATGGAGCCCTTAATTCGCTTAACAAGGATTCACGGGTGGTCAATCTGTTGAAATCAGAGCACTACATTTTGGCCACCGTGCTCGATCCTAGATTTAAAACCTACCTTGGATCTCTCTTTCCGGCAGACACAAGTCTGCAGGGGTTCAAAGACCTGCTGGTGAGAAAATTGTCAAGTCAAGCGGAACGCGACCTGTCAACATCTCCTCCTTCACATTCTCCCGCAACTGGGGGTGCGAGGAAAAGGCTCAGAATTCCGAGCCCACCCGCTGGCGGTGATGCAGGGCAGTCTGGAGCGACTGCTGATGCTGACATCTGGTCCGGACTGAAGGACCTGACAACGATTACGGACATGTCGTCTACTGTCACTGCATATGATTCTCTCCCCATTGAAAGAATGGTGGAGGATTATATGAGTGACCGCATCCAAGTAGGCACGTCACACAGTCCGTACTTATACTGGCAGGAAAAAGAGGCAATTTGGAGGCCCTTGCACAAACTGGCTTTATTCTACCTAAGTTGCCCTCCCACAAGTGTGTACTCCGAAAGAGTGTTTAGTGCCGCCGCTCACCTTGTCAGCAATCGGCGTACGAGGTTACTTCCAGAAAATGTGGAGAAGATGATGTTCATTAAAATGAATTATAATCAATTCCTCCGTGGAGACATTGACCAGCAGCAATTGCCTCCACAAAGTACACAGGGAGCTGAGATGGTGGATTCCAGTGGGGACGAATTGATAATCTGTGAGGAGGGGGATGTACACGGTGATATATCGGAGGATGATGATGAGGTGGACATCTTGCCTCTGTAGAGCCAGTTTGTGCAAGGAGAGATTAATTGCTTCTTTTTCGGTGGGGGTCCAAACCAACCCGTCATTTCAGTCACAGTCGTGTGGCAGACCCTGTCACTGAAATGATGGGTTAGTTAAAGTGTGCATGTCCTGTTTATACAACATAAGGGTGGGTGGGAGGGCCCAAGGACAATTCCATCTTGCACCTCTTTTTTCTTTAATTTTTCTTTGCGTCATGTGCTGTTTGGGGAGTGTTTTTTGGAAGGGCCATCCTGCGTGACACTGCAGTGCCACTCCTAGATGGGCCAGGTGTTTGTGTCGGCCACTAGGGTCGCTTATCTTACTCACACAGCTACCTCATTGCGCCTCTTTTTTTCTTTGCGTCATGTGCTGTTTGGGGAGTGTTTTTTGGAAGGGCCATCCTGCGTGACACTGCAGTGCCACTCCTAGATGGGCCAGGTGTTTGTGTCGGCCACTAGGGTCGCTTATCTTACTCACACAGCTACCTCATTGCGCCTCTTTTTTTCTTTGCGTCGTGTGCTGTTTGGGGAGTGTTTTTTGGAAGGGCCATCCTGCGTGACACTGCAGTGCCACTCCTAGATGGGCCCGGTGTTTGTGTCGGCCACTAGGGTCGCTTATCTTACTCACACAGCTACCTCATTGCGCCTCTTTTTTTCTTTGCGTCATGTGCTGTTTGGGGAGTGTTTTTTGGAAGGGCCATCCTGCGTGACACTGCAGTGCCACTCCTAGATGGGCCCGGTGTTTGTGTCGGCCACTAGGGTCGCTTATCTTACTCACACAGCTACCTCATTGCGCCTCTTTTTTTCTTTGCGTCATGTGCTGTTTGGGGAGTGTTTTTTGGAAGGGCCATCCTGCGTGACACTGCAGTGCCACTCCTAGATGGGCCCGGTGTTTGTGTCGGCCACTAGGGTCGCTTATCTTACTCACACAGCTACCTCATTGCGCCTCTTTTTTTCTTTGCGTCATGTGCTGTTTGGGGAGTGTTTTTTGGAAGGGCCATCCTGCGTGACACTGCAGTGCCACTCCTAGATGGGCCCGGTGTTTGTGTCGGCCACTAGGGTCGCTTATCTTACTCACACAGCTACCTCATTGCGCCTCTTTTTTTCTTTGCGTCATGTGCTGTTTGGGGAGTGTTTTTTGGAAGGGCCATCCTGCGTGACACTGCAGTGCCACTCCTAGATGGGCCCGGTGTTTGTGTCGGCCACTAGGGTCGCTTATCTTACTCACACAGCTACCTCATTGCGCCTCTTTTTTTCTTTGCGTCATGTGCTGTTTGGGGAGTGTTTTTTGGAAGTGCCATCCTGCGTGACACTGCAGTGCCACTCCTAGATGGGCCCGGTGTTTGTGTCGGCCACTAGGGTCGCTTATCTTACTCACACAGCTACCTCATTGCGCCTCTTTTTTTCTTTGCGTCATGTGCTGTTTGGGGAGTGTTTTTTGGAAGGGCCATCCTGCGTGACACTGCAGTGCCACTCCTAGATGGGCCAGGTGTTTGTGTCGGCCACTAGGGTCGCTTATCTTACTCACACAGCTACCTCATTGCGCCTCTTTTTTTCTTTGCGTCATGTGCTGTTTGGGGAGTGTTTTTTGGAAGGGCCATCCTGCGTGACACTGCAGTGCCACTCCTAGATGGGCCCGGTGTTTGTGTCGGCCACTAGGGTCGCTTATCTTACTCACACAGCTACCTCGGTGCAAATTTTAGGACTAAAAATAATATTGTGAGGTGTGAGGTATTCAGAATAGACTGAAAATGAGTGGAAATTATGGTTTTTGAGGTTAATAATACTTTGGGATCAAAATGACCCCCAAATTCTATGATTTAAGCTGTTTTTTAGGGTTTTTTGAAAAAAACACCCGAATCCAAAACACACCCGAATCCGACAAAAAAAATTCGGTGAGGTTTTGCCAAAACGCGGTCGAACCCAAAACACGGCCGCGGAACCGAACCCAAAACCAAAACACAAAACCCGAAAAATTTCAAGTGCACATCTCTAGTGAAATCCAGCAGAGGGAATAAGGCTCTGACCTGTAGCCTCTCCTCCAGCCCCCATCTACAGCAGATGTTCCCACCCTGGAGCTGCATCTCTCTCTCTCCCTCACTCCCTGTCAGTGTTTGGGCGCCATTATACAGAGCTGCGCAGATTCTGGGACTGCCGGGCACTGTCTCCTCTTAGCAGAATTTGCAATCCTTACTGAATCATGGTGGTAATTCAGACCTAATCGCTGCTGTGCGTCCAATGGCCCATCAAGCCACTCACTGCAGCATGCTGGGCGGCCTTGCCCTGCGATGGGCAGCCCCCAGCATGGAACACAAGGATTGCAAATTCTGCTAATCAGCAGAATTTGCAATCCTTACTGAATTAGGCCCAAAGTGCCGTGGGTGGCAGCAGTGTGGAATGGGGGGGCTATAAGATTTAGCAGAATATTTCGCTAGTCGCTGCTGGCTCTGAGCAGTGTCTAAATGCAAGGGTGGCAGATTTGGGGGCACTGACCTAATCTCTGCCATGCCCAATGGACACGCCCCTCCCGACATACAGGAAGTGTCGCAGTGAGCTCAGAGCCCTACCAAAGTTTTAATGGTGCGGAAACCAGGGAAGAATTCTGTCTGGGACTGGCTACTGACGGTGTACATTAATGGGCACTGAGTGCAGGTGCCCTCGCTGCCTTCCTGCGTGAGTATGCCTGTGGGGTCCTCTATGCCCTGATCTTCCCATATAGACCCCAGGATTCCCCGGCTGTGATAAAGCCTGATGCCGCTGTGATTATGCTCCCTGATTTATCCTATTACTATTGCCATGAAGATGACATGGTGGGTGATGCAGACTTGGCGTTAGTCAGGGTATAGGATCCTGTGGCCCCTGCTGTACATTACACAGGTATAGTGATTTATGGGGGTCATTCAGACCCGACTGTTGCTGTGCGTTTTCGCTCAGCAGCGATCGGGTATGAAGTGTGCATGCGTATGCACCGCTATGCGCAGGCGCACGGTACCCCCAGCGACAGGGAGTGCACGACAGCTAGGGGATGGCCGAAGAAAGTGATCGCACCGGCGATAGCAAGAAGATTGACGGGAAGAGACCGTTTGTGGGTGTCAACTGACCGTTTCCTAGGACAGTCTGGAGAAACGCAGGCGTGTTCAGCCATTTGAAGGGAGAGTTCCTGACGTCAGCTCCGGGCCGGATCATCGCACTGGAAGAGTAGGTCCTGAGCTGTGCAGAGACTGCACATGCATTCGCACCCCTGCACACCGATTACCCCCTCCCCCTGTAGGCGGCGACTACCTGGTCGCAGCAGTGCAAAAAAATGCCTGCTTGCGACCAAGTCTGAATTAGACCCAATGTGCAGTCATTTTTAGACCTGATCGCTGCTGTGCGTTTTCGCACAGCGGGCGATCAGATCTGAACTGCGCATGCACTGCAATGCCACTTGAGATCTTTTCATTTCCAACTCCCTGCACCTTCTAGCCATTACTGAAACCTGGATTACTCCCTCTGACACTACTTCTCCTGCTGCTCTCTCTGTTGGAGGCCTCACAATCACCCCCCGACCTGGGGGTCACCATGGGGGTGGTGTTGGGGTCCTTTTACATTCTAGTTACTCCTACCAACTCATACCACCTGAACCATCCCTTACATTCTCTACATTTCAGGTCCACGCTATATGCCTCTTACAACCAGTCCATCTTAGAGTAGCTGTCATTTACCGCCACAATGGCACTGCCTCCATATTCATCGACAACTTTGATTCCTGGCTTCCTCAGTTCCTCTGTTCTGACATTCCCTCCATTATCCTAGGCGATTTCAACATCCCTATTGATATCCCGGGTGGTCTTCAGTATGCCGAATGTCGGGATCCCGGCGCACAGTATACCGGCGCCGGGATCCCGGCGCACAGTATACCGGCGCCGGAATCCCGACACCCGGCATACCGACATATATTCTCCCTCATGGGGGTCCATGACCCCCCTGGAGGGAGAATAAAATAGCATGGCGCGCAGTGTGGCGAGCGCAGCGAGCCCGCAAGGGGCTTATTTGCGCTCGCCACACCTGTCGGTATGCTGGCTGTCGGGCTCCCGGCGCCAGTATGCTGGTCGCCGGGAGCCCGGCCGCCGGCATACCATACTACACCCGATATCCCCACACAATCCCCTGCCTCTAAACTCCTTAACCCCACCGCTTCACTGTGAACCTCCTACTCTCTCTCTCAGTGGACCTTCTGACCCTCCCATGTGAATGGGAGCTCACTGGATCTGGTCTTCACTCACTGTTGTGATATTTCTGATTTTTCCAACACCCCATTTCCCCTCTCTGACCACCACCTGCTTTCCTTTAACCTATCTCTTTCTGCTACCCCATCTTTACCTCCTAAGGCTACCATCACTAAGCGTAACATTGAGGCTAGTTACATCACATTCCTTCCCTCCCTGTTTGACTCACTTCTCTCTCCTATTCTCTCTCTCTTTTTCATGCACTGAACAAGCCACTTCCACATACAATGCATCCCTTACTTCTGCTCTTGACTCTGTCACTCCAGCAACCACTATTCACCCTCGCAAATTAACACCTCAACCCTGGCACACCAAATGCACCAGATATCTGCAAAAATGCTCATGTACTGCTGAGCGACACTGGAGGAAAACACGCTCTAAGGCAGACTGCCTCCATTTCAAACCTATCTTCTCATCCTTCAGTGCTGCCCTTTCTCTTGATAAACAGTCATACTTCAAGAACCTCATCTCCTTCCAGTCTTCCAACTCCCAGCACCTCTTTGCCACTCTCAACTCACTCCTCTGCCCACCTCCACATCGTCTCCCCTCCTCACTCTCTGCTCTTGACTTCACCACTTACTTCACATCTAAAATTAACTCCATACGTCAGGACATCACATCACACCAGACCATCAGCAACCAGCCTTCTCCCATACCTTACCAACCCTCCTCATCCCTCTCACCAACTCTGACATCTTTCTCCCATGCATCTGGTGAGGAAGTCATGGCCCTCATTCGTTCCTCTCCCCTCGCCACCTCCACACTTGACCCTATCCCATCCCACCTTCTCCACTACCTCTCTTCTTCTGCCTGTTCCCATCTTGCCCACCTTCTCAATCTCTCCCTCTCATCAGGCACTGTCCCCTCTGCCTTCAAGCATGCACTCATCTCTCCTATTCTTAAAAAAACCTACCCTTGATCCAAACACTCTCTCCAACTACCAACCCATCTCTCGTCTCTCTTTTGCCTCCAAACTCCTTGAGCGTATTGTCTACAACCGCCTTTCTTCCTTTCTTTCCTCACACTCACTGCTTGACCCATTCCAGTCTGGCTTCCGTCCTCTCCACTCCACTGAAACTGCCCTTAGTCTGCAATGACCTCCATGCTGCCAAATCTAAGGGCCACTACTTTCTACTTATTCTTCTTGACCTCTCTGTTGCTTTTGACACTGTGGACCACCCTCTCCTACTGCAAATCCTTCACTCCATTGGTCTGTGTGATACTGCCCTCTCATGGCTGTCTTCCTACCTCTCTGACCATTTATTCTGTTTACTCTCATGACTCCACCTCCCCCTCACTTCCACTAACTGTAGGTTCTGTCCTTGGTCCTCTTCTTTTCTCTATCTATACATACTCACTAGGTAAGATCGTTAGTTCGATTTCCAATATCATCTCTATGTTGATGACACTCAAATCTATCTTTCCTCTCCGGACCTCTCCCCTGCTCTCCTCACTCGTATCTCCAACTGTCTCTCTGCTATCTCTGTTTGGCTACATGTATTTTAAATACATTTTCTCGTGGCCACTTACAGTATATGGATTCTCTTGTAAAACACAATACACAAACAAATCCTGAAAAATATTACTGTCTTTTCTTCAACAAGTAGCTCTTACTAACTTTGGGACTCATTTACGTTTGGATGCAAGCCATTTTTATGATGCGCCTCTCAGATGTAGCAGTACACGTCAGCGCTGATATGTGTTACTTTCACATGTCCCTGAAATGCTTTTTCAAAAGTAGGCAAGTATGGATAACCCTGCTCCAAATGTGCAGTGTTCAGATAACTTCCTCAGCTCTGCAATGTATTTAGAATTACTTTCACTTTCAGTTTGAGCCTGGGGGGTAATTCAGATCTGTTCGCTGGGCTGAGTTTTTTGTGGGAGTGTATTCTGTGTGTGCAGTCTCTGGGGGTCTGGGACTCCAGGTCGACAACAAAAAGGTCGACACACCTTGGGTCGACACCAATTGGTCGACACACCTTTAGGTCGACATGGACAAAAGGTCGACATGGCCAAAAGGTCGACAAGGAACAAGGTCGACGTGGAAAAAGGTCGACATGAGTTTTTTATGTTTTTTGGGTGTCGTTTTCTTCGTAGAGTGACCGGGAACCCCAATTAGTGCACCGCGTCCCCTCGCATGGCTCGCTTCGCTCGCCATGCTTCGGGCATGGTGCCTTCGCTTCGCTCGGCACAGATTACCGTTCCAATCGTAGTCCACATGGATCGTTAAGTATGAAAAAGTTCCAAAAAAGAATTTTTTTTTGGAAAACTCATGTCGACCTTTTTCCATGTCGACCTTTTGTCCATGTCGACATTTGTCCATGTCGACCTAAGGTGTCGACCAATTGGCATCGACCTAAGGTGTGTCGACCTTTTTGTTGTCGACCTGGAGTCCGGATACCGTCTCTGTGCGGCCCAGGACTAAAGGCCCATACACACTTGACGATAAAATGAGCGACGTCGTTCATTTCAGCCCTCATCAACGACGTCGCTCATTATATCGTCAAGTGTGTATGCATCCGACGACCACCGATGCGCGGCCCCGCGGGACGTTAACGACCCTCGTTTATCTGTGGAGCATGTATGCTCAATTTCCACTATGGTCGTTACCGACCAGAGACGTCGTTGAATGTGTATGGTGTGAACGACCAACGACCAAGCCACTGTTCACCAGCCCTGTTCCCAGCTCATTATTTTAATAAACTGTTCAGCTTGGATGCTTCAACGATGAATGGTCTTTGGTCGTTGGTAGTGTGTATGCTCATGTCGTTTGCTTAGCTGTTCAAGGGAAGTTCAAGGGAAGTCGTTAACGACGGTCGTTAATGACGTGTGCATCGTCAAGTGTGTATGGGCCTTAACCCTTCCAGTGTGATTGAATCAGGCTAATCGGGGCCGGAGCCAACGTCAGACACCCTCCTTGAAAACGCTTGGGATGCCTGCCTTTTCCAGAACACTCCCAGTAAACGGTTAATTACTACCCACAAACGGCCTCCTCCTGTCAATCACCTTGTGAGCGCCCATGCAAACAGATTTTTCGCACCATCCCATCGCTGACCGGCGATCCCCGTTGTTGTTGTCCGACGCATTGTGGTGCATACGTATACGCTGTTATGACCTGATTGCCTGATGTGTGGGGGTAATTCAGACTGGATCGCTGCAGCGGCAGTAATCGCAGTTTGAAGTCCTTTGTGGACTGAAGCAGGGAGAGCAGCAGGGAGGCCCAGTGAGATGCTAACCCCAGGAGGCCCAGTGAGATGCTAACAGCATCTCAGGGCTGCGATCGCCTCTGCCTGAGTGACAGGCAGAGGAGGGAGCGGGGTGTGCCAACGGCGTGTCCGGATCGTTGCAGGGGCGGACCGTGGTGACTGCGTGACGTCAGGAGCTGCGCTGGCAGGGAGTTACTCGGCGGGTGCAAAAGCATCGCCACTGTGCAATGCTTTTGCACCCTTGCGAGGGGTAGGGCCTGACATGCGGGACACACTAGCCCTGTGCTGGGTGACCCTCCCACATGTCAGAGAATCTGATCGTAGATGTGCTATATTTGCAATCAGCTCTTAATCACCCCCCAGTCCTCTATAATATTATTAATTTTGCCTTTATATCCTTTGACCTTCCTTCCTTAGAGAATGAAAGATATAACTCACGTGCCCCTTTATTCAGGTTAGGTGGTGCGGCCAGTCTGTATGCGTTGCTCCTTTTTGTACCCCACAATTGTGCTGTGTCAGCCCACTGGTGCTCCACTGATCAATGGAGCAATGCTGAAGAAGAGTTTTATCTTCGGTCGCCAGTATTAAGTCTGTGACTTATATTTCAATAAGGGCTTTTATGTAAGCAGGACACAGTGAGTGTTGCATGCTTCTTCTTTTTTTTTTTAAATAGAATTTGTTTATTCAAAAAAGGATCACCAATACAGACATATCATTAGACATGGGAAATCGGATAGTTCAGTACAGGCAATGTAACAGTTTATAGCATACGTGATCTCGAAAACTAAGATACATTACGTCACATGTACAATTTCTCCCATACTATTACTAAGCTCACGGTGCAAGGAAAATCTAATGTCTGTAAACAGGTCATAACTCACATATTAGACATTTTTAATTTTCTCCCCAGTTATTTACCAATTACAACTCCAACTAGTAGGCCGTAACATAGCCTACTGAAATTTCTAGAACATAAAAAATAAGAAAGGAAGAAAGAGAGAAAAAGAAAAAACATTAAGGAGCAGTATTACAATACAATAAGTGAGGTATACGGAGTAATGATTAATATCACGACCTGGCCTTGTATGAACCTAGGACCCACACCGCCCCCAGGGCGCAGTACTCTCATAGCGCAAGAGCAGGGGAGGAGTATACAGAAATAATCCAAGGGGACCATATTTTCTCATATTTGGAAATGGCATTATTTTTCATGTATACATAGCGGTCTTTAAGGAGAGTGTCATTAACCAGAGCCTTAAAGGCTGATACAGAAGGGCAACGCGGGGCCATCCATGACCGCGCAATGCACACTTTGGCCAGGGCACAAATACTACAAGCATAAAAACCCTCCCACTTGGACCCCGAAGCAGGACCCCCCATTCCCAGTACACAGAATCTCGAGGTCAACATACTCCCAAGTATCCCCGTGTGCTCCAGAATCGACCTGACCCCAGACCAGAACACCTGAATGGACGGACACTCCCACACAAGGTGCCAAAAGGATCCCCCATCAGCCCCACATTTAGGGCAAACAGCTGTAGTGCCAGCCCCAAACCTGGCCAACCGAGCCGGTGTCATATAGGATCTGTGCAAAATAAAGAGCTGTATTTGTTGAAATCGGAGTGACTTAGTCACCATACCCGGCTACTCCAGGGCAAGCTCCCAGTCCTCCTCGCCTATGGGGCCCAGATCACCCTCCCAGCGCTCACGGAGTCCCGAGAGAGGGTCTGCATGAAGTGTTTTTAGTAGGTACGAGTAGGTAAAAGAAATCACCCTAACCCGTCCCAGCGAGCTTAAAAAGGTCTTTATGGGGAAATGAAGGAGCGCCAGGGGTGAGTCCCGAAATTGTGATTGTAAGGCGTGTCGGAGTTGTAGGAATCTAAAAAAAAAGAATTAGGTAGACCAAATTCCTTCTTTAACTGCTGAAACGATTTCAGCGTACCATCACTGTACAATTGGGATATGGAGACAATCAGAGCCGGCCATAAGCATAGGCAAACTAGGCAATTGCCTAGGGCATATGATATGCCTAGGGGCATCAGCAGCTTCTGCTGATTAAAATGATATGCGGCATGCCTGTATTCTATGTGTAGCATTTCATATGCAGATACAGACACAGTCTCACACAGTATATAGGCATGCTGCATATCATTTTAATCAACAGAAGCTGCTTGTGCATCATAGCCACATAGCACTGCAAATAAGATGCATTTTCATAAAAAAAAGGTGCCCGATATTAGCATTGAGGCAAGATTTATGAGGACACATCTGTATCCAAGCAGAGGCAGAGGTCACAGTGTTAGTAGCAATGTGAGTGCTGTGTGCATGTGAGTGGGTTGGTTGTGCAGGTAGTGTTCAGATTATGTGTAAGGAGCATTATGTGTGTCATGTAAAAATGCATTAATAATGTGCAACATATGAGTAAGGGGCACTATGTGTGTCATTATGTGTATAAGGGCATTAATAATGTGTGGCATATGTGTAACAGGGTACTTCTGTATGTGTGTCATTATGTGTAAAGGGGCACTTATAATGTGCAGCAAATGTGTAGGTGGCACTATGTGTGTCATTATGTGTATAAGGGCATTAATAATGTGCGGCATATGTGTAAGGTACATTATGTGAAAAAGGGCATTAATAAAGGTTGTCATAATGTGTAATGCGCATTATGTTTATAAGGTGTCTAATATGTGTAAAGGGCATTACTGTGTGGAATTATGTGTATAAATGCATTACTAATGTGTGGCATTATGTGTATAAGGTGCTCTACTATGTGGCTTTGCGTATAGAAAGGGCACTACTGTGTCGTCTGATGTGAATAAAGAGCAATAGGGTGTGGTGTAATGTGAATAAGGAGCAATTCAGTGTGATGTAATGTGAATAAGGGGCTCTACTGTGAGGAGTAATGTTTATAAGGTAAAGTGATACTACTGTGGGATTTAATATGAATTATGGACACTATCGCATGATCAAATGTGAATAAAGCTGCAGTACTGTGTGGCGTAATTAGAATTGGGGTTACTATTGTGTGGCCATGCCCCTTGCCAGCAAAAACACACCCCTTTTTGGGCTGTGCGCCAAATGTGCGAGCTGTTCCTATTTAAAGTATAGGGGGTACAAACACCAAAATAAGGACTGCTATGGGTGAGGGGTGATGGTGCTGGGAAAGAGGTGCAAGGTCAGAGGTGGAACCAGCGGTGGTGCTAGGGGGCACCAGCCAAAATCTTGCCTAGGGCATCATATTGGTTAGGGCCAGCTCTGGAGACAATGGAGTATGGAACCCACACCACCCCGCCCTCTAGAGCCCCCAACTCGGGTAGTGAAGTAGAGTGCCAGAGGGGAGTATCCGGGTCCAAGCCATCAAATCCAAGAAGATTTCCCAGAGCGAGCCAGATCTTCATGGCCTGGAAGACAATAGGGGGAGAGTACCGAGAAACCTTCCCACTCAGCAAAACCTGCACCGGAGAGAGGCCCGGGTAGTAGCACTGGCGAAAAGCCCATTGTAAAGTGCCGGCATCCCCGCCCTGTATCCAGGTGCTAAGGTGTGATAACTGAGACGCAAAATAGTACAACTGAAAGTTGGGCAGGGCTAAACCTCCATCAGCTTTCAGCCTAGTGAGGGTATTCAGCTTTATCCTAGGCCTTTTGTTGCCCAGGTTAAGGATGATAATATACCATTCAGTTTCCTAAAAAAAGACGGAAAGATATATACCGGGGATTGCAAGACAATGTATAATAGTTTTGGTAGAATTATCATTTTAATTAGACTAACCCTGCCAGTCACTGTTAACGGGAGCTTGCACCAAGCTCTCGACTTGCATATAATCAGTGCATCAGTGGGTCTAAATTCAGGGGTATAAAATCAGAAGGGTTATTCGTGACTTGAATTCCAAGATATTTAAATTGATCTGTCCAGCATAGCGGCAAGGAGAGCTTCGGGACCTAGGGAGGAGAACCAATGACGGGCATAATAAATTACTTGGGCCAGTTGATACGGAGACCAGAAAAGCCGCCGAATTCCTCAATGACCTGCAGCAAAATAGGCATATCAACAGTATAATCATGTAGGAATAACAGTAGGTCATCCGCATAAAGGGCAATTTTGTCTACACAAGGGCCCGTGGCGATTCCCCCAATGTCCGGGTGTGTCCTAATCAGGCAGGCCAAAGGCTCTATGGCTATAGCAAATAGGGCAGGAGAGAGGGGGCACCCCTGTCTAGTACCCCGAGACAGGGTAAAGGAGGACGAAATATAACCATTTACCAAGATCCTGGCACGCGGATTTTGATATAGCAGTCTGATCCATTGTATGAAGTTAGGGCCAAAGCCCATACATTTCATAACTTCCCACAGGTAGGACCATTTAACGCTATCGAACGCCTTAGCCGCATCCAAAGAGACCACGACCGAGTCCGAGGGGAAGGTATGTGGAGCTTGCAGAATAGTATACAGCCTGCGCAAGTTAATAGACGTGGACATACCCGGCATAAAGCCGGATTGATCCTGATGTATTATGGACTTAATAACCGAGTTGAGCCGAACTGCCAGAATTTTTGCCAGGATCTTAGCATCAGTAGGAATGAGGGAGATTGGCCTATAGGACTCCAAGAGTCTGGGGTCCTTGCCGGGCTTCGGCAGTACTATAATAACAGCCTCGGACATTGAGGGAGGAAGTTGATTAATAGCAAACGTGTCCGTAAACATAGTAAGCAACTTGGGGCCAAAGAACTCTACATGTGTTTTATACAGCTCAGTGGGGATGCCATCACAGCCCGGAGACTTGCCACTGGGGGACATGCCCACTACCGCAGACACCTCCTCCAAAGTCAAAGGCGCCTCCAGAAAATTGCAAGCCTCGGGAGAGAGTCTGGAGAGGGGTACACTATTCAAATATATGTCCAAGTCTGCCGCAGAGCACGTCAGCCGAGACTCATACAGATCCCTGAAGTATGAAAGGAACAATTGCGCAATATCTGGGGTGTTGTCTACAATGGAGCCATCAGGACCAGACATCTGCACAACCGTAGACCCAGGTCGGTCGTAATGTACCAAATGGGCTAACAAGCTTCCCGGTCTATCCGCCTGCATGTACAAATTAGTGGCCCGAAACAAAAGGCAGCGCGCGTTTTTATCTGAGAGATGAGCCAGCCATGCCGCCTGAGCCGTCAGCCATTGCGTCTTAAGTGCAGAGGTGCCCTCTGCCAGATAACAGATCTCGAGGTCCCTATACTCTGATTCAAGTGCTCTCTCCTTCTCCCTACATGACAATTTATGTGCAGCAATTTTACCAATCAGTGTACCACGTAGAAAGGCTTTAAATGAGTCCCATATGACAGGAGCCGGGGCCGAGCCCACATTATCCGCAAAAAAACCCTCCCACTTTGTTGTCAAGTCCGAGCAGTCGCCCAACTGAGCTAACCAGGATGGATGTAACTTCCAATACGACTGTCCCCTCTGGCACTCCACCTCCAAAGATAACATCAAGGGTGAATGGTCGGACACCCCCCGCGCCTCATAGTGAACATCTAAGATTCTGGGCAGAAGCTCAGGGGAGACCAGGGCCAGGTCGATTCTGGAAAATGAGCCATGTGTGCCGGAGAAGCACGAGAACTGTCTAAGTGCAGGATGCCGTACCCTCCAAGCGTCCACCCACTGCATATTACTCAGAAAGTCTGCAAATTTAGACGGGGTGCCTTCTACACCGGGAATCGAAGGGGACTTCCACCTATCCAGGGAAACATCCAACACATTATTAAAATCCCCCAAGCAAATAACAGGGGCATGGGGGGAAGAGGCAATGAATGAGATGGCTTTCTGCAATACATCATATGAGAAAGGTGGAGGAATATACACTGATAGCAGGAAGAAATGACAGGAATTCAATTTGCATTCCAGGAACACAAACCTACCATAAGGGTCAGTATTTACCGTAATCAATTCAAACTGGACAGTTCTTTTTATCATGACTGACCCCCCTTTGGGAAAAGGAGGAATGAGAGGAATGATACGCCCATCCCACCCAAGGTCTTGCGGAGCGACAGCAGTCTATTTCCCTCTAAATGAGTCTCACTCAGACAGACAATGTCCGGGTCATATTTCTTAATCTTTTTAAGTACCAGGGATCGCTTTACTTTATTGTTGATACCCCGGACATTCCACGCCAAAAATTTTAAGGCAGGCATGGTGTCTGTACGGCCATCTGGGACACATCACATATGTACTGTACCTCGCAAGGTGGATAAAGGACCCTGCAATCAAAGTTGTCCGCGCATCTGCCCGCCCATAGGAAGCATTTTCCCGCAGACCCTGCCGTCCGCAGACCCCGGGCCACAAGCCTAGCCGGTCAAAACAACACATCAGTACCTCACAGAAAAAAACACAGAAATATAGAAAACAATAAACTAAAAAAAAAAAGAAAAACAGATCCCACACAGAGATACCAACCCCCCTCCCCGTATACCTTCCCAAACAGTGGCATACACATATCCCTAACAAAACCCAACCCTGGAGATCCAAGTGCCTACGGCACACTAATGCGTAGTATAAAGACCTAAAGTCCCAGTGCAAATTAAACCCAGAGTGTATATAACACTACGCAACAAAGTCCAGAACCACTAAAGCAAGGGGGTGCTCCCCGGACATATACTTGCATGTTGTAGGCCCATGCAGGAAGGAGAACAGGATATCAGTCCGGAGCCAGTTGTCGGATGCCTGGAGCGTATCTGTCCAGCCAGGCCGCCGCCTCCCGTGGAGAACTGAAAAACTTGGTCTCCCCATCTGTCGCCACTCGCAATCTGGAGGGGAACAACATTGAGTAGGGAAGATTCAAATCACGAAGACGCCGCTTGATAGGCAGGAACTGGGCCCGGTCTTTCTGGACGTCCGCCCCAAAGTCTGGAAATGCCGACACCCGGACACCATTCCGAAGCAGGGGGCCCTTCGTGCGGCCCAGGCGTAACACAGAGTCCCGGTCTTTGTAATGCAAAAACTTGGCAATAAAAGTTCATGGTGGGGCGCCAGGAGGTAAAGGTCGGAAAGGCACTCTGTGGGCCCGCTCCACCGCAAACTGGGAAGTGAAGGATTCTGTACCATACGCCTCCTTGAGCCATGACTCCAAGAAATCCTCAGGATGTGCCCCCTCTTCCCTTTCAGGCAGGCCCACAAACCGCACGTTATTTCTACGGAGGCGCCCCTCCATATCTAGAAGCTTGGTTTGCATTGTTGAGACTCGCTGAGAGACTGCCGACACGGATTGCTTCAGGGGGCCGCAGAGATCCTCCAGATTAGAAACCCGCGTCTCAGCCTCACCCACTCTCTCCCGGATACGTTGGACATCCTGACGTAATAAAGAAAGATCGCACTGCACCTTCTCCATTTTGTCCGATAATCGTTGTTCGCTAGCCGCTATAGCCTCCAGTACCTGCTGAATGGATGGAGCAGAGGGCTGCAGAGTCGCGTCCGAATCAGCCCCATCCGGGGGATCAGGGCGGCTAGGAGGGGACGATTTAGGAGATGACTGCGCCGGCTGGGTGGTAGACTGGCGGGCAAACTTCTCCAACTTGGCCGCAGCTGCACGTTGATGGTCTTTCACCATATTAGCGAAGCTGAAACCACCAACCAGGTACAGCACGGATCCAATTGGGCTCAGTCGGCACGCAGGTCCCAAATATTCAGTGTCAGAGGTCCGAACAGGGAGCGAGTGATGTAGTATCAAATGTGCCCCAAACAGCCAGTAGTGAAACAGGAGAGGTGAGTCAGGAGGACCCAGGTGTATATATAATAAAAATGGACAGTGGGTGGCAGGGTATTAGGGAGCAGGGCAGCACGCCCACAGGCACTCCAGTCAGCCCCACAATCTCCCCTGAGTCTCAGTGCAGTGTAGATGGGGATAAAGCAAAGGGAGCAACTCCCAAAATGGCCACCGGGCTCTCAGCCTCCCCTCTCCCCCCATAAGTCAGGATGCCCGGACACCAAGGGAGAGAATTAGTTATTTGCAGAGACCAAGTTATTACAGGGTGCAGGGGGGGGTGCAGCGTCCTCCAGGCAGAGAGTCTCACCCAGTCTTCGCCACGGGGACACGCCTGCGTGCGCCCGCGGCAGCGCAGAGAGGCGCCACAGAAATTGAGGCCGGGATGCTCCGGCGGCCTAAGCCGGAAGTTCGGGCGGCAGCTAGCGCGGCCAGAAGACGCTCCCAGGAGGCAGCCCAAGGACGCCCGCCGCTGCCCCAGGCATACAGAAGGCAGTACTTGCCGGTAATCAGCTCCGGAAAGGGGTCAGGAGGTATGCAGGATCTCTTGTCCGGGGAGCTCCCGTGCCCAGCTGCCTACTCGGATGCCGCCGTGGCCACGCCCCCGAGTGTTGCATGCTTCTTTACTGAAAAAACTGCAGGAAGCCACAGACACAGAATGATATTCATACGCCAACTATTACAAACACAAAATAAGGTCCTGCAATAAAAGGGGTGTGGTCTCACAAGAAAGGGCCATGCCACACAATAGTACGCCCAATTCAAATGTCTACAGCTTGCGAATTTGGCCAAATACAGTCTGATCTTCAATATTAGGCCATAAAAAATGAGATTTAAGGGCCTCATTCAGATTGGATCGCTATTGAGACAGAAAGTGTGATTTTCTCAGAACTGCTTCTGCTAAAAAATGCATGTGAAGAGCCACCCAGAAAGGTAAAAGACGGCCACTGATGGATTTGCTAATTGCGTATGCATTCGCATAATTGCGATGCATACACACAAATTGAGTGCCGTCGACAATTCCAGCTGACCCATGCATATGCGGGATATACACAGCTGCAGCCGCAGTGGCACCATGTTTTTAATCACAGCAATCGCAGCTGATGTCAGATGCACACCACGAAAATAGCCATGACACATCTGCATTTTTCTAACCACTCACCACAGACACCATATAACCTCCCACAAACGATCACTTCCTGCCAGTCACTATGCGATCACACTTTGCTGGACCTTCAATTGCATTGCAAACG
Source organism: Pseudophryne corroboree (assembly GCF_028390025.1). Classification (NCBI taxonomy): domain Eukaryota; kingdom Metazoa; phylum Chordata; class Amphibia; order Anura; family Myobatrachidae; genus Pseudophryne; species Pseudophryne corroboree. The sequence goes on along the minus strand of NC_086444.1, from coordinate 374,880,796 downwards.
CATTTTGGCCTTCGTGCACATGCTATGCGGTTGCAGTGCATATGCAGTCGTCCGATAACAGGTCTGCGAAGAAAAAGCTTTTTTAACAAATTTACGTGATACTTATAGATTTGGCAGATCACATCACGTTTTTCTGCAAAACATGTATTTATGAATAAGTAATTTTTTTCATATTCATTAAAGTAGTAAATGTATTCTGCCTACATTTATTATAAAACATTGTCTTAAATGAATTCAGTTGGTAGTATAGAACACTGCAATTCAGTTCTCGGAATAAAACTTCCCCCCTGCCCAGTGCCAGATTAAGGTCCACTTGGGCCTGCCCTGGAGCTGAAATTTACAAAGGGCCTAAACCCCATACTGTCTAAAGGAACATTGCACACACACACAACTACAAGGTGTGCTGGTGAAGGTGGAACCAAATACAACAGATGCAACACAGTTTTGCCCTGTGCCGGCTCATTTTAACCCCTGCCTACCACCACATATACACACACACAGTGCCGTTTCTTGCGGCGTGCGAGCCGTGCAATCGCACAGGGCACTCGCCGCGGCACTTCTCTGGCTCCCTGCTTTCCCCTCCTCCTGAGTACTCCGCTCGGAGGGGCGGAGTTTTGCGCAATAACGCGGTTGCGTCGTGACGTCATGACGCAACCGCGTCATTGCGCGAAACTCCGCCCCCGCGAGCGGAGTGCTCGGCATATGTGTCACGCATGCAGGGGGTCGGGTGAGCAGTACCTTCCGGTGAGGCGAGCACTCACTGTATTCCACTGTGTGGTTTGTGGACTACATTTCCCATAATGCTCTGCCCTTGATTCCTCCTGTGTGTGCATCATGGGAAATGTAGTCCAGGGAGACAGTGCTGACAGTGCAGGGACACTACGAACTGGCTGATGCCTCTCTCCCTCTCTCTCCACGCACCCCTCTCCCCATGACTCTATCTCTCTCCCCCCATGCCCCCACACTCTCTCACTCCCCTTGCCCTCCTCTCTCTCCCTCCCAATGCCTATCTCTCCCCTTGCCTCCTTTTTTCTCCCTCTCCCAATGCTCCCATCTCTCTCCTCATGGCTCTCTCTCTCAATCTGTCGCTTTTGGGTGTGTGTGTGTGTGTGTGTGTGGGTGTGTGTAAAAGAGCCGTTTCTTGTGACGAGCGAGACGTGCATTCGCACGGGGCGCCCGCCTCGGCTCTTGGTGGCTCAGTTTGTGCTCCCCCTCCTCCCCATCATTACTATTCCGCTTGGGGGGCGGCGTTTCATGTAATGACGCATGTGCATCGTGACGTCACGACGCAAGCGCGTCATTACACGAAACTCCGCCCCCGAGCAGAGTACTGATGACGGGGAGGAAGGGGAGCCAGGACAAGGCGGGCAAGCCAAGAGGAGGGAGAGGCGTGCCGAAGAGCGGGAAGCGGGATGGAAAAGGACCTCTGGCCGGCGGATGCCGCTGCAAACGTAAGTGTAACACCCTCTCTCTTTTTTTTCTCTCTCTCTCTTTGTAGAAGGGGACTCTGCCTGCTATAATGTGTAAAATGGGGACTCTTGCCTGCTATAATGTGTAAATTGGGGACTCTGCCTGCTATAATGTGTAAAATGGGGACTCTTTCCTGCTATAATGTGTAAAATGGGGACTTTTGCCTGCTGTAATGTGTAAAATTGTGACTCTTGCCTGCCGTAATGTGTAAAATGGGGTCTCTTGCCTGCCGTAATTTGTAAAATGGGGTCTCTTGCCTGCCGTAATGTGTAAAATGGGGTTTCTTGCCTGCTGTAATGTGTAAAATGGGGACTCTTGCCTGCCGTAATGTGTAAAATGGGGACTCTTGCCTGCCGCAATGTGTAAAATGGGGACTCTTGCCTGCCGTAAGGTAGTCTTTTCAGTCGGGGCTACGCCCATTGCAGCGAGGCCACACCCATTTTAACGAGGCCACACACCCTTACCGGGAGCGCGCGCCAGCGGCGTGTGCAAATTAGTTAGCTTTATATCTATGGGGGGGGGGGGGGGCATTATTTTTATGTCAATGGGGGGGGGGGGGGCGCGCATTTTTAAATCTCGCACTGGGAGCCAAATTGGCTAGAAACAGCCCTGCACACACAGCATTAGTACAGGCCCTGACATTAGAAAGTTCATAAAAGATTAAAATTTAGGGTGTGTAATGAATGTTGTGGAACTTTCGGCGTGGAATTTGTTCAAACAAGAGATTTCAAATTTTTAGGCAATGTCAAGGATACAAACTACACACAAATTGTCAGGGAAATGCTTAATAGTTACAGAAATCTTGGCTGCAATAGGAGTTTAATAATAAGAATTTACTTACCGATAATTCTATTTCTCATAGTCCGTAGTGGATGCTGGGACTCCGTCAGGACCATGGGGGAATAGCGGGCTCCGCAGGAGACAGGGCACATCTAAATAAAGCTTTTAGGATCACATGGTGCGTACTGGCTCCTCCCCCTATGACCCTCCTCCAAGCCTCAGTTAGGTACTGTGCCCGGACGAGCGTACACAATAAGCAAGGATCTTGAATCCCGGGTAAGACTCATACCAGCCACACCAATCACACCGTACAACTTGTGATCTGAACCCAGTTAACAGTATGATAACAAAAAACGAAGTAGCCTCTGAAAAGATGGCTCACAACAATAGTAATAACCCGATCTTTGTAACAATAACTATGTACAAGTATTGCAGACAATCCGCACTTGGGATGGGCGCCCAGCATCCACTACGGACTATGAGAAATAGAATTATCGGTAAGTAAATTCTTATTTTCTCTAACGTCCTAGTGGATGCTGGGACTCCGTCAGAACCATGGGGATTATACCAAAGCTCCCAAACGGGCGGGAGAGTGCGGATGACTCTGCAGCACCGAATGAGAGAACTCCAGGTCCTCCTTAGCCAGAGTATCAAATTTGTAAAATTTTACAAACGTGTTCTCCCCTGACCACGTAGCTGCTCGGCAAAGTTGTAATGCCGAGACCCCTCGGGCAGCCGCCCAAGATGAGCCCACTTTCCTTGTGGAGTGGGCCTTTACAGATTTAGGCTGTGGCAGGCCTGCCACAGAATGTGCAAGTTGGATTGTGCTACAGATCCAACGTGCAATCGTCTGTTTAGACGCAGGAGCACCCATCTTGTTGGGTGCATACAATATAAACAACGAGTCAGATTTTCTGACTCCAGCTGTCCTTGAAATATATATTTTTAATGCTCTGACAACGTCCAGTAACTTGGAGTCCTCCAAGTCGCTAGTAGCCGCAGGCACCACAATAGGCTGGTTCAAGTGAAAAGCCGAAACCACCTTAGGGAGAAAATGAGGACGTGTCCGCAGTTCTGCCCTGTCCGAATGGAAAATCAGATATGGGCTTTTGTATGATAAAGCCGCCAACTCTGAAACTCTCCTGGCTGAAGCCAGGGCCAATAGCATGGTTACCTTCCATGTAAGGTATTTTAAATCTACCGATTTTAGAGGCTCAAACCAATGAGATTTGAGAAAATTCAAAACTACGTTCAAATCCCACGGTGCCACTGGAGGCACTATTGGGGGTTGTATATGTAGTACACCTTTGACAAAAGTTTGTACTTCAGGCACTGATGCCAATTCCTTCTGGAAGAAGATTGATAAGGCCGAAATTTGAACTTTAATGGACCCCAATTTTAGGCCCATAGACAATCCTGCTTGCAGGAAATGTAAGAATCGACCCAATTGAAATTCTTCCGTTGGAGCCTTCTTGGCCTCACACCACGCAACATATTTCCGCCAAATGCGGTGATAATGTTGTACAGTCACTTCCTTTCTAGCCTTAATCAAGGTAGGAATAACTTCCTCTGGAATGCCCTTTTCTTTTAGAATCCGGCGTTCAACCGCCATGCCGTCAAACGCAGACGCGGTAAGTCTTGGAACATACAAGGTCCCTGCTGAAGCAGATCCCTTCTTAGAGGTAGAGGCCACGGATCCTCCGTGAGCATCTCCTGAAGTTCCGGATACCAAGTTCTTCTTGGCCAGTCCGGAGCCACCAGTATTGTTCTTACTCCTCTTTTCCGTATAATTCTCAGTACCTTTGGTATGAGAGGCAGAGGAGGGAACACATACACTGACTGGTACACCCACGGTGTTACCAGAGCGTCCACAGCTATTGCCTGAGGGTCTCTTGACCTGGCGCAATATCTGTCCAATTTTTTGTTGAGGCGAGACGCCATCATGTCCACCTTTGGTTTTTCCCAACGGTTCACAATCATGTGGAAGACTTCTGGATGAAGTCCCCACTCTCCCGGGTGAAGGTCGTGTCTGCTGAGGAAGTCTGCTTCCCAGTTGTCCACTCCCGGGATGAACACTGCTGACAGTGCTATGACATGATTCTCCGCCCAGCGCAGAATCCTTGCAGCTTCTGTCATTGCTCTTCTGCTTCTCGTGCCGCCTTGTCGGTTTACGTGGGCGACTGCCGTGATGTTGTCCGACTGGATCAACACCGGCTGACCCTGAAGCAGCGATTTTGCCAGGCTTAGAGCATTGTAGATCGCTCTTAGCTCCAGTATATTTATGTGAAGGGACGTCTCCAGGTTTGACCACACGCCCTGGAAGTTTCTTCCCTGTGTGACTGCTCCCCAGCCTCGTAGGCTGGCATCCGTAGTCACCAGGACCCAGTCCTGTATGCCGAATCTGCGGCCCTCTAACAGATGGGCACTCTGCAACCACCACAGGAGAGACAACCTTGTTCTTGGTGACAGTGTTATCCGCTGATGCATGTGCAGATGCGATCCGGACCATTTGTCCAGCAGATCCCACTGAAATGTCCGTGCATGGAATCTGCCGAATGGAATCGCTTCGTAAGAAGCCACCATCTTTCCCAGGACTCTTGTGCATTGATGTACTGACACAGTTCCTGGTTTTAGGAGGTTCCTGACAAGTTCGGATAACTCCCTTGCTTTCTCCTCCGGGAGAAACACCTTTTTCTGAACCGTGTCCAGAATCATTCCCAGGAACAGCAGACGAGTTGTCGGGGTCAATTGAGATTTTGGAAGATTCAGAATCCACCCGTGTTGCTGAAGCACTACCTGGGTTAGTGCTACACCGACTTCCAGCTGTTCTCTGGACTTTGCCCTTATCAGGAGATCGTCCAAGTAAGGGATAATTAATACGCCTTTTCTTCGTAGAAGAACCATCATTTCGGTCATTACCTTGGTAAAGACCCGAGGGGCCGTGGACAAACCAAACGGCAGCGTTTGAAACTGATAATGACAGTCTTGTATCACGAACCTGAGATACCCTTGGTGTGAGGGGTAAATTGGGACATGCAGATAAGCATCTTTTATGTCCAGGGACACCATGAAGTCCCCTTCTTCCAGATTCGCTATCACTGCTCTGAGTGACTCCATCTTGAACTTGAATTTCTGTATGTACAGGTTCAAGGATTTCAGGTTTAGAATAGGTCTTACCGAACCGTCCGGCTTCGGTACCACAAATAGTGTGGAATAATACCCCTTTCCCTGTTGTAGGAGGGGTACCTTGACTATCACCTGCTGAGAATACAGCTTGTGAATGGCTTCCAAAACCGACGTCCTTTCTGAGGGAGACGTTGGTAAAGCAGACTTTAGGAACCGGCGAGGGGGAGACCTTTCGAACTCCAACATGTAACCCTGAGATCTTATCTGCAGGATCCACGGGTCCACTTGTGAGCGAGCCCACTGATTGCTGAAAATCTTGAGTCGACCCCCCACCGCTCCTGAGTCCGCTTGTAAAGCCCCAGCGTCATGCTGATGGCTTTGTAGAACCCGGGGCGGGCTTCTGGTCCTGGGCAGGGGCTGCTTGCTGCCCTCTCTTACCCTTTCCTCTGCCTCGCGGCAGATAAGACTGTCCTTTTGGTCGCTTGTTTTTATAGGAGCGAAAGGACTGCGGCTGAAAAGACGGTGTCTTTTTCTGTTGGGAGGGGGTCTGAGGTAAAAAAGTGGATTTGCCGGCAGTTGCCGTGGCCACCAGGTCCGAAAGACCGACCCCAAATAATTCCTCTCCTTTATATGGCAATACTTCCATATGCCTTTTGGAATCCGCATCACCTGACCACTGTCGCGTCCATAAACTTCTTCTGGCAGATATGGACATCGCGCTTACTCTTGATGCTAGAGTACAAATATCCCTCTGAGCATCTCGCATATAAAGAAAGGCATCCTTTAATTGCTCTAGAGTCAATAAAATACTGTCCCTATCCAGGGTATCAATATTTTCAGTCAGAGAATCCAACCACACTACCCCAGCACTGCACATCCAGGCTGAGGCTATTGCCGGTCGCAGTATAACACCAGTATGTGTGTATATACTCTTCAGTGTAGTTTCCAGCCTCCTATCTGCTGGATCCTTGAGGGCGGCCGTATCAGGAGACGGCAACGCCACTTGCTTTGATAAACGTGTGAGCGCCTTATCCACCCTAGGGGGTGTTTCCCAGCGCGCCCTAACCTCTGGTGGGAAAGGGTATAATGCCAATAACTTCTTGGAAATTAGCAGTTTTCTATCTGGGTTAACCCACGCTTCGTCACACACGTCATTCAATTCCTCTGATTCTGGAAAAGCTACAGGTAGTTTTTTCACCCCCCACATAATACCCCTTTTTGAGGTACCAGCAGTATCAGAGATCTGCAAAGCCTCCTTCATTGCCGTGATCATATAACGTGTGGCCCTATTGGAAAATACGTTTGTTTCTTCACCGTCAACACTAGATTCATCTGTGTCGGTACCCGTGTCGACTGACTGAGGTAAGGGACGTTTTACAGCCCCTGACGGTGTCTGAGACGCCTGAGCCGGTACTAACTGGTTTTCCGGCCGTCTCATTTCGTCAACTGACTTTTGTAATGTGCTAACATTATCACGTAATTCCATAACTAAAGCCATCCATTCCGGTGTCGACTCCCTAGGGGGTGACATCACCATTACCGGCAATTGCTCTGCCTCCACACCAACATCGTCCTCATACATGTCGACACACACGTACCGACACACAGCAGCCACACAGGGAATGCTCTAATCGAAGACAGGACCCTCTTAGCCCTTTGGGGAGACAGAGGGAGAGTTTGCCAGCACACACCAAAAACGCTATAAATGTATATAAACAACCCTAGAAGGTGTTGTTTTTGATATAAGCGCTTTTAATATATCAATATCGCCAAATTATGCCCCCCTTCTCTTTGTTACCCTGTTTCTGTAGTGCAGTGCAGGGGAGAGTCCTGGGAGCCTTCCTCACCAGCGGAGCTGAGCAGGAAAATGGCGCTGAGTGCTGAGGAGAATAAGCTCCGCCCCTTTTCCGGCGGGCTTTTCTCCCGGGTTTTAAGAAAACTGGCCTGGGTTAAATACATACATATAGCCTTAATGGCTATATGTGATGTATTTATTTTGCCACTAAAGGTATTTAATATTGCTGCCCAGGGCGCCCCCAGCAGCGCCCTGCACCCTCCGTGACTGAATCAGTGAGACGTGTAGCAACAATGGCGCACAGCTGCAGTGCTGTGCGCTACCTTCATGAAGACTGAGGAGTCTTCTGCCGCCTGCTTTCCGGACCTCCGTCTTCAGCGTCTGTAAGGGGGATCGGCGGCGCGGCTCCGGGACGAACCCCAGGAGGACCTGTGTTCCGACTCCCTCTGGAGCTAAGTGTCCAGTAGCCTAAGACTCCAATCCATCCTGCACGCAGGTGAGTTGGAAATCTCTCCCCTAAGTCCCTCGATGCAGTGATCCTGTTGCCAGCAGGATTCACTGAGATTTAAACCTAAAAAAACTTTTTCTAAGCAGCTCTTTAGGAGAGCCACCTAGATTGCACCCTTCTCGGACGGGCACAAAAACCTAACTGAGGCTTGGAGGAGGGTCATAGGGGGAGGAGCCAGTACGCACCATGTGATCCTAAAAGCTTTATTTAGATGTGCCCTGTCTCCTGCGGAGCCCGCTATTCCCCCATGGTCCTGACGGAGTCCCAGCATCCACTAGGACGTTAGAGAAAGGTAATTTTTTTAATTCCCATATTGGGGGTAATTCCAAGTTGATCGCAGCAGGACATTTTTTAGCAGTTGGGCAAAACCATGGCCCTCATTCCGAGTTGATCGCTCGCAAGGCGAATTTAGCAGAGTTGCTCAGGCTAAGCCTACGCCTACTGGGAGTGTATCTTAGCTTCTTAAAATTGCGACCGATGTATTCGCAATATTGCGATTACAAACTACTTAGCAGTTTCAGAGTAGCTTCAGACTTACTCGGCATCTGCGATCAGTTCAGTGCTTGTCGTTCCTGGTTTGACGTCATAAACACACCCAGCGTTCGCCCAGACACTCCCCCGTTTCTCCGGCCACTCCTGCGTTTTTTCCGGAAACGGTAGCGTTTTTATCCACACGCCCCGAAAACGCCGTGTTTCCGCCCAGTAACACCCATTTCCTGTCAATCACACTACGATCGCCGGAGCGAAGAAAAAGCCGTGAGTAAAAATACTATCTTCATTGTAAAATTACTTGGCGCAGTCGCAGTGCGATTATTGCGCATGCGTACTAAGCGGAATTTCACTGCGATGCGATGAAAATTACCGAGCGAACGACTCGAAATGAGGGCCCATGTGCACTGCAGGGGAGGCAGATTTAACATGTGCAGAGAGAGTTAGATTTGGGTGGGGTGTGTTCAATCTGCAATCTAATTTGCAGTGTAAAAATAAAGCAGCCAGTATTTACCCTGCACAGAAATAAAATAACCCACCCAAATCTAACTCTTTCTGCACATGTTATATCTGCCTCTCCTGCAGTGCACATGGTTTTGCCCAACTGCTAAAAGATTTCCTGCTGCGATCAAGTTGGAATTACCCCCATTGTGCATTTCCTGAATAATCTCAGAGACTACAATGAAGAACAGGGTGAACGGTTCCACCAAGACGTTAAAGACGTAGAAAGAAGATACCAGGGTCGTTGGGACGTCAGCATGATACACAGAGACGACACAGAAAAACGTATAAACAAAAAGTGACAAAACGAAGCTTGAAGACAAAAAAAAACAAGATATTAACGATTTTTTCAATAATTTGTTTAAATTATTGTTTGATTTTATTGTTATTTTATTATGTACTTAAGACAAAAACACAGTACTATCATCTACACTTCTTCGTATTCCACAATAAATATGTCAAGAACAATTAAACTTGTTTTGTAAAAATGTATGTAACCCCCTTATAGGTAAATGTGATGTGGTAAAAAAATTTGATATACTATTTCTTGATGTACACAGGAGTATAATTAAGAAAATAAAAGTATTATTAAAAAAGCTTTCAATACCTAAAATTTTGCAGACCTGTGCAATTGGTTGATTTACGATCTTGCAAAATTGCAACTAAGATAGTAACATAGTATCTGAGGTTGAAAAAAGACAATTGTCCATCGAGTTCAACCTATTTGTGGTCTCCTATGCATGATGATTTGACTAAAATTTCTGACTGATGCTGCTGTCAGCCGTTGCATTTTATCCCTATTTATAGTAACTATAATGCATGACTATGCACCATACCCCTGGATATCCTTATCCATTAGGAATTTATCTAACCCATTCTTAAAGGTGTTGACAGATTCCGCCATTACAACTCCCTCGGGCAGGGAATTCCAAACACGTATTGTCCTTACCGTGAAAAAGCCTTTACAACGTATTGTGCGGAATCTCCTCTCCTCTAACCTGAGCGAGTGTCCATGAGTCCTGTGTTGATATAACCAAAAACAGGTCCCGCGCAAGCTCTGTGTATTGTCCCCTTATATATTTGTAGATGTTGATCATATCCCCTCTTAGTCTCCGCTTTTCCAATGTAAACACTCCTAGTCTTTCAAGCCTTTCCTTGTATTCCATCGTCTCCATGCCCTTAATTAGTTTGGTCGCCCTCCTCTGTACCTTTTCTAGCTCCAGGATATCCTTTTTGTAGTACGGTGCCCAGAATTGTACACAGTATTCAAGGTGTGGCCTCACTAGTGATTTATATAACGGGAGTATAATACTCTCGTCCCTAGCATCAATACCCCGTTTTATGCATGCTAATATCTTATTAGCCTTCTTTGCTGCAGTCCTACTTTGGGTACTACTGCTTAGCTTGCTATCTATGAGGACACCTAAGTCCTTTTCCAGTACAGAATCCCCTAATTTTACCCCATTTAGTAGTTAGGTGTAATTTTTGTTCTTGTTACCACAGTGCATTACCGTACACTTGTCTGTGTTGAAGCGCATTCTCCATTTGGCTGCCCATGCTCCTAATTTAACTAAGTCGTTCTGAAGAGACTCGGCATCCTCCTCTGTATTTATAGCCTTACACAATTTGGTATCATCTGCAAAAATTGACACCATGCTCTCTAGACCTTCTGTTAGGTCGTTAATGAAAATATTGAACAATAGCGGTCCTAATACTGAGCCTTGCGGCACACCACTTAGCACTTCAGTCCAAGTTGAAAAAGATCCATTAACCACAACGCGCTGCTCCCTATTATCTAACCAGTTTTTGACCCAAGTGCATATTGTGCTTCCTAGCCCTGATTCTTGTAGCTTGTAGATAAGTCTCATGTGTGGTACAGTATCGAACGCTTTGGCAAAGTCTAAAAAGATTACATCCACGTCTTTACCCTGATCTAGGTTTGCGCTTACTGTTTCATAAAAGCCAAGTAAGTTGGTTTGACAGGATCTGTCCTTCATAAACCCATGTTGATTCCTTTTAATGACCTTATTGACTGAAGATGAATAAGGTCCCAAGTGCAGATCTCATTACCAGCGACAAAAAATACCATAATGACTGCAACTGGTTTACTTTCTTCAGAAAACATAAGTTATATTAAAAACACTCTGCCAACATCAGCACAATGATCTGCCAGATAATTGTATATTGTATGCCCAGCTTAACCTAAACCCCCTTTCCCATCCCCACCCACACACACAGCCTAAACGTAACCCTTCCCTTAGTGCCTAACCCTAAACTGAACCCCAGTACTTACCATTGGGATACTGACAATTGTCCGCATTCTGACAGTTGGAATTTCAACCGTTGGGATTCTGACGGCATCCCATTCAAGGTAGTGAAGTCTCCCTAAATAGCTTTTCAAAAATGTCTGCTTATAGCGCTGTAACTTGAGAGGTAGCATTTACATTGCACAGGATCTGTTGAGCTCATTTATATTATTAAGCCAAAATATATACATACTCTCTAGACTACACTAAATTACATGTAAATACATGTTTTTGTATATACTGGAAGTGCTGCTGAAATGTCTTTTCTGAATTTGACAAGCACAACTAAATGCAGGGGTCATAGGAAAATACCTCAACAACTAGTAAACATATTCCAAACATTTAAAAAATATATGGTACATTACTGAAAATAAATAAATGGCTTAAAGAAACTACACAACAACTTATAAACAAATCATTCCAGATCATTTACCTTAATTAAAAATAAACAACATTTATTTTAGTCTCACAACTTTTAGCACAAAAGGGCAGAAGAAAATAAATAATACTCACACTCCGTTACTATGAAACACACCGTTACCAAAAATGTAAAAGTGACAAACCATGAAACACCGCAAATTGGCGAATCTGGTATCACTGTTATCAGTTGCAGTTACTAGAGCTGATCCCATTTACAGACAACACTAATAGGATCATCTCATTACTGCAGAGTTTCACTGCAGGATTATCCCGGATTCTGGATAATCTTAGCTATAGCTCTCCAGCTCTTCAGGTAGCGTAAAAAAGTGACATGATGCCATAGAAACAATTTGTAAAAGTTTGGACTCACTGGGATGATTATGCAACAAACTAAAATTGCAAATATGCAGTGTAAACCTAAACAGTTAATTCGCTTTGATGTCTAGAGCAGTGATAAGTAAACTGATTCACTTAAGAGGGGTACACACTGAGAGATGTGAGCTGAGCGATCTGTCACAGACCGCTCAGGACACATCTATTCCCCGCTCAGCGCGATGTGTGCTGAGCAGAGGGGGGTGCTCACTTCACACTCCGGTGAAATGAGCAGCCTGCTCACACTCTAGAACCGGCGAAAGCGACGCGCGGGGCAGCACATCGCTATCTCTATGGGCATACACATGGAAAGATCCATGCTTAATCTGCAAAGCAATCTAGTCACATTGCTTAGAAATTAAGCACAGATATCTCTGTGTGTACCCCCCTTTTGGAGTTGCATTGGGGATCCCCCTCCTTCCTAAGTGCTGCACTTTACTCTTGTGGGGACATTTACTAAGCAGTGATAAGAGCGGAGAAGTGAGCCAGTGGAGAAATTCCCCCATCAATTAATCAGCAGCTCTGTATTATTTTATAGTATGCAAATTATAGATGTTACTTCAGTGCTGATTGGGTGCCATGGGCAACTTCACTGGCTCACTTCTCCGCTCTTATCACTGCTTAGTAAATGTACCCCTTAATCTCTTTAATTAAACAATAGATGTATCTAACAAACAAACAAAAAAGAGAGCCATATCTGTAATAGTATAACTGCAAGCATTTTAAAGAAACTTAACAAGCAATAACAACAAAGTAAAGTTGTTGTTGTTTTGTTTAAAATGTATAAAACTACGTCTTGCAGAGTTGACCATTACTGCTGTGGCACTGCCTTGGAGAGGGGAGATTCTGGGGGAGGCACAGCTGCGGTGAGCTCACAATCTTAAAATGTGGGTGATCCTGTTACGATGATCAGTCTGGGTGGAGAGCGGGGTAGGCAGACGTGGCTGCAGTGAGCACTGGGAAGTCAGGCTGCAAGAAGACTGTCTTCCTACAGCTGTGCCTAGGTCAGTGGTTCCTAAACGGTGTGCCGTTGTTCCCTGGGGTTCCTCAGGGCACTTGCAGGGGTACCTTGGATTGGTGACTAAATTCAAATTCTTTATGGTCGATGTAACAGGCAAAACCAGTGCTTGTGGCTGCCAGTCATAAAATATGTGGACAAACAGAAGTAAATCTTGTCCCTCACCTCACAATTGGACATAAAGATGACATAAACACAGTTTACTTAATGTAATATTTTTCTTAATAAGAAACTTTTGGCCTAGGGGTGCCGTGAAAAAAAGTCTGATACTCTAGGGCGCCGTGATTCAAAATGTTTGGGAACCACTGCACTAGGTGATACTGTTAGGCTCACCCTTTACTGTGGCAGGGAGGAAGGAGGGGGCTGCGAGGGATCTCTGACAGAGCAGATGGGCTGTCACTGCCTCCTGAGCTTGGCAGCTTCTTGAACATTCGTTTTCAGTAGCCGCCTGTGGGCATTTCTGGCACAGTCATATGAGATGCAACTGTGTTAGGGAAAACCCAGTTTGGCATGGTCGCACTTAGTTTACTAAGGTGTGAGGTTTTTTTAAGAAGATTCTACTTAACATTTATCTAGCTGCTTCTAGAAGGTATACAGTAACAAGTTAGTATCCCGCACCGGACAGCTAATGATAATACAAAGAAAAATTATATTAGGACATTAGATATGAAACCAGCTAGTTGCAGTGTATCTCTACTTGAGTTTTAAATTAAAGAAGCTGGAGGTGCTCCTGCAATCAAAAAACCGAACCATGTAGCCAAGTATTTGTTGATTAGAGACAACAAAAGAAATAGATTGCTTTTTGGAGCACTCTTTTAAACAATAAATTGTTATGTATACGAATATGATATGATTATGGTAATTTTAAAACGTAACCTTTAATATTCTTCCTTAAAATAAATGGGGTAATTGTAGTGACAAGACCTATCCATGTGTGTCACTCTAAATGTGCATAAATTCAATTGCACCCCCTGTAAATACAATACATTCAATAGAACAATAGATTATGAGTGGTGAAAATATTTGTAAGATTAATTACAATGATATCAATAAAAGTACATATCTTTCTACATCAATCAATTACCAACTTTAATATTAATGACTCGTAGCCAGTATAGTAGTCAATACTAAATAAATTAATGACATAGCCTGCATTCAAAGTTGTGTCAATATTTTGACTAATATCAAAATGCTACAATTCTTATTGTGTTGATACTCAGCACGCTCTAATCACCTGTATCCACATTGTTTCCATACTCCATTGCATTTAGACATTTGCCTTCCGCAAGAAAACATTAAGAGATGATGAAATAAAAATAAGAGTAAGTGTCAATGACTCAATAATTTCTTGATACTTTTTGGTAAGTGCTATGCACTAACATATACAAACATTATACCTCTTCACATCATAACTGTAATCTAATTATTTACAACATTTCAGCAGATTGTAATTAGCAACACACACAGTATTCCCACAGCCTGGTTGACTGGTGATCAAGCCGACGTGGTGAAACGTACGTTCAGTCCGGGAATCGTAGCCGGTGACGGAGTCCGGAAATTACTGCCGATGACTCGCGGCACCTCACTGTAGGAGGAAGCCGCGTACTACATACAGGGGGAGATGTACTAAGCCTGAAAAGTGATAAATATCACTGTGATAAAGCACCAGCCAATCGGCTCCTAACTGCCATGTGACAGGCTGTGTTTGAAAATGACAGTTAGGAGCCGATTGGCTGGTGCTTTATCACAGTGATATTTATCACTTTTCAAGCTTAGTACATCTGGCCCACAGAGAGTACCGCTATTGACAGCCGAGCAGCTTGCGCTTCCAATATCCTCAGCAAACACCGACAATCCGGTCTGTAGGAAGAAGCAGCACATTATACACAGAGAGCACCGCTATTGACAGCCGAGCGGCTTGCGCTTCCGATACCCTTAGCAAACACCGACAGTCTGGTAACAAGTATCATATCTTGATATACTCACCTGTGACATCTACATGCAGTGAATGTAGCATTACTATTTGTGGTTATGGGACAGATGTCCCTGATGTTTGCATCTTTAATTTAAAACTCATTATATATGCTGCTTAAGGTGTTGCACTGCACTACCTGCATATATTGGGCAGGTTTTTAGACAAATACATGTTGCCTGAGTTATTATGTTGCACTACTCACATCAAATAATTAATTGCCTCAATTGAGTTTTTTCTTTTTTTCATATATACACATATACTATCTCTCTCTCTCTCTCTCTCTCTCTCTCTCTCTCTTTTTTTCCTGGTGTTCACCTGTCTCCTGCTGGCGCATTTGGACCCTGCAATGCCCCCGGCAACAGGATCCATCTAACACCAGACACAGGTTGATTAAGTGGCGCTGAAACTTTCTTTCCATCAGTCCGGCAATTACCCTTACTCTCACCCCTCATCCGCTCATTGATGATGAGGGGCAGCAGATGAGGAGTAGTGCAATACGGACTGTACTATTCTATACAGACACATTACTGTGACAACGCTTTATATGATTATCATACATGTACTCTGTATATGGTTCAGATCGCATGAACTATTTAATTATTGGTGAAGTAGCAGCCAACTACACAGTGACATAATCAATCTGGTTCACTGCGAGCTGTCTGCAAATACACCAAGAATAGGGGTACCCCGAAAGTAAGAAACAGTGCTGGTTCAAATGCCGATTAAAGTGTTCTGGATAAAACACCACAACAATCAATGATTGAATCATGGGTGTGTATAACTAAAGGTGTTCACGTGCGCAAGGCAGGAGGTTTGTTGTCAGGATGATATAAGAATGTGAATGTAATTAACCAGGGATCTTTAAAGTGATGTCTGTACCCAGTATTTGAGGATATTCATCAATATCACCTGATAATATTACATTTATACAGCCCGGACGGGCTATGAAACACATTGAATTTGCTTTTTGAATTGCACTATGTGGGAATACTGTGTGTTTTGCTAATTACAATCTGCTGAATTGTTTTAAATAATTAGATTACAGTAATGATGTGAAGAGGTATAATGTTTGTATATGTTAGTGCATAGCACTTACCAAAAAGTATCAAGAAATTATTGAGTCATTGACACTTACTCTTATTTTTATTTCATCATCTCTTAATGATTTCTTGCGGAAGGCAAATGTCTAAATGCAATGGAGTATGGAAACAATGTGGATACATGTGATTAGAGCGTGCTGAGTATCAACACAATAAGAATTGTAGCATTTTGATATTAGTCAAAATATTGACACAACTTTGAATGCAGGCTATATCATTAATTTATTTAGTATTGACTACTATACTGGCTACGAGTCATTAATATTAAAATTGATTGGTAATTAATTGATGTAGAAAGATATGTACTTTTATTGATATCATTGTAATTAATCTTACAAATATTTTCACCACTCATAATCTATTGTTCTATTGAATGTATTGTATTTACAGGGGGTGCAATTGAATTTATGCACATTTAGAGTGACACACATGGATAGGTCTTGTCACTGCAATTACCCCATTTATTTTAAGGAAGAATATTAAAGGTTACGTTTTAAAATTACCATAATCATATCATATCCGTATACATAACAATTTATTGTTTAAAAGAGTGCTCCAAAGAGCAATCTATTTATTTTGTTGTCTCTAATCAACAAATACTTGGCTACATGCTTCCAGAAGATAAAGGAATCTGATTGGTTGCTATAGGCAACATCACCAGTTCTAAAAAAACTCCCACCTTAGTAAATTTACCCCCAGGCAGGGCCGGACTACCCATCTGGCCCTTCTGGCAAATGCCAGAAGGGCCGATGGGCAGGGCATGTCACACAGACAGCCGGGAAGGCCGCACGCAGCGTAGCCTCTGGCTCTCTGGTCTGGCCGCTGCCCCGCCTTCTCTCCTGTCTCCATAGAAATGGAGGTGTGCTACGAGTCCACACCCCCCGACTCACGGCACTCCCCTGTCTTTAGTGCCCACGCGTCCCCGTTCACGGCACGTGCGCCCCTGGGTCCATTTCAGCCCCCAGCCTATCCCTGCCCCCAGGTAAGGGGTTAAATAGAGAACAACTGCAGAGCTGCTTTGCTAATTTATTGTGCCTTGTTTTAGGTCTCATGCACCAAGCAAAACCACTCCAAGAAAACCTATTATTTATTTCCAGAAACCAGTTCTTGGATCTGTGAAGTCCGTGTTCTTGGCATGTCTTATTAGCTATGGCCCTCATTCAGAGTTGATCGCTCGCTAGCTACTTTTAGCAGCCGTGAAAACGCATAGTCGCCGCCCACCGGGGAGTGCATTTTCGCTTTGCAAGTGTGCGAACGCCTGTGCAGCCGAACTCTGCAAAAACATTTTGTGCAAAACAAGACTAGCCCTGCAGTTACTTATCCTGTGCGATGAATCCAGCGACGAAGGGTCCCGGAATTGACGTCAGACACCCGCCCTGCAAACGCCTGCGTTTTCCCAAACATTCCCAGAAAACGGTCAGTTGACACCCATAAACTCCCACTTCCTGTCAATCTCCTTGCGACCGGCTGTGCGAAAGGATTCTTCGCTAGAACCATTGCACAGCAACTATGCTCTTTGTACCCGTACGACGCGCGTGCGCATTGCGGTGCATGCGCAGTTTTGCCATTTTTTTTAAATGATCCCTACGCAGCGAACAACGGCAGCTAGCAGTCAACTCGGAATGACCCCCTATGATCTCTGCAATAAGTGTTAACTAAGCAGTATTACTGCGTTCTGGACTTTGCACCACCGCTCAGTAATCTGCTAGAAATGTTTACTTACATTCTTGGACTTTCTCTTGAACTTTATATAATTGCTCGAATTTTGTACCCTAAGTGTTGAGTATACAGGAATATAATGAACCTGTATCTCTTGCACATGATATCTTGCCTTGTTATTCAGAGATGTTAGGTATGATCTGCATACGAAATGCTACGTTACAGTGATTTCCAGAAATACACTGTTACGTAGCATTTCGTTTACAGATACAGTCACATACAGAATAGAGGCATTCTACATATCATTTTAATCAGCAGAAGCTGCTTGTGCCCCTAGACATTCCAAATGCCCTAGGCATTTGCCTATGCCTAGCACCGGCTTTGATAATTGCATACGTGTTCGCAAACTACATTTAAAAAAGGTGGAACATTGGAGCTAAGGGTTAATCTACAGCAGTAGCGACTCAGACACCATGTTTTTACACGTACAAGCTCGCAGCTGTCAGCAGATACATGACACATTATTATTAATATCCTGTATATGGCGCCACAAGGGTTCTGCAGCGCCCAATTACAGAGTACATAAATCCATAATCAAAACAGGAAAACAGCAACTTACAGTTGAAGACACTATAGGACAAGTACAGGGTAAATAAACATAGCTACATCAGCAGATGACACTGAAATACGAATCAGATGGCAGAAAACTGCAGAATTTGGTGCAGTTGAAGATTATTAAAGAAAAGGATATGCACATGAGGGAAGAGGGCCCTGCTCGTGAGAGCTTACATTCTAAAGATGGACTTTCTTCACTATTTAAAGCCCACCCACACCTACGCTGTCCCTGGACCACTTGTAGTGACACAGGTAAATGTAAAACACGGGCCTATTTAACACAACGGAAGTGTCTTTCCACATAGAGTATCTTTCAACTTAAGTTTATGCGCCTGCACAGAAGTGGGAGCAGGCGCTCTCTGTAGAATTACGTTCCCAAACACACCTGAAGAGGACGGTGCAGTCTTCTAATGTAGTGAACTGGAAAAAAATAGTGTTTATTGATTTTTAAATACAGTTTTCATGAATCACTGAAAAATGAAAGCTTTTATAGCATGTGATCCCAAAATAAAACGTTGGTGATATATTAACAACAGCATGAACTATTTTTGAGATTTTTTTCAAAAATGTTAAATATTCGCTTTTTGATTAATCAAAATTTTGTTCTTCACTTTTTGTATTTGAAATTTTTAGACACATACTGCTGTGTTACATATCATATGAAAGCCAATAAAGAGGTTTAAAATTAAACTCTGGCAGCTCAATTAGGTGAGCTGCAAGTGCAATTTAAAAAAATGTTAATAGCACATTGTTCATTAAAAATTGTGCTACTTTAAAAGCATAGAACTTCAAAACCATTGAACATATCAGCCTAATATGTGGGGGGTTTCATTATACCCATGGCAGCATTTATTATACCAAATTCCATCACAATCTAAAAAGTCAATCTGAAAGATGTGTTGAGTTGGGGTGGAATAAACCAATAGTGGAATATTTCAATATTACCATGCACATAGCAAGGCATTTCTCAAATGGTGCAGTACCGTTGCACAGTGGTTAGAATTGTCGCCTCACATAACTGGGTATACCTTGACAAGGGAATTGTGTAGAGTTTGTATGTTCTCTAAGTGTTTGCACAAGCTTCCACGTGGAAATTGTTTTTGTTAAAGTCACTGCTGACTAAAATGGACCCTACTGAGTGTAGGGGTAGCAAGGAAATGATACTGCAAGATCCAACTGTGCAGGAGAGATGTGAAGGAGAAATATTCTTCGTACAGCACTATTGCAGTGCACTGCGATATATAAACACATAATAATGTGTACTAGATATTCAGTTTTCATACATATAGTTATTTTTAATGAAGATCCCTACATGTAAACTAATGACTTTAATCATGTGTTATACTCCGCAGCCCTCCTCCGGTGCGGCAGGACAGACACACCATGGTACACGTGTATAAACACACGCTCAGAGCCGTTGCCATGGCTACCACAGCTCCGTACAGGAGGCTGGCCCACAATGCCTGGCGAGAGGCTGCGCTGGAGCTCAGTGATTGGCTGAGGCTACTAGACGACCCTGACTCGGTATTCGTGTAATTTGTTCAAGCCGCGGTGGCTCCTGGGAGACATGCTGGAGGGATTACCGCTTTATTCTGCCTTCTGACCCGCAGACTGCAGCTGCGCCTTCGCCACGGAGGTTCTACCCGGAAGCGCGACTCACTTCCGCCACGCGTAACCGAACCAACCGGTTTCTTCGCGTCAAGCAAACTCCTTACTTTGGTCCCCGCCCCCGTGCCCTGTGCTTGCCGTGGATTGGTCCATTTATCTATCGGTCACTTACACATCAGGCCTGTGTCGCTGACTCAACCAATTAAGTGGTTGGAATGGACCAGGCCGTCCGAGAGCCGCTGGGATTGGTTCAGTGGAACAGGCTAGATGTTTGGGTGACTCTTTGGAGAGAGTGAATGAAATGTGCGGGCTGGCGGCGGCGGCGGAGTGCGGGTCAGCCGCCTGGGATCGGTGAGTGGAGTCGCAGTGAGAAATAGGAGGCCGCGCTGTCGGTATCCGAGTCACCCAACACTCCACTGCCCGGTGTAGGCCACCGACCGGAGTCATGCCCGGTGCTATGTCGGTGTGGGGCCCACTGGCCGCCCTCCTGCTAGCTGCACTTGTTCCGCTTGCGGCGCAAGGAGCTGGGCTGGCTGACCAGGTGATTTGGGCTGTGAATGCAGGAGGCGAGGACCACGTAGATGTGCACGGTATCCGCTATCGGAAGGACCCGCTGGAGGGCAGGCTTGGCAGAGGTGAGTGTATGTGCAGCCCATAGTCACAGACACCGGGGAGCGTCGGAGAGTAGCAGGTGTAGTCCTGGGTGCAGGAAGCATATGGCATGGGGAAGGGGAGAACTCAATATCAGGTGCTGGTGCGGTTGTCAGAGCTGCTGTTTGTGTCTGGGGGCAGGTACAGTCTCACCGGGGATGGGGCTCACAATCATCTGTTCATCACCTAAATGTGTGGAGTTTAGTCATTGAGCAGTTCTCCTGAGATACAAGCTATGCAGCTGCTGCCTGATTGCACTCGCATTTCTATTACCTTGTGTTTATTTCCTGAGTGTGGTTTGTATAATTGCACTTGCTTTCTCCTATATGCAGCTTCAGACTATGGGTTAAAGCTTCCCATTTTGCGTTCCAACCCAGAGGATCAGATTTTGTACCAGACAGAGCGTTATAATGAGGACAGCTTTGGATATGAAATTCCAATAAGGGAGGAAGGAGAATATGTTCTAGTGCTAAAGTTTGCAGAGGTGTATTTTGCACAATCTCAGCAGAAGGTACGTGTCATATTCTCTCCTGTCTCCTCCTCTTCACACTTTGATAATCCATGTCCCATGAGAATGTAACATATGGCATATTGCCTATGCAGGTGAGCGACACCAACAGATGTCTCATATTTCTGCTTTCTGCTAACCGTAGGTGTTTGATGTTCGTGTGAATGGCCATACTGTGGTAAAAGACCTGGATATATTTGACCGTGTGGGACACAGTACCGCACATGATGAGATCATTCCCATTGTCATCAGGAAAGGCAAACTTAGTGTACAAGGGGAAGTGTCTACCTTCACTGGGAAACTCAGTGTGGAATTTGTAAAGGTAATGTTTGACATGAGACCTGTTGAGTGTTATAACTGTCTGCAATGTAGTCCAGTAAATTTATTATTCATTGTCATTATTTATTTCTTTTTTTATTTTATTTTTTGTGTATTATTAATCCACCAAAGCCCCCCTTGATACTTTTCTAACTCCGCTTTGTCAACAAAGTAGTGTAATGCTGGGCATACATTATCTGACAGCCATGAAACCATCCTGAATCCCCCCCTTCCCCCCTCCAATGAAGTAACAGGAGAAATGCTGTCCGCAGCAGCGCATACACTGTCAGGTGCAGTCGGGCAGGTTAGAAGATTTTCTGATCGTCCAATCAATGCTGATCGGTCGCAGCGATACGCTATGCGATTATTGGCGTGAGATGCTGATATTTGCACAATGTTTGCCTGGCTTCAGCCATTCAGATGTGTAGTGCATGATTGATTGAGATATATATATATATATATATATATATATATCAATCAATCAATTTTCAATTAACCTCAATTTGTGGCTGCTGCGTACGTCACAGATACTTATGACACTGCAGCATAATTTTATTTACTTTGTACCAATATGGGGATACGAGGTAAAAGGCTCTGTAATATGCCACCATTTCCAGTGTTTCCAAGCAGTTCTAATGGCAAATCACAGGAATCTGTTTTTATTTAATGGGTCACTGTTTTTTCTTATCTTTCCAGGGATATTATGATAACCCCAAAGTCTGTGCACTTTTCCTGATGAAAGGAACAATCGACGGTAAGTTATATAGGCATTGCTTCAGACTCTATCTTTAAAGCACTTACTGTACACTGCACTGTACATTGAGGGGGACATGACACAAATTACTTACAGTGATATGAAACAGAAGAGGTGTCCCTCTGTAAATTACCTTACATTATACGAGGCGTGTGGAACTTGTACATAAGGTTAATGGTATGCAGTGCAATGTGTTCACCTGTTATATCCTACATAAATGCATATTTAATTTGATTTGCTGCATAATTGCATATGCAACGTTCATTTGTATGTTTTAATGCATTTTGATATACTCTGCTTGATTTCTTTGAGCAGATATATTAATACCCTCTCTAGCAGAGGTTGGCAAGATTTATTGCAATGCAGTTTCTTGCACTAAGCTTTCCAGTTTTCTCCTATAAACAGCTCATATGAACTACTGATTTCTAAGGTGATCATGACTGCAGCTGAGAAGATGAAGGAAAAAAAAAATGTTGAGCATTTATTTACTTCTGAAATATTATTATTAATTATTTTTTTTTTTTTTTTCTGGGATCTTTAGATGTCCCTAAACTGCAGCCTCACCCCGGTTTAGAAAAGAAGGAAGAGGAGGAAGAAGATGAAGAGGAGGAAGGCCCTAGTACAAAGAAGCAGAGCAACAAGAACCGTGTGCAGTCTGGTCCTCGTACTCCAAACCCATATTCCTCAGACAACAGCAGCCTCATGTTTCCAATCCTGGTGGCCTTTGGAGTGTTTATCCCCACACTCTTCTGCCTGTGTCGGCTATAGGAGGCCCGATGCCAATCTTTGTTTTGTTTTTCTTTTTTTCTATTCTCCCCTAATTTTCAGAAATGACAAGGCAGAAAATCTCCTTTTTAAGGTATAAGGGAATAGGTGGCCCTAAACAATCGGCAGATCATTGCCTGACTTTATCATGTTTACATGTTAAATGGAAATGGGCCTGCAGCTTATTGGATACCAGAACTTTCAGGCATGTGGTCCTGGATGGGTTTCAAACGTCTATTATCGAATAGAAGTGCTGCTGATTGAATGCTCACTGATCTAGAGGAACCCTTTGAACTATGGGCACATGTGTTAAAGCCTAGAGTCTTGCATGGAGTTCTCCAGGGTACAGATTTTACATACTCTGCTTTTTTGTTTCCTCTGTCTAGCTGGTCATTGAGCTTCAACAACATTGCTTAACTCGTGCCTATTGTCTGTGTGTGTGTGTGGGTGCCAGCGTAGGAGAAACACTGTTTACTCAGTTTTTCCATCCGTATATACGTTGTGATATCGACATCACAGCAGCCAGGATAGTGATTGTGTATGATGACTTCCTGCTATGCATAAAATGGGAAAAAATCTGAGTAATGGCTTGTGGTAGTATTTCTTATTTTTCATGCCCACAATTTAAACAACCATGAAGTGACCGATCATTGCCGCGTGTGTTTGAACTCCAGCCAATTTTTATTTTATTTTTTACCGCCTAGTCCCAGGTGACCTGTCAATGATCCACCCCTTCACATGTCAGCCTCTGCCTATCACAGTGCCATGATGGCTATTTTGATGTATTGTTCGGCACTATCTTTTCTTAAACTCCATGCTAATGTTAGAAAAGAAAGAAACGGCTTGCACTTTTGGGGGACTGCACATTGGCAGCAGCTCTTCATATATTTATCTTCTGTTTTTACAATGTTTTCAGAGTACATCTGTTTTATAGCTTTTGATGTTCTGAGCTGCCAATCTTCCATGTGTGACTGGCGTTTCCATAGCAGTGATCTTGTTGTTGTAGTTCACTTGTTTTTTGTTTATTTTTTTTCAGTGCCTTTTTACTTTGCCTTTATGTTCAGAGGTAGCATATGGTTCTGTGCACTTTGATTTATGTTATGCTGAGATTCAAACACCTTTTTTTCCTTTTTTTTTTTTTTTCTTTTTATGGTAAGGACCCTGATCGGTATAAAAAATGGATTATTGATTGTTAAACCATCTCATGCTTGCTAAGCAATGCAGAATTGACAGTGCATCAGTGCAGCAATGATCTTCTCTGCTGTTAACGACTCGCTGTCCGATTATACTAACCATGTTAATTGTCCTTTGATTTATTACGTTCTGATCAATCTGTGTGATTACACAATCTCCGATGGTAGGCATCAGTTTGCAACAGAAAAAATAATCATTTTACAGATTGGATATTTTCTCCCCATTATTTAATCTTTAATGCACCTCCGGTTGTCCCACAGGACATTTCCCATATAGTGACTAGAAATTGTAAAAATACGTTCCAGCTCTGGGAGAGAATCCTGACTCCAGCAATATAATACAAGTTGAGTTTCCCAAATTTTACATGCTTGTGACCAGAATTATTTTGGAGTATTTGCATACCATAATATAATCTTTTGGACTAAACCCAAGTCTAAACATAAAATGCATTTGTTTTATATGCACCTTATACACACAGCCTATAAGTAACGTTATACATTATTTTAAATAAGTTTTGTGCACAAAACAAAGTTTATTTACATTGAACCATCAGAAAGCAAAGTTGTCACTATCTTACTGGTGCTCCAAACATTTCTAATATGGGAGACTCAACCTGTAGTGCTTGAAATTCTTTGATTGCATACATTTTTTTATTTTATTTTTTTGGATACAGGAACCTTGTTTGCCTGCTGAGTGCTTTATTTTTTTAAATAGTATTTTTATGCTGTATAAAGAGCAGTGACATGTTCGTTTTTTTTTGTTTTCCCTTCGTTTATAAAGGGATTAAAACTGTTGGTACGGTTGTGTTTCACTAACTTGAAACGTATGGTGGGTACTGTCTGCTGGTGTCTGAGACCGATTAAAACCAAAATTTCAAGTTTGACAGGTACTTATTTTAGCATATAGTAACCCACATCTGACCTGACGACATTCTTCATGGTATGTGGGAGACTGACATAAGGTGAATGATTCAGTGGGCTGTACGAAATTAAACCTGGTATGGTTTCTGGGCTCCTTGTTTTTACCCTAGATGTTTTTGTTTAAGCAACCATTTTTACAGAGGTGGGGATAGAATGCTGCCTTGATATTTGCTATTTTCATGAAATCTGTAAGAGAAACAATTTATTTGCTTTATTTTTAACTGCTGATTTTTACTTTTTTGTTGTATTCAATTTTACACAGGTTAATCCTGCTGCATATCAAATAAGATTGGTGACCAAGTTGGATAAGATCTGCTCTTTTTCACCATTGGCATCTGTTAGTGTGGTTGGAAAATCACACTGATAATCTTCCCACAACACTTGGACAGTGATACATTCAATTTCCATTAGATTATCGTATATTCATGTTACCACACCCTATATTAACGATCTAGCCCAATATTGCAGTGTGTCGTGAAAACATGCAGTTAAGATAGCAGAAAATCTTACTGCTAAGAAGCCTCTAGTGTCCAATGTCACACACTCAATCTCACATTCACTCTTAAAAAAAATAAATTATATATATATATATATATATATATATATATATATATATATATATATATATATATATATATATATATATATATATAATATATATGTCAATTCAATTCGGCAACTTATGGATAGCGCTGGGAATTAGCTCCCGACGCTATTCAATTCAGCTGCTAGTTACCCGCAATTGTCGGGAATTCTTCTCTCATCCCCGGGGATGAGAGAAGAAACCCGACAAAAGTGCTGCCTCGCGGCCGGCGCGAGGCTGATTCTGTCGGGAATCAGCCTCGCGCCGGGGAGTTAAGTCGGAGAATGCCCGTTCTCCCGACAATACAACCTGTGAGAAAGGGACATCGCCGACTTAACTGGAGCTGAATTGAATAGCGTCTGGAGCTAACTCCTGGCGCTATACATAAGTTGCTGAATTGAATTGACCTATATATATATATATATATATATGTGTGTGTGTGTGTGTGGGTTTATTTTTTTTCTATATCTGAAGATTTTATCACATTGATTAACTGTACATTTCTGATCCTCATCTCCTGCCTGCTTTATGGTCGCTTTATGTATCATAAATGTGAGTGTCTTAAATATTGAGTGTTCCCTTGTGCTCCTCAACCCGGAGGAGATGTTGCAGAGGCTAGGCTTTAATCTCTGCTCTTTATTTTATTTTTTTCTTTGTTATTCTGTTATACTTGTCCTGGAAATATGACATTGCTGCCAGTTTATAAACAAATTAAAGATGTTTATATTGTACTCTTTGTTTTTGCTGTTTGTCCCTAAGGGGAATACGTTTTGAAGTCTACAGGTATTCATTGCAGTTAACCAGTTATGTTAAATATTTCTCCTATTACATTAATGTAAGGGAGCCCTTGGCAAATTGCGATCATAATATGGTCATATTCGAAATGTTATCAAAAACAGCAGTATAAGGGTTCGACTAAAACTTAAATTTTAGGAAAGCAAATTTCTCTATCGTCCTAAGTGGATGCTGGGGTTCCTGAAAGGACCATGGGGAATAGCGGCTCCGCAGGAGACAGGGCACAAAAAAGTAAAGCTTTACTAGGTCAGGTGGTGTGCACTGGCTCCTCCCCCTATGACCCTCCTCCAGACTCCAGTTAGATTTTGTGCCCGAACGAGAAGGGTGCAATCTAGGTGGCTCTCCTAAAGAGCTGCTTAGAGAAAGTTTAGTTTAGGTTTTTTTCTTTACAGTGAGTCCTGCTGGCAACAGGATCACTGCAACGTGGGACTTAGGGGGAAAGTAGTAAACTCACCTGCATGCAGAGTGGATTTGCTGCTTGGCTACTGGACACCATTAGCTCCAGAGGGATCGAACACAGGCCCAGCCGTGGAGTCCGGTCCCGGAGCCGCGCCGCCGACCCCCTTGCAGATGCTGAAGCGTGAAGAGGTCCGGAAACCGGCGGCTGAAGACTCCTCAGTCTTCATAAGGTAGCGCACAGCACTGCAGCTGTGCGCCATTTTCCTCTCAGCACACTTCACTGGGCAGTCACTGAGGGTGCAGAGCGCTGGGGGGGGGCGCTCTGAGAGGCAAATATAAACCTTATACAAGGCTAAAAATACCTCACATATAGCCCATAGGGGCTATATGGAGATATTTAACCCCTGCCTGACTGGAAAAATAGCGGGAGAAGAACCCGCCGAAAAAGGGGCGGGGCCTATCTCCTCAGCACACGGCGCCATTTTCTGTCACAGCTCCGCTGGTCAGAACGGCTCCCAGGTCTCTCCCCTGCACTGCACTACAGAAACAGGGTAAAACAGAGAGGGGGGGCACATTAATGGCTATATATATATATATTAAAGCAGCTATAAGGGAGCACTTAATATAAGGATATCCCTTGTATATATAGCGCTTTGTGGTGTGTGCTGGCAGACTCTCCCTCTGTCTCCCCAAAAGGGCTAGTGGGTCCTGTCTTCATTAGAGCATTCCCTGTGAGTTTGCGGTGTGTGTCGGTACGTGGTGTCGACATGTATGAGGACGATATTGGTGTGGAGGCGGAGCAATTGCCAAATATGCA
Source organism: Pseudophryne corroboree (assembly GCF_028390025.1). Taxonomy (NCBI): domain Eukaryota; kingdom Metazoa; phylum Chordata; class Amphibia; order Anura; family Myobatrachidae; genus Pseudophryne; species Pseudophryne corroboree. Next base: position 374,853,350 of record NC_086444.1, on the reverse strand, counting down.
GATGTCACCCCCCAGGGGGTCGACACCAGAATGGATGCCTTTATTTGTGGAATTACGTGATGGTTTATCTTCCCTTAAACAGTCAGTTGAGGACATGAGGCGGCCGGACAATCAATTAATGCCTGTCCAGGCGCCTCAAACACCGTCAGGGGCTGTAAAACGCCCTTTGCCTCAGTCGGTCGACACAGACCCAGACACGGGCACTGATTCCAGTGACGACGGTAGAAATTCAAACGTATTTTCCAGTAGGGCCACACGTTATATGATTTTGGCAATGAAGGAGACGTTACATTTAGCTGATACTACAGATACCGTAAAACAGGGTATTATGTATGGTGTGAAAAAACTACAAACAGTTTTTCCTGAATCAGAAGAATTAAATGACGTGTGTGATGAAGCGTGGGTTGCTCCTGATAAAAAGTTGATAATTTCAAAAAAGTTATTGGCATTATACCCTTTCCCGCCAGAGGTTAGGGCGCGCTGGGAAACACCCCCTAAGGTGGACAAGGCGCTCACACGCTTATCCAAACAAGTGGCGTTACCCTCTCCTGAGACGGCCGCACTTAAGGATCCATCAGATAGAAAGATGGAAGTTATTCAAAAGAATATATACACACATGCAGGTGTTATACTACGACCAGCTATAGCAACTGCCTGGATGTGCAGTGCTGGAGTAGTTTGGTCAGAATCCCTGATTGAAAATATTGATACCCTAGATAGGGACAATGTTTTACTGTCGTTAGAACAAATAAAGGATGCATTTATCTATATGCGTGATGCACAGAGGGATATTTGCACACTGGCATCTCGGGTGAGTGCTATGTCCATTTCAGCCAGAAGAGCCTTATGGACACGACAGTGGACAGGCGATGCGGATTCAAAACGTCACATGGAGGTTTTGCCGTATAAAGGGGAGGAGTTATTTGGAGTTGGTCTATCAGACTTGGTGGCCACGGCTACTGCCGGGAAATCCACTTTTTTACCTCAAGTCACTCCCCAACAGAGAAAGGCACCGACCTTTCAACCGCAGCCTTTTCGCTCCTACAAAAATAAGAGAGCAAAGGGCTTGTCGTACCTGCCACGAGGCAGAGGAAGAGGGAAGAGACACCAACAGGCAGCTCCTTCCCAGGAACAGAAGCCCTCCCCGGCTCCTGCAAAAACCTCAGCATGACGCTGGGGCCTCTCAAGCGGACTCGGGGACAGTGGGGGGCCGTCTCAAAAATTACAGCGCGCAGTGGGCTCACTCGCAGGTAGACCCCTGGATCCTGCAGATAATATCTCAGGGGTACAGGTTGGAATTAGAGACGGATCCTCCTCATCGTTTCCTGAAGTCTGCCTTACCAACCGTCTCTTCCGAAAGGGAGAGGGTGTTGGAAGCCATTCACAAGCTGTACGCTCAGCAGGTGATAGTCAAAGTACCCCTATTACAACAAGGAAAGGGGTATTATTCCACTCTATTTGTGGTACCGAAGCCGGATGGCTCGGTAAGGCCTATTCTAAATCTGAAGTCCTTGAACCTCTACATAAAAAAGTTCAAGTTCAAGATGGAGTCACTCAGAGCAGTGATAGCGAACCTGGAAGAAGGGGACTTTATGGTATCCTTGGACATCAAGGATGCGTATCTACACGTTCCGATTTACCCCGCACACCAGGGGTACCTCAGGTTCATTGTTCAAAACTGTCACTATCAGTTTCAGACGCTGCCGTTCGGATTGTCCACGGCGCCTCGGGTCTTTACCAAGGTAATGGCCGAGATGATGATTCTTCTTCGAAGAAAAGGCGTATTAGTTATCCCATACTTGGACGATCTCCTAATAAGGGCAAGGTCCAGAGAACAGCTGGAGACAGCTTTAGCACTATCTCAAGAGGTGCTAAGACAACACGGGTGGATTCTGAATATTCCAAAATCCCATTTAATCCCGACAACTCGTCTGCTGTTCCTAGGAATGATTCTGGACACGGTTCAGAAAAAGGTTTTCCTTCCAGAGGAAAAAGCCAAGGAGTTATCCGATCTGGTCAGGAACCTCCTAAAACCAGGAAAAGTGTCAGTACATCAATGCACAAGAGTCCTGGGAAAAATGGTGGCTTCTTACGAAGCAATTCCATTCGGCAGATTCCATGCAAGAATATTCCAAAGGGATCTGTTGGACAAATGGTCAGGGTCGCATCTGCAGATGCACCTGCGAATAACCCTGTCACCAAAGACAAGGGTGTCACTTCTGTGGTGGTTGCAGAAGGCTCACCTATTAGAAGGCCGCAGATTCGGCATTCAGGATTGGATCCTGGTGACCACGGACGCCAGCCTGAGAGGCTGGGGAGCAGTCACACAAGGAAGAAACTTCCAGGGAGGATGGACGAGTCTGGAAAAGTCTCTTCACATAAACATTCTGGAACTAAGAGCAATCTACAATGCTCTAAGCCAGGCGGAACTTCTCCTGCAAGGAAAGCCGGTGTTGATTCAGTCGGACAACATCACGGCGGTCGCCCATGTAAACAGGCAGGGCGGCACAAGAAGCAGGAGTGCAATGGCAGAAGCTGCCAAGATTCTTCGCTGGGCGGAGAATCACGTGATAGCACTGTCAGCAGTGTTCATCCCGGGCGTGGACAACTGGGAAGCAGACTTCCTCAGCAGACACGATCTTCATCCGGGAGAGTGGGGTCTACATCCAGAAGTCTTCAACATGTTAATAGACCGTTGGGAAAGACCAATTGTAGACATGATGGCGTCTCGCCTCAACAAGAAACTGGACAAATATTGCGCCAGGTCAAGAGATCCACAGGCAATAGCTGTGGACGCACTGGTAACTCCTTGGGTGTACCAGTCAGTGTATGTGTTTCCTCCTCTGCCGCTCATACCAAAGGTATTGAAGATCATACGGCAAAGAAGAGTAAGAACAATACTAGTGGTTCCGGATTGGCCGAGAAGGACTTGGTATCCGGAACTTCAAGAGATGCTCACGGACGAACCGTGGCCTCTACCTCTGAGAAGGGACCTGCTACAGCAGGGTCCCTGTCTTTTTCAAGACTTACCGCGGCTGCGTTTGACGGCATGGCGGTTGAACGCCAGATCCTAAAAGGGAAAGGCATTCCAGAAGAAGTCATTCCTACCTTGATTAAGGCACGGAAGGAAGTCACCGTGAAACATTATCACCGCATTTGGCGAAAATATGTAGCGTGGTGCGAGGATCGGAGGGTTCCGACGGAGGAATTCCAACTGGGTCGTTTCCTACATTTCCTGCAATCAGGATTATCTATGGGTCTCAAATTGGGATCCATTAAGGTTCAAATTTCGGCCCTGTCAATATTCTTCCAAAAAGAATTGGCCTCTGTCCCTGAGGTCCAGACTTTTGTCAAGGGAGTACTGCATATACAGCCTCCTGTGGTGCCTCCGGTGGCACCGTGGGATCTAAATGTAGTTTTAGATTTCCTCAAATCCCATTGGTTTGAACCATTGAAAAAGGTGGATTTGAAATATCTCACATTGAAAGTGACTATGTTACTAGCCCTGGCCTCTGCCAGGAGAGTATCTGAATTGGCGGCTTTATCTTATAAAAGTCCTTATCTAATCTTCCATTCGGATAGGGCAGAACTGCGGACTCGTCCGCATTTTCTCCCTAAAGTGGTATCAGCATTTCATCTGAACCAACCTATTGTGGTGCCTGCGGCCACTAGCGACTTGGAGGACTCCAAGTTGTTGGACGTTGTCAGAGCCTTAAAAATATACATTGCAAGGACGGCTGGAGTCAGAAAATCTGACTCGCTGTTTATATTGTATGCACCCAACAAGTTGGGCGCACCTGCTTCTAAGCAGTCGATTGCTCGTTGGATTTGTAACACAATTCAACTTGCACATTCTGTGGCAGGCCTGCCACAGCCTAAAACTGTAAAAGCCCACTCCACAAGGAAGGTGGGCTCATCTTGGGCGGCTGCCCGAGGGGTCTCGGCATTACAACTCTGCCGAGCAGCTACGTGGTCGGGGGAGAACACGTTTGTAAAATTTTACAAATTTGATACCCTGGCAAAGGAGGACCTGGAGTTCTCTCATTCGGTGCTGCAGAGTCATCCGCACTCTCCCGCCCGTTTGGGAGCTTTGGTATAATCCCCATGGTCCTTTCAGGAACCCCAGCATCCACTTAGGACGATAGAGAAAATAAGAATTTACTTACCGATAATTCTATTTCTCGGAGTCCGTAGTGGATGCTGGGCGCCCATCCCAAGTGCGGATTATCTGCAATACTTGTACATAGTTATTGTTAACTAATTCGGGTTATTGTTAAGGAGCCATCTTTAAGAGGCCCTTTCTGTTGTCATACTGTTAACTGGGTTTAGATCACAAGTTGTACGGTGTGATTGGTGTGGCTGGTATGAGTCTTACCCGGGATTCAAAATGCCTCCCTTATTGTGTATGCTCGTCCGGGCACAGTACCTAACTGGAGTCTGGAGGAGGGTCATAGGGGGAGGAGCCAGTGCACACCACCTGACCTAGTAAAGCTTTACTTTTTTGTGCCCTGTCTCCTGCGGAGCCGCTATTCCCCATGGTCCTTTCAGGAACCCCAGCATCCACTACGGACTCCGAGAAATAGAATTATCGGTAAGTAAATTCTTATTTTTATCATGCTCAGGCAATCTTTAAAGGGCATAGATTGGGACCACATTTTTAATGGTAAGAGCACAGCTGAAATGTGGGACACCTTTAAAATGTTGCTGTACTAATTTATGCATATGTTCATTCCCATGGGCAGCAAAAGCAAGAGTAGCAAGCCTAAACCAATGTGGCTAAATAAAAAGGTAAAGGTATTAATGGACAAAAAAAGGCGAGCATTTAAAGCGTTTAAATCTGATGGGAGCATGGAGTCCTTCCACTGCTACAAAGAATGTAATAAATTATGCAAAAAGGAAATTGAAGCAGCTAAAATAGAAAATGAATTGTGAAGGAAAGTAAATATAACCCAAAAAAGTTTAAGTATATCAATGGTAAAAGGATAAAAAAAAGACAATATAGGACCCCTAAAAAATGAACTAGGTGAATTGTTAATTAGTGACAATGTAAAAGCAGAAATTTTGAATAAGTTCTTCTCGTCTGTATTTACTAGAGAGGAAAAACCTGGTGGAAACAGGACAATATAACAGTAAGGATAATGACCAAATACATTTAACGTGTTTAAGTGAGGAAATAGTCACAGTGACTACAAAATATTAAGATTAATAAATATCCAGGTCCTGATGGACTGCACCCAAAGGTTCTTATGGCGCCAAGCTCAGTTGATAGCAAGGCCATTATACTTTTAATCTTTAAAGCTTTAATTGCAACAGGCATGGTTCCCAGGGACTGGCGAATAGCAGATGTTGTGCCACAATTTAAAAAGGGAACTAAATCTAATCCTAGAAATTATAGGCCGGTAAGCCTGACATCTATAGTGGGGAAAATATTGGAAGGTTATACTAAGGGATAGCATTCAGGAGTATTTGGAATGCTTAAATATAATTAGTGAGAACCAGCATTGGTTTGTAAAAGATAGTTTCTATGAAGAAGTGAGTGAAAACTTAGATATGGGAAATGCTGTGGATGTGGTCTTTTTAGGTTTTGCAAAAGCCTTCGACACAGTACCACACATGAGGTTGAGTCTTAAATTAAGAGAGCTCGTCTTGGAGATAGCATTTGTACTTGGGTCAAAAATTGGTTGGAAAATAGGGAACCGCAAGTGGTAGTCAATGGAACATTTTTGAGTTGGACTAAAGTATTAAGTGGTGTACCTCAAGGGTCTGTACTAGGGCCTCTGCTGTTTAACATATTTATAAATTACATAGGAGATGGTATTGAGTGTAAAGTATCAATTTTTGCAGATGATACTAAACTTGGTAAGATAATTAGATCAGATCAGGATGTTGACTCTCTCCAAAGAGAATTAACTAAACTGGGGGTTTGGGCAGAAAAGTGGAGTATGAGATTTAATATAGAGAAATGTAACGTTCTGCATCTTCGGCTCAAAAACAAAAAGACAATCTATACATTAAATTAGTTCATTCTTGGAAAATCAGTCATGGAGAAGGATTTGGGGGTGATCATTGACAGTAGACTTGGCAGTAGTCAATGTCAAGATTCTGCAGTTAAGGCCAATAGGGTATTAGCATGCATAAAAAGGGGAATAGAGACCAGGGATGGACGTGTAATCCTGCCGCTGTATAACTCATTGGTATGGCCATTTAGAATACTGTGCACAGTTCTAGGCTCCTCACTATTAAAAAAGAGGCCATAGGATGCATAGACTAAATGAAGAACTGCAACATGTTGGGGGCATATACAGTAAATTAGATCATGGACTGATGCAGGTATAGAAGGACACCATGGGGACTCTTGTTTAGCTTATGGTAACTGTAACTACTTAGACCATATATTTGAGTTTTATCTTCCCTAGAAATATCATATCCAACTGTTTAATTGACTAGAGCTTTACACCTCCCAAGACCCGTGGACCTAAGTTAGCCACCCAGCAGCACATTTTAGGAGACCTAGGACGAGATTAAATTCATGAGACGCTGGCAACCACTAGATGCTGCTCAAATGGAGGTATTCAATTGTAGCTCCATTAGGACGTGATGGCTGCTGACGTCTGCATTTCATCTTATCACCCCTCCAGGAATGGCAAGCTGGAATGCGCAAAAAGTGACCTGTTTGGGGGCCCAAATGGCATTCTTCACGATCATGCACAGCAATTTGGTCTGGTTTAGCTAACCACTATGGGCACATTCAGCGCAAAATGGGACTCAATTGAATATCGCCCCTGCGATCTCCTGTTGTTTTAGATGGTTCTAATAGTGTCCTTACATTCGGCAAAGGGGATCAGTATGAAATCCCGGTCTGCAAAACACTACTGGGATCTCGTTGTTTAAAAAAGCAATCTGGTAACCTCCCCTCTTGGTGCCTAACCCCCTGGAATGCAACCTAAACCCCCCATCCCACCCCATGTGGCTTACCTCCAGCGCCGCGGTGTGTCTTCGTTTGCCATCCGGGCTGTCAGTATTCCCGCACCAGGATGGTGCATCCATTCTGCATGCCGTGTCGGCATTCAGAATAGGTTTGGAATTCTGGTGTCTGTATTCTGACTGCAGGGATCTTGACTGCTTCCCCTGCAAAGGGGTAACCCTGGTCAAACCCTGAGCATGAAAAATCTTGATGCCAAATTCTTACAGCCTGGGTAAATAAGGTAATGCCAGAACGGAGTTCTTTACCACTCAGCAGCATCTGAAAAGTGCGTCCCGGTGTGCCTGGGCTACAATTAAATTGTACAGGGAGTCCTTGCCAGTGCCCTTTAACAAGGAGCAGTTGGGCAGTGTAGTAACAGAAGCATGCCAGCCAAACCCTCTCACAGTATGAGACCTTGTTAGGGTACTAAACTTTCTGGGCAATCCATCTAGACCAGATAGGATATCAGACTATTGTGTGAAAAAGTTTCAGCAGGGGAGTTCTGGAAAACAAAAGCTTAGGCTGTACAAAACCTATTTGATGATTATCGCCAATTCTCGTCTGGAATTATCGACCTCTATCCCGAAAACGAGTACCTGTGTTGTGTAAAAAGCACGGACTATTCCAACAGAACAAAGAGGAATTGAGCATATGACCAGCTTATCAGATACAGTAGAACCAGGAACAGTGCTGCGGACCAATATTGGGTAAAGTAGAAAATTGGTTAACACTGTTTTTGGGGAAGCACCACAAGAAGTACGTGGAATCATAATGATCGGGAACCGGGCCGGATGAGGTCTACAAGCCAACACTGTGGTATTTTGACCTCATGAAGCTCACTGTGGAACAAGAGCCAAGGATAAGGTCACAGGGAGTACACTAGGCTCCACAAGGATTAACATTGGTGTGTAGAGTAGGATCTTGATCCGAGGCACCAACAGGCTCAAAGCTTTGACCTTCCCAAGATGCATAGCGCCGCCTCCTATATCACCCCGCCTCCTTGCACAGGAGCTCAGTTTGTCAGATGATGCCATGCAATAAGCAGGCAGTCAACAGGAGGGCTGCTCCTGCAGCCTATATTATAGCTTATTTCAGAAGAAAAGAACATTTGAAGACTTCAAGGGCTGCAGCTTTTATGTATGTCAAATAGACATCGTTTGCTGCAGCTCCATCACTCCCCCAGCGGCACTGTATACTCCCGCGCCCTGGTTGCCGGGTAACTACAGAGGAGGCTCCGGTGTCCTTCTGTTAGTTGCACACACTCCCTGCTGACCTCTGGGATCGCGTGGCCGCAGGTACAAGGGGAGGTAAGGGGTCTCTTTGGCCCGCTTTTATAACGATCCAGCGTGGCCGTGGGGGGCAGGCCGCGCGTGCTGGCATGGGCACTGTAAAGGGCAGCTGCTCCACCATTCACTGGGGCACAGGTAGGGTTTTTATTTTTCTCCTCATAAAACCCCATTTTATTACAGCCCGCAGTGCCTGGTGGGGAAGCCAGCAAGGGGATAAAGGCCTAACCTGTAGCCCCTCCCCCAGCCCCAGGGTGCCATTTGGGTAAATGTACCCACCCTGGAGCTGCATATCTCTCCCTCACTCCCTGTCAGCCGCCATCACACGGAGCTGCGCTGTTCATGGGACTGCTGGGGCAAATCCTCCTCTGTAAAGCCGCCTGCTCGTCAGTGCTGTGCATTTTACAGGACACTTAAGTATTCTACCTGTCAAGGGACAGTGTTAGTTAAGAAAGTGCATACATTCAGGGTTGTGTGGTACAAACGCCCTGTGATATACATCCAGTATATACTGGGGTATATGCAATAGCGGTCGAATTCGCGGCAATTATCGCCGTTTTTTAATTCGACCAAATTCGCCAGGTGAATCCCGGCAGGTGCCTGCCGGGATTCACCATATTCAATGAAAAACGGATTCGCCAGAATCGCGGGCGAAAATCGGCCGATTTGGCGGATTTTGCCGCGATTTAAAAAAACGGGAAAAAACGTGAAAAACCCGAAAAAAAAAATGGCGTGGGGTCCCCCCTCCAAAGCATAACCAGCCTCGGGCTCTTTGAGCTGGTCCTGGTTCTAAAAATGCAGGGGAAAAATTGGCCAGGGATCCCCCGTATTTTTAAAACCAGCACCGGGCTCTGCGCCTGATGCCAAAAATACGGGGGACAAAAAGAGTAGGGGTCCCCCGTATTTTTAACACCAGCATCGGGCTCCACTAGCTGGACAGATAATGCCACAGCCGGGGGTCACTTTTATGCCGTGCCCTGCGGCCGTGGCATCAAAAATCCAACTAGTCACCCCTGGCCGGGGTACCCTGGGGGAGTGGGGACCCCTTCAATCAAGGGATCCCCCCCCCCCAGCCACCCAAGGGCCAGGGGTGAAGCCCGAGGCTGTCCCCCCCCCCCCCATCCAATGGGCTGCGGATGGGAGGGCTGATAGCCTTTGTGATAAAAAAAAGATATTGTTTTTTCCATTAGTACTACAAGTCCCAGCAAGCCTCCCCCGCAAGCTGGTACTTGGAGAACCACAAGTACCAGCATGCGGGAGAAAAACGGGCCCGCTGGTACCTGTAGTACTACTGGGAAAAAAATACCCAAATAAAAACAGGACACACACACCTTGATAGTAAAACTTTATTTCATACACCGACACACACATACTTACCTATGTTGACACGCCGACTGCCACGGTCTCCGACGATCCGAGGGTACCTGTGAAAAAAATGGTACTCACCTTCCAGCGTCCAGAGGTACATCCAGGTCCAGGGTATAATCCACGTACTTGGCAAAACAAAAAAACGAACACGATCCACCGGACTAATGAAAGGGGTCCAATGTTTTCACATTAGACGAGGCTGAAGTTAGCTTCTTATTCGGCCAGCTTCTTATTCACTTCTTATTCAAGCTCCAGCTTCTTATTCGAGCTCCAGCTTCTTATTCAGATCATTCAGTTTTGCAAGGGTTAATGAGTCTTGGGCAACACATTTGACGCCTGAAATTCACAGAGTAGGGTCCCTTTCATATGACCCACATGTATTTTGGCTTGCCCAACGCTGCTTTGGGCATGAAATACGCTGGCAAAGTGGGCACATACACTATAATTCACCATTTTGAATAAGTAGCTGTAGTTTTGCAAGGGTTAACGAGTCTCGGGCAACAATTTTGACACCTGAAATCAATAGAGTCGGGTCACTTGCATATGACCCACATGGATATTGCCTTGCCCAACACTGGTTTGGCCATGAAATACGCTGCCCAAGTGGGCACATACACAGTATTATGATTACTAATTTGAATAAGTAGCTGTAGTTGTGCAAGGGTTAACGAGTCTCGGGCAAGAATTTTGACACCTGAAATCAACTGAGTCGGGTCACTTGCATATGACCCACATGTATTTTGCCTTGCCCAACACTGGTTTGGGCATGAAATACGTTGCCCAAGTGGGCACCTTAACACTATTATTTTCTATTATGAATAAGTAGCTGTAGTTTTGCAAGGGTTAACGAGTCTCGGGCAACAATTTTGATACCAGAAATCAATAGAGTCCGGTCACTTGCATATGACCCACATGGATTTTGCCTTGCCCAACGCTGGTTTTGCCATGAAATACGCTGCCCAAGTGGGCACATTCACAGTATTATGAAGTACTAATTTGAATAAGTAGCTGTAGTTTTGCAAGGGTTAACGAGTCTCGGGCAAGAATTTTGACACCTGACATATACTGAGACGGGTCACTTGCATATGACTCATATGGATTTTGCCTTGCCCAACACTGGTTTGGGCATGAAATACGTTGCCCAAGTGGGCACCTTAACACTATCATTTTCTATTATGAATAAGTAGCTGTAGTTTTGCAAGGGTTAACGAGTCTCGGGCAACAATTTTGATACCAGAAATCAATAGAGTCCGGTCACTTGCATATGACCCACATGGATTTTGCCTTGCCCAACGCTGGTTTTGCCATGAAATACGCTGCCCAAGTGGGCACATTCACAGTATTATGAAGTACTAATTTGAATAAGTAGCTGTAGTTTTGCAAGGGTTAACGAGTCTCGAGCAAGAATTTTGACACCTGAAATCAACTGAGTCGGGTCACTTGCATATGACCCACATGTATATTGCCTTGCCCAACACTGGTTTGGGCATGAAATACGTTGCCCAAGTGGGCACCTTAACACTATCATTTTCTATTATGAATAAGTAGCTGTAGTTTTGCAAGGGTTAACGAGTCTCGGGCAACAATTTTGACACTAGAAATCAATAGAGTCGGGTCACTTGCATATGACCCACATGGATTTTGCCTTGCCCAACGCTGGTTTTGCCATGAAATACGCTGCCCAAGTGGGCACATTCACAGTATTATGAAGTACTAATTTGAATAAGTAGCTGTAGTTTTGCAAGGGTTAACGAGTCTCGGGCAAGAATTTTGACACCTGAAATCAACTGAGTCGGGTCACTTGCATATGACCCACATGTATATTGCCTTGCCCAACACTAGTTTGGGCATGAAATACGTTGCCCAAGTGGGCACCTTAACACTATCATTTTCTATTATGAATAAGTAGCTGTAGTTTTGCAAGGGTTAACGAGTCTCGGGCAACAATTTTGACACCAGAAATCAATAGAGTCGGGTCACTTGCATATGACCCACATGGATTTTGCCTTGCCCAACACTGGTTTGGGCATGAAATACGCTGCTCAAGTGGGCATTTTAACACTATCATTTTCTATTATGAATAAGTAGCTGTAATTTTGCAAGGGTTAACGAGTCTCGGGCAAGAATTTTGACACCTGATATATACTGAGACGGGTCACTTGCATATGACTCATATGGATTTTGCCTTGCCCAACACTGGTTTGGGCATGAAATACGTTGCCCAAGTGGGCACCTTAACACTATCATTTTCTATTATGAATAAGTAGCTGTAGTTTTGCAAGGGTTAACGAGTCTCGGGCAACAATTTTGACACCTGAAATCAATAGAGTCCGGTCACTTGCATATGACCCACATGGATTTTGCCTTGCCCAACGCTGGTTTTGCCATGAAATACGCTGCCCAAGTGGGCACATTCACAGTATTATGAAGTACTAATTTGAATAAGTAGCTGTAGTTTTGCAAGGGTTAACGAGTCTCGGGCAAGAATTTTGACACCTGAAATCAACTGAGTCGGGTCACTTGCATATGACCCACATGTATATTGCCTTGCCCAACACTGGTTTGGGCATGAAATACGTTGCCCAAGTGGGCACCTTAACACTATCATTTTCTATTATGAATAAGTAGCTGTAGTTTTGCAAGGGTTAACGAGTCTCGGGCAACAATTTTGACACCAGAAATCAATAGAGTCGGGTCACTTGCATATGACCCACATGGATTTTGCCTTGCCCAACACTGGTTTGGGCATGAAATACGCTGCTCAAGTGGGCATTTTAACACTATCATTTTCTATTATGAATAAGTAGCTGTAATTTTGCAAGGGTTAACGAGTCTCGGGCAAGAATTTTGACACCTGACATATACTGAGACGGGTCACTTGCATATGACCCATATGGATTTTGCCTTGCCCAACACTGGTTTGGGCATGAAATACGTTGCCCAAGTGGGCACCTTAACACTTACACTTTCTATTATGAATAAGTAGCTGTAGTTTTGCAAGGGTTAACGAGTCTCGGGCAACAATTTTGACACCAGAAATCAATAGAGTCCGGTCACTTGCATATGACCCACATGGCTTTTGCCTTGCCCAACGCTGGTTTTGCCATGAAATACGCCGCCCAAGCGGGCACATTCACAGTATTATGAATTACTAATTTGAATAAGTAGCTGTAGTTGTGCAAGGGTTAACGAGTCTCGGGCAACAATTTTGACACCTGAAATCAACTGAGTCGGGTCACTTGCATATGACCCATATGGATTTTGCCTTGCCCAACACTGGTTTGGGCATGAAATACGTTGCCCAAGTGGGCACCTTAACACTATCATTTTCTATTATGAATAATTAGCTGTAGTTTTGCAAGGGTAAACGAGTCTCGGGCAACAATTTTGACACCAGAAATCAATAGAGTCGGGTTACTTGCATATGACCCACATGGATTTTGCCTTGCCCAACGCTGGTTTTGCCATGAAATACGCTGCCCAAGTGGGCACATTCACAGTATTATGAAGTACTAATTTGAATAAGTAGCTGTAGTTTTGCAAGGGTTAACGAGTCTCGGGCAAGAATTTTGACACCTGAAATCAACTGAGTCGGGTCACTTGCATATGACCCACATGTATATTGCCTTGCCCAACACTGGTTTGGGCATGAAATACGTTGCCCAAGTGGGCACCTTAACACTATCATTTTCTATTATGAATAAGTAGCTGTAGTTTTGCAAGGGTTAACGAGTCTCGGGCAACAATTTTGACACCTGAAATCAATAGAGTCGGGTCACTTGCATATGACCCACATGGATTTTGCCTTGCCCAACACTGGTTTGGCCATGAAATACGCTGCCCAAGTGGGCACATTCACAGTATTATGAAGTACTAATTTGAATAAGTAGCTGTAGTTTTGCAAGGGTTAACGAGTCTCGGGCAAGAATTTTGACACCTGAAATCAACTGAGTCGGGTCACTTGCATATGACCCATATGTATATTGCCTTGCCCAACACTGGTTTGGGCATGAAATACGTTGCCCAAGTGGGCACCTTAACACTATCATTTTCTATTATGAATAAGTAGCTGTAGTTTTGCAAGGGTAAACGAGTCTCGGGCAACAATTTTGACACCAGAAATCAATAGAGTCGGGTCACTTGCATATGACCCACATGGATTTTGCCTTGCCCAACACTGGTTTGGGCATGAAATACGCCGCCCAAGTGGGCACCTTAACACTATCATTTTCTATTATGAATAAGTAGCTGTAGTTTTGCAAGGGTTAACGAGTCTCGGGCAAGAATTTTGACACCTGACATATACTGAGACGGGTCACTTGCATATGACCCACATGTATATTGCCTTGCCCAACACTGGTTTGGGCATGAAATACGTTGCCCAAGTGGGCACCTTAACACTAACACTTTCTATTATGAATAAGTAGCTGTAGTTTTGCAAGGGTTAACGAGTCTCGGGCAACAATTTTGACACCAGAAATCAATAGAGTCCGGTCACTTGCATATGACCCACATGGATTTTGCCTTGCCCAACACTGGTTTGGGCATGAAATACGCCACCCAAGTGGGCACCTTAACACTATCATTTTCTATTATGAATAAGTAGCTGTAGTTTTGCAAGGGTTAACGAGTCTCGGGCAACAATTTTGACACCAGAAATCAATAGAGTCCGGTCACTTGCATATGACCCACATGGATTTTGCCTTGCCCAACACTGGTTTGGGCATGAAATACGCCACCCAAGTGGGCACCTTAACACTATCATTTTCTATTATGAATAAGTAGCTGTAGTTTTGCAAGGGTTAACGAGTCTCGGGCAACAATTTTGACACCAGAAATCAATAGAGTCCGGTCACTTGCATATGACCCACATGGATTTTGCCTTGCCCAACGCTGGTTTTGCCATGAAATACGCCGCCCAAGTGGGCACATTCACAGTATTATGAATTACTAATTTGAATAAGTAGCTGTAGTTGTGCAAGGGTTAACGAGTCTCGGGCAAGAATTTTGACACCTGAAATCAACTGAGTCGGGTTACTTGCATATGACCCATATGGATTTTGCCTTGCCCAACACTGGTTTGGGCATGAAATACGTTGCCCAAGTGGGCACCTTAACACTAACACTTTCTATTATGAATAAGTAGCTGTAGTTTTGCAAGGGTAAACGAGTCTCGGGCAACAATTTTGACACCAGAAATCAATAGAGTCGGGTCACTTGCATATGACCCACATGGATTTTGCCTTGCCCAACACTGGTTTGGGCATGAAATACGCCGCCCAAGTGGGCACCTTAACACTATCATTTTCTATTATGAATAAGTAGCTGTAGTTTTGCAAGGGTTAACGAGTCTCGGGCAAGAATTTTGACACCTGACATGTACTGAAACGGGTCACTTGCATATGACCCACATGTATATTGCCTTGCCCAACACTGGTTTGGGCATGAAATACGTTGCCCAAGTGGGCACCTTAACACTAACACTTTCTATTATGAATAAGTAGCTGTAGTTTTGCAAGGGTTAACGAATCTCGGGCAACAATTTTGACACCAGAAATCAATAGAGTCGGGTCAATTGCATATGACCCACATGGATTTTGCCTTGCCCAACGCTGGTTTTGCCATGAAATACGCTGCCCAAGTGGGCACATTCACAGTATTATGAAGTACTAATTTGAATAAGTAGCTGTAGTTTTGCAAGGGTTAACGAGTCTCGGGCAAGAATTTTGACACCGGAAATCAACTGAGTTGGGTCACTTGCATATGACCCACATGTATATTGCCTTGCCCAACACTGGTTTGGGCATGAAATACGCTGCCCAAGTGGGCACCTTAACACTATCATTTTCCATTATGAATAATTAGCTGTAGTTTTGCAAGGGTTAACTGGGCTTGCTGGGACTTGTAGTACAGCTACAAAAAACAATATTCTTATTTTTACATAGAAGGCTATCAGCCCCCCCATCCGCCGCCCTTGGATGGGGGGGGGGGGGGGACAGCCTCGGGCTTGACCCCTGGCCCTTGGGTGGCTGGAGGCGGGGACCCTTGATTTAAGGGGTCCCCACTCCTCCAGGGTACCCCGGCCAGGGTTGACTAGTTGGTGATTTAATGCCAGGGCCGCAGGAACCAATATAAATAGTGCTGTGGCATTATCTCTCTGACTAGTGGACCCGTACGTGTTTTGTCCCCCGTATTTTTTGAACCAGGACCAGGCGCAGAGCCCGGTGCTGGTTGTTCAAATATAGGGGAACCCCTGTCAATCCCCCCCCCCCCCCCCGTATTTTTACAACCAGGCTGGTTATACATAGGAGGGGGGACCCCACACAATTTTTTTTCCTGATTTATAATAGAGATGAGCGCCTGAAATTTTTCGGGTTTTGTGTTTTGGTTTTGGGTTCGGTTCCGCGGCCGTGTTTTGGGTTCGAACGCGTTTTGGCAAATCCTCACCGAATTTTTTTTGTCGGATTCGGGTGTGTTTTGGATTCGGGTGTTTTTTTCAAAAAACACTAAAAAACAGCTTAAATCATAGAATTTGGGGGTCATTTTGATCCCAAAGTATTATTAACCTCAAAAACCATAATTTACACTCATTTTCAGTCTATTCTGAATACCTCACACCTCACAATATTATTTTTAGTCCTAAAATTTGCACCGAGGTCGCTGTGTGAGTAAGATAAGCGACCCTAGTGGCCGACACAAACACCGGGCCCATCTAGGAGTGGCACTGCAGTGTCACGCAGGATGTCCCTTCCAAAAAACCCTCCCCAAACAGCACATGACGCAAAGAAAAAAAGAGGCGCAATGAGGTAGCTGTGTGAGTAAGATTAGCGACCCTAGTGGCCGACACAAACACCGGGCCCATCTAGGAGTGGCACTGCAGTGTCACGCAGGATGGCCCTTCCAAAAAACCCTCCCCAAACAGCACATGACGCAAAGAAAAAAAGAGGCGCAATGAGGTAGCTGTGTGAGTAAGATTAGCGACCCTAGTGGCCGACACAAACACCGGGCCCATCTAGGAGTGGCACTGCAGTGTCACGCAGGATGTCCCTTCCAAAAAACCCTCCCCAAACAGCACATGACGCAAAGAAAAAAAGAGGCGCAATGAGGTAGCTGACTGTGTGAGTAAGATTAGCGACCCTAGTGGCCGACACAAACACCGGGCCCATTTAGGAGTGGCACTGCAGTGTCACGCAGGATGTCCCTTCCAAAAAACCCTCCCCAATCAGCACATGATGCAAAGAAAAAGAAAAGAAAAAAGAGGTGCAAGATGGAATTGTCCTTGGGCCCTCCCACCCACCCTTATGTTGTATAAACAAAACAGGACATGCACACTTTAACCAACCCATCATTTCAGTGACAGGGTCTGCCACACGACTGTGACTGATATGACGGGTTGGTTTGGACCCCCCCAAAAAAAGAAGCAATTAATCTCTCCTTGCACAAACTGGCTCTACAGAGGCAAGATGTCCACCTCATCATCACCCTCCGATATATCACCGTGTACATCCCCCTCCTCACAGATTATCAATTCGTCCCCACTGGAATCCACCATCTCAGCTCCCTGTGTACTTTGTGGAGGCAATTGCTGCTGGTCAATGTCTCCGCGGAGGAATTGATTATAATTCATTTTAATGAACATCATCTTCTCCACATTTTCTGGATGTAACCTCGTACGCCGATTGCTGACAAGGTGAGCGGCGGCACTAAACACTCTTTCGGAGTACACACTTGTGGGAGGGCAACTTAGGTAGAATAAAGCCAGTTTGTGCAAGGGCCTCCAAATTGCCTCTTTTTCCTGCCAGTATAAGTACGGACTGTGTGACGTGCCTACTTGGATGCGGTCACTCATATAATCCTCCACCATTCTATCAATGTTGAGAGAATCATATGCAGTGACAGTAGACGACATGTCCGTAATCGTTGTCAGGTCCTTCAGTCCGGACCAGATGTCAGCATCAGCAGTCGCTCCAGACTGCCCTGCATCACCGCCAGCGGGTGGGCTCGGAATTCTGAGCCTTTTCCTCGCACCCCCAGTTGCGGGAGAATGTGAAGGAGGAGATGTTGACAGGTCGCGTTCCGCTTGACTTGACAATTTTGTCACCAGCAGGTCTTTCAACCCCAGCAGACTTGTGTCTGCCGGAAAGAGAGATCCAAGGTAGGCTTTAAATCTAGGATCGAGCACGGTGGCCAAAATGTAGTGCTCTGATTTCAACAGATTGACCACCCGTGAATCCTTGTTAAGCGAATTAAGGGCTCCATCCACAAGTCCCACATGCCTAGCGGAATCGCTCCATGTTAGCTCCTCCTTCAAAGTCTCCAGCTTCTTCTGCAAAAGCCTGATGAGGGGAATGACCTGACTCAGGCTGGCAGTGTCTGAACTGACTTCACGTGTGGCAAGTTCAAAGGGCATCAGAACCTTGCACAACGTTGAAATCATTCTCCACTGCGCTTGAGACAGGTGCATTCCACCTACTATATCGTGCTCAATTGTATAGGCTTGAATGGCCTTTTGCTGCTCCTCCAACCTCTGAAGCATATAGAGGGTTGAATTCCACCTCGTTACCACTTCTTGCTTCAGATGATGGCAGGGCAGGTTCAGTAGTTTTTGGTGGTGCTCCAGTCTTCTGTACGTGGTGCCTGTACGCCGAAAGTGTCCCGCAATTCTTCTGGCTACCGACAGCATCTCTTGCACGCCCCTGTCGTTTTTTAAAAAATTCTGCACCACCAAATTCAAGGTATGTGCAAAACATGGGACGTGCTGGAATTTGCCCATATTTAATGCACACACAATATTGCTGGCGTTGTCCGATGCCACAAATCCACAGGAGAGTCCAATTGGGGTAAGCCATTCCGCGATGATCTTCCTCAGTTGCCGTAAGAGGTTTTCAGCTGTGTGCGTATTCTGGAAAGCGGTGATACAAAGCGTAGCCTGCCTAGGAAAGAGTTGGCGTTTGCGAGATGCTGCTACTGGTGCCGCCGCTGCTGTTCTTGCGGCGGGAGTCCATACATCTACCCAGTGGGCTGTCACAGTCATATAGTCCTGTCCCTGCCCTGCTCCACTTGTCCACATGTCCGTGGTTAAGTGGACATTGGGTACAACTGCATTTTTTAGGACACTGGTGAGTCTTTTTCTGACGTCCGTGTACATTCTCGGTATCGCCTGCCTAGAGAAGTGGAACCTAGATGGTATTTGGTAACGGGGGCACACTGCCTCAATAAATTGTCTAGTTCCCTGTGAACTAACGGCGGATACCGGACGCACGTCTAACACCAACATAGTTGTCAAGGCCTCAGTTATCCGCTTTGCAGCAGGATGACTGCTGTGATATTTCATCTTCCTCGCAAAGGACTGTTGGACAGTCAATTGCTTACTGGAAGTAGTACAAGTGGGCTTACGACTTCCCCTCTGGGATGACCATCGACTCCCAGCAGCAACAACAGCAGCGCCAGCAGCAGTAGGCGTTACACGCAAGGATGCATCGGAGGAATCCCAGGCAGGAGAGGACTCGTCAGAATTGCCAGTGACATGGCCTGCAGGACTATTGGCATTCCTGGGGAAGGAGGAAATTGACACTGAGGGAGTTGGTGGGGTGGTTTGCGTGAGCTTGGTTACAAGAGGAAGGGATTTACTGGTCAGTGGACTGCTTCCGCTGTCGCCCAAAGTTTTTGAACTTGTCACTGACTTATTATGAATGCGCTGCAGGTGACGTATAAGGGAGGATGTTCCGAGGTGGTTAACGTCCTTACCCCTACTTATTACAGCTTGACAAAGGCAACACACGGCTTGACACCTGTTGTCCGCTTTTCTGTTGAAATACCTCCACACTGAAGAGCTGATTTTTTTGGTATTTTCACCAGGCATGTCAACGGCCATATTCCTCCCACGGACAACAGGTGTCTCCCCGGGTGCCTGACTTAAACAAACCACCTCACCATCAGAATCCTCCTGGTCAATTTCCTCCCCAGCGCCAGCAACACCCATATCCTCCTCATCCTGGTGTACTTCAACATCTTCATCTTCAATCTGACTATCAGGAACTGGACTGCGGGTGCTCCTTCCAGCACTTGCAGGGGGCGTGCAAATGGTGGAAGGCGCATGCTCTTCACGTCCAGTGTTGGGAAGGTCAGGCATCGCAACCGACACAATTGGACTCTCCTTGTGGATTTGGGATTTCGAAGAACGCACAGTTCTTTGCGGTGCTTTTGCCAGCTTGAGTCTTTTCAGTTTTCTAGCGAGAGGCTGAGTGCTTCCATCCTCATGTGAAGCTGAACCACTAGCCATGAACATAGGCCAGGGCCTCAGCCGTTCCTTGCCACTCCGTGTGGTAAATGGCATATTGGCAAGTTTACGCTTCTCCTCCGACAATTTTATTTTAGGTTTTGGAGTCCTTTTTTTACTGATATTTGGTGTTTTGGATTTGACATGCTCTGTACTATGACATTGGGCATCGGCCTTGGCAGACGACGTTGCTGGCATTTCATCGTCTCGGCCATGACTAGTGGCAGCAGCTTCAGCACGAGGTGGAAGTGGATCTTGATCTTTCCCTAATTTTGGAACCTCAACATTTTTGTTCTCCATATTTTAATAGGCACAACTAAAAGGCACCTCAGGTAAACAATGGAGATGGATACTAGTATACAATTATGGACTGCCTGCCGAGTGCAGACACAGAGGTAGCCACAGCCGTGAACTACCGTACTGTACTGTGTCTGCTGCTAATATAGACTGGTTGATAAAGAGATGTCTATGTAACTATGTATGTATAAAGAAGAAAGAAAAAAAAACCACGGTTAGGTGGTATACAATTATGGACGGACTGCCTGCCGAGTGCAGACACAGAGGTAGCCACAGCCGTGAACTACCGTACTGTACTGTGTCTGCTGCTAATAATATAGACTGGTTGATAAAGAGATGTCGTAGTAGTATGTATGTATAAAGAAGAAAGAAAAAAAAACCACGGTTAGGTGGTATACAATTATGGACGGACTGCCTGCCGAGTGCAGACACAGAGGTAGCCACAGCCGTGAACTACCGTACTGTACTGTGTCTGCTGCTAATATAGACTGGTTGATAAAGAGATGTCTATGTAACTATGTATGTATAAAGAAGAAAGAAAAAAAAACCACGGTTAGGTGGTATACAATTATGGACGGACTGCCTGCCGAGTGCAGACACAGAGGTAGCCACAGCCGTGAACTACCGTACTGTACTGTGTCTGCTGCTAATATAGACTGGTTGATAAAGAGATGTCTATGTAACTATGTATGTATAAAGAAGAAAGAAAAAAAAACCACGGTTAGGTGGTATACAATTATGGACGGACTGCCTGCCGAGTGCAGACACAGAGGTAGCCACAGCCGTGAACTACCGTACTGTACTGTGTCTGCTGCTAATAATATAGACTGGTTGATAAAGAGATGTCGTAGTAGTATGTATGTATAAAGAAGAAAGAAAAAAAAACCACGGTTAGGTGGTATACAATTATGGACGGACTGCCTGCCGAGTGCAGACACAGAGGTAGCCACAGCCGTGAACTACCGTACTGTACTGTGTCTGCTGCTAATATAGACTGGTTGATAAAGAGATGTCTATGTAACTATGTATGTATAAAGAAGAAAGAAAAAAAAAACCACGGTTAGGTGGTATACAATTATGGACGGACTGCCTGCCGAGTGCAGACACAGAGGTAGCCACAGCCGTGAACTACCGTACTGTACTGTGTCTGCTGCTAATATAGACTGGTTGATAAAGAGATGTCTATGTAACTATGTATGTATAAAGAAGAAAGAAAAAAAAACCACGGTTAGGTGGTATACAATTATGGACGGACTGCCTGCCGAGTGCAGACACAGAGGTAGCCACAGCCGTGAACTACCGTACTGTACTGTGTCTGCTGCTAATATAGACTGGTTGATAAAGAGATGTCTATGTAACTATGTATGTATAAAGAAGAAAAAAAAACCACGGTTAGGTGGTATACAATTATGGACGGACTGCCTGCCGAGTGCAGACACAGAGGTAGCCACAGCCGTGAACTACCGTACTGTACTGTGTCTGCTGCTAATATAGACTGGTTGATAAAGAGATGTCTATGTAACTATGTATGTATAAAGAAGAAAGAAAAAAAAACCACGGTTAGGTGGTATACAATTATGGACGGACTGCCTGCCGAGTGCAGACACAGAGGTAGCCACAGCCGTGAACTACCGTACTGTACTGTGTCTGCTGCTAATATAGACTGGTTGATAAAGAGATGTCGTAGTAGTATGTATGTATAAAGAAGAAAAAAAAACCACGGTTAGGTGGTATACAATTATGGACGGACTGCCTGCCGAGTGCAGACACAGAGGTAGCCACAGCCGTGAACTACCGTACTGTGTCTGCTGCGACTGGATGATAAATGATATAAAAAATATATATATATCACTACTGCAGCCGGACAGGTATATATTATATATTATATAATGACGGACCTGCTGGACACTGTCTGTCAGCAGAATGAGTTTTATTTTTATAGAATAAAAAAAACAACAACACACAAGTGAAGTCACACGACGAGTGTTTAACTTTTTCAGGCAATCATAATATAAGTATACTACTAACTATACTGGTGGTCAGTGTGGTCAGGTCACTGGTCAGTCACACTGGCAGTGGCACTCCTGCAGCAAAAGTGTGCACTGTTTAATTTTAATATAATATTATGTACTCCTGGCTCCTGCTATAACCTATAACTGGCACTGCAGTGCTCCCCAGTCTCCCCCACAATTATAAGCTGTGTGAGCTGAGCATCAGACAGATATATAATATATATAGATGATGCAGCACACTGGGCTGAGCCTGAGCAGTGCACACAGATATGGTATGTGACTGAGTCACTGTGTGTATCGCTTTTTTCAGGCAGAGAACGGATATATTAAATAAACTGCACTGTCTGGTGGTCACTCACTATATAATATTATGTACTCCTGGCTCCTGCTATAACCTATAACTGGCACTGCAGTGCTCCCCAGTCTCCCCCACAATTATAAGCTGTGTGAGCTGAGCAGTCAGACAGATATATAATATATATAGATGATGCAGCACACTGGGCTGAGCCTGAGCAGTGCACACAGATATGGTATGTGACTGAGTCACTGTGTGTATCGCTTTTTTCAGGCAGAGAACGGATATATTAAATAAACTGCACTGTCTGGTGGTCACTCACTATATAATATTATGTACTCCTGGCTCCTGCTATAACCTATAACTGGCACTGCAGTGCTCCCCAGTCTCCCCCACAATTATAAGCTGTGTGAGCTGAGCAGTCAGACAGATATATAATATATATAGATGATGCAGCACACTGGGCTGAGCCTGAGCAGTGCACACAGATAAGGTATGTGACTGAGTCACTGTGTGTATCGCTTTTTTCAGGCAGAGAACGGATATATTAAATAAACTGCACTGTCTGGTGGTCACTCACTAGTAAACTCTCTGCACTCTCTACACTTCTACAGTACTCCTCCTAGTCCTAAACTCCAGTAAATCTCTCTCTCTTATAATCTAAATGGAGAGGACGCCAGCCACGTCCTCTCCCTATCAATCTCAATGCACGTGTGAAAATGGCGGCGACGCGCGGCTCCTTATATAGAATCCGAGTCTCGCGATAGAATCCGAGCCTCGCGAGAATCCGACAGCGTCATGATGACGTTCGGGCGCGCTCGGGTTAACCGAGCAAGGCGGGAAGATCCGAGTCGCTCGGATCCGTGTAAAAAAAGCTGAAGTTCGGGCGGGTTCGGATTCAGAGAAACTGAACCCGCTCATCTCTAATTTATAACTCTTTCACACCCCTTCCCACTGATAAACATGCACGGATCTCACAGATCCATGCATGCCTATCAGAACACGGTAAAAAAAAAAAAGCAGGTCCATTTTAAAACTGCTTTTTTATATATTTGTATTTTTTCACGGCAGTGTTTGGCTATTGCCGGCAGTGTTTGTGAATTCGAATTTTATGTAAATTACAGAGTTGTATAAAATTACAGGTGTATTTGACCGATGGTGTATTCATTCGTATTTTTTTCCTTTGTTTTTCAAAGAAATACGCATGCCCTCATCACTGCCGAGATTTGTGTTTAGTAAATTCCAGAGATGACACTTTGATGAAAAAACACCAACTCGGTCAAAATCGGGAGCTTAGTAAATATACCCCACATAGTTTGGACCTAACCCACACACACCGCTTTTTAAGATAAAGGATACCCCTTACCAGCGCTAACTGTGTACCTTAATAGGTTACAAAGTCTATTACACAGCCCCCCCCCCCCCCCCCTTCTACAACCCCAGGTACCGTACAGATAGCTGGAGTTGATGTGGAGGGACAGCTCTCCCCTGTCAGCGTCCCTGCATGCAAGAAAGATGGCACTGAACGAAGCTGGGTCCGCTCTGAGGAGAAGCTCCACCCCGTTTCATGGCGCTGCTTCCCGCTCTGATGTGAATTTTATACTGGCCTGAGGAATGTGCTGGCGGTGATCTTGGGACCCTGACAGGCTTTCTAAACAGTGTAAGCGCTGGCTCAGGTCGCCGCTCTCAGCTCCGCACTAAGTACCGCTAAGCCCTGGAGCGCAGTTAGTACTAGGGTTAGGGTAGGGAGCGCAGTACTAACTGCGCTCCCTACCCTGACGCCACCATCTTCACACCTGGTCCACGCTTGTCAGGGGGGCCGGTTACTAACTCGCAACCTAAGTCTTCTGGCTCTGTAAGGGGGTGGCGGCATGCTGCCAGGGTGAGCGATCCCCTGTGGCGGGGAATGTTCGATCCCCTCAGGAGCTCAGTGTCCTGTCAGTGGAGATAGTGGCTCAGACCCTGCAGGGTGGACACTGCTCCCCCCTTTGTCCCACGTAGTAGGGAGGCTGTTGCCAGCAGCCTCCCTGTGCCCAGGGACGGATTGGGAGATAAAAGTGGCCCTGGAAAAAATTATAGAAGTGGCCTCGTGGGCGGCATCAAATCAACTGTAGACAGGACCAATACAAAAGTAGGCAGGATTACTGCTTCAAAATGTAATGTAGGCGGAGTTACACCAACAAAAGGCAGATCATGTTAGTGTTCACTCTAGGACTTTTTTAGGACAGGGTGCTGATCACGGGGAGGGCACATTTTTTATTCGGGAGGGCACTTTTTTAAGTTAGAAGGGCAAAATTAGGTACAGTACATACTATAATGCTTGGTGCTCCCTTTCTCACAGGGAAAAGCATGGACAGTGCGCGCATCAAAAATTTAGGGGCATTGTTTTGTGGTGAAGGGGCGTGTCCACATAACAGTGGCAATTCACATTACACCACACAGTAGTGCACCTAATACACAATGCACCAGGTAGAACCTCCTATACACACTGCGACAGGTAGAGCTTGTTATACATATTGCGCCAGATAGAGCACGTTACACATATTGCACCAGGTAGAGAGCACTGAGGCCCACTGCACCAGGTAGAGAGCACTGAGAAACATTGCACCAGGTAGAGAGCACTGAGGCCCACTGCACCAGGTAGAGAGCACAGAGACACATTGCACCAGGTAGAGAGCACTGAGGCACACTGCACCAGGTAGAGAGCACAGAGACACATTGCACCAGGTAGAGAGCACTGAGGCACACTGCACCAGGTAGAGAGCACTGGGACACACTGCACCAGGTAGAGAGCACTGAGAAACATTGCACCAGGTAGAGAGCACTGAGGCCCACTGCACCAGGTAGAGAGCACTGAGAAACATTGCACCAGGTAGAGCGCACTGAGGCCCACTGCACCAGGTAGGGAGCACCAGTGCCAGATTAAGGTCTTAATGGGCCTGGAGCTGAAATTTTTGAAGGGCCTGTTGTGTGCTTCCTCAGGGCTGTGATGGGGGCTACGGATATGGGTGCGTGACTAGTGCTGTATTTAAATATATGTATATATGCGTGTGTGTATGCGTGTTTGAAAATAAAATAAAAAATCTATCTATATATCTTTATCTCTCTCTATATCTATCTCTCTAGAGAGAGTCACTTGGGGGAATTTATTTTTTGGGTGACCATAAGTAATGAGCGCCCAATGGAACTATTCAATTGTATTGCCATGACTGCATGATTTCTGCTCGCAGTCTCTTGAGGTGGTGAGCAGAAATCTGTGAACAATTGGCTGTTGGATCGCCCAAACTGCTATTTTGGCAGCATGACCAATAGTTTAGACTGGTTTAGCCACATTATGCAGTTTTACCAAGTGCTTCTAAGTGATAAGCAATAGGTGGCCATAGCCTACACTTTCATTTGCATTACAATTGAATAGCTCTGTCGAGCTGCCATTAATTATGGGCATGCAAGAAACAACTGGATTCAACTCGCTAAGGGGGTCATTCAGACCTGATCACAAGCTAGGATTTTTTGCTGCGCTGCGATCAGGTCAGAACTGCGCGTCATACGGTTACAAAGCGGATTGTTGCAGAGTGATGGATTGTATGAAGAATCCATTCGCCCAGCCGATCACAAGGAGATTGACAGGAAGAAGGCGTTTGTGGGTGGCAACTGACCGTTTTCAGGGAGTGGTAGGAAAAATGCAGGCGTGTCCAAGCGTTTGCAGGGCGGGTGTCTGATGTCAATTTTGGGACCAGACAGGCTGAAGTGATCGCAGCGGCTGAGTAAGTCCTGGGCTACTCAGAAACTGCTAAAAACTTTTTTGTGCAGCTCGGCTGCACAGACGATCACACACTTGTAAAGCGAAAATACACTCCCCTATAGGCGCCGACTATCTGATCGCAGCGCTGCAAAAAGTAGCTAGCGAGCGATCAACTCGGAATGATCCCCTATGTCAAAGGACACAATATGTCTAATCAAAATAGATATGTAAGTGTGTTTGTGTGTATGTATGTATGTATGTATGTATGTATGTATGTATGTATGTATATATATATATATATATATATATATATATATACACACAAACACACACACACTATGCTGTTACTGGGAGTGCCATACCGAAAAAAAACTCCTCACCTCAGGAGGCCCGGGCCACCTTCATGGAGAATCCTGCTGTCAATGCTGCCAGTGCTTCCTGGTGTAGTGGTGGCAAGGCGGCACACTCAGAGCCGGCCCTAACCAGTTTGATGCCCAAGGCAAGATTCTAGCTGGTGGCCCCTAGCATCGCCCGCTAGTTCCGCCTCTGACCAGCACCCTTCTCCCAGCATCGCACCCAACAGTACAGATCACAGCCGCAGCCAGCAACACCCATCATCCCTCATAAAGGGGACGAGAGGGATAGAGAGACAACGGGGTGAGAGAGAGAAAGAGAGAGAAAGGGACACAGATAGCAGGGTAGAGAAAGCAGGGTGAGACAGAAGAGAGAGAGGTGAGAGGGGGAGTGGGAGAGGGTTGAGAGAGAGGGGGAGCAGGGTTTAAGAGAGGGGAGGGAGAAGAGAACAAAAGAAAGAGATAGGTAGAAAGAAGGTTAGAGAGAAAGAAAAATAGGGAGAGAGAGAAAAAGAGCGAGGTGAGACAGAGGGAGGGGTAAAAGGAGAGAGCAGGAGAGAGAGAAATAAAGAGAATGAAAGAGAGGGGAGACAGAGAGGAAGGATGAGATATAATGGAAAGAAGGAAAGAAAGAAAGAAGGAAAGAAAGAAAGAAAGAAAGAAGGAAAAGAAAGAAAGAAAGAAAGAAAGAAAGAAAGAAAGAAAGAAAGAAAGAAAGAAAGAAAGAAAGAAAAAATAAGAATTTACTTACCGATAATTCTATTTCTCGTAGTCCGTAGTGGATGCTGGGAACTCCGTAAGGACCATGGGGAATAGCGGCTCCGCAGGAGACTGGGCACATCTAAAGAAAGCTTTAGGATCACCTGGTGTGCACTGGCTCCTCCCCCTATGACCCTCCTCCAAGCCTCAGTTAGGATACTGTGCCCGGACGAGCGTACACAATAAGGAAGGATTTTGAATCCCGGGTAAGACTCATACCAGCCACACCAATCACACTGTACAACTTGTGATCTGAACCCAGTTAACAGCATGATAATAGAGGAGCCTCTAGAAAAGATGGCTCACTACAACAATAACCCGAATTTTTTTTTTTTTTTTTTGGTAACAATAATTATGTACCAGTATTGCAGACAATCCGCACTTGGGATGGGCGCCCAGCATCCACTACGGACTACGAGAAATAGAATTATCGGTAAGTAAATTCTTATTTTCTCTGACGTCCTAGTGGATGCTGGGAACTCCGTAAGGACCATGGGGATTATACCAAAGCTCCCAAACGGGCGGGAGAGTGCGGATGACTCTGCAGCACCGAATGAGAGAACTCCAGGTCCTCCTCAGCCAGGGTATCAAATTTGTAGAATTTTACAAACGTATTTGCTCCTGACCAAGTAACTGCTCGGCAAAGTTGTAAAGCCGAGACCCCTCGGGCAGCTGCCCAAGATGATCCCACCTTCCTTGTGGAGTGGGCATTTACAGATTTTTGGCTGTGGCAGGCCTGCCACAGAATGTGCAAGCTGAATTGTACTACAACTCCAACGAGCAATCGTCTGCTTAGAAGCAGGAGCACCCAGCTTGTTGGGTGCATACAGGATAAACAGCGAGTCAGATTTTCTGACTCCAGCCGTCCTGGGAACATATATTTTCAGGGCCCTGACCACGTCAAGCAACTTGGAATCCTCCAAGTCCTTAGTAGCCGCAGGTACCACAATAGGTTGGTTCATGTGAAATGCAGAAACCACCTTAGGTAGAAATTGAGGACAAGTCCTCAATTCTGCCCTGTCAGAATGAAATATTAAGTAAGGGCTTTTATATGATAAAGCCGCCAATTCTGACACACGCCTGGCTGAAGCCAGGGCTAACTCGTCACTTCCATGTGAGATATTTTAAGTCCACAGTGGTGAGTGGTTCAAACCAATGTGACTTTAGGAAACTCAACACAACATTGAGATCCCAAGGTGCCACTGGAAGCACAAAAGGAGGCTGTATATGCAGTACCCCTTTTACAAATGTCTGAACTTCAGGCACTGAAGCCAGTTCTTTTTGGAAGAAAATCGACAGGGCCGAAATTTGAACCTTAATGGACCCCAATTTTTGGCCCATAGACAGTCCTGTTTGCAGGAAATGGAGGAAACGACCCAGTTGAAATTCCTCTGTAGGGGCCTTCTTGGCCTCACCCCACGCAACAAATTTTCGCCAAATGCGGTGATAATGTTTTGTGGTTACGTCCTTCCTGGCCTTGACCAGGGTAGGGATGACTTCATCCGGAATGCCTTTTTCCTTCAGGATCCGGCGTTCAACCGCCATGCCGTCCAACGCAGCCGCGGTAAGTCTTGGAACAGACAAGGCCCCTGCTGGAGCAGGTCCTTTCTTAGAGATAGAGGCCACGGTTCGTCCGTGAGCATCTCTTGAAGTTCCAGATACCAAGTCCTTCTTGGCCAATCCGGAACCACGAGTATAGTTCTTACTCCTCTCCTTCTTATTATTCTCAGTACTTTTGGTATGAGAGGCAGAGGAGGGAACACATACACTGACTGGTACACCCACGGCGTCACCAGAGCGTCCACCGCTATTGCCTGAGGGTCCCTTGACCTGGCGCAATATCTGTCTAGTTTTTTGTTTAGACGGGACGCCATTATGTCCACCTTTGGTTTTTCCCAACGGTTTACAATCAGGTGGAAGACTTCTGAGTGAAGTCTCCACTCTCCCGGGTGAAGGTCGTGTCTGCTGAGGAAGTCTGCTTCCCAGTTGTCCACTCCCGGAATGAACACTGCTGACAGTGCTATCACATGATTTTCCGCCCAGCGAAAATCCTTGCAGCCTCTGCCATTGCCCTCCTGCTTCTCGTGCCGCCCTGTCTGTTTACGTGGGCGACTGACGTGATGTTGTCCGATTGGATCAATACCGCCTGACCCTGAAGCAGGTGTTTCGCTTGACTTAGGGCATTGTAAATGGCCCTTAGTTCCAGAATGTTTATATGAAGAGATGTCTCCAGGCTTGACCATAAGCCCTGGAAATTCCTTCCCTGCGTGACTGCTCCCCAGCCTCGCAGGCTGGCATCCGTGGCCACCAGGACCCAGTCCCGAATGCCGAATCTGCGGCCCTCTAGAAGATGAGCACTCTGCAACCACCACAGGAGGGATACCCTTGTCCCTGGTGACAGGGTTATCCGCTGAAGCATCTGAAGATGCGACCCGGACCATTTGTCCAGTAGGTTCCACTGTGCGTGGAATCTGCCGAATGGGATTGCTTCGTAGGAAGCCACCATTTTTACCCAGAACCCTTGTGCATTGATGCACTGGGACTTGGTTCGGTTTTAGGAGGTTCCTGACTAGCTTGGATAACTCCCTGGCTTTCTCCTCCGGGAGAAGCACCTTCTTTCTGGACTATGTCCAGAATCATCCCTAGGAACAGAAGACAAGTCGTCGGAACCAGCTGCGATTTTGGAATATTGAAAATCCAATCGTGCTGCCACAACACTACCTGATATAGTGCTACACCGATCTCCAACTGTTCCCTGGATCTTACCCTTATCAGGGAATCGTTCAAGTAAAGGATAACTAAAATTCCCTTCCTTCGAAGGAATATCATCATTTCGGTCATTACTTTAGTAAAGACCCGGGGTGCCGTGGACCATCCCTACGGCAGCGTCCGAACTGATACAGTTCTGTACCATAACCTGAAATACCCTTGGTGAGAAGGGTAAATTTTGACATGAAGGTAAGCATCCTTGATGTCCCGAGACATCATGTAGTCCCCTTCTTCCAGGTTTGCAATCACTGCTCTGAGTGACTCAATTTTGAATTTGAACCTCTGTATGCAAGTGTTCAAAGATTTTAGATTTTAGAGTTTAAAATCGGTCTCACCGAGCCGTCTGGCTTCGGTACCACAATAGTGTGGAATAATACCCCGTTCCCTGTTGCAGGAGGGGTACCTTGATTATCACCTGCTGGGAATACAGCTTGTGAATGGCTTCCAAAACTGCCTCCCTGTCAGCGGGAGACGTCGGTAAAACAGACTTTTGGAAACGGCGAGGGGAATACGTCTCGAATTCCAATTTGTACCCCTGAAATATTATCTGAAGGATCCAGGGGTCTACTTGCGAGTGAGCCCACTGCGCACTGAAATTCATTGAGAACGGGACCCCACCGTGCCTGAACTTGTAAAGCCCTAGCGTCATACTGAGGGCTTGGCATAGGCGGAAAAGGGTTTCTGTTCCTTGGAACTGGCTGATCTCTGCAGCCATTTTCCTCTCCCTCTGTCACGAGCAGAAAAGAGGAACCCTTTTGCCCGCTTGCCAACCAGGACTGCGCCTGATAATACGGCGTCTTATTTTGAGAGGCGACCTGGGGTACAGCCCCTCTTTTAAGGCAATACTTCCAAATGCCGTTTGGAATCCGCATCACCTGACCACTTTACTGGAATAATTGGACAACACACTTATACTTGATGCCAGTCGGCAAATATTCCGCTGTGCATCATGCATATATAGAAATGCATCTTTTAATTGCTCTATAGGCAATAATATACTGTCCTTATCTAGGATATCATATTTCCAGTCAGGGAATCCGACCACGCCAACCCAGCACTGCACATCCAGGCTGAGGCGATTGCTGGTCGCAGTATAACACCAGTATGTGTGTAAATACATTTTAGGATACGCTCCTGCTTTCTATCAGCAGGATCCTTAAGGGCGGCCATCTCAGGAGAGGGTAGAGCCCTTGTTTTTACAAGCGTGTGAGCGCTTTATCCACCCTAGGGGGTGTTTCCCAACGCACCCTAACCTCTGGCGGGAAAAGGTATACTGCCCATAACTTTTTTGAAATTATCAATTGTTATCGGGGGGAAACCCACGCATCATCACACACCTCATTTTATTTCTCAGATTCAGGAAAACTACAGGAAGTTTTTCCTCACCAAACATAATACCCCATTTTTTTTGGTGGTATTCATATTATCAGAAAAGTGTAAACTTTTTCCATTGCCTCAATCATGCAATGTGTGGCCTTATTGGAAATCACGGTTGTCTCTTCACCGTCGACACAGGAGTCAGTACCCTTGTCGGCGTCTGTATCTGAGGTAACGGGCGCTTTAGGGCCCCTGTATGAGACGTCTGGACATGCACAAGCTGAGTAGCCGGCTGTCTCATGTCAACCACTGTCTTTTATACAAAGCTGACACTGTCACGCAATTTCAACAGTACATCCACTCAGGTGTCGACCCCCTAGGGGGTGACAACACTATTTCAGACACTCTACTCCGTCTCCTCATCATTTTTCTCCTCATACATGTCGACACCAACGTACCGACACACAGCACACACACAGGGAATGCTCTGATAGAGGACAGGACCCCACTAGCCCTTTGGGGAGACAGAGGGAGAGTTTGCCAGCACACACCAGAGCGCTATATATATACAGGGATAACCTTATATAAGTGTTTTTCCCTTTATAGCTGCTGTATTGTTATATACTGCGCCTAATTTGTGCCCCCCTCTCTTTTTTTAACCCCTTTCTGTAGTGTAGTGACTGCAGGGGAGAGCCAGGGAGCTTCCCTCCAACTGAGCTGTGAGGGAAAATGGCGCCAGTGTGCTGAGGAGATAGGCTCCGCCCCTTTCTCGGCGTCCTTATCATCCTTTTTCTGTATGTTTTGGCAGGGGTTAAATGCATCCATATAGCCCAGGAGTTATATGTGATGCATTTATTTTAGCCATATAAGGTTTTTATATCGATTTATTGCGTCTCAGGGCGCTGCCCCCCCCAGCGCCCTGCACCCTCAGTGACCGGAGTGTGAAGTGTGCTGAGAGCAATGGCGCACAGCTGCGGTGCTGTGCGCTACCTTATCTGAAGACAGGATCGTCTTCTGCCGCCGATTTTTCCGGACCTCTTCGCTTTTCTGGCTCTGTAAGGGGGACGGCGGCGCGGCTCCGGTGACCCATCCAGGCTGAACCTGTGATCGTCCCTCTGGAGCTAATGTCCAGTAGCCTAAGAAGCCCAATCCACTCTGCACGCAGGTGAGTTCGCTTCTTCTCCCCTTAGTCCCTCGATGCAGTGAGCCTGTTGCCAGCAGGTCTCACTGAAAATAATAAACCTAAACTAAAACTTTCACAGAGAGCTCAGGAGAGCCCCTAGTGTGCACCCTTCTCGTCGGGCACAGAAATCTAACTGAGGCTTGGAGGAGGGTCATAGGGGGAGGAGCCAGTGCACACCAGGTGATCCTAAAGCTTTCTTTAGATGTGCCCAATCTCCTGCGGAGCCGCTATTCCCCATGGTCCTTACGGAGTTCCCAGCATCCACTAGGACGTCAGAGAAAAAGAAAGAAAGAGAGAGAGAAAGAGAGAAAGAGAGAAAGAGAGAAAGAGAAAGAAAGAAAGAAAGAAAGAAAGAAAGAAGAGAAAGAAAGAGAAAGAAAGAAAGAAAGAAAGAAAGAAAAAGTTGAGATAAGTGGGTGAGAGGTTTGAAAGAGGGAGAGGGGGCAGGGAAGAGAGAATGAGAGGGAGAGAAAAGAATGAGAGAGAGAGGTAGAGAGAGGTGAGACAAAGGAGGGGGTGAGAGAAAGGAAGGGGGAGAGGAAAGAGGTGACAGAGTGTGTGTGAGAGAGAGAGAGAGAGAGAGAGAGAGAGAGAGAAAGAGAGAGGAGAGAGAAAGGGGAGAGAAAGAGGTGAGACAGACAGCAGGGTAGAGAAAGCAGCGCAAGAGAGTCGAGAGGAGGAGAAAGAAAAAAAGACAGAGAAAGAAAGAGAGACAGACGGTTGTGAGAGTGGGGGAGCAGGGTGTAAGAGAGAGGGAAAGAGAGCAAAAGAAAGCGAGGGAGAGAGGGTTAGAGAGAGAAAGTATGAGAAAGAAAAAGGTGAGACAGAGAGGTAGTGTAAGAGAGAGGGTTGAGAGAGAGTGGGATGGGTGGAGAGCAGGGGGGAGAGAGAGAGAATTAGAGAGACAGGGAGGATGCGAGACAAAGTTGAGTAAGACAGGGGTGTGTGAACGAGGGAGGGTCAGAGAAGAGGGAGCAGGGTATAGAGAGAAAGGTGACAAAGAAAGTGAGAGAGAAAATAAGAATTTACTTACCGATAATTCTATTTCTCGTAGTCCGTAGTGGATGCTGGGGACTCAGTAAGGACCATGGGGAATAGCGGCTCCGCAGGAGACTGGGCACATCTAAAGAAAGCTTTAGGACTATCTGATGTGCACTGGCTCCTCCCCCTATGACCCTCCTCCAAGCCTCAGTTAGGATACTGTGCCCGGACGAGCGTACACAATAAGGAAGGATTTTGAATCCCGGGTAAGACTCATACCAGCCACACCAATCACACCGTACAACTTGTGATCTGAACCCAGTTAACAGCATGATAACAGAGGAGCCTCTAGAAAAGATGGCTCACTACAGCAATAACCCGATTTTTTGGTAACAATAACTATGTACCAGTATTGCAGACAATCCGCACTTGGGATGGGCGCCCAGCATCCACTACGGACTACGAGAAATAGAATTATCGGTAAGTAAATTCTTATTTTCTCTAATGTCCTAAGTGGATGCTGGGGACTCCGTAAGGACCATGGGGATTATACCAAAGCTCCCAAACGGGCGGGAGAGTGCGGATGACTCTGCAGCACCAAATGAGAGAACTCCAGGTCCTCCTCAGCCAGGGTATCAATTTTGTAGAATTTTACAAACGTATTTGCTCCTGACCAAGTAGCTGCTCAGCAAAGTTGTAAAGCCAAGACCCCTCGGGCAGCCGCCCAAGATGAGCCCACCTTCCTTGTGGAGTGGGCATTTACAGATTTTTGTCTGTGGCAGGCCTGCCACAGAATTTGTGCAAGCTGAATTGTACTACAAATCCAACGAGCAATAGTCTGCTTAGAAGCAGGAGCACCCAGCTTGTTGGGTGCATACAGGATAAACAGCGAGTCAGATTTTCTGACTCCAGCCGTCCTGGAAACATATATTTTCAGGGCCCTGACAACGTCTAGCAACTTGGAGTCCTCCAAGTCCCTAGTAGCCGCAGGCACCACAATAGGTTGGTTCAGGTGAAACGCTGAAACCACCTTAGGGAGAAACTGAGGACGAGTCCTCAATTCCGCCCTGTCCGAATGGAAAATCAGATAAGGGCTTTTACAGGATAAAGCCGCCAATTCTGACACGCGCCTGGCCCAGGCCAGGGCCAACAGCATGACCACTTTCCATGTGAGATATTTTAACTCCACAGATTTAAGTGGTTCAAACCAATGTGACTTTTGGAACCCAAAAAACTACATTGAGATCCCAAAGTGCCACTGGAGACACAAAAGGAGGCTGTATATGCAGTACCCCTTTTACAAACGTCTGAACTTCAGGGACTGAAGCTAGTTCTTTTTGGAAGAAAATTGACAGGGCCGAAATTTGAACCTTAATGGACCCCAATTTCAGGCCCATAGACACTCCTGTTTGCAGGAAATGTAGGAATCGACCCAGTTGAATTTCCTCCGTCGGGCCTTACTGGCCTCGCACCACGCAACATATTTTCGCCAAATGCGGTGATAATGTTTTGCGGTTACATCCTTCCTGGCTTTGATCAGGATAGGGATGACTTCATCCGGAATGCCTTTTTTCCTTCAGGATCCGGCGTTCAACCGCCATGCCGTCAAACGCAGCCGCGGTAAGTCTTGGAACAGACAGGGTCCTTGTTGGAGCAGGTCCCTTCTTAGAGGTAGAGGCCACGGATCCTCCGTGAGCATCTCTTGAAGTTCCGGTTACCAAGTCCTTCTTGGCCAATCCGGAGCCACGAATATAGTGCTTACTCCTCTCCACCTTATCAATCTCAGTACCTTGGGTATGAGAGGCAGAGGAGGGAACACATACACTGACTGGTACACCCACGGTGTTACCAGAGCGTCTACAGCTATTGCCTGAGGGTCCCTTGACCTGGCGCAATACCTGTCAAGTTTTTCCCAACGGTTTATAATCATGTGGAAGACTTCTGGGTGAAGTCCCCACTCTCCCGGGTGAAGATCGTGTCTGCTGAGGAAGTCTGCTTCCCAGTTGTCCACTCCCGGAATGAATACTGCTGACAGTGCTATCACATGATTTTCCGCCCAGCGAAGAATCCTTGCAGCTTCTGCCATTGCCCTCCTGCTTCTTGTGCCACCCTGTCTGTTTACGTGGGTGACTGCCGTGATGTTGTCCGACTGGATCAACACCGGCTGACCTTGAAGCAGAGGTCTTGCTAAGCTTAGAGCATTGTAAATGGCCCTTAGCTTCAGGATATTTATGTGAAGTGGTGTCTCCAGGCTTGACCATAAGCCCTGGATATTCCTTCCCTGTGTGACTGCTCCCCAGCCTCGCAGGCTGGCATCCGTGGTCACCAGGACCCAGTCCTGAATGCCGAATCTGCGGCCCTCTAGAAGATGAGCACTCTGCAACCACCACAGGAGGGACACCCTTGTCCTTGGTGACAGGGTTATCCGCTGATGCATCTGAAGATGCGACCCGGACCATTTGTCCAGCAGGTCCCACTGGAAAGTTCTTGCGTGGAATCTGCCGAATGGGATTGCTTCGTAGGAAGCAACCATTTTACCCAGAACCCTTGTGCATTGATGCACTGAGACTTGGCTCAGTTTTAGGAGGTTCCTGACTAGCTCGGATAACTCCCTGGCTTTCCCCTCCGGGAGAAACACCTTTTTCTGGACTGTGTCCAGGATCATCCCTAGGAACAGAAGACAAGTCGTCGGAACCAGCTGCGATTTTGGAATATTGAGAATCCAATCGTGCTGCCGCAACACTACCTGAGATAGTGCTACACCGACCTCCAACTGTTCCCTGGATCTTACCCTTATCAGGGAATCGTCCAAGTAAGGGATAACTAAAATTCCCTTCCTTCGAAGGAATATCATAATTTCGGCCATTACCTTGGTAAAGACCCGGGGTGCCGTGGACCATCCATACGGCAGCGTCTGAACTGATAGTGACAGTTCTGTACCATAAACCTGAGGTACCCTTGGTGAGAAGGGTAAATTTTGACATGAAGGTAAGCATCCTTGATGTCCCGAGACATCATGTAGTCCCCTTCTTCCAGGTTCGCAATCACTGCTCTGAGTGACTCAATCTTGAATTTGAACCTCTGTATGTAAGTGTTCAAAGATTTTAGATTTAGAATCGGTTTCACCGAGCCGTCCGGCTTCGGTACCACAACAGTGTGGAATAATACCCCGTTCCCTGTTGCAGGAGGGGTACCTTGATTATCACCTGCTGGGAATACAGCTTGTGAATGGCTTCCAAAACTGTCTCCCTGTCAGAAGGAGACATCGGTAAAGCCGACTTTAGGAAAACGGCGAGGGGGAGACGTCTCGAATTCTAATTTGTACCCCTGAGATATCACCTGAAGGATCCAGGGGTCTACTTGCGAGTGAGCCCACTGCGCGCTGAAATTCATTGAGACGGGCCCCCCACCGTGCCTGATTCTGCTTGTAAAGCCCCAGCGTCATACTGAGGGCTTGGCAGAGGCGGGAGAGGGTTTCTGTTCCTGGGAACTGGCTGATTTCTGCAGCCTTTTTCCTCTCCCTCTGTCACGGGGCAGAAATGAGGAACATTTTGCCCGCTTGTCCACGAAAAGACTGCGCCTGATAATACGGCGTCTTTTCATGTTGAGAGGCGACCTGGGGTACAAACGTGGACTTCCCAGCTGTTGCCGTGGCCACCAGGTCTGAAAGACCGACCCCAAATAACTCCTCCCCTTATTAAGGCAATACTTCCAAATGCCGTTTGGAATACGCATCACCTGACCACTGACGTGTCCATAACCCTCTACTGGTAGAAATGGACAACGCAGTTAGACTTGACGCCAGTCGGCAAATATTCCGCTGTGCATCACGCATATATAGAAATGCATCTTTTAAATGCTCTATAGGCAAAATATACTGTCCCTATCTAGGGTATCAATATTTTCAGTCAGGGAATCCGACCGCGCCAACCCAGCACTGCACATCCAGGCTGAGGCGATTGCTGGTCGCAGTATAACACCAGTATGTGTGTAAATACATTTTAGGATACCCTCCTGCTTTCTATCAGCAGGATCCTTAAGGGCGGCCATCTCAGGAGAGGGTAGAGCCCTTACAAGCGTGTGAGCGCTTTATCCACCCTAGGGGGTGTTTCCCAACGCACCCTAACCTCTGGCGGGAAAGGATATAATGCCAATAACATTTTAGAAATTATCAGTTGTTATCGGGGGAAAACCACGCATCATCACACACCTCATTTAATTTCTCAGATTCAGGAAAACTACAGGTAGTTTTTCCTCACCGAACATAATACCCCTTTTTGGTGGTACTCGTATTATCAGAAATGTGTAAAACATTTTTCATTGCCTCAATCATGTAACGTGTGGCCCTACTGGAAGTCACATTTGTCTCTTCACCGTCGACACTGGAGTCAGTATCCGTGTCGGCGTCTATATCTGCCATCTGAGGTAACGGGCGCTTTAGAGCCCCTGACGGCCTATGAGACGTCTGGACAGGCACAAGCTGAGTAGCCGGCTGTCTCATGTCAACCACTGTCTTTTATACAGAGCTGACACTGTCACGTAATTCCTTCCAACAGTTCATCCACTCAGGTGTCGACCCCCTAGGGGGTGACATCACTATTACAGGCAATCTGCTCCGTCTCCACATCATTTTTCTCCTCATACATGTCGACACAAACGTACCGACATACAGCACACACACAGGGAATGCTCTGATAGAGGACAGGACCCCACTAGCCCTTTGGGGAGACAGAGGGAGAGTTTGCCAGCACACACCAAAGCGCTATATATATACAGTGATAACCTTATATAAGTGTTTTTCCCCTTATAGCTGCTGTATTGTTAATACTGCGCCTAATTAGTGCCCCCCTCTCTTTTTTAACCCTTTCTGTAGTGTAGTGACTGCAGGGGAGAGCCAGGGGAGCTTCCCTCCAACGGAGCTGTGAGGGAAAATGGCGCCAGTGTGCTGAGGAGATAGGCTCCGCCCCTTTTTCGCGGACTTTTCTCCTGCTTTTTTATGGATTCTGGCAGGGGTTAAAATTCATCCACATAGCCCTGGGGGCTATATGTGATGTATTTTCGCCAGCCAAGGTGTTTTTATTGCTGCTCAGGGCGCCCCCCCCTAGCGCCCTGCACCCTCAGTGACCGAAGTGTGAAGTGTGCTGAGGAGCAATGGCGCACAGCTGCAGTGCTGTGCGCTACCTTGGTGAAGACAGGATGTCTTCTGCCGCCGATTTTCCGGACCTCTTCTGTCTTCTGGCTCTGTAAGGGGGCCGGCGGCGCGGCTCTGGGACCCATCCATGGCTGGGCCTGTGATCGTCCCTCTGGAGCTAATGTCCAGTAGCCTAAGAAGCCCAATCCACTCTGCACGCAGGTGAGTTCGCTTCTTCTCCCCTTAGTCCCTCGATGCAGTGAGCCTGTTGCCAGCAGGTCTCACTGAAAATAAAAAACCTAAACTAAAACTTTCACTAAGAAGCTCAGGAGAGCCCCTAGTGTGCACCCTTCTCGTTCGGGCACAAAGATCTAACTGAGGCTTGGAGGAGGGTCATAGGGGGAGGAGCCAGTGCACACCAGATAGTCCTAAAGCTTTCTTTAGATGTGCCCAGTCTCCTGCGGAGCCGCTATTCCCCATGGTCCTTACGGAGTCCCCAGCATCCACTTAGGACGTTAGAGAAAGAAAGAGCAAGACAGAGAAATGAGAGAAAGAAAAGAGAACGAGAGAGAGAGAGAGAAGGGGGTGACAAAGAGGGGGGTGGGGGGATACAGAATGAAAGAAAAAGAAAGGGAAACAGTGGAGGTGAGAGACCAGGGTTGAGAGAGGGGAAAAAGAGAGAGGTGAGACGGATGGAGGGTTGAGAGAGAGGGGGTACAGATGGCCCTGTGTACTTAGCTCTGTCCCCCTGCCCCCAGTACAAGTGACACTGTGCGTCCCTCCCTTCAGTGAAACGGCACTGTGTACCTCGGGCAGTAGTGGGTCCCCCTTCTCATCAGTGACAGGAAAAGCGGGTCCCCTTTCTTCTCCGGCAGCAGTGGGTCCCTTCTTCTGTTTTTTGTTGGATCATGACGTCGGGCAACAGCGTCAGAGAGTGGTAAAAAAGGTGAGTGCGGCTGGACTGGCTGGACCACCTCCTCCTGCTAGTACTGCTGCATGCCCCTTCATGGCACCACACTGCCGCAGGTCCCTGCTTAAAAGAAAAAAAAAAAGTGGCAGAAACAACATGGGGTGGCACCGACAGTGCCTCCAGTCACCCCACACAGCCTGTTCCCCCCCAGTCACCCCCCCTTACTCACACACACACAGCCTGTTACCCCCAGCCACACACCCCTCCCCACACACACACAGCCTGTTCCCCCCAGCCACACACCCCCTCCCCGCACATACACAGCCTGTTCCCCCTAGTCACACACACACACAGCCACCACCAGCCAAGTCATGCCCCCCCTCCCCTCACACGGCCTGTTACCCCGCAGTCACCCCCACACACACGCAGCCTGTTCACCCTAGTCACACACACACACACACACACACAGCCACCCCCCAGCCAAGTCATCCCCCCTCCCCTCAAACTCACGCGGCCTGTTACCCCCAGTCACCCTCACACACAGACAGCCTGTTACCCCCAGTCACCCCCACACACAGACAGCCTGTTACCCCCAGTCACCCCCACACACAGACAGCCTGTTACCCCCAGTCACCCTCACACACAGACAGCCTGTTACCCCCAGTCACCCTCACACACAGACAGCCTGTTACCCCCAGTCACCCCCACACACACGCCGCCTGTTCACCCTAGTCACACACACTCACATACACACACACACAGCCACCCCCCAGCCAAGTCATCCCCCCTCCCCTCAAACTCACACAGCCTGTTACCCCCAGTCACCCACACACACAGCCTGTTACCCCGTCACCCCCCACACACACACGCAGCCTGTTACCCCCAGTCACCCCCACAGCCTGTTACCCCCAGTCACCCCCCCACACACACAGCCTGTTACCCCCCAACACACACAGCCTGTTACCCCCAGTCACCCCCCCCCCCCACACACACACGCACAGCCTGTTACTCGCAGTCATCCCCTCACCCACACACAAACAGCCTGTTATCCCCCCAGTCACACCCACAAAGCTGTTACCCCCAGTCATCCCCCCCCCCCACACACACACACACACACACACACACACACACACAACCAGTTACCCCCAGTCACCCCCTCCCACACACACACACACCCTGTTACCCCCAGTCACCCCCTCCCACACACACACCGTTACCCCCAGTCACCCCCCCCCCCCACACACACACACGCACAGCCTGTTACTCGCAGTCATCCCCTCACCCACACAGCCTGTTATCCCCCCAGTCACACCCACACAGCTGTTACCCCCAGTCATCCCCCCCACACACACACACTACCAGTTACCCCCAGTCACCCCCTCCCACACACACACACACACACACTAACACCCCTGTTACCCCCAGTCACCCCCTCCCACACACACACACCCTGTTACCCCCAGTCACCCCCTCCCACACACACACACCCTGTTACCCCCAGTCACCCCCCCCCCCACACACACACACGCACAGCCTGTTACTCGCAGTCATCCCCTCCCCCACACACAAACAGCCTGTTGTCCCCCCAGTCACACCCACACAGCTGTTACCCCCAGTCACCCCCCCCCCACACAGACACACAACCAGTTACCCCCAGTCACCCCCTCCCACACACACACACACACACACACACACACCCTGTTACCCCCAGTCACCCCCTCCCACACACACACCCTGTTACCCCCAGTCACCCCCCCCACACACACATCCTGTTACCCCCAGTCACCCCCCCACACATAAAGCCTGTTATCCCAGTCACCCCCCCACACATACAGCCTGTTATCCCAGTCACCACACATACACTCAGCCTGTCCCCTCGCCCCACACACACACATGTATTCTGTACCTGTCACCTCCAAGTCCCCACAGAGGAAGCAGTGAGGGGCAGGCCACACACAGACTACCGCCGACGCCAGGAGCCAAGCAAATTCGGGGGCGTGGCCTAACATCGGACCCCCCGTGGCCACGCCCATTTTTATGATTATTATTTTTATTTTTTATTTTTTTATGACCTGGCTGGAGGCGGAGCTACCGGGACTCCGGAAGAAAGGCGGAAACACTGACTGGTGTTACGTCACTGCCTGTGCGGCGCAGGGAGGGTTAGTGACCCATTCCACTCCGCCGCCCATGAAGTTTGTGCCTGCGGTGGCCTTTGTGCGTGGGTGCCACAGGAGGAGGGGAGGTGGTCGGAGGGTGGCAATTGCAGGCTGCTGTAGCAGGAAAAATGTTTCCTGTCTACAGCCGCAGTACAGTAGATGCAGTGGGCCTATTTTGATGGGGGGCCTGGAGCTGCAGCTCCATCCGCCCCATTGTTAATCCGGCCCTGGGGAGCACAGAGACACACTGCACCAGGTAGGGAGCACAGAGACACATTGCACCAGGTAGAGAGCACTGGGACACACTGCACCAGGTAGAGAGGGAACCAGTGAGTTACTGAACGGGAACTGCCTGTGGGAGGAACAGCGCGCTGCCACTGTGCAGCTCTCTACAGTCAGCCAGCCTACCTCTGTCAGCCAGCGGCAATATTGACACAGCAGAACACGCTCCGGTTAGCTCTGCTCCGTCTCCCACAACCCAAACCCCTCCCACCCCCCCCCAAACAGCTCTCGTTATACAGATAATCAGGCATGTGAACAGGTACAGATTGAGCCACACTCATCTAGGCTTCTCTGCTGCGCCTAGGTGCACCAAGGTTTATTAGCATAAGCCTTTCATCTTTTGTTCTCAGCTGCAATACAATACAGAGAGAACAATACAGCAGGGGATTAAGTCCGAACGCCCTGTGTCAGTAAATCCTGTTAAAGGCATAGATGAGGAGGGCTCCATCTGTATATTCATTACTCACTAACACATTTTAAAAGATGAATAGGTGGAGCTAATTATTTCACTTGTGACTCTGCGAGAAGACCTGGAAAAGATGCACTGTTTGTTGTATTGAGTACCGAGTTTGACAACCTGTGCCCTTGGGTACCATGATAGAAAAAGTTTGGGAACCACTGTGTTAAGGCATTTTAAAGCCTACCAGAGAGATAGAAAGAGAGAAATAGAATGTGATTGGGAAAGAACAGACAGTCCTGATGTATTGATGACTATACCAGCCGGGATGATTAATATGTAACCTTTGCTAGTGTCTTCTCTACGGTGTTAGGCTTCCTTCTCCCACATTTGTGATATGGTGTGCAGTGGTGATGGTACAGCTCCCGCTGCATTTGCTCTGCCCAACTCTGCTGCATGCTTCCTGGGTGCTGGAAAGTGTTAAAAATATATTTCTCTAACGTCCTAAGTGGATGCTGGGGACTCCGTCAGGACCACGGGGATAGCGGCTCCGCAGGAGACAGGGCACAAAAATAAAGCTTTAGGATTAGGTGGTGTGTACTGGCTCCTCCCCCTATGACCCTCCTCCAAGCCTCAGTTAGGTTTTTGTGCCCGTCCGAGCAGGGTGCAATCTAGGTGGCTCTCCTAAAGAGCTGCTTAGAAAAAGTTTTTAGGTTTTTTATTTTCAGTGAGTCCTGCTGGCAACAGGCTCACTGCATCGAGGGACTTAGGGGAGAGAATTTCAACTCACCTGCGTGCAGGATGGATTGGATTCTTAGGCTACTGGACACCATTAGCTCCAGAGGGAGTCGGAACACAGGCCTCACCCTGGGGTTCGTCCCGGAGCCGCGCCGCCGACCCCCCTTACAGATGCTGAAGATTGAAGGTCCGGAGACAGGCGGCAGAAGGCTCTTCAGTCTTCATGAAGGTAGCGCACAGCACTGCAGCTGTGCGCCATTGTTGTCACACACTTCACACCAAGCGGTCACGGAGGGTGCAGGGCGCTGCTGGGGGCGCCCTGGGCAGCAATATTTAATACCTTTATGGCAAAAGAATACATCACATATAGCCATTGAGGCTATATGTATGTATTTAACCCATGCCAGTTATCTAAAACTACGGGAGAAAAGCCCGCCGAAATAGGGGGCG
The DNA here is from genome assembly GCF_028390025.1 of Pseudophryne corroboree. NCBI lineage: Eukaryota > Metazoa > Chordata > Amphibia > Anura > Myobatrachidae > Pseudophryne > Pseudophryne corroboree. The sequence continues at coordinate 374,809,681 of NC_086444.1, read as the reverse complement.
GGGCTTATTCTCCTCAGCACACAGCGCCATTTTCCTGCTCAGCTCCGCTGTGAGGAAGGCTCCCAGGACTCTCCCCTGCACTGCACTACAGAAACAGGGTAAAACAGAGAGGGGGGGCATTTTTTGGCGATATTTTGATATATTTAAGCTGCTATAAAGAACAACACTTATATAAGGTTGTTCCCATATATATTATAGCGCTTGGGTGTGTGCTGGCAAACTCTCCCTCTGTCTCCCCAAAGGGCTAGTGGGGTCCTGTCTTCGATAAGAGCATTCCCTGTGTGTCTGCTGTGTGTCGGTACGTGTGTGTCGACATGTATGAGGACGATGTTGGTGTGGAGGCAGAGCAATTGCCGATAATGGTGATGTCACCCCCCAGGGAGTCGACACCGGAATGGATGGCTTTGTTTATGGAATTACGTGATAATGTCAGCACATTACAAAAATCAGTTGACGACATGAGACGGCCGGCAAACCAGTTAGTACCTGCCCAGGCGTCTCAGACACCGTCAGGGGCTGTAAAGCGCCCTTTACCTCAGTCGGTCGACACAGACCCAGACACAGACACTGAATCTAGTGTCGACGGTGATGAAACAAACGTATTTTCAAGTAGGGCCACACGTTATATGATCACGGCAATGAAGGAGGCTTTGCATATCTCTGATACTGCAAGTACCACAAAAAGGGGTATTATGTGGGGGGTGAAAAAACTACCTGTAGTTTTTCCTGAATCAGAGGAATTAAATGATGTATGTGATGAAGCGTGGGTTAACCCAGATAGAAAAATGCTAATTTCAAAAAAGTTATTAGCATTATACCCTTTCCCGCCAGAGGTTAGGGCGCGCTGGGAAACACCCCCTAGGGTGGATAAGGCGCTCACACGCTTATCAAAACAAGTGGCGTTACCGTCTCCTGATACGGCCGCCCTCAGGGATCCAGCTGATAGGAGACTGGAAAATACCCTAAAAAGTATATACACACATACTGGTGTTATACTGCGACCAGCCATCGCCTCAGCCTGGATGTGCAGTGCTGGGGTCGTCTGGTTGGATTCCCTGACTGAAAATATTGATACCCTGGATAGGGACAGTATTTTATTGACTATAGAGCAATTAAAGGATGCTTTCCTTTATATGCAAGATGCTCAGAGAGATATTTGCACTCTGGCATCGAGAGTAAATGCGATGTCCATATCTGCCAGAAGGAGTTTATGGACGCGACAGTGGTCAGGTGATGCGGATTCCAAACGACATATGGAAGTATTGCCGTATAAAGGGGAGGAATTATTTGGCGTCGGTCTATCGGATCTGGTGGCCACGGCAACTGCCGGAAAATCCACCTTTTTACCTCAGACCCCCTCCCAACAGAAAAAGACACCGTCTTTTCAGCCGCAGTCCTTTCGGTCCTATAAGAACAAGCGGACAAAAGGACAGTCATATCTGCCTCGGGGCAGAGGAAGGGGTAAGAGAGGTCAGCAAGCAGCCCCTGCCCAGGAACAGAAGCCCTCCCAGGGTTCTGCAAAGCCCTCAGCATGACGCTGGGGCCTTACAAGCGGACTCAGGAGCGGTGGGGGGTCGACTCAAGAATTTCAGCGCACAGTGGGCTTGCTCACAGGTGGACCCCTGGATTCTGCAGGTAGTATCTCAGGGTTACAGGTTGGAATTCGAGAAGTCTCCCCCTCGCCGGTTCCTAAAGTCTGCTTTGCCAACGTCTCCCTCAGACAGGGCGACGGTATTGGAAGCCATTCACAAGCTGTTTTCTCAGCAGGTGATACTCAAGGTACCCCTCCTACAACAGGGAAAGGGGTATTACTCCACGCTATTTGTGGTACCGAAGCCGGACGGCTCGGTAAGACCTATTCTAAATCTGAAATCTTTGAACCTGTACATACAAAAATTCAAGTTCAAGATGGAGTCACTCAGAGCAGTGATAGCGAATCTGGAAGAAGGGGTCTTTATGGTGTCCCTGGACATAAAGGATGCTTACCTGCATGTCCCAATTTGCCCTTCACATCAAGGGTACCTCAGGTTCGTGGTGCAAAACTGTCATTATCAGTTTCAGACGCTGCCGTTTGGATTGTCCACGGCACCTCGGGTCTTTACCAAGGTAATGGCCAAAATGATGATTCTTCTGCGAAGAAGAGGCGTATTAATTATCCCTTACTTGGACGATCTCCTGATAAGGGCAAGGTCCAGAGAACAGCTGGAGGACGGAGTAGCACTAACCCAACTAGTGCTGCAACAACACGGGTGGATTCTGAATTTTCCAAAATCTCAGTTGACCCCGACGACACGTCTGCTGTTCCTGGGAATGATTCTGGACACGGTTCAGAAAAAGGTGTTTCTTCCGGAGGAGAAAGCCAGGGAGTTATCCGAACTTGTCAGGAACCTCCTAAAACCAGGGAAAGTGTCTGTGCATCAATGCACAAGAGTCCTGGGAAAGATGGTGGCTTCTTACGAAGCGATTCCATTCGGCAGATTCCACGCACGAACTTTTCAGTGGGATCTGCTGGACAAATGGTCCGGATCGCATCTGCAGATGCATCAGCGGATAACCTTATCGCCACGGACAAGGGTGTCTCTTCTGTGGTGGTTGCAGAGTGCTCATCTGTTAGAGGGCCGCAGATTCGGCATACAGGACTGGGTCCTGGTGACCACGGATGCCAGTCTGAGAGGCTGGGGAGCGGTCACACAGGGAAGAAACTTCCAGGGAGTATGGTCAAGCCTGGAGATGTCTCTTCACATAAATATACTGGAGCTAAGAGCGATTTACAATGCTCTAAGTCTGGCAAAACCCCTGCTTCAGGGTCAGCCGGTGTTGATCCAGTCGGACAACATCACGGCAGTCGCCCACGTAAACAGACAGGGCGGCACAAGAAGCAGGACAGCAATGGCAGAAGCTGCAAGGATTCTTCGCTGGGCGGAAGATCATGTGATAGCACTGTCAGCAGTATTCATTCCGGGAGTGGACAACTGGGAAGCAGACTTCCTCAGCAGACACGATCTACACCCGGGAGAGTGGGGACTTCATCCAGAAGTCTTCCACATGATTGTGAACCGTTGGGAAAAACCAATGGTGGATATGATGGCGTCCCGCCTCAACAAAAAACTGGACAGGTATTCCGCCAGGTCAAGAGACCCTCAGGCAATAGCTGTGGACGCTCTGGTAACACAGTGGGTGTTCCAGTCAGTGTATGTGTTCCCTCCTCTGCCTCTCATACCAAAGGTACTGAGAACTATACGGCAAAAGGGAGTAAGAACGATACTAGTGGCTCCGGATTGGCCAAGAAGAACTTGGTACCCGGAACTTCAAGAGATGCTCACGGAGGATCCGTGGCCTCTACCTCTAAGACCGGACCTGCTTCAGCAGGGACCGTGTCTATTCCAAGACTTACCGCGGCTGCGTTTGACGGCATGGCGGTTGAACGCCGAATTCTAAGGGAAAAAGGGATTCCGGAAGAGGTCATTCCTACACTGGTAAAAGCCAGGAAGGAGGTGACTGCACAACATTATCACCGCATTTGGAGAAAATATGTTGCGTGGTGTGAGGCCAGGAAGGCCCCCACGGAGGAATTTCAACTGGGTCGATTCCTACATTTCCTGCAAACAGGATTGTCTATGGGCCTCAAATTGGGGTCCATTAAGGTTCAAATTTCGGCCCTGTCGATTTTCTTCCAGAAAGAATTGGCTTCAGTTCCTGAAGTCCAGACTTTTGTAAAAGGAGTACTACATATACAGCCCCCGGTTGTGCCCCCAGTGGCACCGTGGGATCTTAATGTAGTCTTGGATTTTCTCAAATCCCATTGGTTTGAGCCGCTCAAATCGGTGGAGTTGAAGTATCTTACATGGAAAGTAACCATGCTACTGGCCCTGGCTTCAGCCAGGAGAGTATCAGAATTGGCGGCTTTATCATATAAGAGCCCATATCTGATTTTCCATACGGACAGGGCAGAACTGCGGACACGTCCTCATTTTCTGCCTAAGGTGGTGTCAGCGTTTCACCTGAACCAGCCTATTGTGGTACCTGCGGCTACTAACGATTTGGAGGATTCCAAGTTGTTGGACGTGGTCCGGGCATTGAAAATATATATTTCAAGAACGGCGGGAGTCAGAAAGTCTGACTCACTGTTTATATTGTATGCACCCAACAAGATGGGTGCTCCTGCTTCTAAGCAGACGATTGCTCGTTGGATTTGTAGCACAATTCAACTTGCACATTCTGTGGCAGGCTTGCCACAACCTAAATCTGTCAAGGCCCATTCCACAAGGAAAGTGGGCTCATCCTGGGCGGCTGCCCGGGGGGTCTCGGCATTACAACTCTGCCGAGCTGCTACTTGGTCAGGGGCAAACACATTTGCAAAATTCTACAAATTTGATACCCTGGCTGAGGAGGACCTTGAGTTCTCTCATTCGGTGCTGCAGAGTCATCCGCACTCTCCCGCCCGTTTGGGAGCTTTGGTATAATCCCCATGGTCCTGACGGAGTCCCCAGCATCCACTTAGGACGTTAGAGAAAATAAGAATTTACTTACCGATAATTCTATTTCTCGTAGTCCGTAGTGGATGCTGGGCGCCCATCCCAAGTGCGGATTGTCTGAAATACTTGTACATAGTTATTGTTACAAACAAATTCGGGTTGTTATTGTTGTGAGCCGTCTGTTCAGAGGCTCCTACGTTTGTCATACTGTTAACTGGGTTCAGATCACAAGTTATACGGTGTGATTGGTGTGGCTGGTATGAGTCTTACCCGGGATTCAATATCCTTCCTTATTGTGTACGCTCGTCCGGGCACAGTATCCTAACTGAGGCTTGGAGGAGGGTCATAGGGGGAGGAGCCAGTACACACCACCTAATCCTAAAGCTTTATTTTTGTGCCCTGTCTCCTGCGGAGCCGCTATCCCCGTGGTCCTGACGGAGTCCCCAGCATCCACTACGGACTACGAGAAATAGAATTATCGGTAAGTAAATTCTTATTTTTTTTAAACAGCGTGCAAGTCCACTCCAAAAGCATAACCAGCCCCGGGCTCTTTGAGCTGGTCCTGGTTGCAAAAGTATGGGAGGAAAAATGACTGGGGGCTTCCCCCGTATTTTAACAACCAGCACCGGACTCTTGGGCCGGCCCTGGTTCCAAAAATATGGGGGACAAAAGAAGAAGGGATCCCCCATATTTTTGAAACCAGCACCGGGCTTCACTAGCCAGGGAGGTGATGCGGCTGCCGGGTGGACACTTTTATATCGGTCCCCGCGGCCAAAGCATCACTCACCCCAACTAGTCACCACTGGCCGTGGTTCCCTGGGGGAGTGGGGACCCCTAAAATAAAGGGGTACCCCCCTCCAGGCACCCAAGGGCTAGGGATGAAGCCTAGGGCTGTCCTCAGCACCCCTGGGCGGTGGGTGCCTGGCTGATAGCCATGAAAGTGTTAAAATTATTATTGTCTTTTGCTGTGGAACTACAAGTCCCAGCGAGCCTCCCCCGCATACTGGTACTTGGGGAACCACAAGTACCAGCATGCAGATAACTAACAGGCCTACTGGTACCTGTAGTTCCACAACAAAAGAAATACCAAAAAAAAAGACAGTACACACACACACACACACACACACACACACACACACACACACACCTTGAAAGTAAAAGTTTATTTACACAACTTACACACTCACACATACTTACCTAGTGTCCCACACAGCACCTCCGTCCCATTGTCCAAGTAGAATCCATTACGGTACCTGTAAATAAAAAAACACAATATACTCACCTATAATCCTGTGTTGCTCAGTCCTCTTCTGTCCATGTAGGCATCCCAGGGGTAAAAAAAAAAAAAAAAGCGAGAAACACATGGATCCCCTTTCCCTGAATGCCAGGACCCCCTGTGACTCCTGTCACTAGAGGACCTGGCAGCAAATCAGGGAGCGCTACGTCATAGCACTCTCCTGATTGGCTGAGCGCTCCTGGCCTGTCAATCAGACGGAGCGCTCCGGCTATAATGGAGGATCGCGGTCCTCCATTATAGTCAATGGTGGGAAAATTGTGGTCTGCGGATAATCGGGAGGTTAATTGAGGTCACTCTTGTGGGTGACCTCAAATAACTTTGCGGTTAGCCGCAGACATCTAAACCCCCAGACATAAAATTACACCTCACCCCCCCTGACATAAAATTACACCTCACCCCCAAAGACACAAAATTACACCTCACCACCCCCGACACAAAATTACATCTTACCCCCCAAACACAAAATTACACCTCACCCATAAAATGACACCTCCAGAGCACTGTACACGAGTCATACTCACCACCTCCCCTCTCCTACTGTAGAATGCGCACCCACCATGGCCGCACCTTCTCTTCCTGCAAGGTCCGTGCTGATTACGTCTGTGGTGTTTGGACCTCCTCTTGAGGTCAGCCGGGTGGGGGCAGGGCCGCTGACTAGATAACGGCCGCCGCATTGCCCACAATGAAGCAAGTGACATAGAGAGGGGGGGGGGGGGGGGGGGCGGTTCTGTGGCCGCAGTAAGGCTTAAGCACAGTATGTGGAGGGGAGCGTGGCCCGCTCTCCTGATAGCGGCCATTGGCCGCCGCAGCAAGGCATAAGCAGATGACATGGGGGGTCGTGGCCGACTCTCCTGATAGCGGCCAGTGGCTGCAGCAAGACATAAGCAGTTACTCCATTAAACAGTTCACAGGTGACACGGGGGAACTCCCGATACATGCAATGCCCAATCCAGCCCTGTATATATATATATATATATATATATATATATATAAAAGTTGCAAATGCATTTGCATGGTGGTAATGCTGACCCTGAGCTCTAACACCTACTTTTACTTACTTATCACTTTGGGTCTTGGAGTCTGCAGCAGGACTTCAGGAGCTCGGTTGGGCCAAGCACCTTGTATAATGAAGCCCCGCCCCCCGCCGCATTTTGCCGCGATTCGGGGGCCTTTAGGAAGGGGGTGGAGCCAAATGGATATTATGGAAATTGCATTGCATTGCCTCTGCCATCTCCTCACAGGCCCGCGAATCGCGGCAAAATTCCGCAGGGAGAGGTGCTACGATCAGGGGCTGGGGGACCGTGGTCACAAAAACAAATAAACATATGTGGGCCATCAGATATGGGGGAGGGGTTGTGGGTGCTCCCGCACGTCTGCTGCAGCGAGTGAAATCAGTAGAGCCAGTAACGCTGCCCAGTCTCACTCTGAACTGATCGGTATAAATTCCCCACCTGCCACTGCTTGTCAGAATCACGGAGCTCCTCCAGTCTGCGGGCCGCTGACAGGCACTGGCTGCAAGGAATGAGTGATTCGCTTCTGGGGGCGGGGCCACATGCATCAATCGGCGCCACAGTACCATCGGCCTCCCGGGGAAGTTCCCGGTGACTACAATGGCCAATCCGGCCCTGCCTGTGCCTAAACTCTATTGAAAAAATAAGATTTTACTCACCGGTAAATCTATTTCTCGTAGTCCGTAGTGGATACTGGGAACTCCGTAAGGACCATGGGGAATAGACGGGCTCCGCAGGAGACTGGGCACTCCAAAAGAAAGATTAGGTACTATCTGGTGTGCACTGGCTCCTCCCACTATGACCCTCCTCCAGACCTCAGTTAGGACACTGTGCCCGGAAGAGCTGACACAATAAGGAAGGATTTTGAATCCCGGGTAAGACTCATACCAGCCACACCAATCACACCGTATAACTCGTGATACTATACCCAGTTAACAGTATGAAATATAACTGAGCCTCTCAACAGATGGCTCAACAATAACCCTTAGTTAGGCAATAACTACATACAAGTATTGCAGACAATCCGCATTTGGGATGGGCGCCCAGCATCCACTACGGACTACGAGAAATAGATTTACCGGTGAGTAAAATCTTATTTTCTCTGACGTCCTAGTGGATGCTGGGAACTCCGTAAGGACCATGGGGATTATACCAAAGCTCCCAAACGGGCGGGAGAGTGCGGATGACTCTGCAGCACCGAATGAGAGAACTCAAGGTCCTCCTCAGCCAGGGTATCAAATTTGTAGAATTTAGCAAACGTGTTTGCCCCTGACCAAGTTGCAGCTCGGCAAAGTTGTAAAGCCGAGACCCCTCGGGCAGCCGCCCAAGATGAGCCCACTTTCCTCGTGGAATGGGCTTTTACTGATTTAGGATGCGGCAATCCAGCCGCAGAATGCTCCAGCTGAATTATGCTACAAATTCAGCGAGCAATAGTCTGCTTAGAAGCAGGAGCACCTATTTTGTTGGGTGCCTACAGGATAAAAAGCGAGTCAGTTTTCCTGACTCCAGCCGTCCTGGAAATATAAAGTTTTAAGGCCCTGACTACGTCCAGTAACTTGGAATCTTCCAAGTCCCTAGAAGCCGCAGGCACTACAATAGGTTGGTTCATGTGAAAAGCTGATACCACCTTAGGGAGAAACTGGGGACGAGTCCTCAATTCTGCCCTATCCATATGGAAAATCAGATAAGGGCTTTTACATGACAAAGCCGCCAATTCTGACACACGCCTGGCCGAAGCCAAGGCCAATAACATGACCACTTTCCACGTGAGATATTTCAAATCCACAGTTTTAAGTGGCTCAAACCAATGTGATTTTAGGAAACTCAACACCACGTTGAGATCCCAAGGTGCCACAGGAGGCACAAAAGGGGGCTGAATATGTAGCACTCCCTTTACAAATGTCTGAACTCCAGGCAGTGAAGCCAGTTCTTTCTGGAAGAAAATCGACAGAGCCGAAATCTGGACCTTAATGGAACCCAAGTTTAGGCCCATAGTCACTCCTGACTGTAGGAAGTGCAGAAAACGACCCAGCTGAAATTCCTTTGTTGGGGCCTTCCTGGCCTCACACCACGCAACATATTTTCGCCAAATACGGTGATAATGGTTTGCGGTTACTTCTTTCCTGGCTTTTATCAGCGTAGGAATGACTTCCTCCGGAATGCCCTTTTCCTTTAGGATCCGGAATTCAACCGCCATGCCGTCAAACGCAGCCGCAGTAAGTCTTGGAACAGACAGGGCCCCTGCTGTAGCAGATCCTGTCTGAGCGGTAGAGGCCATGGGTCCTCTGATATCATTTCTTGAAGTTCTGGGTACCAAGCTCTTCTTGGCCAATCCGGAACCACGAGTATCGTTCTTACTCCTCGTTTTCTTATTATTCTCAGTACCTTTGGTATGAGAGGCAGAGGAGAGAATACATAAACCGACTGGTACACCCACGGTGTCACTAGAGCATCCACAGCTATTGCCTGAGGGTCCCTTGACCTGGCGCAATATCTAGTTTTTTTTAGGCGGGACGCCATCATGTCCACCTGTGGCCTTTCCCAACGGTTTAAGTCCAAACTCTCCCGGGTGTAGGTCGTGTCTGCTGAGGAAATCTGCTTCCCAGTTGTCCACTCCCGGAATGAACACTGCAGACAGTGCTAAGACGTGATTTTCCGCCCATCTGAGAATCCTTGTGGCTTCTGCCATCGCCATCCTGCTTCTTGTGCCGCCCTGTCGGTTTACATGGGCGACTGCCGTGATGTTGTCTGATTGGATCAGTACCGGCTGGTTTTGAAGCAGAGGCCTTGCCAGACTTAGGGCATTGTAAATGGCCCTCAGTTCCAGAATATTTATGTGTAGGGACGACTCCTGACTTGACCAAAGTCCTTGGAAATTTCTTCCCTGTGTGACTGCCCCCCCAGCCTCGAAGGCTGGCATCCGTGGTTACCAGGACCCAGTCCTGTATGCCGAATCTGCGGCCCTCTTGAAGATGAGCACTCTGCAGCCACCACAGTAGAGATACCCTGGTCCTTGGAGACAGGGTTATCAGCCGATGCATCTGAAGATGCGATCCCGACCACTTGTCCAAGAGGTCCCACTGAAAGGTTCTTGCATGGAACCTGCCGAATGGAATTTGCTTCGTAAGAAGCTACCATTTTTCCCAGGACTCGTGTGCAGTGATGCACCGATACCTGTTTTGGTTTCAGGAGGTCTAGAGATGACAGCTCCTTGGCTTTCTCCTGCGGGAGAAACACTTTTTTCTGTTCTGTGTCCAGAACTATCCCCAGGAACAGTAGGCGTGTGGTAGGAACCAGCTGTGACTTTGGAATGTTTAGAATCCATCCGTGCTGTTGTAGCACTTCCCGAGATAGTGCTACTCCGACCAACAACTGCTCCTTGGACCTCTCCTTTATAAGGAGATCGTCCAAGTACGGGATAATTAAAACTCCCTTTTTTCGAAGGAGTATCATCATTTCTGCCATTACCTTGGTAAAGACCCTCGGTGCCGTGGACAGTCCAAACGGCAGTGTTTGGAATTGGTAATGGCAATCCTGTACCACAAATCTGAGGTACTCCTGGTGAGGATGGTAAATGGGGACATGTAGGTAAGCATCCTTGATGTCCAGGGATACCATGTAATCCCCCTCCTCCAGGCTTGCAATAACCGCCCTGAGCGATTCCATCTTGAACTTGAATTTTTTTATGTATGTGTTCAAGGATTTCAAATTTAAAATGGGTCTCACCGAACCGTCCGGTTTCGGTACCACAAACAGTGTGGAATAGTAACCCCGTCCTTGTTGAAGTAGGGGCACCTTGACTATCACCTGCTGGGAATACAGCTTGTGAATTGCCTCTAGCACAGCCTCCCTGCCTGAGGGAGTTGTCGGCAAGGCAGATTTGAGGAAACGGCGGGGGGGAGACGCCTCGAATTCCAGCTTGTACCCCTGAGGTACTACTTGAAGGATCCAGGGATCCACCTGTGAGCGAGCCCACTGATCGCTGAAATTTTTGAGGCGGCCCCCCACCGTACCTGGCTACGCCTGTGGAGCCCCCGCGTCATGCGGTGGACTCAGAGGAAGCGGGGGAAGAATTTTGATTCTGGGAACTGGCTGACTGGTGCAGCTTTTTCCCTCTTCCCTCGTCCCTGTGCAGAAAGGAAGCGCCTTTGACCCGCTTGCTTTTCTGAAGCCGAAAGGACTGTACCTGATAATACAGTGCTTTCTTAGGCTGTGAGGAAACCTGAGGTAAAAAATTTTTCTTCCCAGCTGTTGCTGTGGATACGCGGTCCCAGAGACCATCCCCAAACAATTCCTCACCCTTATAAGGCTCTATGTGCCTTTTAAAGTCAGCATCACCTGTCCAGTGTCGGGTCTCTAATACCCTTCTGACAGAATGGACATTGCATTAATTCTGGATGCCAGCCGGCAAAATATCCCTCTGTGCATCCCTCATATATAAGACGACGTCTTGTGTTCGCAAAATAGTATCCCTGTTTGACAGGGTCACAGACCACGCTGCAGCAGCACTATCTGCAGGTCTCAGTCTAGTACCTGAGTGTGTAAATACAGACTTCAGGATAGCCTCCTGCTTTTTATCAGCAGGTACCTTCAAAGTGGCCGTATCCTAAGACGGCAGTGCCACCTTTTTTGACAAACGTGTGAGCGCCTTATCCACCCTAGGGGATATCTCCCAGCGTAACTTATCCTCTGGCGGGAAAGGGTACGCCATCAGTAACTTTTTAGAAATTACCAGTTTCTTATCGGGGGAACCCACGCTTTTTCACACTTCATTCACTCATTTGATGGGGGAACAAAACACTGCCTGCTTTTTCTCCCCAAACATAAAACTTTTTTTTAGTGGTACTTGGGTTAATGTCAGAAATGTGTAACACATTTTTTATTGCCGGGATCATGTAACGGATGTTCCTAGTGGATTGTGTATATGTCTCAACCTCGTCGACACTGGAGTCAGACTCCGTGTCGACATCTGTGTCTGCCATCTGAGGGAGCGGGCGTTTTTGAGCCCCTGATGACCTTTGAGATGAGAAGCCGGCTGTCCCATAGCTGTTACGTCATCCAGCCTTTTATGTAAGGAGTTGACACTGTCGGTTAATACCTTCCACCTATCCATCCACTCTGGTGTCGGCCCACAGGGGGCGACATCCCATTTATCGGCATCTGCTCCGCCTCCATATAAGCCTCCTCATCAAACATGTCGACACAGCCGTACCGACACACCGCACACACACAGGGAATGCTCTGACTGAGGACAGGACCCCACACAGCCCTTTGGGGAGACAGAGAGAGAGAGTATGCCAGCACACACCAGAGCGCTATATAATGTAGGGATAAACACTATCACTGAGTGAGTTTTCCCCAATAGCTGCTTGTATAAACAATATTGCGCCTAAATTTAGTGCCCCCCCCTCTCTTTTTAACCCTTTGAGCCTGAAAACTACAGGGGAGAGCCTGGGGAGCTGTCTTCCAGCTACACTGTGAAGAGAAAATGGCGCCAGTGTGCCGAGGGAGATAGCTCCGCCCCTTTTTCGGCGGACTTTTCTCCCGCTTTTTTCTGTATTCTGGCAGGGGTAATTACCACATATATAGCCTCTGGGGCTATATATTGTGGTTATTTTGCCAGCCAAGGTGTTTTTATTGCTGCTCAGGGCGCCCCCCCCCCCCCCCCCCCCCCAGCGCCCTGCACCCTCAGTGACCGGAGTGTGAAGTGTGTATGAGGAGCAATGGCGCACAGCTGCAGTGCTGTGTGCTACCTTGGTGAAGATTGAAGTCTTCTGCCGCCGATTTTCCGGACCATCTTCATGCTTCTGGCTCTGTAAGGGGGACGGCGGCGCGGCTCCGGGAACGAACACCAAGGACGGGTCCTGCGGTCGAGCCCTCTGGAGCTAATGGTGTCCAGTAGCCTAAGATGCCCAAGCTAGCTGCAAGCAGGTAGGTTCGCTTCTTCTCCCCTTAGTCCCTCGTTGCAGTGAGCCTGTTGCCAGCAGGTCTCACTGTAAAATAAAAAACCTAATTTTAAACTTTCTTTCTAGAAGCTCAGGAGAGCCCCTAGTGTGCATCCAGCTCGGGCCGGGCACAGAAATCTAACTGAGGTCTGGAGGAGGGGCATAGAGGGAGGAGCCAGTGCACACCAGATAGTACCTAATCTTTCTTTTAGAGTGCCCAGTCTCCTGCGGAGACCGTCTATTCGCCATGGTCCTTACGGAGTTCCCAGCATCCACTAGGACGTCAGAGAAATAAATAAATAAAAGAAAGTATATATATATATATTTGTAGAAATGGGCCACCTGTGTGGGTACTCACCCCCCTCCAAGGGGCAATGCAGGGGTCAAAGAAGGCAGGGGGAGTCTGGTCACGGTCCAGCCAGTGACCAGGGCTCCTGTAGCTCTGCTCAGGTAGGGGGGAGATCCGGCAGGGGAGCCGCCACACAGGGCACCTGGACGGCCACACTCCACGGGCAGGCAAGCCCCCGGGGGAAGTTGCAGCGGGGGCGGAGAGGACGGCAGCGCTAGGAGCGTGTGGAGGACGAAGCCGCACAGGCTTCCGGAGGTCCGCAGCGGGCGGCGGGGAGATGAGCGCTGCAGCGGAGTCTGAGTGCCCGGAGGTCCTTCTCTGTCTTCTTGCCCGGGTCCCGGCCAGTAGTGGAGGTAAACAGGCGTCAGTGGGGAGCAGCGGGTCCGGCGCTGACAGGGAGCGCAGCAGGAGACACAGCAGCAGGATGTTGCGGGCGGTACTGATGGGGTGGGCGGATGGCCGCGTTTAAGGTGACCAGGAGGGTTTTTGTGGGTATAGGAGGCCAGAGCTCGAGTTGAAAGCAGCCACCTCAGTTGATAGCCAAGCCACGCGCCCCGGCTGTTACTCTTTTTAATGTGAAAGGGTTATTAATAGAGGAAACTACATGAATGAAGGTTACACCAACCTCAAATTTCACATTTTTTGCCCGATACTCGTTAACCCTTGCAAAACTACAGCTACTTATTCAAAATAGTAATTCATAATACTGTTTATGTGCCCACCTTGGCAGCGTATTTCATGCCCAAATCAGTGTCGGGCAAGGCAAAATCCATGTTGGTCATATGCAAGTGACCCGACTCTGTTGATTTCTGGTGTCAAAATTGTTGCCCGAGACTCGTTAACCCTTGCAAAACTACAGCTACTTATTCATAATAGAAAATTATAGTGTTAAGGTGCTCACTTGGGCAGCGTATTTCATGCCCAAACCAGTGTTGGGCAAGGCAATATACATGTGGGTCATATGCAAGTGACCCGACTCAGTTGATTTCAGGTGTCAAAATTCTTGCCCGAAACTCGTTAACCCTTGCAAAACTACAGCTACTTATTCAAATTAGTACTTCATAATACTGTGAATGTGCCCACTTGGGCAGCGTATTTCATGGCAAAACCAGCGTTGGGCAAGGCAAAATCCATGTGGGTCATATGCAAGTGACCCGACTCTATTGATTTCTGGTGTCAAAATTGTTGCCCGAGACTCGTTAACCCTTGCAAAACTACAGCTACTTATTCATAATAGAAAATGATAGTGTTAAGGTGCCCACTTGGGTGGCGTATTTCATGCCCAAACCAGTGTTGGGCAAGGCAAAATCCATGTGGGTCATATGCAAGTGACCCGACTATTGATTTCTGGTGTCAAAATTGTTGCCCGAGATTCGTTAACCCTTGCAAAACTACAGCTACTTATTCATAATAGAAAATGATAGTGTTAAGGTGCCCACTTGGGCAACGTATTTCATGCCCAAACCAGTGTTGGGCAAGGCAAAATCCATATGGGTCATATGCAAGTGACCCGTCTCAGTATATGTCAGGTGTCAAAATTCTTGCCCGAGACTCGTTAACCCTTGCAAAATTACAGCTACTTATTCATAATAGAAAATGATAGTGTTAAAATGCCCACTTGAGCAGCGTATTTCATGCCCAAACCAGTGTTGGGCAAGGCAAAATCCATGTGGGTCATATGCAAGTGACCCGACTCTATTGATTTCTGGTGTCAAAATTGTTGCCCGAGACTCGTTAACCCTTGCAAAACTACAGCTACTTATTCATAATAGAAAATGATAGTGTTAAGGTGCCCACTTGGGCAACGTATTTCATGCCCAAACCAGTGTTGGGCAAGGCAATATACATGTGGGTCATATGCAAGTGACCCGACTCAGTTGATTTCAGGTGTCAAAATTCTTGCCCGAGACTCGTTAACCCTTGCAAAACTACAGCTACTTATTCAAATTAGTACTTCATAATACTGTGAATGTGCCCACTTGGGCAGCGTATTTCATGGCAAAACCAGCGTTGGGCAAGGCAAAATCCATGTGGGTCATATGCAAGTGACCCGACTCTATTGATTTCTGGTGTCAAAATTGTTGCCCGAGATTCGTTAACCCTTGCAAAACTACAGCTACTTATTCATAATAGAAAGTGTTAGTGTTAAGGTGCCCACTTGGGCAACGTATTTCATGCCCAAACCAGTGTTGGGCAAGGCAATATACATGTGGGTCATATGCAAGTGACCCGTCTCAGTATATGTCAGGTGTCAAAATTCTTGCCCGAGACTCGTTAACCCTTGCAAAACTACAGCTACTTATTCATAATAGAAAATGATAGTGTTAAGGTGCCCACTTGGGCGGCGTATTTCATGCCCAAACCAGTGTTGGGCAAGGCAAAATCCATGTGGGTTTTATGCAAGTGACCCGACTCTATTGATTTCTGGTGTCAAAATTGTTGCCCGAGACTCATTTACCCTTGCAAAACTACAGCTACTTATTCATAATAGAAAGTGTTAGTGTTAAGGTGCCCACTTGGGCAACGTATTTCATGCCCAAACCAGTGTTGGGCAAGGCAAAATCCATATGGGTCATATGCAAGTGACCCGTCTCAGTATATGTCAGGTGTCAAAATTCTTGCCCGAGACTCGTTAACCCTTGCAAAATTACAGCTACTTATTCATAATAGAAAATGATAGTGTTAAAATGCTCACTTGAGCAGCGTATTTCATGCCCAAACCAGTGTTGGGCAAGGCAATATACATGTGGGTCATATGCAAGTGACCCGACTCAGTTGATTTCAGGTGTCAAAATTGTTGCCCGAGACTCGTTAACCCTTGCAAAACTACAGCTACTTATTCAAATTAGTACTTCATAATACTGTGAATGTGCCCACTTGGGCGGCGTATTTCATGCCCAAATCAGTGTCGGGCAAGGCAATATCCATGTGGGTCATATGCAAGTGACCCGACTCTATTGATTTCAGGTGTCAAAATTGTTGCCCGAGATTCGTTAACCCTTGCAAAACTACAGCTACTTATTCATAATAGAAAGTGTTAGTGTTAAGGTGCCCACTTGGGCAGCGTATTTCATGGCAAAACCAGCGTTGGGCAAGGCAAAATCCATGTGGGTCATATGCAAGTGACCCGACTCTATTGATTTCTGGTGTCAAAATTGTTGCCCGAGATTCGTTAACCCTTGCAAAACTACAGCTACTTATTCATAATAGAAAGTGTTAGTGTTAAGGTGCCCACTTGGGCAACGTATTTCATGCCCAAACCAGTGTTGGGCAAGGCAATATACATGTGGGTCATATGCAAGTGACCCGTCTCAGTATATGTCAGGTGTCAAAATTCTTGCCCGAGACTCGTTAACCCTTGCAAAACTACAGCTACTTATTCATAATAGAAAATGATAGTGTTAAGGTGCCCACTTGGGCGGCGTATTTCATGCCCAAACCAGTGTTGGGCAAGGCAAAATCCATGTGGGTTTTATGCAAGTGACCCGACTCTATTGATTTCTGGTGTCAAAATTGTTGCCCGAGACTCGTTTACCCTTGCAAAACTACAGCTACTTATTCAAATTAGTAATTCATAATACTGTGAATGTGCCCACTTGGGCGGCGTATTTCATGGCAAAACCAGCGTTGGGCAAGGCAAAATCCATGTGGGTCATATGCAAGTGACCGGACTCTATTGATTTCTGGTGTCAAAATTGTTGCCCGAGACTCGTTAACCCTTGCAAAACTACAGCTACTTATTCATAATAGAAAATGATAGTGTTAAGGTGCCCACTTGGGCAGCGTATTTCATGGCAAAACCAGCGTTGGGCAAGGCAAAATCCATGTGGGTCATATGCAAGTGACCCGACTCTATTGATTTCTGGTGTCAAAATTGTTGCCCGAGACTCGTTAACCCTTGCAAAACTACAGCTACTTATTCATAATAGAAAATGATAGTGTTAAGGTGCCCACTTGGGTGGCGTATTTCATGCCCAAACCAGTGTTGGGCAAGGCAAAATCCATGTGGGTCATATGCAAGTGACCCGACTATTGATTTCTGGTGTCAAAATTGTTGCCCGAGATTCGTTAACCCTTGCAAAACTACAGCTACTTATTCATAATAGAAAATGATAGTGTTAAGGTGCCCACTTGGGCAACGTATTTCATGCCCAAACCAGTGTTGGGCAAGGCAAAATCCATATGGGTCATATGCAAGTGACCCGTCTCAGTATATGTCAGGTGTCAAAATTCTTGCCCGAGACTCGTTAACCCTTGCAAAATTACAGCTACTTATTCATAATAGAAAATGATAGTGTTAAAATGCCCACTTGAGCAGCGTATTTCATGCCCAAACCAGTGTTGGGCAAGGCAAAATCCATGTGGGTCATATGCAAGTGACCCGACTCTATTGATTTCTGGTGTCAAAATTGTTGCCCGAGACTCGTTAACCCTTGCAAAACTACAGCTACTTATTCATAATAGAAAATGATAGTGTTAAGGTGCCCACTTGGGCAACGTATTTCATGCCCAAACCAGTGTTGGGCAAGGCAATATACATGTGGGTCATATGCAAGTGACCCGACTCAGTTGATTTCAGGTGTCAAAATTCTTGCCCGAGACTCGTTAACCCTTGCAAAACTACAGCTACTTATTCAAATTAGTACTTCATAATACTGTGAATGTGCCCACTTGGGCAGCGTATTTCATGGCAAAACCAGCATTGGGCAAGGCAAAATCCATGTGGGTCATATGCAAGTGACCCGACTCTATTGATTTCTGGTGTCAAAATTGTTGCCCGAGACTCGTTAACCCTTGCAAAACTACAGCTACTTATTCATAATAGAAAATGATAGTGTTAAGGTGCCCACTTGGGCAGCGTATTTCATGGCAAAACCAGCGTTGGGCAAGGCAAAATCCATGTGGGTCATATGCAAGTGACCCGACTCTATTTATTTCTGGTGTCAAAATTGTTGCCCGAGATTCGTTAACCCTTGCAAAACTACAGCTACTTATTCATAATAGAAAGTGTTAGTGTTAAGGTGCCCACTTGGGCAACGTATTTCATGCCCAAACCAGTGTTGGGCAAGGCAATATACATGTGGGTCATATGCAAGTGACCCGTCTCAGTATATGTCAGGTGTCAAAATTCTTGCCCGAGACTCGTTAACCCTTGCAAAACTACAGCTACTTATTCATAATAGAAAATGATAGTGTTAAGGTGCCCACTTGGGCGGCGTATTTCATGCCCAAACCAGTGTTGGGCAAGGCAAAATCCATGTGGGTTTTATGCAAGTGACCCGACTCTATTGATTTCTGGTGTCAAAATTGTTGCCCGAGACTCGTTTACCCTTGCAAAACTACAGCTACTTATTCATAATAGAAAGTGTTAGTGTTAAGGTGCCCACTTGGGCAACGTACTTCATGCCCAAACCAGTGTTGGGCAAGGCAAAATCCATATGGGTCATATGCAAGTGACCCGTCTCAGTATATGTCAGGTGTCAAAATTCTTGCCCGAGACTCGTTAACCCTTGCAAAATTACAGCTACTTATTCATAATAGAAAATGATAGTGTTAAAATGCTCACTTGAGCAGCGTATTTCATGCCCAAACCAGTGTTGGGCAAGGCAATATACATGTGGGTCATATGCAAGTGACCCGACTCAGTTGATTTCAGGTGTCAAAATTGTTGCCCGAGACTCGTTAACCCTTGCAAAACTACAGCTACTTATTCAAATTAGTACTTCATAATACTGTGAATGTGCCCACTTGGGCGGCGTATTTCATGCCCAAATCAGTGTCGGGCAAGGCAATATCCATGTGGGTCATATGCAAGTGACCCGACTCTATTGATTTCAGGTGTCAAAATTGTTGCCCGAGATTCGTTAACCCTTGCAAAACTACAGCTACTTATTCATAATAGAAAGTGTTAGTGTTAAGGTGCCCACTTGGGCAGCGTATTTCATGGCAAAACCAGCGTTGGGCAAGGCAAAATCCATGTGGGTCATATGCAAGTGACCCGACTCTATTGATTTCTGGTGTCAAAATTGTTGTCCGAGATTCGTTAACCCTTGCAAAACTACAGCTACTTATTCATAATAGAAAGTGTTAGTGTTAAGGTGCCCACTTGGGCAACGTATTTCATGCCCAAACCAGTGTTGGGCAAGGCAATATACATGTGGGTCATATGCAAGTGACCCGTCTCAGTATATGTCAGGTGTCAAAATTCTTGCCCGAGACTCGTTAACCCTTGCAAAACTACAGCTACTTATTCATAATAGAAAATGATAGTGTTAAGGTGCCCACTTGGGCGGCGTATTTCATGCCCAAACCAGTGTTGGGCAAGGCAAAATCCATGTGGGTTTTATGCAAGTGACCCGACTCTATTGATTTCTGGTGTCAAAATTGTTGCCCGAGACTCGTTTACCCTTGCAAAACTACAGCTACTTATTCATAATAGAAAGTGTTAGTGTTAAGGTGCCCACTTGGGCAACGTATTTCATGCCCAAACCAGTGTTGGGCAAGGCAAAATCCATATGGGTCATATGCAAGTGACCCGTCTCAGTATATGTCAGGTGTCAAAATTCTTGCCCGACACTCGTTAACCCTTGCAAAATTACAGCTACTTATTCATAATAGAAAATGATAGTGTTAAAATGCCCACTTGAGCAGCGTATTTCATGCCCAAACCAGTGTTGGGCAAGGCAAAATCCATGTGGGTCATATGCAAGTGACCCGACTCTATTGATTTCTGGTGTCAAAATTTTTGCCCGAGACTCATTAACCCTTGCAAAACTACAGCTACTTATTCATAATAGAAAATGATAGTGTTAAGGTGCCCACTTGGGCAACGTATTTCATGCCCAAACCAGTGTTGGGCAAGGCAAAATACATGTGGGTCATATGCAAGTGACCCGACTCAGTTGATTTCAGGTGTCAAAATTCTTGCCCGAGACTCGTTAACCCTTGCACAACTACAGCTACTTATTCAAATTAGTAATTCATAATACTGTGTATGTGCCCACTTGGGCAGCGTATTTCATGGCCAAACCAGTGTTGGGCAAGGCAATATCCATGTGGGTCATATGCAAGTGACCCGACTCTATTGATTTCAGGTGTCAAAATTGTTGCCCAAGACTCGTTAACCCTTGCAAAACTACAGCTACTTATTCAAAATGGTGAATTATAGTGTATGTGCCCACTTTGCCAGCGTATTTCATGCCCAAAGCAGCGTTGGGCAAGCCAAAATACATGTGGGTCATATGAAAGGGACCCTACTCTGTGAATTTCAGGCGTCAAATGTGTTGCCCAAGACTCATTAACCCTTGCAAAACTGAATGATCTGAATAAGAAGCTGGAGCTCGAATAAGAAGTGAATAAGAAGCTGGAGCTTGAATAAGAAGTGAATAAGAAGCTGGCCGAATAAGAAGCTAACTTCAGCCTCGTTCACATTAGACTCCTTTCCCCGAATGCCGGGACATCACGTGACTCCTGTCACTGATGTCCCTTCAGCCAATCAGGAAGCGCTACTTCCGTGGCGCTCACCTGATTGGCTGAGCGCCGTCTGTACTCTGACAGCGCCTCGCAAAGCCGCTCCATTACTTTCAAT
This sequence comes from Pseudophryne corroboree, assembly GCF_028390025.1. Classification (NCBI taxonomy): domain Eukaryota; kingdom Metazoa; phylum Chordata; class Amphibia; order Anura; family Myobatrachidae; genus Pseudophryne; species Pseudophryne corroboree. The sequence continues at coordinate 374,789,017 of NC_086444.1, read as the reverse complement.
GGTGGGAACTTTGCGGTAGCGGTGGGGTCACCCGCCGGTCAGCCGCTGACCGGCGGGTGACCTCACCGCTAGCCGCTAAGTTCCCACCATTGAATATAATGGAGGGAGCTGTGCGATGCGCTGTCTGAGTTCAGACAGCGATCAGCCAATCAGGTGAGCGCAACGAAGTTGCGCTTGGCTTAGAGACCTGTCAGTGACAGCTGTCACTGACAGGTCTCATTCGTGGAAAGGTGTCCCATGTGTCAGCATGGGACCCCTTTCAGTCCGTTTGGTCGGTTATTTGCGGTTTGTTTTTTTCTACAAGTACGTGGATTTATCTCTGGACCCTGGTTGAGGTGAGTATTTTGAACTTTTCTTTACAGGTATCCGTGGATTCTACATGGAGAAGAGGACCGATGTCGGCGTGTGAACATAGGTAAGTATGTGTGTGTCGGTAGTGTGAAATAAAGTTTTACTGTCGACGGTGTGTGTGTCCTGTTTTTATTTGGGTATTTTTTTCCCAGTAGTACTACAGGTACCAGCGGGCCCGTTTTTCTCCCGCATGCTGGTACTTGTGGTTCTCCAAGTACCAGCTTGCGGGGGAGGCTTGCTGGGACTTGTAGTACTAATGGAAAAAACAATATCTTTTTTTTTATCACAAAGGCTATCAGCCCTCCCATCCGCAGCCCATTGGATGGGGGGGGACAGCCTCGGGCTTCACCCCTGGCCCTTGGGTGGCTGGGGGGGGGGGACCCCTTGATTGAAGGGGTCCCCACTCCCCCAGGGTACCCCGGCCAGGGGTGACTAGTTGGATATTTGATGCCACGGCCGCAGGGCACGGCATAAAAGTGACCCCCGGCTGTGGCATTATCTGTCCAGCTAGTGGAGCCCGATGCTGGTGTTAAAAATACGGGGGACCCCTACGCTTTTTGTCCCCCGTATTTTTGGCACCAGCATCAGGCGCAGAGCCCGGTGCTGGTTTTAAAAATACGGGGGATCCATGCCCAATTTTTCCCCGCATTTTTAGAACCAGGACCAGCTCAATGAGCCCGAGGCTGGTTATGCTTTGGAGGGGGGACCCCACGCCATTTTTTTTTCTGATTTTACCGTTCCAGCAATCAAAAAAAATAAAAATAAAAATAATATTTTAAAAAATATATAAATAATATTTGTGCCTCCCCCCAAAAAAAAAAAAATACCTAATCCCTTCTAATATAAATAGATCTGCTATTCCCAAAAAAAAAAACACAAAAAAAAACATGTTTAAATTTTTTTTATTTGTTTTCACCCTCCAAAGTGTGGCGGATTGAAAATGACGAATTTGCTGTCTAAAAGCACTGCTGTCGAATTTCCAAACTTGAATTGAATATGCTTTGGTCGAATTGCAGCACTTGTATCATTGCAGAAAAGTCGAATTTGCAAAAAGTCGAATTTCAAAAAGTCGAATTTTGAAAGTCCGTTTTTTGGTCGGAAAGCACTGGATTGCATAGGGGAATTGTTTTTTTTGGTCGAAAATGACCCGAAATTCGACAATTTCGGGAATTCGACCACAATTGCATATACCCCACTGTGTTTTGTTATATCTACTGTGTACATATATAGCTATACTGAATATTACTTTGTATTGCTAGTCCAGTGCAGTTTTATGGTGTACAATTTCTGCATGGTACGCATGTGACTATATATGTGTGTGTGCATGTAGCTGCTGCGTGGCTGCCATATCTGGTATTTCACTCGGCGTGCTACTCCTATATTCTGTAACCTGAGGGGCTAAGTGTGTCAGGTTTTCTAAATAATATAGGTATTTCACAAGATATACTTGCTATGTATTTTTCTTTGTGATTTATAGTCGCCATATATCTCTTGAATTCCCGGTTTGTGCTGTCAGGAAAGTCACACTACACTGGGAGTTCTTGCTAGGTATATTGCTGCTAAGAATTTTACCAGGTTGCCTGATATTGTGCTTCTTATTATGTTGGCTACACGAGGCAACGGAGCTGGGGCTTCTCTCACATTACGTGGTGGTGATGCTGCAGACATTTTGGAGGAAAATTTGGCAGCAGAGAGTTCAGGTTCAGGGGGTCCCTTACCCCCCCAGTGGGTCTGTAGCACCGGGGGCAACAAATGACCCACCTTGGGCTACCTTTTCCACGCTGTTAAACATGCTTGTAACTAAACTGGCGCCCCCTGTGGGACCACCTGTGCCAATGCAGCAGTTTATGGTCCCTGCAGTTAATCCGCCATGGGCAGATCAAATCTCTACTCAGTTACAGCAAATGAACCGGTCACTGACTAAATCTCACTCTCGCCCACCTAAGACGTCTTCTAAACGGGCCATTACCTCCTCACAATCCACTGCTATTCCGGACACATCCTCTGAGGAGGATGGTGCGTATACCGACCCCACAGACACTGACTCGGATGCTTCTGATGGGGAAGGGGAAGTCAATGGTGGATGTCCCTGATTTGATTGAGGCTATCAGGCTCATTCTTTCAGTCTCTGATGAACCGGAGCCTGCAGCTGTCTCTAAAAATCTGGACAGATTTAACCGTAAGAAGGTGGTTAAACAAGTTTTACCTCATTCTCAACACCTGGCTGACATACGTCAGGAATCATGGGGAAATCTGGGAACGAAATTCACACCGCCTAAGAGACTGTTGGCTCGCTATCCTCTCTCTGCGGAGCTATGTAAAAATTGGGAAACTCCTCCGCCCATAGATTCTCATGTGGCACGCATGGTAGTTTCCTCTGCTCTGCCAGTAACTACCGTCGCCTCTCTGAAGGAACCGACGGATAGACGTTTGGAGGGTTATTGAAAGCGATTTACACCCTAACGGGGGCTGTGCTTAGGCCAACCATTGCAGCAACATGGGCTGCTGAAGCTGTTGAGGCGTGGGCTCAGGAGCTAGAGGCGGAGATGCCTTCCAACACTCATGTGCATGCTCGACAATGTCTCTCGTATATTGCTTCTTTGTACCTTAAGGAGGTGGCCTCCTGTAAATGTTGATTTACATACAGGACTAAAAGCAACACTTTCAAAATACATTAAATACACTTTAAAATGGAGCCGCTGCTGCCGCTTGTTATCAAACTTTAGCCTACGTACTTTTTACACAGTTAGCGTACAAAGCCCCGTACTGTGTACGTACTTTGCGTACAAATGCCGCGCTGGCCATACAAAGTACACACAGTGCGTAGACACACCCAAACACACGCCATGAGCACTCTGCAGCTGCACGTGTGACTGAAACACACTTATAACCTTAGCAGGGAAAAGAGACACGACACCAGATTGTATTTAAGATGCTGGGTTCCGACACACCAACATATAATTGCTGAAAGGGGGTTACAATAAACAACAATACAATAGAAAAATGGCTACAGTCAATGGTACATACGTTTGGTTTCGCCAGCGCCACGCGGTCCCGGTGCTCAGGTCTATCAGGCAAGATAACCCTTCAGAGAGAGAGATTACCGACCGGCTAGGCAGCTTGGCTTTTTATACAGTGGATCAAAACATAATACAATAGACACTGCTCTTCTTCCATTGGTTCGGGGGTGGGACATATCCTGTGCACAGGGGATCATTGGTCAGCTCAAGAGGTGGGCGATGGCTAAGACTTGAGATGTGATTTCTGTTGTTTGCATCTGAGTTCCCGCCCCATGACCAGTTAAACCCATCACATTAATCATACATAAATCTGGTATTATTAATAACTTAATGTTGCAATATATGATAATATTCTTATACCCACCAGATTAATGTTTACGTGACTCTGAACAATATGATCCCACACATGATATGATTATCTATTTCCATCCTCAAGATATATATACATATATATATATATATATATATAATGATGTGAAAATAAAATACTTCGAAACGTTGCTGCTACACGTGCCTGCATGATCGTGAGTTTATTGGTCCGGGTGCCGCTTGTGAATTGCTGTCATACATACACATATATATATATATATATATATATATATATATACATACATACATACACTCCTGCTATTATAATTTGTTAGTATATATATATATATATATAATCTCCAAGAGTTTAGACTATGAATGTTATTACCTCAGATTTCTAAATGTCTGGTTTGTAATTTGTTAGCTATTGCTAATTGAGTTTCTCTTCAGTCAACCTAGGTTCCTGGATATTGTCTTTCTGTCTGTCCTGTCTTCAGAAAAAACAATGACAATCCAGTATTTATTGTCTTCGACAAATACTGGACAACTCTACAACAATGGGGGTAACCAAAGGTATTTGCCTTCATAGGATTTCAAAGCTTTGCGTAATTAAGGCCATCTGGTACATTGTATTTGAGTTTCTGGGAGGATAATTTATGTGCGAACCATCTTCATGCTATTAGAAGGATGAGCAGTGGGTGATTTATGCAATATATGGATTAAATATATGATATGTCTTTGTGGCTTTTCCATGCGAGTACAAATGCCTCCGTAATTACTCATACCACGCGCTAACACGCACAACCGCGTGAGCGATCATACGCAAATTGCAAATATGTGCACGCACGGCCGAATAAGTACGCGCACGGAGGCCATCTTTGTGGTGTTTGTACGTGATGTGTGTACTGTAATATTTTCCGACTTCGACAGTCCACCCTTTGGCAGTCATCAATAACTGCCACTAATCAGTAAACAGAAAAAAATATTACCTATACAATATATACAAAAGCTTGGATGATCGGGGAGAGTTGTAGGTGGGAAATGTATAGCCTAGTGGGATAGTAAAAAGCATGTATGTATGAACCAATGTCTGAGGGGCATGTATCATCGTGCCATATATGTTCTAAATAAGCTTAGAGGTATTGCGAAGTATACATTAATTTCTTCTCATCCCGTATTAAGGGCCTGTAAATGGGCAAACAAACACTACCGAGCTCTTTTCGGCTTCTTATTCCAACAAATGGGGTGCACATTTAGTTGATGATACATGGACGGGGAACATATGTGAGTGCTAGTATATGTGGCTATCACCTGTCGACTATGTGTGCCATTAACTGGAGGTTGCAGAGATGAAGATAAGACACATATATAAAAATACATTCACATACACACTTTGGGTAGGGCTGACGTCTTTTCCGGTTGGATGTATCTGGGCAGAGGGGGAGACGAAGAAAAACGGGTGAAAGAAACAGGCCATGATATTCATTTGCAATCCTTATCATAACGCTGTCTCTATGGATGGATCATAAATTAAATCTGCTGCTGTAACAGCACCCTCGATCCTTAGACTCATCAAATTTGTGCCGTGCTTGCGCCGCGTTAGAATTCGAACACACCTAAATATCAAACCAATAATTGTGATGACTCCCAGGATACAAAGGAGAAACTTCCCCACACTCATAATGACATTTTGAGCCCACTCTCCTAAACCTGAGAACTATTTGCGTGGGTTCAACCATGAGACCCAGCCGGTCAGTTCATTACCCACAGTCGCTAAGGTAAGGTTGTGCTTCCTCCTGAACTCCCACTTCAACTGCAAGATCTCGTCCATCTTCTGATCGATGATCTCCGTGGGGTCGTCAGTGCTGTTCGTAATATATGTACAGCACTTCACACCATATTGAGTTGCCAGAGTAACACAGTACCCACCTGTCACGGCTGTAACATAATTAAGGACCATCCTGTGCTGGATCAAGTCTTTCTTGTAGGCTTGTAACTCCCTTCCCGTATACCTGAAGGTGTCATCATACATCTCAGTGATATTATCTATCAAGTTCGCTAGCGCATGGATATACATATAATTTATAGTTCCTCTGGCAGTACGGGTGATGTCTAATGCGAGAAGGAACTGAATCCCGGTGGATTCGTGGATCAAATCGGAGGCTGCGTGCTCTGCCCTATCTATGAGATGTCTCTTGATGATGTGTTCATAGTGAGTATGAGTATAAGGAGTCTGAGCACTGCGGTGAACGTCTTTCATTTTATCGTGGGTTATGGTCATGACCTCCGGTAGTACTCTCCCAATATAACACAATCCCTCAGAGCTCGGGCCAAGCCACTTGTACGCTTTCCTCCCACATATGAAATAGGCATCATCTGGGAGAACATAGGGGACAAAATGTAACATCACCATATTGCAAACTTTCCATGTAAAGAAACTGATCCCTAGTTCGCTCATTTCCTCAGTACAAGTATCGGGATGGATGGTATGGGCACAATACCCTGATGATACTTTTCCAACCCACATGGTCTTGCTTCCACATGTATACCTATACCGAAAATACCTCCCACTGTTGGCTATCTGGCGTACAAGTTCAGAGTCAATAGGTGTCTTATCAGCTCTGTGTGAAAAAGTCATTGTCTGGTTATTCCACGTAATATTCGTTAGACAATAACCCTTCACATTGCCTCCGAGCTCCATGACTACCAGAGCGCTTACTGATACCAGCCTTTACTCGAGTGATGTGCTGCTCCTGAGATCCTACAAATTTGTACTCGCCATCAGAACCCATTCCAGATCCTCGCTCGACCTCTCTGGGACCCTCGCCAAAACAAATTTGTGCTGATCAAAAACAGAATTACTAGCAGAACCCGAAACGCAGTCTCTTGTGATAGATCCATTTCGTTAGGGGAAAGAAGGAAAATAAGGAGGAGAAAAAGAAAGGAAAATGTAGGGGGGGGGGTGTAAAAAAGAAAATCGTGCGACAATCGTCCTTGGTCTTGTTGCTCTCCGCGCTTAGGTGCCTTTCAACAGTCCTGCCTCTCAACTTTCCCGGAACAAACACTCTAGTGATACGAGATCTCTCCACCCTGCTCTTTGTCACGAGTTCTCTCCGGGTCAGCGACCTTCTTGCAGTGGGACGAGTGGACCCACGTCTCTCTTTCGGCGACCTTTAATGCTGTCATGCTGGTTAACAAGACTTGGTATGGTCCTTCCCACCTGTCTATGAGGCAACCTGAAGAGGTCCGTCTGTCGGAGGGATATGGGATGGCTCTGTTGGTATTGTCTTACCAATATTCTTCCTCAAGCAAGTAAACATGTCATTGCTCTTACCTGCATGAGAAGAGAATCCTGGTGCACACCAGTAGGCTCTTACCAGCTTGCACATACCCTCTTTGCCCAGATGAGTCAGACCGTGTGCTGCCTCAGCTAGACTTGGAAGATATGCTCTGGGGGGGCACTGGCTTACCGTGTCCACCTGTCCAAAGTCCTGAGGACTCCTGACCATACCCCTTCGACTTCCAGACCGCCTTTTCCTGTAGGGAACACAAATTTTGCATTTCAATTAGCTGTTGTGTGTTGACCATGTTAAATGTCATCAGTGATGTGATGTTCGTTTGTATGGGGGTGCTTGCTGCTGATTTAGCAGATTCGTCTGCCCGGCTGTTTCCAAGTGTGTGCTTTGCACTTGATAACAGCCACTTTGTCTGGTTCTTGTATTGCTGCCAGAAGCCTTTTGATGTGCTACAGGTGTGCCAGCTGCCATCATGAAATTTCTGAGGCGCCACAGGGCCCCAAAATCATGCACCACTCCAAAGGCGTACCTAGAGTCTGTGTATATATTAGCTGACTTACCCTTTGCCAATTCACACGCTCTGGTTAGGGCGACCAACTCAGCAACTTGTGCTGAGTGCGGTGGGCCAAGGGGTTCAGCTTCTATGATACCTTCATCATTTACAACTGCAAGTCTCCCGATTCCGTCTGTCTGTGGCAACTACCATCAGTGTAGAAGATAAAGTCTACTCCTTCCAGTGGGTTGTCACTGATGTCAGGTCTCGCAGTGAAAGTTTGATTCAGGTATTCCATACAATTATGCGTATCAGTATCTGCACTAAATCCTCCTTCACCATCATTCTCATCCTCCACCCTTTGTGCCTGTCCAGGCACACTTGGCAAGTAGGTTGCAGGATTTAGTGAGCTGCACCTCTTAATGGTGATGTTTATTGGGGCCATCAGTGATAATTCCCACTTTGTAAACCGAGCAGATGAGACATGTCTGGTTTGGGCGGAGTACAGTAAGGCTGATACTGCATGAGGTGTATGGATGGTCAGGTCGTGTCCTAACACTACGTCCTCGCTTTTACTTACCAGCAAAGCTATCGCTGCAATACTTCGCAAGCAAGTGGGGAGAGACCGTGCTACAGTGTCCAACTGTGCACTGTAGTAAGCTACGAGTCTGCTGGCATCACCATGTCTCTGTGTTAAGACTCCTGCCATGCACCCAGCACTTTCAGTACCGTACAATTCAAATGGCTTCTCATAATCTGGCATACCTAATGCAGGTGCCTGTGATAGACACTGTTTGAGTCTCTCAAGCGCCAGTTCGGACTCATCTGTGTGAAAGATCCGTTCCGGTTTGTTCGTAGAGACCATTTCTTGCAATGGTAAAGCCAGTATAGAGAACCCTGGAATCCAGTTTCGACAGTACCCACACATTCCAAGGTAAGTGCAGATCTGTTGCTGAGTTTGTGGCAGAGTCATGTCACGAATCGCCTGTATTCTATCAGCGGTGAGGTGTCTAAGTCCTTGAGTCAAGCAGTGTCCCAAATATTTGACCCTGGTCCGGCACAACTGCAACTTATCCTTTGAAACCTTGTGTCCTGCATGGGAAAGATGAAACAGAAGCTGTTTCGTATCTTTCAAGGATGATTCGAGTGAGTCAGAACACAGCAATAAGTCATCGACATACTGTATTAGTACTGATCCACTCTCAGGTTTAAAGGATTGTAAACAGTCATGCAAGGCCTGGAAGAAAATACTCGGGCTGTCAATGAAACTTTGGGGGGAGACGAGTCCAGGTGTACTGTACTCCCCTGTATGTAAAAGCGAAGAGGTATTGACTGTCAGGGTGAAGAGGGACAGAAAAGAAAGCAGAACAGAGGTCAATGACAGTGAAGAATTTAGCAGTAGAGGGAATTTGCATAAGGATGACTGCTGGATTGGGCACTACGGGGAATTGGCTCTCAACTATCTTGTTTATCCCCTTTAGATCCTGCACTAGCCTGTAACCCCTCCCCCCACTCTTTTTAACGGGGAAGATGGGATTATTGGCGGTGCTGGACGTCCTGACTAGGATGCCCTGCTGTAGCAGCCGCTCTATGACAGGGTACACTCCTAACTCTACCTCTGACTTCAGAGGATACTGAGGGATTTTTGGAGCTAGCCTACCATCTTTTACTTGTACTGCTACTGGAGCTACATTCGCAATCAATCCAGTGTCCTGTCCATCTTTGGTCCAAAGGGAACCCGGTATTTGCGAGATCATTTCCTCTACCTTTGATGGACACGTGTCTATAACAGTAGAATGCAACATTAGCCTTTGAGGGGTGTCTAGTATATCTTGTACTTCTTGAGCATGGTTCTCAGGTATATCTAAAAAGACACCCTCAGGAGTACAGTATATGACACACCGCATTTTACACAATAGATCTCTGCCGAGTAGATTAGTCGGAGCCGATGCAGCCAGCAGAAAAGAATGTTTGGTTTGCAAGGGCCCTATCGTAATCTCTGCAGGTCTACTCAAAGGGTATTGTTGCACCGTTCCTGTTACTCCCATTGCCGAAATCGTTTTAATCGTGGTCTTTACACCTGATGTGGAATTCATCACTGAACTGGCCGCCCCTGTATCTACAAGAAAAGGTAATGGTACACCAGCTACATCAACCGTGACCTCAGGTTCACTACCAAGGCTAGCAATCAATTTCACTGGCTGCAGACTACAGGTGTGGCCCAACCCCTATTGTGTAGTGGGACCCTCCCGCAGCGCATTGGCAGCTGTGAGTCTTTGGAGGCCTGCCAGTCTCTCCTTGGTGGGTACCTCCTTGTTTCCCCTGTATGTGGCTCGTAATTTCTCCTATGTGGTCTCTGATCCCAATTATGTGAATTGTAGTGTGGTTCGTATTCAGGTCTAGGGGGTCTGTATACGTTATGTGTCCTACTGCTCCTACAATCCTGGGCAAAATGTCCTCACTTTTTACAAATGTAACATATTCTCGGTCTATTCCAAACATCAGGGGTCTGGGGTTTTGGCTGATGGGGTTTTGCTGTAAGAGCCTGTATACTTACCGTCATCAGCTTATCCCCTTGCGACTCCCTGTGCTTACTGATGTTCCGATCATGCTTGACAGCGGACTCTCTCAACGCAGCCACCGAAATACCTCTCCAATTAGGTAGAGAGGTTTGCACCCTTTTTCTCAGTGCCTCCTTTAACCCGTCCATTAATACTGAAACAGCTACTTCCCTATGGTGTGCATTATCTTTAATGTCCTCAATCCCTGTGTATCTAGCTATTTTCTGCAGTGCCCGATGGAAATGTTCGGATACCATTTCACCTTCCTTTTGTCTTATGGAGAAGATTTTATTCCATTTGACAACAGTAGGGAAATACACTCCTAATTGCAAATTGATTTGCTGTACATTCTCCTGATTGTATTCATCAGTGAGAGGTACCTCTGCGTCTAACTTACAATCTGTATGAATTTCGGGGTGTCAATATTTGAGGGTAAACACATCCATAGCACTGTTCGCCAATCTTTATTTGTGGGCTCATGGGCGTTACCTAACTCTTTAATGAACTTCTGGCATCCGACTAGATCTTTTCTGGGATCGGGAAATTCTGACATAGTTGACCTTAACTCTGCTCGGGGCTCGGGACCAAGGACAATGCATGGCAATGTTCCTGATGGGAGTTACTCCCTGAGCGTCAGTCCTCCCATTTTGGACTGCAATCACCCTGACAGGATTTAATTCAATTACATCATTCTGGTTTGACTCTATAATGTGAGGAGCTATTGTCTCTGCATAGTGTATGGTGCCGTACTTACCTGTGGACACGACCTCACTTATCCCTCCGCTAGGGGGTCTTGCTACAACCCTTGGTGGTTGGGCCGTGCCCACCTGAGTATCCTGTATGGTGGCTGCTAGAGAGAGTGCCGATATCGTGCTGGGTTCATCTTCTTGCTCACAGTCCTGGGGAAAATTTAAAATGGGATTCAACTGGCAAGGGTTAGCGTTAGTAAATTTATCAATTTCTTTCCTATCCTGTACCAATGCACCATTGCTTGTAGCCACTTTCTCCCCATCAACATATGGTGGTGGTGGTGCGGTCGCCATTGTTTTCCCGCTAGGTTTGGAACCTGCTGTGCGAGCTAATTCCCTTTGCACATCCCCCTCTTGCTGCCACAGATTTAAACAATCTGTTTGTCTAATCCTTTGTTTTCTGGATTTTATCAGACATATCCTTATATTTAAGTTCTGTAATACCTCTGGTTCAAAGCTGCCCACCCTAGGGAATGATACCCTCTTTGTCAGTCATACGTACCCATTCGTCACAATAAACTTCAGTGTGTGGACCATATTTCCCACACATGATAAACCTTGCTGACCCTTTTGGCCACAATGCTTCAGCCTAAACCCTGCATAAACGTCTCTCATTTGAGCAACTGGCTCCCATGTTTGTGGGTCTTTTTAATAACTAAAAATTCCCACAAATACCAAAATACTCAATGCAAGTAGACGGTGGAAGTCTCTCCGAGCGCCTTCCACTCGCTCTCGCCCACGTTGGCCAGTACTACGATACATTGTTGACAGCGGAAGGCAATGTACCCAACTTAGGGCTCCTATAAGACCTTACAGCACCGTGATTTCTCTCGGTGGAGGTTCTGTTGGAATATTTTCCTGAGAGAGGCAGCGAAAAATTCCTTTTCAGTATCTTTCCACTGGAATTTTTTGTAGGGTGAAAAACAGAGAAATTAGATAACTATTGTTCACCCTTTCCAGTGGAAGCCCACCATGGAGATTTCCTGACGTTATCAAAGAAAACCCCCTTTGTCTATACAATCACGTCTGCGTATGCTTTTCCAAAGCGCATATGACACAATGGTATCACGTTGTGCTGTGCAGAACACACGGACATTCGATGCAATCGCACAGCCTATAGATACTAGTTATCTATATGCCCTACGATTGCTGTAGACCACCTGAAACACCTAGACCACTCTAGATCACCTAGTTGTATGGGACACCTAGACCACTCCAGATCACCTAGACCACCTAGTTCTGATCACGCAAGGTAGCGAACCCTACGCCATCGGGCCTCTACTAACCCAGTGTTCCACGACGGGATCCCGAATTCCTGGGTTCAGCTCCACTCACTCCGCTTTCACTCACTCAAATACACCTTGTTTTCTTTTCTGTACAGAAAATGTTTCACTCTTTCTGATCGGCAGCTTTTCCCCCAGAGGAAATACAGTTTAAACAAAAGTCTTATACTAATCTGCTTTTGAAACCGGATAGTTATGTGCTACTGTAGCATGGCTACTATCCCACCTTTTAATTGAACGAAACTATCGTGTAATTTGTACTTAGTGTCCGCACTCTTACGCACTTTGCGTAAACACACGACCGTGCGTGCCTTTTACACTGCGTGCGCGGTCCTGTACTTTGTCCGAGCCACGTGTACAAAATGTGCGTCCGCAATAAAACAAATCACACAGTCTCTATAAATGTGAGCAATGCTAACTATAATCACTCACTAGCACAACCCACACTTGTTCTGTGTAACCCTTTATGACTGGGCCAGACCTGCATGTTGTGCTTTATACTTACTTCCTTAAATACTTTTATTTCAAATGTAACAATATAGCAACAAATGTATCCGATTTCACACAGATCTAAACAAATCTAGCAATCTAAACCTTGCGGCAACAATATGTGAGAGGGTATGGAAAGTATCGGTGCCCTTTGTGTACGCTTTTGTCGCCAAAGAAAATTTACACAGATTTTTTTAAATCGCTTTTTTCCTGTTTACCTACGGGTTCTATCAGCACCTCTGCAGATCAGACAGAGCAGACGCAATCTAACAGCACACAAATAGGGTTTTTAGAACATCCACCAACCAGGAAAAGGTTACGTAGATAACTTTTCACCCTTTGCTGATAGATTAAGTCTGCTATGACCTGCTAGCCTGTGAGCATGTGAAAACCGGATGAGCTCCCAATTGTAAATGTTGATTTACATACAGGACTAAAAGCAACACTTTGAAAACACATTAAATACACTTTAAAATGGAGCCGCTGCGGCCGCTTGTGATCAAACCTTAGCCTACGTACTTTTTACACCGTTAGCGTACAAAGCCCTGTACTGTGTACGTACTTTGCGTACAAACGCCGCGCTGGCCGTACAAAGTACACACAGTGCGTACACACCCAAAGACACGCCGTGAGCACTCTTCAGCTGCACGTGTGACTGAAATACACTTATAACCTTAGCAGGGAAAAGAGACACAACACCAGATTGTATTTAAGATGCTGGGTTCCGACACACCAACATATAATTGCTGAAAGGGGGTTACAATAAACGATACAATAGAAAAATGGCTACAGTCAATGGTACATGCGTTTGGTTTCGCCAGCGCCACGCGGTCCTGGTGCTCAGGTCTATCAGGCAAGATGACCCTTCAGAGAGAGAGGTTACCGACCGGCTATGCAGCTTGGCTTTTTATACAGTGGATCAAAACATAATACAATAGACACTGTGTGCTCTTCTTCCATTGGCTTGGGGGTGGGACATATCCTGTGCACTGGGGGATCATTGCTCAGCTCAAGAGGTGGGCGATGGCTAAGACTTGAGATGTGATTTCTGTTGTTTGCATCTGAGTTCCCGCCCCATGACCAGTTAAACCCATCACATTAATCATACATAAATCTGGTATTATTAATAACTTAATGTTGCAATATATCAGGGGTGGCCAGACTTTTGGAGTCGGCGATCTACTTTGAAAGCTAAAAAGCTTTTGTGATCTACCTAGGAGGAATAATAGCGCGCGCAAAAAAAGGGGCGTAGTATAACAAAAAGTGGGTGTGGTATAACAAAAAGTGGGCGTGGTATAACAAAAAAAGGGACGTAGCCTTGCTGCACAGAGTGTAATGACTGTCTCGCACAAAATAACACATTGGCCCCCACAGGTAAAAACCTCAAACACATATGCCCCCACAGTGCCAGATACACATATGCCCCCACAGTGCCATGTGCCCACAGTGCCAGATATGCCCCCACAGTGCCAGATACAGATATGCCCCCACAGTGCCAGATATGCCCCCACAGTGCCAGATACAGATATGCCCCCACAGTGCCATGTGCCCGCAGTGCCAGATATGCCCCCACAGTGCCATGTGGCTGCAGTTCCAGATATGCCCCCAGTGCCAGATATGCCCCCACAGTGCCAGATTACAGATATGCCCCCACAGTGCCATGTGCCCGCAGTGCCAGATATGCCCCCATAGTGCCAGATATGCCCCCACAGTGCCAGATTACAGATATACCCCCACAGTGCCATGTGCCCCCAGTGCCAGATATGCCCCCACAGTGCCAGATATGCCCCCACAGTGCCAGATTACAGATATGCCCCCGCAGTTCCAGATATGCCCCCAGTGCCAGATATGCCCACACAGTGTCAGATATGACCCCACAGTGCCACATATGACCCCACAGTGCCACATATGCCGCCACTGTGCCATGTGCCCGCAGTGCCAGATATGCCCCCACAGTGCCAGATATGCCCCCACAGTGCCAGATATGCCCCCACAGTGCCAGATATGACCCCACAGTGCCAGATATTCCCCCACAGTGCCAGATATGACCCCACAGTGCCAGATATGGCCCCACAGTGCCAGATATGCCCCCACAGTTCCAGATATGCCCCCACAGTGCCAGATTACAGATATACCCCCACAGTGCCATGTGCGCGCTGTGCCAGATATGCCCCCATAGTGCCAGATATGCCCCCACAGTGCCAGATTACAGATATACCCCCACAGTGCCATGTGGCCGCAGTTCCAGATATGCCCCCAGTGCCAGATATGCCCCCACAGTGCCAGATATGCCCCCGCAGTGCCACATATGCCGCCACTGTGCCATGTGCCCGCAGTGCCAGATATGCCCCCACGGTGCCAGATATACCCCCACAGTGCCACATATGCCCCACATTGCCAGATATGCCCCCACAGTGCTCACCGTGCTGTGTGGAGAGCGCAGCGCGCGCTTCTCCTGCCTGCCGTCCTGCCCCTCAGTCTGATCTCCGGCGGTGACGGCAGCGTGTATAGCTCGAATCAGGCACCGGTTCGCTAGCTCTGATTGGCTAACGAACCGGCGCCTGATTCGAGCTATACACTCCGCCGTCACTGCCGGAGACCAGACTGAAGGGCAGGACGGCAGGCAGGAGAGGCGCGGCTTTGGGTGGCTGGGCAGCGGATCGCGATCGACTGGTCGCATGTCCGCGATCGACTGTTTGGCCACCCCTGCAATATATGATAATATTATACCCACCAGATTAATGCTTATGTGACTCTGAACAATATGATCCCTCACATGATATGATTATCTATTTCCATCCTCAAGATATATATATATATATATATATATATATATACACACACAAAGGATGAAAGTGGATCGGCACTCCGTTTTCAATGTTAAAAAGTGCGCCGGTGCCCTCTCAGCAACAATGGATAAACAAACAGAGAAGAATAAGCGGCACTCAGCGTCCTAGTCAAAAATAGAAAAGTGTATTTAAAACACCATCTTAAACCAACGTTTCGGGACACGCAGGTCCCTTTGTCAAGGTGTACACCTTGACAAAGGGACCTGCGTGTCCCGAAACGTTGGTTTAAGATGGTGTTTTAAATACACTTTTCTATTTTTGACTAAGACGCTGAGTGCCGCTTATTCTTCTCTGTTTGTTTATATATATATATATATATATATATATATATATATATATATATATTAGGGCTGGGCAAGTTAACGCGATAATATCGCGTTAACGCATTAGCTAATTAACGGGCGACAATTATTTTAACGCGCACCGGCCACTGCCTTGGAAGGACAGAGGCTAAGCCGCGGCGCTATTCTAACTACAATGCCGTCCATGAGCCAATCGGAGGTCACGGACCGGCAGCCAATCAGGAGCTGCCATTTGGCAGCTACTGATTGGCTGCCAGCCCGTGACCTCCGATTGGCTCACGGACGGCATTGTAGTTAGAATAGCATTGCAGCTCTGTTCCTCCATGCTGTGGCTGCCTGGCGGTTCGCAGGCAGCTGGCCCTGTCCCGATCTTTGCTGCTGCCTCCCGGGTCCCCTCAAAATGTAAGTTTTGTAGAATGCAGGGGGGAGGAATGGGCAGCAGTGCAAGTATGCGGGAACTTAGATATCTGGCAATGAGGGGGGGATGTATATTTGGCACTGGGAGCATATCTGGCACTCGGGGAACTTGTGTACCTGGCACTGGGGTATAACTGGCACTGGGGGCATATCTGGCCCTGAGGGGCATGTATACCTGGCACTGGGGGCATATCTGGCCCTGGGGGGCATGTATACCTGGCACTGGGGGCTTATCTGGTACTGGGGGATATCTGGCACTGGGGGCATATCTGGCACTGGGAGGACATGTGTACCTGGCACTGGGGGCATATCTGGCACTGGGAGGACATGTGTACCTGGCACTGGGGGTATATCTGTCACTGGGGGGCATGTATACCTGGCACTGGGGGAACATCTGTCACTGGGGGGCATGTATACCTGGCACTGGGGGCTTATCTGGCACTGGGGGATATCTGGCACTGGTGGGACATGTTTGGTGCATACAGTAGTTAGCTGCAGGCAGCCATGGAGACCGTGACAGCGCCGGTGCCATTTCAAGTGTATTGCTGGCCACCAGCGAGCCAATCGGAACTTGAGTACTGGCAGCCAACCAGGAGCGCAATACACTACTTTTGAATTCATTATTGAATCTTGCGCATAACAATGCGATTAATCTATGAAAATCATGCGATTAATCGCGATTAGAAATTTTAATCGTTGCCCACCACTAATATATATATATACACACATACACTCCTGCTATTACAATTTGTTAGGAAATATGTATGTGTGTATATATATATATATATATATATATATATATATATATAAAATATATATTTCCAAGAGTTTAGACTATGAATGTTATTACCTCGGATTTCTAAATGTCTGGTTTGTAATTTGTTAGCTATTGCTAATTGAGTTTCTCTTCAGTTAACCTAGGTTCCTGGATATTGTCTTTCTGTTTGTCCTGTCTTCAGATAAGACAATGGCAATCCAGTATTTATTGTCTTCGACAGATACTGGACAACTCTAGAACAATGGGGGTAACCAAAGGTATTTGCCTTCTACATAGGATTTCAAAGCTTTGTGTAATTAAGGCCATCTGGTACATTGTATTTGAGTTTCTGGGAGAATAATTTATGTGCGAACCATCTTCATGCTATTAGAAGGATGAGCAGACAGTGGGTGATTTATGCAATATATGGATTAAATATATGATATGTCTTTGTGGCTTTTCCATGCGAGTACAAATGCCTCCGTAATTACTCATACCACGCGCTAACACGCACAACTGCGTGAGCGATCATACGCAATTTGCTAATATGTGCACGCACGGCCGAATAAGTACGCGCACGGAGGCCATCTTTGTGGTGTTTGTATGTGTGTACTGTAATATTTTCCGGCTTTGACACTCCGATGCCGAGGTGCCGACGGCCAAGGCTGCTACTACGTCCGTCTTGCCCAGACGTATCCTTTGGTTGAGATCCTGGTCGGTGGATATGGATTCCAAGAAAACCCTGGAGGTGCTTCCTTTCAAGGGAGACATTCTCTTTGGAGAAGACCTCAATAAGATTGTGGCTGATCTGGCTACTGCTAAAACAGCTTGCCTACCAAGTACGGCTCCTTCCACGCAGAAGGCTAAAACTACTTTCCCTCGGCCCTTACATCCTCCAGGTAAAGCTC
Organism: Pseudophryne corroboree; assembly: GCF_028390025.1. Classification (NCBI taxonomy): domain Eukaryota; kingdom Metazoa; phylum Chordata; class Amphibia; order Anura; family Myobatrachidae; genus Pseudophryne; species Pseudophryne corroboree. The sequence continues at coordinate 374,771,233 of NC_086444.1, read as the reverse complement.
GTGCTTCCAGACCTGCCAAGCCCAGACTGAAGCGGGCCTGGCCTGCTTCCAAAACTGACAAGCCTGCCGCATGACAGGGTGGGCCTCCCTCTGGGGATCTCAGGGTGGGGGGCCGACTTCTAGGATTTGCCCAGGAATGGTTGAAGACCACTTCCGATGCCTGGATAAGGGAAGTCATCCCCTTCATCAGTTTTGCCTGACAGATGTTCCTCTGGACCCAACAAAGGCAAACACTGCATTCGGTGGTACATTCCCTCCTGACCTCTGGCTCAGAGAGGCAAGGGGTACTATTTACCACTGTTTCTAGTCCCAAAACCGAATGGGTCCTCGCGGCCCATTCTCAATCTGAAGTCCTTGAACAAGTATGTGCAGGTCTCCAAGTTTCGTATGGAAACTCTGCTCTATTGTTCTGGCCTTGGAGCCTGGGGACTATATGGTCTCCCTGGACATACAGGATGCCTACCTGCATATTCCTATTGCAGTGTCTCATCAGCAGTACCTGAGGTTTGCAGTGGGCAACCTTCATTACCAATTTTGGGCGTTACCCTTTGGTTTGACAACGGCTCCCCGAGTTTTCACCAAAGTAATGGCAGTCATGACGGCTACACTCCGTCGTCAAGGGGTCAGGATCCTACCGTACTTGGACGATTTGTTGATCCTGGCAAATTCCCCAGAACTTCTCCTGTCACCTAGATCTGACTGTCCAGTTCATGAAAGCCCACGGGTGGCTAATCAACTGGAAGAAATCCTCCCTGGTTCCTGCTCGGAGCATGGTACACCTGGGAGCGTTATTGGACATTTGCAACCAATGGTTGTTCTTGTCTCAGGAGCTTCAGGACAGGATTCGATGCTTCCTATCTCGTCCGCAAGTGTCGATACATTCGACAAAGCAAGTGCTAGGTCTCATGGTGTCGGCTTTTGACATGGTGGAGTACGCTCAATTCCATTCTCGCCCTCTGCAGAAGTTAATTCTGACCATGTGGGACGGCCTGCCTCACCGTATCAGATCTCACATGATCTCCTTGTCTCCGGAGGTTTACCTGTCACTGAGCTGGTGGCTTCAGGACCAACGATTGAGCAGGGGCCGTCCCTTCTGGATATCCAACTGGGTCCTGCTGATGACGGATGCCAGTCTGAGAGGTTGGGGCGCGGTGTTGGAACAACACTCTCTTCAAGGCCGGTGGACCAAGGAGGCGTCTCTACTCCCGATAAATATTCTGGAACTGCGGGCAGTGTTCAATGCTTTGACAATGGCTCAGCATCTAATACAGAACAGACCTGTTAATTTACAATTGGACAACGCCACCACGGTGGCGTACATCAATCATCAAGGCTGCACTCGAAGCCGCATGGCAATGAGGGAAGTATCACGGATTCTTCAGTGGACAGAACGCCATCTGCCGGCCATATCCACAGTGTTCATTCCAGAGGTCTTAAACTGGGAAGCGGACTTTTTCAGTCGTCAGGACGTACACGCCAGAGAATGGAGCCTCCATCCAGAGGTGTTTCAACTTCTCGTGGACAAGTGGGGCCTTCCAGATGTGGACCTGATGGCATCTCGACATGATCACAAGGTTCTGGTCTTTGGAGCAAGGACAAGGGATTCTCAAGCAGTGTTCGTGGATGCTCTGTCAATCCCATGGAACTTTCGGCTGCCGTATGTGTTCCCTCCGGTGTCACTCCTGCCCAGAGTAATACGGAAGTTCAAGCAAGAAATGGAGGAAACCTACTTCTGGTCACGGTCACTCCAGCATGGCCCAGGTGGCACTGGTTCTCCGATCTACAGGGCCTCTCGTTGGATCATCCCCTTCTACTTCCACAAAGACCAGATCTCCTCGTTCAGGGCTTTTGTGTTTACCAGGACTTGGCCTGTCTGGCTTTGACGGCATGGCTCTTGAAGCTTCCGTCCTGAGGGTCAAGGGTTTTTATGACGCGGTTGTTCAAACTATGTTGAAGGCCCGTAAGCCGGCTTCTGCTCGGATTTACCATAGGGTCTGGAATGCTTACTTTACTCAGTGTGCGTCTCACAATCATGACGTTTTTCAAGTTTAGCACGGCCAAACTGTTGGCCTTCCTACAACAGGGCCCGGAGTTTCAGAGAAAGATTGCTGGCCTACCTGATGTTCATACATTTTACCTAGGGCGTGTTGTGGATTTAGCCTCCTTATGTACCACCTGTGGCCCCGTGGGATCTGTCGGTGGTTCTGGAGGCCTTGCAAGAGTTTCCGTTTGAACCTCTCGCCTCTGCTGACCTTTTTTTGCTGACTATTGCTTCAGCTAGAAGGGTCTCGGACTTGGGTGCCTTATCCTGTAAGTACCCCCATTTGATTTTTCACCGTGACCGGGTGGTTCTTAGAACGTGATCGGGTTATTTACCCACGGTGGTGTCTTCTTTCCACCTGAACCAGGAGATTGTGATTCCGGCCTTTAATTCTGCTGAGTTGTCTTCCAAAGAACGATCTTTGGATGTGGTACGGGCTCTCCGTATCTATGTGAAGAGAACATCCTCCATTAGGAAATCTGATTTTCTTTTTATACTGTTTGGTTTTCACAAACTTGGCTGGCCTGCTTCCAAGCAGACCCTGGCCAGATGGATTAGAATGGTGATTGCACATGCTTATGTACAGGCTGGTCGTCCAGCTCCTGCTACCATCCAAGCCCATTCTACTCGGTCGGTTGGACCTTCTTGAGCGGCCCACCGTGGTGCGACCCTTGAACAATTGTGCAAGGCGGCTATGTGGTCCTCGGTGAACACATTCATAAGGTTCTATGCCTTCAATACTTCTGCTTCCCAGGATGCTTCCTTCGGACGCCGGGTTCTTGTGCCCGCTACAGTGTGTCCCCTCCCATAAGGAACTGCTTTAGGACATCCTCGATGTTAATCCTTGTGGAGCCCAGTGTACCACGCAGCAGAAAACGAGATTTATGGTAAGAACTTACCATTGTTAAATCTCTTTCTGCGAGGTACACTGGGCTCCACAAGGCGCCCACCCTGATGCACTTTGCTTCTTTGGCTTGGTATGGCATTAGCCGCTGACACCCTCCCCGGTGGTGGTGAGTGTGTGGTCTATGTGGCTACTCATGTTTGTCGTCTCTGGTACCTGCTTCTGCATTGGGCTGGTTAACAAAACTGAACTCCTGTGCACGGAGGCGGGGTGATATAGGAGGCTGCGCTATGCATCTTGGGAAGGTCAAAGCTTTGAGCCTGTTGGTGCCTCGGATCAAGATCCTACTCACACCCCGATGTTAATCCTTGTGGAGCCCAGTGTACCTCGCAGAAAGAGATTTACCAACGGTAAGTTCTTACCATGAATCTCATTTTTGTATTGCAGGATCTTAATACGGAGCTGGAAGTGGAGCTTTACACAAGCGAGGTCACAGAAGTGGATGACCCTGTGGACAAAGCAACTCCACAGCCATGACCCCAGAAACATCGCTGGTCGTCCAAAAAGGCCACTTCTGTCCCGCCCAGCTCAGAACAGTTTTTTCAACATGCTGAGGAAGTTCTTCATAGGCCCCCGGACTTGGAGCAAACATATGGTAATTATATTGCAGCGTAGATGTGACAGATCATCAAAAGCGGCTCTACAAGCGTTTGGTACTTGATGCTACCTCACGCACCACTGACTAATCTCTTGATGAGGAGTGTGAGATAATACCACCTGCCAGATACCCTCTCCGAAATGTGCCCCCACCCACCTTCCCACATCACCAACCCATGCAGTATACGCCAGGAAACCCTCCTCAATAAACGAGCTGTTTTCTGCCAGGACACACACAGCCCACCACCTTCTCCCATTCCAGCACGTCGTCAAGTGGCATGTACTCTGACATGCTGAGTACAAAGTCCTCTGTGTTGGACAATCCTCATTTTTTTTATATTTATAATTAGTTTTTTTCACCCTAGTTTTTTAGTTGTGTTGAAAAAAAATGTTGACCTTATCCTAGTCTCTTGCTCCAAGTGAACTGTATTGAGGTCATTAGTATCACAGCATTGGTCTCTTGACCTCACTGTGGGATGTAGTTCTGTGAGAGACCACTGGTCACAATACCGCCACCGACATCCCGCACTATCCCGACGATCGGCATGCCGACTAACAGGGACTATTCCCACTCGTGGGTGTCCACGACACCCATAGAGTGGAAATAGAACCTGTGGCGAGCGCAGCTCGCACACCGAGCCCTCAAGGGGCTTCGTTGCGCCCCCCCCCCCCCCCTCTGGGCATCTGCATGATGGGAGCCCACTGTCTGTATTGTGACCGGCGGCCTTCTGACCACTGGTCAAACATCCCGTACTTCTGACCTTTGTGGTCTATGCATTTCAGGTGTTCCTTCTAAAAAAAAGTTGTAACTCTGCACTTTGGGGGTAATTCAGAGCTGACCGTAGATGTGCTAAACTTGGCACATCTACGATCATTTACTCTGACATGAGGCCCCCCCCCTTCCCTGCACAGGTACAAAAGCATCGCATGGCATCAGTACTTTTGTACCTGGCGAGTAGCTCCCTTCCTGCGCGCTGGCAAGGAGCTACCCGCCACGTTCCGGGTCACAGTGGCCCGCCCCCCCAACGGTCTGGACACGCCTTTGTTGTCCGGACCGTGCCCCACCAACGGCGTTCTAACTCCATTAGCACGCCCCCTCCTGCCCCGTTACCACCTCTGCCTGTTAGGCAGAGGCGATGGCAGCCAGTGAGATGCTAATAGCATCTCACTGGGCTCCCGGGGTGCGCAGTCTGAAGTACCCCCTTTTTCTCTAACGTCCTAAGTGGATGCTGGGGACTCCGTAAGGACCATGGGGAATAGCGGCTCCGCAGGAGATTGGGCACAAAAGTACAGCTTTAGAACTACCTGGTGTGCACTGGCTCCTCCCCCTATGACCCTCCTCCAAGCCTCAGTTAGATTTTTGTGCCCGAACGAGAAGGGTGCACACTAGGTGGCTCTCCTGAGCTGCTTAGTGAAAAGTTTAGTTTTAGGTTTTTTATTTTCAGTGAGACCTGCTGGCAACAGGCTCACTGCATCGAGGGACTAAGGGGAGAAGAAGCGAACTCACCTGCGTGCAGAGTGGATTGGGCTTCTTAGGCTACTGGACATTAGCTCCAGAGGGACGATCACAGGCCCAGCCATGGATGGGTCCCAGAGCCGCGCCGCCGGCCCCCTTACAGAGCCAGAAGACAGAAGAGGTCCGGAAAATCGGCGGCAGAAGACGTCCTGTCTTCAACAAGGTAGCGCACAGCACTGCAGCTGTGCGCCATTGCTCTCAGCACACTTCACACTCCGGTCACTGAGGGTGCAGGGCGCTGGGGGGGCGCCCTGAGACGCAATAAAAACACCTTGGATGGCAAAAAATGCATCACATATAGCTCCTGGGCTATATGGATGCATTTAACCCCTGCCAGAATACATAGAAAAACGGGAGATAAGGCCACCGATAAGGGGGCGGAGCCTATCTCCTCAGCACACTGGCGCCATTTTCCCTCACAGCTCCGTTGGAGGGAAGCTCCCTGGCTCTCCCCTGCAGTACAGAAAGGGTTAAAAAAGAGAGGGGGGGCACTAATTACGCGCAGTATTAAAGATACAGCAGCTATAAGGGGAAAAACACTTATATAAGGTTATCCCTGTATATATATAGCGCTCTGGTGTGTGCTGGCAAACTCTCCCTCTGTCTCCCCAAAGGGCTAGTGGGGTCCTGTCCTCTATCAGAGCATTCCCTGTGTGTGTGCTGTATGTTGGTACGTTTGTGTCGACATGTATGAGGAGAAAAATGATGTGGAGACGGAGCAGATTGCCTGTAATAGTGATGTCACCCCCTAGGGGGTCGACACCTGAGTGGATGAACTGTTGGAAGGAATTACGTGACAGTGTCAGCTCTGTATAAAAGACAGTGGTTGACATGAGACAGCCGGCTACTCAGCTTGTGCCTGTCCAGACGTCTCATAGGCCGTCAGGGGCTCTAAAGCGCCCGTTACCTCAGATGGCAGATATAGACGCCGACACGGATACTGACTCCAGTGTCGACGGTGAAGAGACAAATGTGACTTCCAGTAGGGCCACACGTTACATGATTGAGGCAATGAAAAATGTTTTACACATTTCTGATAATACGAGTACCACCAAAAAGGGGTATTATGTTCGGTGAGGAAAAACTACCTGTAGTTTTCCTTAATCTGAGAAATTAAATGAGGTGTGTGATGATGCGTGGGTTTCCCCCGATAACAACTGATAATTTCTAAAATGTTATTGGCATTATATCCTTTCCCGCCAGAGGTTAGGGTGCGTTGGGAAACACCCCCTAGGGTGGATAAAGCGCTCACACGCTTGTAAGGGCTCTACCCTCTCCTGAGATGGCCGCCCTTAAGGATCCTGCTGATAGAAAGCAGGAGGATATCATAAAATGTATTTACACACATACTGGTGTTATACTGCGACCAGCAATCGCCTCAGCCTGGATGTGCAGTGCTGGGTTGGCGTGGTCGGATTCCCTGACTGAAAATATTGATACCCTAGATAGGGTCAGTATATTTTTGCCTATAGAGCATTTAAAAGATGCATTTCTATATATGCGTAATGCACAGCGGAATATTTGCCGACTGGCATCAAGTCTAAGTGTGTTGTCCATTTCTACCAGTAGAGGGTTATGGACACGACAGTGGTCAGGTGATGCGGATTTCAAACGGCATTTGGAAGTATTGCCTTATTAAGGGGAGGAGTTATTTGGGGTCGGTCTTTCAGACCTGGTGGCCACGGCAACAGCTGGGAAATCCACGTTTGTACCCCAGGTCGCCTCTCAACATGAGAAGACGCCGTATTATCAGGCGCAGTCTTTTCGTGGACAAGCGGGCAAAAGGTTCCTCATTTCTGCCCCGTGACAGAGGGAGAGGAAAAAGGCTGCAGAAATCGGCCAGTTCCCAGGAACAGAAACCCTCTCCCGCCTCTGCCAAGCCCTCAGTATGACGCTGGGGCTTTACAAGCAGAATCAGGCACGGTGGGGGGCCCGTCTCAATGAATTTCAGCGCGCAGTGGGCTCACTCGCAAGTAGACCCCTGGATCCTTCAGGTGATATCTCAGGGGTACAAATTGGAATTCGAGACGTCTCCCCCCCGCCGTTTCCTAAAGTCGGCTTTACCGATGTCTCCTTCTGACAGGGAGACAGTTTTGGAAGCCATTCACAAGCTGTATTCCCAGCAGGTGATAATCAAGGTACCCCTCCTGCAACAGGGAACGGGGTATTATTCCACACTGTTGTGGTACTGAAGCCGGACGGCTCGGTGAGACCGATTCTAAATCTAAAATCTTTGAACACTTACATACAGAGGTTCAAATTCAAGATTGAGTCACTCAGAGCAGTGATTGCGAACCTGGAAGAAGGGGACTACATGATGTCTCGGGACATCAAGGATGCTTACCTTCATGTCCAAATTTACCCTTCTCACCAAGGGTACCTCAGGTTTATGGTACAGAACTGTCACTATCAGTTCAGACGCTGCCGTATGGATGGTCCACGGCACTCCGGGTCTTTACCAAGGTAATGGCCGAAATGATGATATTCCTTCGAAGGAAGGGAATTTTAGTTATCCCTTACTTGGACGATTCCCTGATAAGGGTAAGATCCAGGGAACAGTTGGAGGTCGGTGTAGCACTATCTCAGGTAGTGTTGCGGCAGCACGATTGGATTCTCAATATTCCAAAATCGCAGCTGGTTCCGACGACTCGTCTTCTGATCCTAGAGATGATCCTGGACACAGTCCAGAAAAAGGTGTTTCTCCCAGAGGAGAAAGCCAGGGAGTTATCCGAGCTAGTCAGGAACCTCCTAAAACCGAGCCAAGTCTCAGTGCATCAATGCACAAGGGTTCTGGGTAAAATGGTGGCTTCCTACGAAGCAATCCCATTCGGCAGATTCCACGCAAGAACTTTCCAGTGGGACCTGCTGGACAAATGGTCCAGGTCGCATCTTCAGATGCATCAGCGGATAACCCTGTCACCAAGAACAAGGGTGTCCCTCCTGTGTTGGTTGCAGAGTGCTCATCTTCTAGAGGGCCGCAGATTCGGCATTCAGGACTGGGTCCTGGTGACCACGGATGCCAGCCTGCGAGGCTGGGGAGCAGTCACACAGGGAAGGAATTTCCAGGGCTTATGGTCAAGCCTGGAGACATCACTTCACATAAATATCCTGAAGCTAAGGGCCATTTACAATGCTCTAAGCTTAGCAAGACCTCTGCTTCAAGGTCAGCCAGTGTTGATCCAGTCGGACAACATCACGGCAGTCACCCACGTAAACAGACAGGGTGGCACAAGAAGCAGGAGGGCAATGGCAGAAGCTGCAAGGATTCTTCGCTGGGCGGAAAATCATGTGATAGCACTGTCAGCAATTCCGGGAGTGGACAACTGGGAAGCAGACTTCCTCAGCAGACACGACCTCCACCCGGGAGAGTGGGGACTTCACCCAGAAGTCTTCCACATGATTATAAACCGTTGGGAAAAACTCGACAGGTATTGCGTCAGGTCAAGGGACCCTCAGGCAATAGCTGTAGACGATCTGGTAACACCGTGGGTGTACCAGTCAGTGTATGTGTTCCCTCATCTGCCTCTCATACCCAAGGTACTGAGATTGATAAGATGGAGAGGAGTAAGCACTATATTCGTGGCTCCGGATTGGCCAAGAAGGACTTGGTAACCGGAACTTCAAGAGATGCTCACGGAGGATCCGTGGCCTCTACCTCTAAGAAGGGACCTGCTCCAGCAAGGACCCTGTCTGTTCCAAGACTTACCGCGGCTGCGTTTGACGGCATGGCGGTTGAACGCCGGATCCTGAAGGAAAAAAGGCATTCCGGATGAAGTCATCCCTATCCTGATCAAAGCCAGGAAGGATGTAACCGCAAAACATTATCACCGCATTTGGCGAAAATATGTTGCGTGGTGCGAGGCCAGTAAGGCCCGACGGAGGAAATTCAACTGGGTCGATTCCTACATTTCCTGCAAACAGGAGTGTCTATGGGCCTGAAATTGGGGTCCATTAAGGTTCAAATTTCGGCCCTGTCAATTTTCTTCCAAAAAGAACTAGCTTCAGTCCCTGAAGTTCAGACGTTGTAAAAGGGGTACTGCATATACAGCCTCCTTTTGTGCCTCCAGTGGCACCTTGGGATCTCAATGTAGTTTTTGGGTTCCAAAAGTCACATTGGTTTGAACCACTTAAATCTGTGGAGTCAAAATATCTCACATGGAAAGTGGTCATGCTGTTGGCCCTGGCCTGGGCCAGGCGCGTGTCAGAATTGGCGGCTTTATCCTGTAAAAGCCCTTATCTGATTTTCCATTCGGACAGGGCGGAATTGAGGACTCGTCCTCAGTTTCTCCCTAAGGTGGTTTCAGCGTTTCACCTGAACCAAACTATTGTGGTGCCTGCGGCTACTAGGGACTTGGAGGACTCCAAGTTGCTAGACGTTGTCAGGGCCCTGAAAATATGTTTCCAGGACGGCTGGAGTCAGAAAATCTGAATCGCTGTTTATCCTGTATGCAGTTGCACCCAACAAGCTGGGTGCTCCTGCTTCTAAGCAGACTATTGCTCGTTGGATTTGTAGTACAATTCAGCTTGCACATTCTGTGGCAGGCCTGCCACAGCCAAAAATCTGTAAATGCCCACTCCACAAGGAAGATGGGCTCATCTTGGGCGGCTGCCCGAGGGGTCTCGGCTTTACAACTTTGCCGAGCAGCTACTTGGTCAGGAGCAAATACGTTTGTGAAATTCTACAAAATTGATACCCTGGCTGAGGAGGACCTGGAGTTCTCTCATTTGGTGCTGCAGAGTCATCCGCACTCTCCCGCCCGTTTGGGAGCTTTGGTATAATCCCCATGGTCCTTACGGAGTCCCCAGCATCCACTTAGGACGTTAGAGAAAATAAGAATTTACTTACCGATAATTCTATTTCTCGTAGTCCGTAGTGGATGCTGGGCGCCCATCCCAAGTGCGGATTGTCTGCAATACTGGTACATAGTTATTGTTACCAAAAAATCGGGTTATTGCTGTAGTGAGCCATCTTTTCTAGAGGCTCCTCTGTTATCATGCTGTTAACTGGGTTTAGATCACGAGTTGTACGGTGTGATTGGTGTGGCTGGTATGAGTCTTACCCGGGATTCAAAATCCTTCCTTATTGTGTACGCTCGTCCGGGCACAGTATCCTAACTGAGGCTTGGAGGAGGGTCATAGGGGGAGGAGCCAGTGCACACCAGGTAGTTCTAAAGCTTTACTTTTGTGCCCAGTCTCCTGCGGAGCCGCTATTCCCCATGGTCCTTACGGAGTCCCCAGCATCCACTACGGACTACGAGAAATAGAATTATCGGTAAGTAAATTCTTATTATCTTCTTTACTCAATGTATGGTGGCAGCACTGTATTTGCCTCTACTGTATCTGATATTCTGTAGGATATTCCTGATTCCTCTAATGTGTACTGTTGTCATAGTCCTTGCTAAAAAGGCACTTCTTTTCATGATAGTCAATGAATCCAGACCAGAATTGGCGTTTTACTTACAGTTTTTAAGTATATAAAGTTATTTTATTTATTAAAATTGTGTTGTGTTTTTCTTTAATAATGGTTGTTAATGATATTGTCATTTTGGAATAAGATATTTGTTTAAACATCACAGGGTCGGTGAATCATTATGGAGACAATGCATCATTTAATATTTGCTGCTAATTCTCCAAACACAACTGTTGTCGGGTGATAGTTGCAAATATTAAGTACCTCTCAAAAGTAAATAGAATGGACTGCAGCAAGTATCTCACATACTTGCTGCAATCCCTCCTTTGCCGTGCCGCAGCAGCATCCCCCATAGGAATAATAATAATTTTATTTATATAGCGCTCTTTCTCCATTAGGACTCAAGGCGCTTAACAGATACATAGCATAATATAGTACAGAAAATAATGAAGTACAGAAAAGCTTTTCATAAAATACAGAAGCATGTAGATACTAAAGGGACAATTATGGGAATGCTTGAGTAAACAGGAAAGTCTTGAGTCTACTTTTGAAGGATTCTATAGTTGGGGCCTCTTGCACTGTGCGGGAAAAAGTGAGTTCCATAGAGTCGGAGCCACATGACTAAAAGCTTGACTCCCAGATGAATTACGGGAGATTCTAGGTACTGCTAAAAGGCCTTAATCTACAGATGGCAGTATCGAGTGGGGCAGTATGGGGTCAGAAGCATCTTCAGTTACCTTGGGCCCTGGTCATGTAGTGCTTTGAAACTCAGTAAGTCAATCTTGAAGATGATTCGCCATCTTACAGGCAGCCAGTGAAGGGAGTAGAGTATGGGTGTTATGTGGCTAGAACAGGACTGGTCGGTTAACAGCCTGGCAGCTGTGTTTTGCACCAGCTGTAAGTGGTGCAATTCTTTTGCTGGGAGACCAAGGTAGAGGGCATTACAGTAGTCTAATCGAGATGATACAAATGCATGGATGACTTTTGGCAGATCATCTGAGGGAATTAAGTGCTTGATTCTGGCTATGTTCCTCAGGTGAAAGAATGAGGATTTGATTGTGGTTGATATCTAATGTTTAAGTGTTAAGCCACCATCCAGGACAATGCCAAGATTCCGCACATGATCAGTGGTTTGTAATTCTGAATCCCCGTGTGTAAGTACAGTTGGTTGGCTATGCTGCAGTCTTGTCCTTTGATGTTGCGGTCCTATCATAAGGACCTCTGTTTTATCCGGGTTCAGTCGCAGCCAACTGGCACTCATCCACTCCTGGAGTTTAGCTAGACAACAGCCATTTAGGGTTGCTATTGGACTATCAGTGCCCGGAGCAAAGGGCAAGTACAGTTGTATATCATCTGCATAGCAGTGGTAGACTAACCCAACCTCTGTCCCTTGCCATCAGAAGATCATTTAACACACACACCAGGGCTGTTTCAGTGCTATGTCTTCTCCTGAATCCTGATTGGAATGGATCATAGATATCATGGGTTGTCAGGTGGGGTTTCCAGTTGATTTGCAACTAGGGAGGCCAATCCCGGGCCGTTTTTTCAATCCTGGGATTCGGGATTGAAAAACGATCAATCCCGGGATTCCTGGGATTGCAGTAGGGATCAGTGAAGAAGGGTGTAGGGAGCAGCGCTGGAGGGTAGGTAGCGGTGCGGGAGGGTGTAGGTAGCGGCGGGGAAGGGAGGGTGTAGGTAGCAGTGCAGGAGGGTGTAGGTAGCGGTGCGGAGGGTGTAGGTAGTGGTGCGGAGGGTGTAGGTAGCTGGGCGGGAGGGTGTAGGTAGCGGTGCGGGAGGGTGTAGGTAGCGGTGCGGAGGGTGTAGGTAGCTGGGCGGGAGAGTGTAGGTAGCTGGGCGGGAGGATGTACAGTAGGTAGCGGGGAGGGTTGGTAGCGGGAGGGAGGGTGGGTGTAAGTACCACTTACTGTTAGGTGGGCGCCAGCCATAGACGAACGCTGAACGCGGTGGCACTTCAAATGAAGCGCCGGCCGCCAGCCAACCAGAGCTGGCGGACCAGCAGCCAATCAGGGAAGCGGCCGCAGCAGTCGCTCCTGATTGGCTGCTGCGGCAGCTTCCCTGATTGGCTGTCGGTCTGCCAGCACTGATTGGCTGGCGGCCGGCGCCACATTTGAAGTGCCGCCGCGTTCAGCGTTCGTCTATGGCTGCCGCCCGCCTAAGTGTAAGTAGTATTACTTACACACACACTCCCTCCCGCACATGCGCAGTGTAATCCCGTGAATCCCGGGATTGGATGCTCCAATCCCGGGATTCAAATCCCGGCATTTTTGGGCCCAAATCCCGGGATCCCGCCGATCCCGGGATTGGCCTCCCTATTTGCAACCAATTGCTCAATAACCTTTCACAGAAAAGGAAGGTTTGATACCGGTCTGTAGATGGTCATGCAGTCGGAATCTAAATTAGGTTTTTTAAGAAGAGGTCTAACAATTGCTTCCTTTAGAGGTCCAGGAAAAATACCTGTCTGCAAAGAGCATTGAACAATTTTTGCAAAGACAGGACCAATTATATCCATGCAACCTATTAGAAGCTTGGTTGAGGCAGGGTCCAGATCACAGGTGGTGGAACACAAAATCCGAGCAATTTCAGCAATGTCCTTTACATCCACTGGGTTATAGCTGGTCCATGAAGGCAGGTGGCTTATATTGGCGATAAAGTACCAGCCAATCAGCTACCTGTCATTTTTCATACCCAGCCTGTGACATGGCTGTTACGGAGCTGATTGGCTGGTAATTTATTGCTGTCATTTATTTTATTTTTTTAAACTTTTTATTAATTTCAAAATATATTGGCAAAATTGAAACACATACAATACAATTTCTTCTGAAAGAAAATTGAGAGAGCTGAAATCTGGACCTTAATGGAACCCAGACGTAAGCCCTTACCCACACCAGCCTGCTGGAAATGGAGGAAACATCCGAAGTGAAACTCTGCAGGCGGATATGTGCGTTCCTCACACCAAAAGACATATCTCCTCCAGATATAATGATAGTGTTTTGACGTCACAGGTTTTCCGGCTTGCACCATAGTGGTAATTACTTTTTTGGAAAGCCCTTTGTGAGCTAGGATGTTCCTCTCAACTTCCATGCCGTCAAACGAAGCCACCGTAAGTCTGGGTAGACGAACGGCCCTTGCTGAAGAAGATCCTTTCTTTTTTTTTTTTTTAAACATTTTATTGAAGAAATGCACAACATACAAAAAATATATGCATAAGTAATAAGTATATCTGCAACAGCAAATGAATTAAAGCAAACATGAAATATATCAGGTAAACAGATAAAAATGAATATTGAGGTGGTCACACGTCCCGCACATCGCACAAAAACACATATCAAATCAAAAGGCAACAACAGAATCAATTTTAAGCAGTGTCAATGAGAGCTCAAAACGGAGGGCAGTTCGAGGAGAGCATCTCCAAGTTGTACCAGGAGGTAAGTAATACACCTTTCCGCATTATATCTCTTTGGGCCCGAGGCAAAGTTTTTATATAAGGCAACCAGGTTTTAAAAAATTTGTCTGCCCTCGCCTCCTTATTAATGGACATTTCCAACCAATCCATATTGAATAAATGAGTGATTCTAGGCAGTAATAACGTAAGGGTCAAAGTGTCTGAGGATATCCACTGTGAGAGGATGGTCTTCCTCCCTGCGGCAGCAATTTTTGCTATTAAGTTGCGGTGTCCCATGGGCGGTTTCCCACTAGAAGTCGGATATATATCCCAAAGGGCCCATTCAGGAGAAAGGGCGAAAGATATACCCAGGGTGTTTTGAATATAATTCTGTACAAGCGACCAAAACTTGGCCACCTCAGGGCAGCTCCATAAACAATGATAGAGATCTGCATCAGGAGCTTGACACTTAAAACAGGCAGAAGTCGATGATATACCCATGAGACAGCACAACTTAGGTGTAATATAAGATCTATGTAAGATCTGATACGTCATTTCTGCATAAGATGTTGAAATCAAAAGTTTGTTAAGCCGTACAAAGGCATCAAGTATAGATTTGAAAGGTAAAGATGGAAAATCATTTGTCCACTTAGCCATACCCGTAGACAGAGTATCAACATTCACGGATCGTTTGATATGTACATAAATAACAGATGTGGAGCAACCCCTCCCTGGGCAGCAACGTAGCGCACCATCCAGCACATTCGCCTTGTCAGATATAGACAATTTAGACACCACCTTTGTAGCATAACTACGTGTCTGAAAATAAAGAAAAAGGGGGATATATAAATTAGGGAATTTTTCCACCAAGCAATCGTGGGAGAGCACTTTAAGGGAAGTTGGATCTATAATCTGGTGAATTAAGCGCAAACCTCCAAAATACCAGTCCCTAAGCACAGTAGATGTAGTAGTGTAAGGCATTTGAAAGTCCTTGTGTGATAGTGGAAGAAATAGTGTGGTATGGGTCGAGATGCCCATCCGGGAGCGAGATCGTCTCCATGCCATACAAGTACTAATTAATAATAGGTTACAGGCCACATGTGGAGGATATGTAGTGGGTTTCATATGTAGTAAACTAGGGAGGAGAATGTCTGGACAAAAGGCTTGTTCCAAATCAGTATTTGCAAAATCAGAGGATCCTTGTAACCAATCAACTGCTATTCTGTATTGCGCTGCTAAAACATAACTGCGTATACAAGGCAAGTTAATACCCCCATAGTTTTGACTTTGGCTTAACTTAAAAAGTGAAATTCTAGGCTTTTTCCCCGCCCATATGAATTTACTCATGGCCGTAGACAGTAACCGAATGTCTGAATCCTTAAGCATCAAAGGGAGCATTTGTATAGGATAAAGCAATCTGGGGAACGAGATCATTTTAATTAAATGGCATCTGCCAATGTATGAAAGCGGGAGGTGTTTCCAAGATTGAAAATCTGCCATAATGCGAGAGATTACTGTTGGGAAATTAACCCTATATAGGTCAGATGGAAGCACCGGGATATTAAGTCCCAAATATTTCAAAGAGGAGTGTGCCCATTTAAAAGGAAATCGGCCATCCCACCCCTCCACAGCTTTTGAATGTAATGCCAAGGCCTCTGTTTTAGATTCATTTACCTGGAACCCTGAAATGGACTCAAAGGTATGAAGAAGTCTTAAAAAACTGGGAAAGGCCTCTTGAGGGTTAGCAAAATATAACAACAAGTCGTCAGCATAGGCCGAAACCTTAAGCTCATGAGAACCAATTTTTATGCCTAGCCAGTCAGTATTTTTGTAGAATTGCCTAATAAGGGGATCTAGGGCTAAGTCGAAAAGTAGGGGAGATAAGGGGCAACCCTGCCGAGTGCCCCTGTGGAGTGAGAAACTATCAGTGTTCAAGCCGTTTACCGTGAGAAACGCGGTCGGGCTAGAGTATAACATGCGAAAAAGTCGGACAAAAGAGGAACCAAAATTTTGTAGGTGAAAAAGCCTAAGGAGATGGTTCCAGGAAACTCGATCAAAGGCTTTATCGGCGTCACAGCTGACCATTAAAGAACTTCCCCCAGTTACTCTCGTGGATTGTGTAAGAGCAGCGACCACTTGTCTAATATTATGTACAGAGGACCTGCCTTTCACAAAACCAGATTGGGAATGGTGAAGCAACTTTGGAAGCAGTAACTGTAGACGCTGTGCCAGCAAGGTAGTGAATAGTTTTAAATCTTGGTTTAGTAAAGATATGGGGCGATAGGACTGTATTAAAGTGGGATCCTTCCCAGGTTTGGGTATCAGGATAATGCGGGCTTGAGTAAAGGAGGGAGGTGGGGCTTGGCCAGAAAGAATTGAATTAAAAAGGACAACTAAATGAGGGACGATATGTGGAGCCAATATTTTATAATATTCTGCGGATAGGCCATCGGGGCCTGGAGCCTTACCGTTGGTTAGGCGTTTTATCACAGATAAAATTTCTAAGTCATTGGTGGGGGCAGTAAGAGATTCATGTTCCTCATCCGTCAAAACAGGTGAACCTGCCGATCTGAGGAAGGACATACCTAAAGAAGGGTGATCCGGTGGAGCAGCATACAATGTCTTAAAATAATTCAAAAAAGAATCTGTTATTTCTGAGGGAGCTGTTAAAACCTTTCCGTCTGAGAGAATACGCGAGACAGTAACTGGGGGGCGTTGACTTCTAACCACGTTAGCCAGCAATTTGCCTGACCTATTACCCCATCTAAAGTATCGATGTTTTTGAAAATCTAAGACACATTGAGCACGCTCGGTACATAGAGTGTCATAAAGGTGTTTAGTGGTCAAATATGTGTGGCGAGTCTCAGCGGTGTCAGATCTCAACATATTTGCATATGCTGTAGTCAATGTCTGTCCAAGATCCGTATACCTCTGATTAAGTACTCTCCGTTTATGGGCAACATAATTAATTATATGACCACGCAGTACCGGTTTTGATGCGGCCCAGAACAGATTAATGTCGTCCATGTGTTGTAGATTGTCATCCACATAATTTAGAAAATGTCGTTCTAAATCTAATTTGAAGTCGGGGGAGTCAAACAGATATGAGGGAAATCTCCAATTAAATGAAGTCATTGAGGGATTAGAAAGAGATAAAGTGAACCAGGTAGGGGCGTGATCGGAGATGACAATATTTTCCACCTTAGATTGAGAGACCCTGGAAAGTAAATGTGTAGGCAAAAGCCAAAAGTCAATTCTAGTGGAGGTGCGGTGAGGATGAGAATAAAAGGTGTAATCCCTTTCCACAGGATGTTGATGACGCCACGGGTCTGACAGCTGCAAGGAAGAAATAAAAAATCGTAATGCGGATGGCGCGCTACCCCGCCCCCCGGTACCTGATCTGTCTAACATAGGGTCCAAAGTAGCATTAAAATCCCCACCCAAAATGATGGCCCCTTCAGCCCATTCCTGTAATTTAACATAAAGATCGGTAAAAAAGGCACCATTCGGGCCATTGGGTGCATATATAGTGGCTATCGTGTAAATTGAGTTTTCAATGCGCAGTTTAACAAATAGAAATCTGCCTTCAGAGTCACACAGTTTATCAAGGACAACATAACGTAGAGACTTATGAAGAAGCAGCATCACACCCCTTTTTTTAGTCGTAAAGGAGGCAGAGAAGAATTCCCCTATCCAAGTGTCCCGCAATTTATTATTGTCACCCTCCCTCCAATGGGTCTCCTGGAGTACCGCTACGTCCGGTTTAAGACGTTTAAGGTGTTGTAACACCTTTTTCCTCTTTATAGGGGTATTTAAGCCCTCCACATTCCAGGATAGGAATTTAATATGTGTTTTTCTACTCAGTGATAAAGTAGCAGGGTCTATAGGATTAGCCAATACCACATTTAGTAAAATAAGTAAATTTGAATGCAGCAAGGAAAGGAGTCCCCCATGTCCCAGCAAGCAAGGGAACTACAAGGTGTGACTGCGTGTAACCGCCCAACCCCAACAACAGCATAAAACAAAAGAAGACAAACAAAATAACATATGACATAAGTCCTGCAGTTCTTCCATTTTGTAACATTATAAGAACCAACGCAATAGACCAGAGCAGTCTATCATGAAACAAATAAAAACCTCTGATATGAATAAGGTGGGAGAGGAGCTGGAGGAAAAAGGAAAGAATAACAAAAGGGAGAAAGGGGTGAAGAGAGCTAGAAAAGGAAGAGAAAAAGGAAAGAACAAAAAAGCAGGCAATGAGATGGAACAAAAGTAAGATCCCGTGAACGGCGTCAATCAGAAACAGCCCGGGACATAAAATAACAGTTAACCACAACATGATGAAATAAACAGCGAGAAACATCATAATGATAATTGCAATAAGAACAATTGCACAATACTAGCTGGCGTGACAGTCAATCACTCCGCGGCAGTAGAGATAGCAGGAAGAGAGGCCACGAAAGTCTTGGCTGGTTCCACTGAATCAAAAAAGAATTGTTTGCCGTCATGATGTACTCGAAGTTTGGCAGGGTATAGAAGAGCGAAGCGAACTCCCGCTTCGAACAGTAACTTGCACACCGGCGAAAATTCACGGCGTTTCATCGCCACCTGATAAGAGAAGTCCTGAAACAACATCAAACGATTCCCTTGATAGGATAGATCTTGAGCTTTGCGGTATGCTTCCATGACACCAACTTTATCCGTGTAATTAAGGAACCGGAATATAACAGGTCGAGGTCTGCGCTGGTCAGTCCGACGGTCAGGTCCAACGCGATGAACTCTTTCAATCAGGAAGGAGCCGGAAGCAGGTGCGCAATTAAGTTCCTGCGGCAGCCAGGTGGAGACCATATCCATGAGATCCTTTTGGCGGACCGACTCAGGCAGACCAATCAGACGTAAGTTATTCCGACGATTTCGGTTTTCAAGATTCTCTAACTTGTCGTTTACTGCTGCGAGGGACGTTTCATGTGTATCAATCAGTGCTTTTGCAGCGGACAAATCATCCTCAAGATCTGAGATCCGTTGTTCTGCCTCATCCAGACGTGTTTCATGTACTTTTATTTGCACCATGGTAGAGTCAATCGCCTCCTTCAAACTTGCCAATTTTTTGTCAAGCAGCGGGGAGATAATATCAGAAATTTCTTGTGCTTTAGCGACAGAGGCAGATGCATATTTGGTCGAATCCGAGACTCCTGCCAGGACGTTATCTCTATCTGGAGAAGCTGGGGAGCCTTGGGAGACCGGAGTGGAGGCTCTGGTTTCACGACTTTTAGTAGCCTGGTTACCTTTACCACCCTTCTGTTGCTTGGCCATATATTTATCCATGACAAAACAGGTGACGTGGTACCAAAAAATTAATCACTATATAAAAGATGAAAGAAAAAAAAAAAAGGCAGACACTGCAGGTATCTGACCAGCAGGGGGAGCCAAAGTCAAAGCCAGCAGACAAACGAGAAAAAAAAAAAAAAAAAGGCAGACACTGCAGGTATCTGACCAGCAGGGGGAGCCAAAGTCAAAGCCAGCAGACAAACGAGAGAAAAAAAAAAAAAAAAAAAGAACGTAAAATCCACCTCGTGTGCAGTGTGTTTAGCAGAGGGTAAAGAGATCAGGCCAGGTAGAGGAGAAGCAGCTGAGAGGTACCTGGGAGTCCCCACAGGACTGATGACTTCTGGAAGATGGTGAGTGCAATCTCCAGGGGTGACAAACTCAGCCTTCCAGCGGGTCTGAGATGTGGGAGACCGGAGGTGACACACAGCAGGGCAGTAGCTGCAGGTCCACAGTGCCGTTTCCAGCCTTCAGTACTCACACTGGCCGCCTCACAGAGTCCCAGGAGCAGGGGAAGACAGAGGGGGAAAAGAGCCCAGCCGATCCAAGATGGCGGCCGCGGGCGGGAGCGCCGACTAAAACCCTCCAGATCCGGCAGTAACAGGGCGGTGGAGAGCCGGGACCAGCGTCCACTTGTCCACCACTATCTCCAGTACCCTAGGTGACAGTATGGGGGTACAGCTCCCGGCGCCAGCAGTGTGTAATAGGCGCCCAGCGTGCGAGGAGCAGAGAGCTCACTTAAAATGCAGCCTGTTGCAGGGGCTGCCCACCGGAAGTTCAGAAGATCCTTTCTTAGCGGCAGAGGCCAAGGGTCTTCTATGGACATGTCCAGAAGAGTTGTATAACCACGCCCTTTGGGGCCAATCCGGCATAATCAGGATTGCTTGTACTCTTTGATGTCTGATCCGTTGGAGAACTCTTGGGATCAACGGAATTGGAATAGGTAGACCAGCCGGTAAGGCCAAGGCGACATCAGTGCATCCACTGCACTCGCCTGAGCGTCTCTGGTTAGCGAGCAGTAGCAGCAAAGATTCATGTTGAGGCGAGACGCCATCATGTCGATCTGCGGGTATCCCTACCTGTCGACAATCTGTTGAAACACCTAAGGATGCAATCCACACTCCCCGGGTGGAGGTCGTGGTGACTCAGGAAGTCCGCTTCCCAGTTGTCCACTCCTGAAATAAAAATCGCGGACAGCGCTCTTGCATTTCTTTCCGCCCAGAGAAGTATTTTTGACACTTCTCGCATGCAGGCCCTGCTTTGTGTCCCTCCCTGTTGACTGATGTATGCCACTGCCGTGGCGTTGTCCAACTGAACCTGGATCGCCTGATCCCTGAGTAGAGGGGAGGCCTGAATAAGAGTATTGTAGATAGCCTGAAGTTCCAGAATGTTGATCGGAAGTAGGACCTCTTGGGCAGACCACCTGCCCTGGAACTGCACACCCTGGGTGACAGCTCAACATCCTCTTATGCTCACATCCGTCGTGAGGAGGATCCAATCCTGAATCCCGAAGCGTCGACCTTCCAGCAGGTTGGAAGACTGTAACCACCACAGCAGTGAAATCCTGGCCTGGGGTGACAGTTGAATCATCCGGTGCATCCGAAGATGTGAACTGGACCACTTGTTCAGGATGTTCAATGGGAAGAGTCTGGCATGGAACCTTCCAAACTGTATCGCCTCGTACGAGGCTACCATTTTTCCCAACAATTTTATGCAAAGATGAATGGAAACTCGAGCACGTTGGAGAACCATGCGAACCATCTCTTGAAGTATTCTCACCTTTTCCTTTGGGAGGAACACTCTCTGAGCTACAGTATCCAGTAACCAGAAACAGTAGCCTTTGAGACGGTTCCACTTGAGACTTCTGTAGATTGAGGATCCACCCGTGGTGAGTCTGAAGTTGGATAGTGCGATCTATATGGAATAGTAGAAGCTCCCTGGAACTTGCTTTTATCAGGAGATCATCCAGGTAAGGGACAATGTTGACCCCCCTGGAGTCTGAGCTGGAACATCATTACCGCCATCACCTTCGTGAACACCCTCGGAGCTGTAGACAGGACAAAGGTCAACGTCTGAAACTGGTATTGATCGTCCAGTAGGGTGAACTGCAGATAGGCTTGAAGAGGAGGCCAAATTGGAATATGTAGGTAGGCGTCCTTGATATCCAGAGACACAAGGAATTCCTGTTCCAGGCCCGCGATCACCGCTCTCAAAGATTCCATCTTGAATTTGAAAACCTTCAGGTAAGGATTCAAGGACTTCAGATTCAAAATGGGTCTCACAGACCAATCTGGTTTTGGTACTACGAACAGACTGGAGTAGTAACCTTGTCCTTGCTGTAGCAGGGGTACTGGAACAATGACCTGGGACTGGACCAACTTGTCGATGGCCAGCAGTAGTGTAACACGCATATCTTCCAAAACTGGCAAGCCTGATTTGTAAAATCGTTGGGGAGAAACACCGTCAAACTCCATCTTGTAACCCTGAGAGATAAGGTCCCTTTTTGAATTTTTATTATTTTAAATACAAATTTACAATGCCAGCGTTAATATATACTGCGGATGCAAGGCGCATCTTATTACCATATACGATAATAGTGCGCTGAACGTCGCAGCACTATGTCCCTTAAGAGAATGCAAGTACTCGCACACATGGTATACTGAGGTCCAATGCTCAGAGGTATATATATGTATTTGATATTAAAAGTTATGCATACAAAATAACATATGTACGGTATATCATTCAGTATAACATGTATAAACCTAGGTAAGTGGTACAGAATTACAGTTACAAAAGAATCAGTTACAGCCAGTATACGTCACCCTGTCCCATAGAACATTCCTCCATCTCTCCCTCTCAGCAAGCAGCAGCAACTGATACCCATTTTACACTGACAATTTTATCCTGGGATATTGCATGAGAACGCGCATCATCCCTGGATTTTTGTCAGTGTAAAAGGGTACACTTACAATTTCCCGGGATGAGCATCCCGGGATTTCAACCCAGGTCTCGACCTGGGTTGAATCCGGGACCATCCCGGGAAGCTGTGCAGTGTGAACGGGTATACCGGGTCAAAGCGACCTGGCACCCGTTCTCTGCATAGGAGGAGGCGGTGCTTGGAGAGGATTGTCAGCGGTGACGTCACCGACCCGGCAATATGCCGGGGCGGGCCGCTAATGTAAAAGGGTCATTCCCAGGACACATTCCCGGGAATGACCCAAGCCTGCGAGTGTAAAAGGGGTATAACTACATCTTACAAAACTGCCTATATCAAACAGTGGGAGTTAACAGGTTGTTGGTTTGGGTCTCCTTCCATTGACCCAGGAGAGGCAGGTTTCTCATTCATTGTGTGTTATTGGTCAGTTCATATGTAAGCAATGTCCAGTTTCAAGATGTAGATACAGGGATTAACCACTGGTTTCTCAGGAAGTCCTTTGTTCTCTTAGAATGTGACTTTATATTCATACATTTGGTCATAACTAATTGTTGCAATGTGCTACAATTTACCCATAGCTATCAAATTAATCCACACATTCTCATAATCCACACATGACATATTAACTTGTTCCATCCCAATAATTCATATATATCTGGTTTTACACTCTATTATATAAATACGATATAATGTCTGGTGCTGGACATATTTTGTCTATGTGTAATTTATGTGTTGTATAAAATATGTCTGTTTGCATCTTTATGGCATTTCTCAGTGATTGCGCCTTTTACCGTATATACACCCACCACGTTGCTACACGCACGCTGTGCGACTCTATGCATGATGTACGGTAAAGAAGCATGGTGCATCCATGTACGTCAATTGCGTCCTTACGCTACCACCGAGAAGCGCCAATCTGTGTGTAGTTTGTATTGTCCTCTTTTTACGACTTTGACACCTTACCCAGGCATCTTGGCAGGAACCATCCCAGACGTGGCTGTAGTGACGTAACTGAGCTCCCACCATGAGATCCCCCTTGGGGTGGGTGGGCACCGTCATGCCGAAGTCTTTGTGGAAGCTGAACTGGTGCTCTGTTCCTGAGAGCCAGCAATGGCTGGTTTCTTAGACTTACCTCTGGAGCCTCTAGCTGCATTGGAGGCACCCCGGGCCCTAGATCAAAATCTGGAGGACCGAAAGGACTGAGTAGACGGTCCCGGGTAGGTACGCCTAGCAGGTGGGTCCCCTGAAGGAAGAAACATGGATTTCCCAGCAGTAGCTTTGGAGATCTATGCGTCCAATTCAGCTCCGAAGAGCCATTCACCTGTGAAGGGAAGAGAGTCAACATTTTGTTTGCCATCCACTGATGTAACCATATGGCTCTGCGTGCAGACACAGCCATAGCAGTGGTTCTAGCATTTTTATTGCCAATCTCTTTAAGGGAGTCACAGAGGACTCTTGCCGTGTGCTGATTGTTTTTTAGGAAAGTTACAGTAGTAACCAAGATCATATCACCCGAAAGACCCTCTTGAATCGGAGTAGCCCATGTATGAATGGCATGTGTCATCCAGCAACCAGCAATGACTGGCCTTTGAGCTTCACCCGCAGCAGTGTAGATAGATTTCAGAGTGGTCTCAATTTTCCTATCCCCCGGGTCCTTTACCGTAAAAGAGCCCGGAGCAGGGAGCACCGCCTTTTTAGAAAGGTGAGAGACTGAGACGTCTACTGTTGGAGATTCTTCCCAGAATTTCCTGCCTTCAGGGGCAAATGGGAAGGTATTTAAAAACCTTTTGGACACCTGATATTTTTTATCTGGATTTTTCCAGGCTAATTTAAATAAATCATCCAATTCCTTGGAATCAGGAAAAGTGACTGTCAGTTTGTCTTGTGGGAGGAAAAATGACTGCTGATTAGTAGCGTCCTCCAGGTGGAGATTTAACACATCCCTTATGGCCAATATGAGGGGTTCGATACCCGGTGTAGGGGTGGAATCCCCACTAATGGGATCCCCATCATCCCCATCCACCAATACATCATCGTCCGAATCTGATAAAATTGAAGGTAAAGCATGTTTTTGTGCACCTGTAGTAGACAGCGGGGGATGGGAAGCATCAGTCTTGGCAGTTAGGCTAGCCACTGCTTGTTGCAGTTCTTGTGTTTTATTGGCATTGGCAGTGAGCTGAGATGACATATTCAACATCATAGTTTTTATAGCCCCCAGCCAGGAAGGCTCTGGACTCTCCCCCATGTTGTTATTAGCATTTTGTGATGACTGACAACACTGCTCACAGGATATGGGGCCCGATAAAATAGGGGAGAATCTGGCATTACATACATTGCGTGACTTCTGTTTCACCATAATGAAATACAGAAACAATACACATACAACACAGACTGAATACAATACAAGCCTGCCCTATTGCAAGTGAGAGGAGACACAGAAGAGAGGACACCAATGCACCCAACGCTGTACAGCTCCAGTGAGACTGTCAGCGTTTTATGTAGTAATATATAACAGTTATACTGCTGTACAGAAAATTCCCTAAAGGAATGTAAACTGTGCATTAATAGCGGCTCTCCCCCTCTACACCCGGTACCAGTGATCCTGTGACCATTTGGAGGAGCTGTAGGAGGCTGCTGCTGCTTAGGCAGTGGAAGGCACCAAAATGCCGCTGAGCCCGCTCTGATGTAGCTCCGCCCCCACTATGGCGCCGGAGCTACTAATAAGTTATATACTGGCTGTGTCTCCACAGGCTGTGTAGCCTCACATAAATGCTTGGTACAACACACCTCCAGCCAGTTTCACGCAGGGGAACCCGCAGGTCCCCCCCAGGAAGGTCCCGTATGCCTCACCCATGCTTCTGCCGCACAGTGAACTGGGGGCCCCCCGGGTTTGTACTCACCACGACGATCACCTTCAGAGTCTGTTAGGGGTGTGCTGCAAGCTGCGGCTGCAACAGCTAAGGCGCAGTGCCCCGATGAACAAACAGCTACTCAGGACGGTGGTCCTGCAGCGGAGAAGCGGCTCTGCACCTCATGAGGCCGGTGACCATCTCCCCCTAACTCCCATGGCGCAGGTATGCTGTTGCCCAAACAGCATACCGAAATAAGTAAAAGTTTAAATGAAATTGAAAAAATACAGGGCGTGTACTAGACAACATACTAGGAGGCAGCACTTTTAGTGAGCTCCCGGCCTATGTTTTTATTGCCTTTGGGCCACAAATCGGAGTGCTCCCCTGCTGTAGTGTGCCTCCTACATCCCCTCTCTGTCGGTGTGTGAGGTTCACGGAGCCGGGAGACACTCTTGCAGTGTCTCTGTGGGTTGCGGCCTACACAGTCGAGTGAAGCCGCGGCCTCTAGTAGCGCTTCCGGTCTGGGAAGTGCCGGCGGTGGGCGCAGAGCACAGCGGAATTACCTCTCTCCGCTGGTAATCACAGGGGCTCTTACCTGCATCCTCCTGGCGCTGATCACCCTCTTCAGAGGCCCCGCACTGGATCAGGGTGTCTC
Source organism: Pseudophryne corroboree (assembly GCF_028390025.1). Classification (NCBI taxonomy): domain Eukaryota; kingdom Metazoa; phylum Chordata; class Amphibia; order Anura; family Myobatrachidae; genus Pseudophryne; species Pseudophryne corroboree. The sequence goes on along the minus strand of NC_086444.1, from coordinate 374,745,598 downwards.
CCGTCTGCTGCACTGTACTGGTGAGTGGCTGTTTGGTGGCTTCCTGCCCCAGCCTGTCCTTCCCTCCCTCCCTCTCTCTTCCCTGGTGATGGCTGTGCTCAGTGTGCTCCTCCACTGGCCCCTTCAGTGCCCCTATCCTCTGGGTTCCCAAATGGCCTGATTTGCTGCCTTAGATTCATAGCCTGGGAGGAATATATTAGCATTGGGTGACTCTTCCTGCTGGGATACACTCCCTGTGTCGGTGTGCCTGCGGCTTCCCTTCACACCCACACTCCTGCCTCAGTATACACCTAATAGGGAGCACCCTCGTTACTGACTCATCAGGGGGCGATTTACCTGCTCCAGCGAGGTTCTCTGCGGTGTGGTTTTTTTTTTTTTTGGCTCACCGATAGATGCTGGACACTACCGGATAGGGTCATTGAACCACCTTTACTCGCCTCCTTTGTCAGCTGACCGCCATTCTCCTTCACCTCGATACCTTGCTAATTTACTACATGAGCTCCCCCCACCTTGCTCTGTGATGCTCACCCCTTGACTAATGAGATGACCTGAGTCTGACCTATGGCCTAATACGCACGTTGCGGTCACTGATGTCTGTTTCTACCACAGTGTTTGTTTGCATGTAACCGTGACTACTCTACTTTACTATTGAGGGAGGCCCCATTTTGTTTGCTTTATCCCGCTACACTCGGACATAACCGTTCTGGTGCACGCTCCTGTGCACGGTATGCCACAAAGGCGCCGAAAGGCTCCTGCCCCATCCAAACCCAGTATACTCAGAGCTTGGGAAAAAGCCGGTACCCTTCCGAAACAACTGCCTACTGGCACAGGCACCCCTGATATGGCTGGTATGTCTTCTACCGATGCCCTGCTATCGGCTAACGATGTGATTTCTATAGTCACCAAAACGATTCAATTAGAGATGAGGTCGGCCCTGGCAGATTTCAAGTCCGAACTCGCTGATCTTGGTTCCAGAACGGGCACCCTTTTGCAGAAGGTGGATGAAATTTGCCAATACCAGAGCGTCATGCACCAGGAATTTACAGATCTTAGAGCTGACCTGGAGTCCTATAAGGACCATCTTGAGGACATTGAAAATCGCAATAGGCGGTACAATATCCACATACGCAACATTCCGGAAATGGAGTCTGCCGATTCTCTGCCTGCCTATTTGGAGGGCCTGTTTCTCCATCTGGTTCCTGATATTTCTCCTGATCTACTGCACCTAGACCGTGCTCATAGAGCCCTCCGTCCCAAACCACCACCCACTCAGCCTCCGCGTGACGTTATCCTCCGCTTCCATTATTCTAAAGCAAAAGAGCAGATTATGACCGCTGTTAGAGGACTCTCGGCTGTCTCCTACTCGGGATCCCAACTTCAACTATTTCAGGATTTAGCCCCCTCGACACTTAAGAAAAGACGGGATCTTTTAAATGGCACTAAAACTCTGAGAACCCACTCTATCAAATATAAGTGGGGCTTCCCTTTCCAGCTTTTGGTTACTAGAAACGGCACAACGCACGCTGTTAAGACCCCAACCCAGGGCTATGAACTGCTGAAGCTATTTAGTCTTCTAGACGAAATTCCGGAGACATGCCGTCAACAAGTTGCTTCTACTCACTCGCCTGTGGCACCATCCCCCGATTGGACCACGACTTGACTGTTTTGATGCTACACACAGTTATCCCTTGTTGTTTGTTCAGCGATTTTACAAGCTATGTTCTATTTGTGAAGTTTGAAGCTATTTGGTCGTCCAGACGAAATTCATGAAATATGCCATCAACAAGTTGCTTCTACTCACTCGCCTGTGGCACCATCCCGGGATTGGACCACGACTTGACTGTTTTGATGCTATGCACAGTTATCCCTTGTCGTTTGCTCAGCGATTTTACAAGCTATGTTCTATTTGTGAAGTTTTGATGTTGCATGTCTCTTAGTTGGATCTGTAGCTGGAGCACACCTAATAGTATACTTTTAGTACTTTTTGTCTTCAGTTATTCACCTCCCCCTTTGCTCCATGTGTGTTATTCATGCTCTTACTGCCAGGTCTTGCCTGGCTGATTCCCTTTTTCTTCCCGCCTTCCTTTTTCTAGCTGTCTCATTGAGGGATATATTTAATTTTGTTTCCGCCATACCTGCAGTCATTTCTTTCTGTGTATCGTCTTCTCGCTCTGTTCTCCCTATCTAGCTTTCAGTGTATCTTGTTATTCTAATTTACATCTACTGTTACCTATTCATTATCTACACTTGTATATGCTCCCGCACCTTTCCTCAGATCATCTCATCTCATGTCCACACCTACCTACCTAGTATGTTCTTCGTACCCTGTACCTTATATGTTGTTCTTCATCACCCATGCCTCCAGAAGACGGATGTGTCTTAGCGACACTCCCTCTTTTCACCCTGGACCTGTCCCTGCTATAGGAGTAGGTCACCTTTTTTCTTTCCCTGCTCTCTCTTCTTCTCCATTTCTCTGGCCCCTTTCATGGTCATCTCTTTTCTCTTTCTAGCCAGTCGAGGTGTTATTCTGTCTTACCGCTGTACCCATTGTATTTTGACCCTCCATGAAGCTGTCAGTTTTGACTCTTAATGTAAACGGCCTCAATTCTCCCACTAAACGTACCATGGCCATTCAATACTTCCACCGACGTCGACCTCATGTAATCATGCTACAAGAGACCCACCTCAAGGCTCCTCATCCTTCTCTCTCATCCATGCAATATCCAACTGTATTCTACTCTAGGACAGCAAAAAGACATGGCACTGCGATTCTACTCCACCGCAACTCACCTATCATTATACATGATACTATCTCAGATCCACAGGGCCATTTTCTTATTCTCACAGGGATATATAACCAAGCCCCAATCACCTTAGCTTCAGTATATGCCCCTAATGGACAACAGGGCTCTCTTTATGCCACCTTTTTCAATCGCCTCGCCCAGCTACCCCGCGGACTCACTATCATTGGGAGGGATTTTAATACTATCTTGGATTCTAAACTTGATAGGTCTCACTCCCCCCATACTCCCCCTAAACATGCTAAAATGTCTAAGCTGCTTCTTTCTCAACTTGCCTTCAATGATCTTTATGATGCATGGAGAGTTCAATACTCCGCTGCTAGAGGATACACACATTATTCCTCCCCTCAGGATCTACACACTCGGATAGATTATTTGTTTGTTGATCGAGCCACTACCCAAAATCTTCTTGGTGCTCAAATCCTCCCTATACCCTGGTCCAATCATTTAGCCGTGGAATTGGAAATTTCCTCCCAACTCGATCCCAGACCTTGCCGCCAATGATGTCTTAACGAATCCCTCCTTTTAAAACAGTCCAATGTGATGGAACTCACTACGGCCCTTACAGAGTTCTTTAGCACTAACGCCACCCCTCATATTCTCCTCACCACCCTGTGGGAAGCCCATAAAGCTACCCTTTGGGGTAACCTTATCAGTTTAGCAGCCTCACACAAACACATAGAACGGACTCACATTTTGGAACTTGAAACATCCTTAGCCACCTTAACTGATCTCCATCACAGATTTCCCAAACGCCGCACTTATTTGAAGATCCTAGCTATCAAAGGCCAATTATCGCAAATCCTCTTGAAAAAAGCAGCTCAGACGCTACTGTGGGTACGTCAGACTTTCTACAAAAAGTCTGATAAAGCTGACTCCCTACTAGCCCGCAAACTTCGCGCCAAATGCACCCGTAATCATAGTCACACACTAAAATGTCTCAACGGCAGTACCACTCATAACCCCCGAGTAATGACGCAACAATTCCAGCAATTTTATGAATCACTTTATAATCTCTCTCATGATCCCGTTACCATGACTCCGGATCTGGCCTCTATCACCCATTACTTAAACTCCTGCTCCTTACTTAAACTATCTGTGGCTCAGCTTCAGACTCTTAATTTAGCAATTACTGATGAGGAAATTAGAACAGCTATAAAATCACTACGCCGCTCTGCGGCATCGGGCCCTGACGGCTTCACTGCTCTTTATTATAAAAAATTTACTGAACCTCTACTTCCCATGCTTTGCCCCCTATTTAATTAACTATTAGAGGGCGGTTCGCTCGATGATGCCACCATCAGGACCAACATAATAGTCATCCCAAAGCCCCAGAGAGACCCCACAGAGCTTGGAAACTATAGGCCGATTTTCCTCCTGAATGTTGATCTAAGATTTTTTGCTAAAAGTCTTGCCATGCGACTCGCCCCTATATTATCATCCCTAGTCCATCCAGATCAGGTGGGCTTTATACCCAATACGCAAGCATCCGACAATACACGACGGTTAATAAACCTCATCCATATACCTTCAAGCCACTCGGTTTCGGCCTTGGTGGTGACACTCGATGCTGAAAAAGCCTTTGATAGAGTAGCTTGGCCTTTTCTGCAACAGACTCTCTACTATGGGATTTGAGGGAGCCTTCCTCCATGGAGTTATTTCCCTTTATCATAACCCTCGGGTTTTGGTTAATGGCCTTTCATCTGAACCCTTTCGGATTAAAAATGGCACTCGCCAAGGCTGTCCCCTTTCTCCCCTATTGTTTGCCCTTGTCATGGAACCATTGGCCGCAAAGATCAGACTCAATAAAAATATCACGGGTATAGTGGTGGGTCGATCAGATCATAAGATTGCTTTATATGCGGATGATGTGATCTTGACACTGACTAATCCTACTATTTCCCTTCCGACCCTGTTTCATGAGGCTCGCACCTATGGCCATTATTCCAACTACAATGTTAACACAGATAAAACGGAATTTCTAGATCTAAATATACCGCATTCCGATCTTCTATTGTTACAGGCTGCATATCCTTTTCGATGGCAACTCAGCAAAATTAAATACTTGGGTACCTATCTCACGAAATCATATAACCAGCTTTATGCTGCTAATTTCCCAAGGTTGCTGGCCTCTATTAGATCGGATCTCTCGGCCTGGGACCAGCAGTTCATCTCATGGTTCGGCCGCACTTCAGCTGTCAAAATTAATATTCTTCCCCGCTTATTATATCTCTGGCAAACACTCCCTATTCACATTTCCACACCAACCCTCAAACATCTACAGTGTGAAATTTAAAATTGTATATGGGCAGGTAAGAAACTGAGAGTTAAAATGCGCATACTGCAGAAACACCACAACTCTGGAGGTATGGGCATTCCTGACCTCCTTAAATACTTTCGAGCTGTCCATTTATCCTCCTGTGTACATTGGCATGCCCCTCCGAATCAAAAAGTGTGGACGCATATTGAAGCTCACACACTCTCCGTTTATTCTCCTTCTACCCTCTTATGGTACCCTCCCTCTTACCGGCCAACCTCTATCTCTCTTCTCCCTACAATCTGGTTCTCGTTATCCATATGGGATTTTTGCACGCATTTCTACAAACTTTGTTCATTCCATCCACTTCTAATCCCCCTCTGGAACAATCCTGTTTTCACCCCCGGCATGGATCACAGCCAGTTTTCGTTATGTACTAACCATAACCTCTTATTCCCTTTAGACGTCGCCCCTCTACGCACGTTCCCAGATTTTGCTAGTTTACAATCCCGTTTTGATCTCCCCCATACGATTTTCCATCAGTTCCTACAGATCCGACATTTCTATCACTCGCTCGACTGCCCTCCCTCGACTTTATCACTTTCATCCATTGAATCTCTTTGTCATCTTCGTCAGTCTTCTAAGGGACTCATATCTTCTCTGTATCGATTACTACTATCTCACAACCAACCCTCCAAAGAAACCCATGAACTGGCCTGGGAAAAAGATGTGGGCGAGGAACTCACTCCTGCGGAATGGTCTCAAATTTAACAAGCAATATCGAAATGCTCGATCTCAGTACACATAAAAGAGAATGCATACAAGCTCTATTCTCGTTGGTATTTAGGTGGTCATTCCGAGTTGTTCGTTCGCTAGCAGTTTTTAGCAGCCGTACAAACGCTATGCCGCCTCCCACTGGGAGTGTATTTTAGCTTAGCAGAAGTGCGAACGAAAGGATCGCAGAGCGGCGGCAAAGTTTTTTTGTGCAGTTTTAGAGTCGCTCAATACCTACTCAGCGTTTGCGATGACTTCAGACTGTTTAGTTCCTGTTTTGACGTCACGAACACGCCCTGCGTTCGCCCAGCCATGCCTGCGTTTTTCCTGGCACGCCTGCGCTTTTTTCGAACACTCCCTGAAACCGGTCAGTTGACACCCAGAAATGCCCACTTCATGTCTGCGGCCAGCAGTGCGACAGAAATGCTTCGCTAGACCTTGTGTGAAACTACATTGTTCATTGTAATAGTACGTTGCGCGTGCACATTGTGCCGCATACGCATGCGCAGAAGTGCCTTTTTTTGCCTCATCGCTGCACAGCGAACGAATGCAGCTAGCGATCAACTCGGAATGACCACCTTAGTTCCTACCCGCCTCCATACTATCTATCCCACCACGCCAGACCTTTGCTGGGGTCAATGTGGCCAAAGAGGGACTTTCTTACATATATGGTGGACTTGCCCTTGTATAAGTCACTATTGGAAGGTTATAAATAAATAAATTAATTAAATAATATTACTGATTTTGATGTACCCTCTTCACCTCTATATTCACTTTTAGTTAAGCCTATCGCCCACCTCCCACGCCCCACTCATAAATTGATTACCCATATACTCAACACTGCTAATTGCCAAATTGCAGCACATTGGAAGTCAAACACCTCTCTCCCCTTACCCGCTATTATTAATGTTATTTGGTCGACTTACAGACTGGAACGAATCTCCTCAGTTATACATGATACTCCTACTCAATTTGTCTGTGTTTGGTCATCTTGGACTGCTTACTATGAGGCCGAACCCCTTTAGCAACCATTTAATTTCATTCTGCGTTGCTGATACACAGACACCTTGACTGGCTACTACTCTACTACTTTACTTCTCTCCTTTTTTTACTCCCATTCCTCTGTCCTTTTCTTCCCTTATTCCTATATTCTTTCGCTTCCTTATCTCTTTTACCCCCTTCTCTCTCTCTCCTTTTTCTAGCCTCTTCTTTTCTGTCTTTCCTTGTTTTGTCTTTTCTTTCTATTCCTTTTACAGCACTTTATACTGATTAATATATGATCTCCCTTTTTTATTATGGGTTTCTCTGATTATTAATCTGATTGTTTTTCCCCATATGAAAATATTGTTACTATTTCTTCCAATATTTTATGTTACATCTTTTTTGATCTCTATTATTGTTCTTGAAGCACTCACTCCAATATCTTGTTATTTACACTATTGTATATGATACTCTGTTTATAGAGATACTGGGTGTGCTTGGTGTAACTTTTTTTCTATTTTGCTCAATAAAATGTCCTTAAAAAAAAAGAAATTGAAAAAATACTCTGGAGCTTGCAGAGTGTGCATCCTCTCCTGAGAGCACTTTTTTCTAAACTACCTGTGGGAGGGCGCATAGAGGGGAGGAGTCAGCACACCCAGTTGAAGAAATTTAAAGTGCACTGGCTCCTTTGGACCCGTCTATACCCATCGTACTAATCTGTCCCCAATATCCCTTATGGATGCTAGAGGGAAAAAAATAACAACACACATTGGTCCCTACCCCTTGTCTGTAGTGGGAGATCATTGTTGTCCCTGTCCCTCATCAGCTGGAGTTATACAGTCACCATACAGAGCATTGAGCAGTGTGTGGGGGTGTGCTGACTGGCTGGTGGACGGGTATGCAGGCAAGCTGGCTGGAAGGCGGGCTTGCAGGACGGCAATACAGCACACTTGATCTATGATGTCACGCTGCTGCGTCTCCATAGATCATGGCCGCAGCGCACCAGAGCCGCCAAGGGGAGTCCAGTGCTGTCCAGCCATTCTGTTGAACTGAAGACAGCTGACTCCGCTGACACCACGGCACACTTGACAACTGCTGGTGGCACACTAGTGTGCTGCTGCACATTGGTTGAAAAACACTGTCCTAGACAGATGTAGCCTAGTAGGATAAAAAAGTATCATATCTTCTGCATATAGTGCGTTTTTTTCTATTTCGAGTCCAGCCGTAGACCCTCAATACTTCTGCAAGTTCTAATCACCACCAAGAGGTTCTATCGCTAAGGCATATAGGGCAGGTGACAACGGGCATCCCTGCCTAGTCCCTTGTTGTAACGAAAAAATACTGTCGATGAGATGAAACAAAACCATTTACTAAGACCCTAGCTGTGGGAGATAAATACATTAATTGTACCCACTTTATAAAGCCCTGCTCTATTCCAAATTGTTGCATGACCTCCCATAAATATACCCATTCTGCAGAATCAAACGAGTTTAAGTCATCTTCATGGGGAGCCTGTAACTGCATAAAAAGGCGTCTTAAATTGACTTAAGTTGACTTACCGGGCATAAAGCCAGTTTTGTCTGGTTGGCTTAACGGAGTATTACTTTTCCTATTCTAATAGCTAAAACCTTAGCCAAGATTTTAATATTTGTTGTTAAAATGTAAATTGGGCGATATGAGTCGACCAATTTTGGATCCTTCCCGGGTTTGGTAATACAACCACCAGTTCTTCACACATAGATTCTGGTAAAAAGAAAAACAGCTTTATAGAAACTATTATAAAGATTTAAGAGATGAGGGGCATAAAATTGAGTATGTTTTTTATATATTTCCACAGGAATCCCATCCACTCCAGAAGTTTTACCTACTGGGAATGAATTTATCGCCACCTCAATCTCTATAGCTCTTAATGGAGAGTCAAGCTAGTCCTTGGAAGGGGTGGTATTCATGTGACCGCCGGTCAGCTGACCGACAGTCACATGACGTCCTCCACCAGCCCGATGGGTCACTATCCCGATGGTCGGCATGCCGACCAACAGGGACTATTTCCACTCGTGGGTGTCTACGACACCCATAGAGTGGGAATAGAACCCGTGGCGACCGCAGGTCGCCACCGTGCCCTTGGCGTGGCGAGCGCAGCGAGCCCGCAAGGGGCTTGCTGCACTCGCCCCTCCCCGCCGGGATCCCGGCGTCGGTAAGCTGACCGGCGGTCAGGAGACCACCGGTCAGCAGTACTACACCCCTTGGAAGATAGGTATGCCACTAGATCGGATTTATGATATGTCGTAAGAGTACTGTACAATTTGTTTTAAAAAATAGTAAATTCTGCTGCAATATCTGGATTTGTAATACATGGTGCTTCATCTAATCCAGTGATCTCTATCACTGCTGACGATGCCCATTAAGTTCTAGTTGTTTGACAAATAGCTCCTTGATCTATCACCAGTTGCACTATATGTGCGAGCATTGAATATTAATAGATACTGAGTCTTCTCATAAAGATAATCCATCCATTCTTTCTGGGCTATTAGCCATTTAATTTTAGTTGATAATAAGCCATCTTTTAAATATGCCATTTCAAGTATCCTACATTCTGACTCAAGTTCTAGCTCCATATGGCGATATGATGCTTTTACTCTCGCCACTTGCTTTATAATTGTACCCCTAAGAAAGGCTTTAAACACATCCCACAATATATTAGCTGTAGTGATTTCTTGATTCATATTAAGTCAGCCAGAATGGGTTTCTTTTCCATAGCCTCTGTCCTTTCTGATGATCAAAATCCATTTCAAGTACCACCTACCTCTAGTCTCATGTTGTATAGAAACATGAATACCGTTATATGTTAGGATTTCTTATTCTCCATGCATCCACAAGGTCCAGTTCTGGCACTGTTTCTACAAGTTTACCCCCAGTCTTTATAGGGACCCAGCCTTGAACGCTGTATCTATTAAGGGTTGGTTTAAAATACATTACTAAAGTCGCCTATGCATATTGTGGACGTACCTGGATACAACATAAGAAATTTGGGTGTACTATGGTATGCCGGTGTTCGGGATCCCGGCGCCACAATCACGACCGCCAGTATACCGGCAGTGGGGCAAGCGCAAAAGAGCCCATTGCGGGCTCACCACGCTGCGGGCACGGTGGCACGCTATGCTATTTATTTTCCCTCCAGGGGTGTCGTGGACACCCCAGCAGGGAAAATTGTTGTTGGTATGCCGGCTGTCGGGAATCCGGCACCAGTATGCTGAGCGCCGGGAACCCGACAGCCGGCATATTAAGTGCCACCCAAGAAATTCAGCTACTTTTTTCATTACATCATTGAATTGAGTTTACACTGCAAAAATACATATCTTCCCCATATGTCACATTAAACTGATTCTAGATGAAAGTTAATTGATTTTCGTATAAGAGACACACCTCTTGAAACATTCGTATATGAAGACAGCTATTTCCATCCTAGCCAGGATTTCTTCAATGTTAGTACATAATTACCTGTCAAATGTGTCTCATTAAGGCACACAATATCAACATGATTAATATTAATTTGTTTAAGAACAAGTGAGCGCTTAATTTTATTGTTTAAACCCCTCACATTTAAACTAGAAGAGTTAAACTATTGGGGGACATTTTCAATGCTTTACCCTTATTTATGAACCATACTTGGATATTTCCGTGAAAAGTTGTTAATTCCATCAACCTTATATCCAATATGCCAAAAGACCATTCATTAATTTCATGAACAAAAAAAGAAAAATAAATTACAACACACACACATTCACTCCCCCCCCCCCCCTCCCTGTATTGCTACCCCCATCATTAGTATACCTAATCCCAATTGTCCTAAAATTCACCCCTTATCTAAATACACCCCAGTTGGGAGGCAAAATATCTAATGACCCAGAATCATGTGTGTATATAAAAGACACATATATAGAAACTTACAATCACATAGGAAATAATTCCAATTGAGTTAGGCGGAATATTCTTGCTAAATTTAGCACAGCTACGATCATGTTCACTGACATGCAGGGGGATGCCCAGCATGTCAGTCCGCCCCCCCCCCCCCCCGCACAAATACGCATCGCACACTGGCGATGCCTTTGTATGTGAGGAGTAACACCCGGCCAGCGCAGCTCCTGCGGCTGGCCGGGAGTTGTTCGTCGAACCCGCTGGCCGCAGCGGCTGCATGAGACGTCACGCAGCCACGGCCCTCCCCCCCCTAAACGGCGGCTTAACACCGCCAATCAACCCCCTCCCACCCAGCGACCGCCTCTGTCTCAGAGGCGATCGCTAGGTAACGAAAGCTGCCATGCGCTGGTGCGTGCGTAGTTTCGACCCGGTCGCTGCGACAAACTGCAGTGAGCGATCGGGTCAGAATGACCCCCTTTGTCTGGTCATTTGAGATGATGTGGATCACCATCAATGTACAAGCATTGTATTCTTCAATTCCTCATCACAAAGGCTTAGAGGCTATTAATATTACTTTGGACACCTGTCCTGAGTCTAATCAAACCGAAACACTTTTTGTTCTAAATTGTATTCAATTTATACTTGAACATCATTTTTTTGAATACAAAAATTAGATTTCTCTAACGTCCTAGTGGATGCTGGGGACTCCGTAAGGACCATGGGGAATAGACGGGCTCCGCAGGAGACAGGGCACTTTAAGAAAGAATTAGGATACTGGTGTGCACTGGCTCCTCCCTCTATGTCCCTCCTCCAGACCTCAGTTTGAATCTGTGCCCGGACGAGCCGGGTGCACCTTAGTGAGCTCTCCTGAGCTTGCTAATAAGAAAGTATTTTGTTAGGATTTTGTAATTTCAGAGAGATCTGCTGGCAACAGACTCTCTGCTACGTGGGACTGAGGGGAGAGAAGCAGCCCTACTCACTAGAAGATAGGTCCTGCTTCTTAGGCTACTGGACACCATTAGCTCCAAAGGGATCGTACACAGGAACGCACCCTTGGTCGTCCGATCCCGGAGCCGCGCCGCCGTCCCCCTCGCAGAGCCAGAAGACAGAAGCCGGCGTGAGAAGCAAGAAGACTTCGAAATCGGTGGCAGAAGACTCCAGTCTTCATCTGAGGTAGCGCACAGCACTGCAGCTGTGCGCCATTGCTCCCACACTAAACCTACACACTCCGGTCACTGTAGGGTGCAGGGCGCAGGGGGGGCACCCTGGGCAGCAATTGGGTACCTCATGGCAAAAGCAGCATATATACAGTTGGGCACTGTATATATGCATGAGCCCCCGCCATTATTTTACACATAAAACGCGGGACAGAACACCCCTGCTGAGGGGGCGGGGCTTCTTCCTCAGCACTCACCAGCGCCATTTTCTCTCCACAGCTCCGCTGAGAGGAAGCTCCCCAGGCTCTCCCCTGCAGAAACACGGTAGAAAGAGGGTGAAAAGAGAGGGGGGGGGACATAAATTTGGCGCAAAAACTGATATACAGCAGCTACTGGGTTAATACTAAGTTACTGTGTGATTCCTGGGTCATTTAGCGCTGGGGTGTGTGCTGGCATACTCTCTCTCTGTCTCTCCAAAGGGCCTTGTGGGGGAACTGTCTTCAAATAGAGCATCCCCTGTGTGTGTGGTGTGTCGGTACGCTTGTGTCGGCATGTTTGACGAGGAAGGCTATGTGGAAACAGAGCGGGTACAAATGAATGTGGGTTCGCCGCCGACACCCGATTGGATGGATATGTGGAAGGTTTTAAATGATAATGTAAATTCCTTGCATAAAAGGTTGGATAAAGCTGAAGCCTTGGGACAGTCAGGGTCTCAACCCATGCCTGATCCTACAGCGCAGAGGCCATCAGGGTCTCAGAAGCGCCCACTATCCCAAATTGTTGACACAGATATCGACACGGATTCTGACTCCAGTGTCGATGGCGATGATGCAAAGTTACAGCCTAAAATGGCTAAAGCCATCCACTACATGATTATAGCAATGAAAGATGTGTTACACATCACAGAGGAAACCCCAGTCCCTGACAAGAGGGTTTATATGTATGGGGAGAAAAGGCAAGAGGTGACCTTTCCCCCTTCACATGAATTAAATGAGTTATGTGAAAAGGCTTGGAAATCTCCAGATAGGAAAATGCAGATTTCCAAACGGATGCTTATGGCATATCCTTTCCCGCCAACGGACAGGTTGCGCTGGGAATCCTCCCCTAGGGTGGACAAAGCTTTAACACGCTTATCCAAGAGGGTAGCCCTGCCGTCACAGGATACGGCCACCCTAAAGGATGCTGCAGATAGAAATAGGGATTTTTGTTTACTTACCGTAAAATCTCTTTCTCTGATTCCATCTGGGGGACGCTGCGCCATTACTTGTGGGTTAGAGGTGTGTGGTAGTGGAGTTTGGCACAGAACTATTAAAACCTGACTCCTCCCCCCTCTAACCCCTCCCATCTCCTTCCTGCCTAGCCAGTACCTCAGTTAACGTTTAGCCAAGCCAAAGGAGATAGACCAACAAAAATTTTCTGGTTAAACCAGACAAGATAGACCAACAAAAATTTACTGGTTAAACCAGACAAACATCTGGGAGGGATCGCAGCGTCCCCCAGATGGAATCAGAGAAAGAGATTTTACGGTAAGTAAACAAAAATCCCTATTTCTCTTTCATCCATCTGGGGGACGCTGCGCCATTACTTGTGGGATTTCCCAAAGCAAGCCAATAAGAGGAGGGAGACGGAGACGGCATAGCCGTCCGCAAAATGTGACGCCCAACAAAGGCAGTCTACAAACTGAAAGTATGAAAACTGTAAAATTTATTAAACTAATGCACAGATGACCATGTCGCCATCCGACACAGCTGCTCAATAGGCGCACCCCCGCGAACAGCCCAAGAAACTCCAACAGCTCGAGGTGAAGGAGCTCGGATTGACTCAGGAACTGAAACGGCAGAAGACTGATATGGTCGAAGGTACCCAACGAGCCACTATGTACTTGGAAGCCGGACAATCTCGTTTGGACGCATCAATTAAAAACCAACAAAGCATCCGTACGATGGATATAATCCGCACGAGATAAAGAAAACCATAAGGTCCTAAGCTCATCTAAAAAATCAACTGGGAATCCTCCGTGGAAGGGGAAAGAGTAACGCTGGAAGGACAATGTCCTGATTTAGATGAAATGCTGACACAACTTTCAGAAGGAATGTTTTGTTCGCAGAACCCCCCGATTATCATGAAACACCAACAAGGGTGGACTGCAAGAAAATAGCTGCCAATACAGATACTCATTTTGCTGAGGCAATTTTCTATAGGAAAACAATAGAGGAACGTTAGACACCGCAATTCTACAGATTCCAAAGGGTCAATGGAGATTTTTGAAGAGACGTAAGGACTAAGGTAAAGTCCCAGGGAAGAACCGGAGGAACAAAAAGGTAGCTAAATCCGCAGAAATCCCTGAAGGAACGTCAGAACCTCTGGAATGATAACCAGTCTCTTTAGAAAAAAGAACCGTCAAGGCAGAAACCTGACCCATTTGTGAAGAAAGTCTCAGACCCTTATTGAGACCCTCCGGAAGGAAGAATAACAGACGAGGAACTCTAAACAAATCCGGTGTTAAACCACGCTTTTTACACCAAGCAACGTAAATACGCCACACTCTGTGGTAAATCTCAGAAGCCACCGGCCTGCTAGTCTGAATCATAATTTACACAACAGGACGAGAATAAAACTTTTTTTTTTTTTTTTTTTTTTTTTTTTTTTTTACTTGAAAACCAGCCGATTCAACCTGGGTAGTGAGATGGTCCTTGAATCCTAAGATGTGGATGCGGAGGGGGTCGGAATGGTTCCCTGATGACCATAGTGCGCAGAAGAGCGTACCACTGTCAGCCTGGCCAATCTGGGCCACCAGAATGATTGGAAGATCTTCTCTCCGAATGCGTTGAAGCAGACTTGGAGTTAGTGGAAATGTTGGCACCTAACCCAGCTGAAAGTGCCACAGCGCCATCAGTGCATCGATTAGAATTTCTAGAGGGACCCGAGTACTACATCGGGTATCCCCGACCAGCTACTAGAGTCAGAACACCACCCGGTGAAGTTCCCACTCTCCTGGATGCACCGTGTGACGGCTTAAGAAATCCGCTTTTCAGGTCTCGATTCCTGGCATGTGAATCTCGGATCTGGTCGGAACCCAATGTTCCGACCATATGAAAATCTTGTTTATGTAAGCAACCGCCGTGGTGGTGTTGGACCGAATCCGCACTTGATGACCCTGTACTCTGGTTTGAATCCGGAGTAGTGCCTACCGAATCGTCCTCAACTCCAAGATGTTGATCTGCAACTCTGACTCTTTGACTGGCCTCGAGCTCTGGTCAAATTGGAGCTGTGAAGCCACCAGCGAAGTGACTGACGAGTCTGTACAGACAAGCGGAACAGCTGTAAGTTGAGATGAGGCCCTGTCCGAGTCCAACAGTTGAGAATCTGAGCCTGAAGGAGTCGAGCATGAAACTTGGCATATGGAACTGCCGCGAAGGTTGCCACCATCCTGGAAATGCAGCAGTGCTCAAATTCTGGACTGTATGTCCTGAATGAGGGAGAACACTTTCTGTTGTTGGTATCGAATAAGAGTTCCAGAAACATTATCTTCTGGGAATGAAGCCAAGACGACTTTGGACAATCTATTATTGATCCAAATAACTGTAGGGTCTCTATTGTGAGACGCAAGGTCTGGTGAAGAATCAACTCTGACGGTGCCCTGATCAACAGATCATCCAAATACAGAGTAATGTTGACTCCCTGACGCTGCAAAACTGCAACCGCATGGTCTATGATCTTTGTGAATACCCGAGGAGCCGTGGCTAGGCCAAAGGGAAGAGCCTGAAACTGAAATGTCAAGGCTGACGGTGACTCTAAGAGCTTTATGATCCGTACAAATAGGAACAAGCAGATATGCGTCTTACAGTATGTCTAATGCAACCAAATATTCCCCTGTTTCCATGGCGATGATAATCGAGGGGATGTAGTCCATTTTGAGCTTTTGGGTTGAAACGAACCGTCCACTTTGTCCACGGGTAAAATCCCCAACCTCTCTAATGAGCGGGAACTAGAAAAATTTTCTTAATTTCGTAGATGAGTGGCTGTTGCATGACGAAGAACTCGACGGCTGGAGGGACCGTTTGGAAGAGAAGTGAAGAACACACGATACGGGACTGGTTCCTCGAGATCTAACGTATATCCTCTGGATATGACCTCCGTCACCTACCTATTTGATTTCGACAGGAGTCGCACTTCTTTGAACTGTAGTAACAGAGTCCCGACCGTCACTGCTCCCTCCGGCGTTATGCAGTAGGTTTGTCGGTAGGTTTACTTCTACCTCTGAAACTGTTTTCGTGGATATGTGGAGACAGCACGAAAGGAATGGAACTACCTCTGTCCTGTACATGAAAGGAACAAACCCTTGTATTTGGTTTCGGAAGGAACAGCCGGAAGAAAGGGCTCCTGCCCTCCTGTAGTAGCTGAAATAATCTTCTTTTATTCCGACCCAAAGAGAACTCACCTTCAAAGGGTACCGCCGACAAGGTCTGTTGGAGTCAAAATCGGCATTCCAACCCCGAAGTCAAAGAGACCGTCTTGCTGTCACGGTCAAGGCAGAAATACGGGAGTGTAGTGTAGCAGAATCAATCAAGGCCTCACCCACATAAATAAGAGTCTCTGAAATCTGTCCTGCTAATTGAATGGCTTCCGATGGATCGTCAGATTGCATTCCAGATATGACCTGTGCTAGTCCGTCATCCGCGGCCCTGAGGACCCAAGCGCCAGCTAGAATCGTGATAAAGAAAACAGATCTAGGCATTGCTTCAATCATCCTATCTGTAGGATCTTTCCATGTCACCGACTGTACCGAAGGAATAGCCGTAGCTCCTGCTAAAAGTGAAATGAGTGTGCCTACCTTTGGGCTGTTTTCTGTAAAAGGATATAGAAATTTTAATTTCTTAGGGACTTGGAACGATAATCCGGTTTAAGTCAGGCCTCCTTTAAAATATCCCTGTTATTAAGAGTCTGCCGGATGGTGTCTAACAGCAATCTAACACTTGAGCTAATAACACAATAATTTTTTCAGACCGAAACTTTGTCCCACTCTGGGTCTATGTCCCCATTCTCCAATGGGACTGACTCTAACTCCTCCCCCATAAAGTTATAGCGGGCAACGGTTGTGACCGTGTTGTAGTAGGAAAACTGTCGGCAAGTTTACAAACTTGTTTAGGGATTGAGTTAAATTAGCAAGACATCT
Source organism: Pseudophryne corroboree (assembly GCF_028390025.1). Lineage (NCBI taxonomy): Eukaryota > Metazoa > Chordata > Amphibia > Anura > Myobatrachidae > Pseudophryne > Pseudophryne corroboree. The sequence continues at coordinate 374,728,537 of NC_086444.1, read as the reverse complement.
GCCCATATTTTGAGCCCACGGAGGCAGAGACAGGTCCGCAGAACCTTCCTGTTGGTCCACCACCGATGCACCAGAGCATAAAGGATATAGGGTACCCGCGTCCGCCCTACCCTTAGCGAGCCTTGACTCACATTGCAAGTAGGCAATTTAAAAACCCCTAGGGTGTCTTCCCCCTTCTGGAAAATTCTGGTCTCGCCAGGATTCGAACACGGGATGCACGCATTACAGGTGGAGACTGAAACCACTATGACATCACAGACCACCTTATGTTCATAATGAAATTTTTTAAAAACAAATGCACTACCAATGTACTATAAACTCAGTAGAGTAGTGGTCAGCACTGTGAAGCATACTGTGTAATTTATATTGAGACAAATTCTGTTCACTCATTAAAGTATAGAATACATAATGCCCCCAAAGTATACTTGTTGTTAGGTGACCTCCACTGAATAAACAGGGTGAGTATTACTTAAAAGGTGTCCAAGCTCAGTGCTGTGTGTCTCACCGCGTCCCCCATACTGCCTGGAGAAGATGGCGGCCGGAGCTTTGTAAACGCTGTACGGGAGTGTGTGTCAGGTAGTGCAGGGCGGGAATCCGTCCCTTCTCTGAAGCAAGTGCGCGCCGGGTAGCTCAGCGTAGGCGCGCTATAACCGGAAGTTTACAGTTCCCGCCGCGTCCCCCTGTTCGGGTAGCGGCTCCCGTACACCGCTACATACAGTGACTCTGTTCGGCAGCAGCTACCGGGTGTCGCTACTTACAGCGGCCACCGGGTGTCGCTACTTACAGCGGCCCTGCTCAAGCAGTGACTCCCGTGCGCCGCCATCTGATTGCTAGTGGCTCCCGCGCGCCGCTACTCACAGCGGCTCTGTTCGGCAGCATCTATCCACATATCTCCCAGGGAGTGACTCACCACTCTCCCGGGCTACTCCGCCAACAACCTTAGTAGGAATAAATAAATCCTTGGTAATGCGCTCCTCCGTTCACCTCCCGAGAGAGAGCTGGGGTGGGGGTGGGGGGAGGGGGGGGGGGGAGATAGGGGGAACATAATAAATATATAAAGATATAGGAAGGATATAGGAAGGATAGACCAATACTGTCAGAGACAGATTGTGTCTATCCTGTACCTTCTCACTGCCGACTTCTTAGAAATAGGAATCCAGCCCCAGTGACCGAAGTGTGGTGACCTCCAGCGGCAGATTATAGAGTGGGAACTTATCTAACCCCACTCTAATAGTACCTGTCACCTGTATACAGGGACTAGGCACTTAAATAATAAAATAAGAAAATACCTAACTAAAATATTCAGAGAGAAAAAAATCTGTGTCTGTACTCCACAGGCACAAAACAAAAACTGAGGTACTGGCTAGGCAGGAAGGAGATGGGAGGGGTTAGAGGGGGGAGGAGTCAGGTTTTAATAGTTCTGTGCCAAACTCCACTACCACACACCTCTAACCCACAAGTAATGGCGCAGCGTCCCCCAGATGGATGAAAGAGAAAGCAGGAGGGTATCCTGAAATCCATTTATGCACATTCAGGTACCCTGCTAAGGCCGGCAATTGCGTCGGCCTGGATGTGTAGTGCTGTAGCAGCGTGGACAGATACCTTATCTGAGGAACTTGATACCTTGGACAAGGAGACTATAATACTGACCCTGGGGCATATAAAAGATGCTGTCCTATATATGAGAGATGCCCAAAGAGACATTAGCCTACTGGGATCTAGAATAAATGCTATGTCGCCTGTTGTTGTTCATACTGTTAACGGTGTAAGTTTATCACGAGTTATACGGTGTGATTGGTGTGGCTGGTATGAGTCTTATCCTGGATTCCAAAATCCTTTCCTTGTACTGTCAGCTCTTCCGGGCACAGTTTCCTTAACTGAGGTCTGGAGGAGGGACATAGAGGGAGGAGCCAGTGCACACCAGTATCCTAATTCTTTCTTAAAGTGCCCTGTCTCCTGCAGAGCCCGTCTATTCCCCATGGTCCTTACGGAGTCCCCAGCATCCACTACGGACTAAGAGAAATAGATTTACCGGTAAGTAAAATCTTATTTTTTCTACAGACCCAAGGCATGGCCATGGGGACTAAATTTGCCCCTGCATATGCTAACTTGTTTATGAATATCTGGGAAAATGATTACATCTATGGTTCCAAGTATGAGAAGAAACTTCTTATGTATTAAAGATATATTGACGATATTATTATCATTTGGCAGGGAGAACCAGACGCTATTACAGAATTTATTACGTGTGTGAATATAAATGACAGGGATTTAGGATTCACCTACAAACAGGATCCACATATTGTAAGATAGAATACTTGGACTTGGAATTGATTGGAATTCTAGGCCAAACTATTCAGACCAAAACTCACTTTAAAACTGTTGATGCTAACAGCTACATTACATTTTCCAGTTGCCATCATCCAGTTTGGAAAAGGGGAGTTCCTTTCTCACAATTCCTTCGAGTAAGAAGAAATTGTAGCGATGAGAAGGATTACTGGTTACAATCCCAATTACTATATAATTGGTTTATAGATAAGGGTTATGCACATGAATTGGTGGACGATGCCAGGTTATGAGCAGCTTCAAGGAGTAGAGAAGACCTACTCATACCAAAACCGAGAATAAAGAAAGACTGGCACTCCAGACCTTTTTTCACACAGTACAATAGAGAGAATCATCTCATATGCAAAATATTGGATCGACATTGGGGGATCCTCATCAAAGATCCAATTTTAGGCCCACACCTTCCATCTAGACCAGGCATTCCCAACCGCGGTCCTCAAGGCACACCAACAGTGCAGGTTTTAGTGATATCCAGGCTTCAGCACAGATGGTTAAATCAGAATAACTGAGGTACTAATTAAGTCACCTGTGTTCAAGCCTGTATATCACTAAAACCAAGACTGTTAGTATGCCTTGAGGACCGAGGTTGGGAAACACTGACCTAGACCAAATTTGGAATTTCGTAAATCATCTAACTTTAGAAATCAGTTAGCTCCCAGTAGATTACAACTGGATGATCCTCAGGGAACCACATCCGGGAGTTTTTTGACGATTAAAAAATAGGTTGCCTACCTTGCAACAAGTGCATATGTTGCAAGTTTCTTGATATATCAAAATTCAGTTGGAAATTAGACTCTGGGAAAGTATATACTTTAACCCAATCTGTAACCTGTAATTCTGAATATGTCATTTATAAAATCACATGTGGGTGCGGCCTTGTTTATGTCGAAAAAAGAGACAGATTAAGATCCGCATCCGGGAGCATATACGAAATATTAAAAATAAGATAGGTACGCATAGCCTGCCAAGACATTTTCTGGAAAAGCATAGATCAGAAGTACACCTGTCCACATTCAGATTCACTGTTCTGGAACTAGTTAAAGAATCCCCTAGGGGAGGTAATATGGATCTAGCTCTAGCTAGAAAAGAGAGTTTTTGGATATACTTTAAATTCTCTGACCCCACATGGTCTGAATGAGGGTATAGATATAGCCTCCTTCATATAGATCTTATGCCCCTCTATATTGTATTATAGTTGCCCATTTCTGTTCTGCTTCTGTTTTTGTTGGTAAATATGTACCAAGGGACGTATTTTGAAGTGATAATTGGTTGCCGGTGAGCAGCTATTAATATTTCTTCAGGACTGTATGTATTAATATGTCATTATGTCTTTTTGATATTAAAAGTTGTAATGCATTTGGCTGTTTTTGAGGAAAATAATGGTTTCTTGTGTTAAGGTGTTCTGTTATTGTTAATTATTATTTGTCATTGTAAATGTTTTCGTCCAATATTTATTGGGTGGAAACATATCACTAATGCACTATACTGTATTTGTTATTTTGTTAATATGGGAGCACTGAATAATAATAAATTAGAGCCTAGACAGTTTCTATTTAAAATTAGTTCATTTCTACTGTAGCAGGTTAGCCCATTCTGGTTAAGAACTTTTTATCAAAGTATGTACTCCTGCATATTTAATGCAGGTGGTTCCTCTTTTATATATTAGCTTACTTTATTCAACATTATGCTTAATAATGTTATTTTAGTGTCCAATAATAATATATATTCTTTGGGTCACATTATTAGTGGAGCACATATGTAGAATTTTGTGTTCCACTAAATTTTAGTCTCATCCCTCTTTTATATTTGTGGAACGCACATGTAGAATTTGCGTTACACTAAGCTAATTAGCCACACTTCTGTCCCTCGATGTTTTGCCACTAGACTTGTTCCTTCTTTTGTGGAACATAGAAAGATGTATTTTCAACCTATTTTTTATTTCCACCAGTAAGTATCTCTCCCGGAGTTTTTTCCCCGAAAGTATGTCATCGGGCTTTGGAACGCACATTGTCCCCTCCCGGAAGTATGTTACTGGGCTGTGGAACGCATGACGCTAACCTTTTCCCCCTCCGTGGCCAGCACCTGCCTCCCGGAAGCACGTGATAGGGCTTTGGAACGCATACTGTCCCTTCCCGGAAGCACGTCACCGGGCGGTGGAACGCATGCCGCTAACCTCCTTTCTCCTGGCGTGGCTGGTACGCGCCTCCGGATGGTCTATGTCGGAAGTTCCCGGTCGTGGAACGAATGCAGGAAATAAGATGATCCGCGGGTGGAACTCATATTGATAAAACGTTCCACCGCGATCTGTGACACTTTCATGCACTCTTTTTTAAAGTAATCACTGTGACCTTTGTTTGTAAAGGCTATATGGTAACTAATAAAAGAACATTGTGTTTATCAATGTGAAAAGTTTTTCTAATTAGCACATTTCTATTCCTGCTAATCAAAGACAGGAAGTGATGTCACTTTCTCACTGGTATATATACCCCTCACTATATCACCCACCTCATTTCACTTCTGAACTTTGACAGGCCATTGTAAGTACAGGTTGAGTATCCCATATCTAAATATTCCGAAATACGGAATATTCCGAAATACGGACTTTTTTGAGTGAGAGTGAGATAGTGAAACCTTTGTTTTTTGATGGCTCAATGTACACAAACTTTGTTTAATACACACAGTTATTAAAAATATTGTATTAAATGACCTTCAGGCTGTGTGTATAAGGTGTATATGAAACATAAATGAATTGTGTGAATGTAGATACACTTTGTTCAATGCACAAAGTTACAAAAAATATTGGCTAAAATTACATTCCGGCTGTGTGTATAAGGTGTATATGTAACATAAATGCATTCTGTGCTTAGATTTAGGTCCCATCACCATGATATCTCATTATGGGATGCAATTATTCCAAAATACGGAAAAATCCGATATCCAAAATACCTCTGGTCCCAAGCATTTTGGATAAGGGATACTCAACCTGTATTATACTTCTACAATTGTTCATTGCTCCCATATGTGATATATGATCTGTACACTCTTTATTGTTATTAGATTATGTATCCTTACCTAAATGTTGATTTTGAGTGATTAAAAAGCCACATTTTTATTATGGGTGTCATCTAACCCCACTTTTTGTATTTGTATGATATAATGAGTGGCTTTAGTTGAAATTAGATCTGAGATAATCATAGATTTTAAGAACTAGGCGGCCTACTTTAGGAAGCACAGTCTTAATTTGACGGCTCTGTATCTCCGTCCTGACGTGGACGGAATTGTCCTGAGGTATGTCCCATTCCCTGAATGGAATTTCGCATTTGACAAATATAATGAACTGTGCATATCCTATATACAGTATATATGTATATATCATACAAGATCTGAGGGCGCTAATCTAAAGATTCCCAGTTTATGCCATCCAGTATTACATACTTATTGTTATAAGTACTTTTTCCAATAACTATAAAATCCTTTCTTATATAGAAAATGTATTCACAATAAAACGAATAAAACATAAAATGGTAAAGATTTTCATACACATATACAGCATTTGTTTCAGTTCACAACAGTGAGAGTAAATCCATCCAGTTTGGATTCAGCACATTAGATTCCTTTGGTGATGTTTAATCCTAATACAATGCAGATGTTGAATAAGAGAAATAAATCCAACGCGTCTGACTTCTTCAGGGGTATCCAGTAAGTCTGGATGGCAAATAAAGCAATTAAAGACTAAAAATTCCATACATATAAACTAATAACGAGAAAGAGAAGAAAAAGAAAACACCTGTAGAAAAAGCGCTTGATAGCCGCAGGGGAATGGAGATCTAAAAAAGGGGCGTTACCCTCACCCCAATAAAGTTAAGTAGATATTGAAAAAAATCTAGATCTCCTATCCACTGCGCTCCCCAAGTTTTTAAATGTGTGAAGAAGGGAATAAACCTCTACTTATCTTAGGAGGTCCACACACGTCCCACCTTCTCCTTGTTAGGTTTTATTATGAGTATTAATGGATGATGTTAATCCAAAAAAGGTCCAACCATTCATGCAAGAGAAAAATAAAAACACAATCTAGTGTATTAACGTTGTAAAAATCCCCTCCTTAGGGAATATGACATGAGTCTATGAACTTAGATCAATAACACATATGATCCATACGTATACATAAAATATAGTTTTTAATACTAAAAAGATTCAAGTGATAATTTTATACTTCAGTCACATTAATATGACACATATCCACTTTTACATCCAGTAATGTGTGAGGGTGGCTTCCTACCAGATTTTGGATTTTAGAAGTGCTTATAATGAAAGCTATGCAGAGGGGCTGCTGAAACATCTGCATAGCTTTCATTATAAGCACTTCTAAAATCCAAAATCTGGTAGGAAGCCACCCTCACACATTACTGGATGTAAAAGTGGATATGTGTCATATTAATGTGACTGAAGTATAAAATTATCACTTGAATCTTTTTAGTATTAAAAACTATATTTTATGTATACGTATGGATCATATGTGTTATTGATCTAAGTTCATAGACTCATGTCATATTCCCTAAGGAGGGGATTTTTACAACGTTAATACACTAGATTGTGTTTTTATTTTTCTCTTGCATGAATGGTTGGACCTTTTTTGGATTAACATCATCCATTAATACTCATAATAAAACCTAACAAGGAGAAGGTGGGACGTGTGTGGACCTCCTAAGATAAGTAGAGGTTTATTCCCTTCTTCACACATTTAAAAACTTGGGGAGCGCAGTGGATAGGAGATCTAGATTTTTTTCAATATCTAATAACGAGAAAGATTAGGTATAGGCTTAGATACATACCAGGTGGCAAAAAATAATTGTACATAAACTCAATTAGGCAGCTTGACATAGAGTGTATTCAATTAATGACTATATTGAGGTGTCGTAAAATGGTCCCCTTGAACTGAAAACACCCCGTTGGGCTAATTACTGGCTCCATATTTAATGGTATAGTTCTAGCCATTATCACTGATCCTCTTTTATATGTAATTACTTTACCCTAGGTGTTTGATCCCTTTTTTGAGACATTGCTGTGATTCCTATGCTTGCAAGTTGAATTACTACAGGTTCAGTGTCTAAACTTCTAGATATGGTGTTGGTATGTATACCCCATACGTAGCGGTTATTTCCTTGATACAGCACCTCACAATCTAGGTGCTAGTAGTCCATCTGAGCTACAATGTATATCTTCTACTTGTAATCAACTCTAGGAGCAGCACATGATAAGATACCTATTGAGCCTCGACTGTGCCTAAGTCCTAAAGTGGACCAAACCATACAGGACAAATACACCCATGATATCTTCACTGGTAACACATCCAAAACATATTTTGGCATGTATGAACTTCCCCACCTGCCCCTTATGTTACATTCTGTTTTAAAGGTGCTAATTAATGTTCACTATATAATTATCAGTTTTCAGATAGGCCATCTTACGGCACTGCAAGTTGTATGCACTCTATGTCAAGCTGCCTAATTGAGTTTATGTACAATTATTTTTTGCCACCTGGTATGTATCTAAGCCTATACCTAATCTTTCTCGTTATTAGTTTATATGTATGGAATTTTTTGTCTTAAATTGTTCTTATTCTCTCTGCACGTTATATCTGCCCCACCTGCAGTGCACATGGTTTTGTCCATTAGAGGAAGATTTTGCATTTGCAATCAACCTTGAATTAGGCCCTTTGTGTCTATGCATGTCCAGCTTTTATTTTTGTAAGACACGTCTGATGGTGCAGTAACTTCTAACTTTGCTGTGAATATATGCAAAAAACGCTGTAGTATTTTAGCCTTGTACCAAATGAAATAATTATTGTGGCTTATCTGAAACTCACTAAGTGGCCTATTTATCAATCAATATTTGCGGGATATCCCTTGAAAACACCCACAAATATTAAGTACCCCCCCCCCCAATGTATATACAGGGAACCATAACAAATATTGCAGATACATGCAGCGGTCCCCTGTTTTTGCTTGTAAAGGCAGCCCTCATAGGTTTCTGTGGGGGCTGCTTGTTTGCTGAATTAACCAAACTCACAAATTTTAAGTCTGGAATTGGTCCTGGTTGGTAAATCTTCTGAACCTTCCACTTGCCACATATGTCAACCCCTGTCACATTTTAGCAATGCGCTGGGGCCCCTACTCACCTATTCATGGGAATATATTTTAGGAAATCAAAATTTACCCCTTCTGTGGTCCCGTGCCATCTTGCCATATGCTTCCATGCAGTGAATGGCTGTCAGCACTCTGATTGGTGGATAGCTCCAGCCATTCACCAATCAGCATGCTGATAGAGAATTCACCATATAAATGCCGGCTGGGAAGCAAGAATGCTGCCTGCCCCTGCTTGAATGCCCCTAAATCGTGGGGCCCTGTGTGCCTGTACATCAATACAGCCATACTAAGAATCAGGGTGAAACAAGACCTTTGTGGGACCCATAGCAAAATTTCGAAATGGCCCCCTATCACTCCACAAGAAAGAAGGAGGTTTTGGGGTCAGAAATGCAGAGGGGGAGGGGTCTGACAGAGTAGACGGCGGAACCAGACAGGATGGAGACTGAAGTGTCATATATATATATATATATATATATATATATATATACACACACACACATATCTATAAATAAACACACACATTTAGATGCAATGTGAATATGTACCTCCTATGTTAAAATATGTGTATGTGGACAGCACAGATGGTGTAATGGTTAGCCTCACAGCACTGAGGTCATGGGTCCGATTCCCACCATGGCCCTAACTGTGTGGAGTTTGTATATTCTCCCAGCGGCAGGATGGTGCAAAAATTTTGATCGCAAGGTGATTGACAGGAAGAGGACATTTGTGGATGGTAACTGGCCCGTTTTCAGGGCGTGTCAAGGAAAATGCAGGCGTTCCCAAGCATTTTCTGGGAGGGTGTGTGACATCAGCTCCGGCCCTGATCAGCCTGTTTGTATCGCACTGTAGGAGTAAGCCTTGGGCTACGTACAGACTGCACAAATCATTCGCTGGTGAGTTGCAAACAGATTTGCAGTTGTCTGCTGTCTGGCGGAATTTTTGTATTGGCACACATGCATTCGCACACTTGCACAGGGCGGGTTTTCACTCTCCCTGGTCGTGACTATCTGATGGCAGACCTCTGCAAATTTGCAGCACAGCGATCAGGTCTGATTGTAAGATCCACTGGGGCAGGGGCTGATGAGAATGGCAAAATAGTCTCTGTAAAGCGCTGCGGAATATGTGTGCGCTATATAAATAACTGGTTATATACCAATTGATAGGTATAGAAAATGTTTGCACAATTCAAAGAAATGATTAAAAAAAAATCTGAATTTTATTTACTTAAATAAATAAAATAAATAAACTAAGGAACATTAAAAAAGCATTATAATATATTTATTTTACCTGATGGGTTGCTACAATATACACCAGTCAGGCTTTTCCAGCAATAATTTAAAAAAAAAGTCACAGACAGGATTATTCTATTGGGTGGTTATCCAATTACCTGAGAAGAAACATCAGGTGTGAAAAACTGACGTTTTTCGCGATTTTTCACCAGTATTTTTTTTTTTACAATTTATCCAATTTGGTTGCCTGTAAAAAAATTAATTTTCTCACGAAAACACACGTTCAGTGAAACCTGTGTGTTTTCAGTAGAATCAGTCCAGTTTTCACTATTCCCAGGGATTTGGTTTTGCGTGCCTGAAGCAGGTGAAACAAAAACCACAATAAGCCGCTGCTCACTCCAGCTTATCGGGGCCCCCGGCGAGACATTTTGCTGCGGTAAATGGCTTCGGCTAGGTGGACACCCCCTTTCTATTCACTAGTTGCCTGTTCATGGGAGAGGGAATACTGAGGGGAAAGTAGTGAGGGGATAGATATGAGGAGGACACAGAGCTGGGGTTCTAGATGGGGGACAGTGAGATGGGCCAGTGGGCTGGTTGAGGAGGGAAGGGGGGGAGACACTGAGCTGGCAGGGTGTGAGACTCTGAGATGGGGAGGGTCAGTGAGCTGGTGGAGCCACTGGGCGAGATGGGGTGATATATGGGGTGCGGTTTGGAGGGTCGACCACACTTAGGTTGACAGTGTCAAGGTTGACCACTATTGGTCGACAGTAACTAGGTCGACAGGGTTTCTAGGTCGACATGGTCTAGGTAAAAAGGTTGACATGATTTTCTTTAAAAAAAAAATGTGTCGTTTTCTCCATACAGTGACCGGGAAACCCAATTAGTGCACCATGTCCCCTCGAATGGCTCGCTTCACTCGCCATGCTTCGGGCAAGGTGCCTCGCTCCGCTCCCACTGCGCTCGGCACAGGTTACTATTCCCAATCATAGTCCACGTGGATCGTAAAGTATGAAAACTTTCACAAAAAGAAAAAAAAAATTGGATTTTAATACCTACCGGTAAATCCTTTTCTCTTAGTCCGTAGAGGATGCTGGGGTCACTTCAAGAACCATGGGGTATAGACGGGATCCGCAGGAGACGGGCACTTTAAGACTTTCAAAAGGGTGTGAACTGGCTCCTCCCTCTATGCCCCTCCTCCAGACTCCAGTTATAGGAACTGTGCCCAGGGAGACGGTCATTTCGAGGAAAAGGATTTATTGTTAAACTAAGGTGAGATACATACCAGCTCACACCTCAAGCACGCCGTACAAAATGGCATTCAACACAATGTAAGTCAACGGCATGAACAACATCAGCAACAGGCTGACTATAAACGTAACACAACATGTGTGTAACCATAACTAATAACTGCAGATACAGTACGCACTGGGACGGGCGCGCAGCATCCTCTACGGACTAAGAGAAAAGGATTTACCGGTAGGTATTAAAATTCTATTTTCTCATACGTCCTAGAGGATGCTGGGGTCACTTAAAAAACCATGGGGTTTATACCAAAGCTCTAGAACGGGCGGGAGAGTGCGGATGACTCTGCAGCACCGATTGACCAAACATGAGGTCCTCATCAGCCAGGGTATCAAACTTGTAGAACTTCGCAAAGGTGTTTGAACCCGACCAAGTTGCTGCTCGGCAAAGTTGTAATGCCGAGACCCCCCGGGCAGCCGCCCAGGACGAGCCCACCTTTCTGGTAGAATGGGCCTTCACCGATTTCGGTAACGGCAATCCAGCAGTAGAATGAGCCTGCTGGATCGTATGACAGATCCAGCGCGCAATAGTCTGCTTGGAAGCAGGAGCCACAATTTTGTTGTGAGCATACAGGACAAACAGAGCCTCCGTTTTCCTAAACTTAGCCGTTCTGGCCACATAAATTTTCAAAGCTCTGACTACGTCGAGAAACTTCGATTCCAGCAAGGCGTCAGTAGCCACTGGCACCACAATACAAGTGGAACGACGAAACCACTTTCGGTAGAAACTGCTGAGGAGTCCTCAACTCTGCTCTATCTTCATGGAAGATCAAATAAGGGCTCTTGTGAGACAAGGCCGCCAATTCAGACACCCTGCCTGGCGGATGCCAAGGCCAACAGCATGACCACTTTCCAAGTGAGGAATTTCAACTCTACCTTTTGTAAAGGTTCAAACCAATGAGATTGAAGGAATTGCAACACCACAGTGCCACAGGGGGCACAAAGGGAGGTTGGATGTGCAACACGCCTTTCACAAAAGTCTGAACTTCTGGAAGGGAGGCCAATTGTTTTTGGAAGAAAACCGATAGGGCTGAAATTTGTACTTTAATGGAGCCCAAGTTTAGGCCCGCATCCACACCAGCTTGTAGAAAATGGAGAAAACGTCCTAACTGAAATACTTCCGTAGGAGCCTTCTTGGATTCACACCAAGACACGTATTTTCTCCAAATATGGTGGTAATGTTTAGACGTTACTCCTTTCCTGGCCTGAATAAGAGTGGGGATGACTTTCTTGGGAATACCCTTTCGGGCTAGGATCTGGCGTTCAACCTCCAAGCCGTCACACGAAGTCGCTGTAAGTCTTGGAACATGCAAGGCCCCTGCTGTAACAGATCCTCCCTCAGAGGAAGAGATCAGGGATCTCCTATGAGTAATTCCTGAAGATCTGGATACCAAGCCCTCCTTGGCCAGTCTGGAACAATGAGGATCGCTTGAACCTTTGTTCTTCTTATGATCTTTTTTTTTTTTTATAAATCTGTTTATTTTGATTTTCATAGAGTATAAAGTCAAACAGGAACAAATCGGTAGCATTTGATGAAGTAAACAATTATATCATGTAGGTAGGTACATCAAACTGTATCGAAAAGAAAACATACAATCTTATCTGAGCATGGGAATAAAAGTAGTGAAAAAGGCATATGTTCCCGTGTTTCAGGTATGCACTATTTGTACCATAAAACCCTCAGGAAGATGTTCCTTAAAGCTAACCATTAAAACATCATTCAAAAATCAATTTGTTTTCACATGAAGATGAGAAAAAAGTACAGAGAGAGAAGAAAGAAGATGGGGTAGGGAAATACATTAGGGTAAATGGGGAAGGAGGGAAAGATGCTCCTGACAATTGAATCGAGGAAAAATAGCAGTGAATATATCAATCTCCTGGCAGGGTCTGGAGGAGGTCAACCCTAGGACTGAGTAGCCTAAACTGCATGGATGGTTATGAGGTAGATTCTTCTAATAGTTTCCTATGGAGAAACCATTCAGTTTGTTCAAAGACTTTAAATATCTGGGCTTGTGTGGACTGATCTCGTGACTCTATATAAAGACCCCACTTTTTGTAAAAAGTTTTAACCCCCACCTCTATATTGGCTTGGACCGATTTCCTATCATAGTATAGTATCTGTAGAAGTTTACCATGAACTTCCCCGAGTGTAGGGGGAGAGGGTGACAACCAGTGTGATAAAATAATTTTCTTTGAGACTGTTACCAAAATTGTGAGAAATGGTATAGTTCGCCGTTTCTCAGGTCCTAAATGCCATTCGGAGAAATTTGCACACAAACAAGATAGGGGTGTTGCTGTTACATGTATATTCAAAAGCTTATTAATGTAAGCCAGAAGTTTGTTCCAGAAACGTTTAATCCGACCACATTCCCAGAACATATGATAGAAGGAAGCCGTACGTATATGACATTTGGGACATTCCCCAGTTTCCGTGGGGTGAAACTTAGCATGTTGGCTCGGGGAAATATAGGCTCTCTGTAACGTACGGAGGTGGACCTCCTGTAAGTAAGGTGAGGCCAGGGCTTTCAAGCTAGAAACATAATGATCACTGAGTTGGTGATGGGCAGTCAGAGTAGGTATATCTTTACTCCATTGGTGAAGTAGTCTTTCCCATCTACAGTCTGTTGTGCTAGATGTCAGAATAGAGTATATTTGTCTAATGCGTGTCGGGCCTATTCTATGTGTTTTAAGCGAAAGCTGTAGTGGGTTAGTAGATAAGGGAGTTTCTTGTGAGGTAGTACTCCTGTGGGTAGCCAAGCCTAGATAGTGTCGTGTCTGTAGATACATGAAAAAATGAGAGTGGGGTAGGCTATATTTCTCTTGGAGCGATGTGAAGGAGTACATGGATCCTCCCGGGTCAAATACTTTGGAAGAGTTTGAGAGTCCTTTCTCTTTCCAGAGTCGGTAATTTGAGTTAAGGAGGGACGGGGGGAAAGCTGGATTACCCCATAGCGGGATGCATATAGATTCCTCAGGATTGCATTTAAATTTCTTGTGTAAAGCGCGCCAGTTATAATAGATATCCCTAAAAAGGGGGTTAGCAAGGATGTGGGTCGGGATCATTGAGGGTTTAGATAGGAGTAATGCCCCCGGGGAGTAAGGAGTGAATAGTGCCTCATCTAGAGCGGAGTCTGTATAGAGTTCCCTGTCAAACAGCCAGTCAGCAGCACATCTAAATAGGGATGCCATTGAGTAGGATGCGTAATCTGGAACACCAAATCCGCCTGCGGACTTGGGTGCCGTCAGTTTATCCAAAGCAATGAACGCCTTCTTGCCTTTCCATAAAAACCTTGACATAATTTTCCGTAGATATTGAATATCATGTTTAGTAAGGCGGACTGGGAGCATCTGCATGAGGTAAAATATCTTTGGGAAAACAATACTTTGTAACACAGCTATTCTCCCTATCAAGGATAGAGGTAACAATTTCCAACCATCCAGTAGTGCGGTAATACGTGCAAGAACAGGGGTAAAATTTTCTTCATAAAGCCTGGAGAGCTTCTTATGATCTTTATCACTTTTGTAATGAGTGGACACGGAGGAAACACGTACACAACGACTGAAACACCCACGGTGTCACTAGGGCGTCCACTGCTATTGCTTGAGGGTCTCTCGACCTGGAACAATATCTCTGAAGTTTCTTGTTGAGGCGAGGCGCCATCATGTCTATTTGAGGAATTCCCCAAAGACTTGTCACTTCTGCAAAGACCTCTTGATGAAGACCCCACTCTCCTGGATGGAGATCGTGTCTGCTGAGGAAGTCTGCTTCCCAGTTGTCCACTCCTGGAATGAAGATCGCTGACAGAGCGCTTGTATGCCTTTCCGCCAAACGGAGAACCTTTGTGGCCTCTGCCATAGCCGCTCTGCTCTTTGTTCCGCCCTGGTGGTTTATGTACGCTACTGCTGTTATGTTGTCCGACTGAATCAAGACGGACTGATTGCGAAGAAGATGTTCCGCTTGCAGAAGGCCGTTGTGAATGGCCCTTAACTCCAGAACGTTTATGTGTAGACACATTTCCTGGCTTGACCATCTTCCCTGGAAGCTTTCCCCCTGTGTGACTGCTCCCCAGCCCCGGAGACTCGCATCCGTGGTCACTAAGATCCAGTCCTGGATCCCGAACCTGAATCCCTCTAGGAGGTGAGCTGTGCAGCCACCACAGGAGTGAGATTCTGGTCTTGGAAGACAGGGTTATCCTTCGGTGCATGTGCAGATGGGACCCGGACCACTTGTCCAACAGGTCCCACTGAAACACTCTGGCATGGAATCTGCCAAACTGAATGGCCTCGTAGGCCACCACCATCTTCCCCAGCAACGGAGTGCATTGATGGATCGATACTCTTGGCGGTTTCAGGATTTGTTTGACCAGGTTCTGAATTTCCAGAGCCTTTTCCACTGGAAGAAAAACTCTCTGTAATTCTGTGTCCAGAATCATTCCCAAAAACGACAGCCGTCTCGTCGGAACCAACTGTGATTTTGGCAAGTTTAGGAACCAACCATGTTGCTGCAGAAATGTCAGGGATAGCGTAATGTTCTGCAGTAATTGTTCCCTGGATCTTGCCTTCATCCAAGTACGGGATAATTGTGACTCCTTGCTTGCGCAGGAGAACCATCATTTCGGCCATTACCTTGGTGAAAACCCTCGGAGCCGTGGACAGACCAAACGGCAACATCTGAAATTGGTAATGACAATCCTGAACTGCAAACCTCAGGTAAACCTGATGTGGAGGATAAATGGGAACATGTAAGTAGGCATCCATTATGTCTATCGACACCATAAAATCCCCCTCCTCCAGACTGGAGATCACTGCCCGGAGAGATTCCATCTTGAATTTGAATTTTTTGTGGTAGAAATTGAGGGATTTGAGGTTCAGGATTGGTCTGACTGAGCCGTCTGCCTTCGGGACCACGAACAGGCTCGAATAAAAGCCTTCTCCCTGTTGCGACGGGGGAACCCTGACAATGACTTGATTGTGACACAATTTTTGTATTGCGGCGCATACCACCTCCCTATCCGGAAGAGAAGCTGGTAAGGCCGATTTGAAAAATCGGCGAGGGGGAACGTCTTGAAACTCCAGTTTGTACCCCTGGGACACTATTCCTAAAACCCATGGGTCCAGGGCCGCACGAGCCCAGAACTGACTGAAGAACCTGCCCCCACCGGTGCGGACTCCCGCAGAGGAGCCCCAGCGTCATGCGGTGGATTTGGCAGAAGCCAGGTAGGACTTCTGCTCCTGGGAACCGGCCACAGCCGGTGATCGTTTACCTTTTCCCTTTCCTCTAGTAGCAAGGAAGGAAGACCCTCTGTCTTTTCTGTATTTATTGGGCCGAAAGGACTGCATCTGATAGTGGTGTGCTTTCTTTTGTGGTGCAGGCACATAAGGTAAAAATGATGACTAACCCGCGGTAGCTGTAGATACCAACACAGCGAGGCCGTCACCAAACAATACACCACCTTTATACAGTAGAGACTCCATAGCTTTCTTAGAGTCAGCATCAGCATTCCATTGATGAATCCACAATACTCTCCTAGCTGAGACTGCCATGGCATTGGCCCTTGATCCCAAGAGGCCAATATCCCTCGCAGCTTCCTTTAGGTAGACTGCAGCGTCCCTGATATAACCTAGTGTCAAAAGAATGCTATCCCTATCCAGGGTATCTATTTCAGATGACAAGTTATCTGCCCATCTTTCGATAGCACTACTAACCCACGCAGATGCAATGGCTGGTCTGAGTAGCGTACCCGTGGTGATATAAATGGATTTCAATGTATTTTCCTGCCTACTATCCGCAGGATCCTTTAGGGCTGCCGTGTCAGGGGACGGAAGAGCCACCTTTTTGGACTGCCGTGATAGAGCTTTGTCCATGAACGTTTTTGTGACCTCGAGGGAGTCTAGACTTGTAACAACACATCCTCTACGGATTTCTTTCAAGCCTGGTTCTGAGACTCAGATTTATCCAATCTCTTATTTATCAGAGTCACATTAGCATTCAGAGCACTCAAAACATTCACCCAGTCAGGTGTCGGCGGTGCCGACAGGGTCACTCCCACAGCCGTTTGTGTCCCTAACATCGTCTCCTCCTGGGAAGAGCCTTCAGCCTCAGACATGCCGACACACGTGCACGCAGCACATACAGTCACACTGGGCATATAGGGGACAGACCCACAATAAAGCCTGTCAGAGAGACACAGAGGGAGTTTGCCAGCTCACACCCAGCGCTTAAACCCGGTTCTGACACAGTTACAGAATGTCCCAGACCTGCAGCGCTTTTATAATAACTTATATTGCACCAAAATTCACTGTGCCCCCCCCCCCCCCCCCCGTTTTGCACCCTGTTACTTGTACAGCAGTGTGAGGAAGGACCAGCGTCTCTGCAGCTTCTGTGAAGAGAAAATGGCGCTAATGTGAGCTGTGAGGACTAAGCCCCCAGAATGGCGCGCTTCAGCCCCGCTATTTTTCCAAAATCTTTATACTGGCGGGGGTTTGGACAGAGGTTTTGGCACCCTGTCCCCTCTTGCCAATCACTTTTTTAGAAGTTAATATGCTGCCCAGGGAGCCCCCCCGCGCCCTGCACCCTGTAGTGCCGTGTGGGAGCATGGCACGCAGCGCGGCCGCTGTGCGGTACCTCTGAAGCTGTCACTGAAGTCTTCTGTCTTCTTCTACTCACCTGTCTTCTGACTTCTGGCTCTGCAAGGGGGGTGACAGCGGGCTCTGGGAACGAGCATCTAGGCGTACCTAGCGATCAGACCCTCAGGAGCTAATGGTGTCCTGTAGCCAGAGGCGGATTGGCCACAGGGTTCACAGGGAAGATTCCCGGTGGGCCGACGCACCCGCGGGGCCTGTTTTGTTTGAGGACATGTGGTCCTATTTGTAGACATAATGAATAAGATGCCAAACAATTTGCATATATATGAAAATGACTTTGCCACTTAGCCTGTGATTGCAGATGATCTAGTGTATGCTATGTCTGCCTGCTTGGCTGGCATATAAAATTGAGTGAATAGTGATTGGGATACGCGGTTGGTGTAATAAGCAAGAAAATATATCTTTCTAAAGAATTATATAGTTTCCTAAATTCTGAAGGTGTATCATATAATGTGCTTATAACATTTAATTTTATTTCCTTTTAACTTCCCTTTGATGCTGGACATCCCCACTATCTGGAAAGTCTTAGGGGGAGGGTATTGCTGCCATAGCCCATGGCTAGACCTTACACCTCTGGTGCTGCCCAAGTGGGGCCGCTAGTACAAATTTTTCCAGGGCCGCTTTTTGTTCCCAATCCACCCCTGCCTGTAGCCAAAGAAGCAGAGCCTTTAAACTCACAGAAGTAGGTCTGACTTCTCTCCCCTAAGTCCCACGAAGCAGGGAGACTGTTGCCAGCAGTTCTCCCTGAAAATAAACAAAGTCTTTTCAGAGAAACTCAGTAGAGCTCCTCAGAGTGCATCCAGTCTCACTGGGCACAGATTCTAAACTGGAGTCTGAAGGAGGGGCATAGAGGGAGGAGCCAGTTCACACCCCTTTGAAAGTCTTAAAGTGCCCATGTCTTCTGCAGATCCCGTCTATACCCCATGGTTCTTGAAGTGACCCCAGCATCCTCTAGGATGGATGAGAAATTGTGAAAAACTCATGTCGACCTTTTGATCTGTCGACCTAGAACATGTCGACCTAGAGACCCTGTTGACCTAGAAACCCTGTCGACCTAGTTACTGTCGTCCAATAGTGGTCGACCTAAGTGTGGTCAACCTAGAGGCCGGATACCGATATATGTGGAGAACACTGGTCTGGATGGAAAGAGAGTGAAATGGAGATGGGAGGGGCAAACACTAGGGTGGAAAAGGGGGAGGCACTGTGCTGAATAAGGCTGCGGGGCACTGTGACTGTACTGGCTGGGGTGGTTAGATGGCGGATTGGGGAGGGAAGGGGGGGGGGAGACACTGGACTGGCAGGGTGAGAGACACTGGGATGGTGGAGATCAATGGGATTGAGAAGGAGGCGGTTGAGGGTTGGTTAGATGCGGGGGCACTGGGTTGGGGACAGGATATGGTGGCACTGACCTGGGGTTGCTTGCCTGGCCCAGACACACTCACTGCAGCACTGCTATAAATGCCCCCTGAGTGCAGTGGCGTAACTTCATCCCTGTCGCCCGGAGGCAAGATAGATTTTGGGCGCCCCCCCCCCACACACATATGCCAACTCGTAAAATGAATGACATGCCCATGACATTGCTATGAGCATGAGTTGTTTCATACACTGCTATGATGTCCCACCGCATGCTTTTCCGCCCAGTCATTACACCACACGGTTTGAGACAAATTCACATTACGCCACACAGTATGACCCAAATTCACATTACGCCACACGGTTTGAGCCAAATTCACATTACGCTACACAGTATGACCCATATTCACATTACGCCACACAGTATGAGCCAAAATCCCATTATGCCACATAGTATGAGCCATATTCACATTATGCCACACAGTATGAGCCGAGAGTCACATTACGCCACACAGTATGAGCCGAAAGTCAAATTAAGACACACGTTATGAGCAGAAACTCACAATATGACACACGGTATGAGCAGAAATTCACTTTACGCCACACGGTAAGAGCTGAAATTCACAATACGCCACACATTATGAGACGAAATTCACATTACTTCACACATTATGAGCCAAAATTCACATTACCCTGCACAGAATGAGCCGAAATTCACATTATGCAACACAGAATGAGCCAGAATTCACATTACGCCACATGGTATGAGCCATATTAACATTATGCCACACAGTATGACCCAAATTCATGTTATACCACTCACTCACAATGACAGACAGTACTGCTGAACAACTGCTGGCTGATTCATTGTCAATGAATTTGATTTTGTCCTCCTCTGCTCCTCCACAGTGGCGTTAGTGTGGCACACAAGGAGAGAGCTTGGGCGGATGGAAGGGCGCGCAGTGTGATATCATAGTGTCACAGCGTGCTGTTAGAGGAGGTTTACATGCACCCATGATTAACCCGGGCGTCTGGCTATCCGGCGGCCAGTAATACAGTACTGACCAGCAGGACCGGCAACAGAAATCTTGGGGTCCTGTACATACATCTTTTTGTGAACCCAATCCCTTCCTGGTAAATACATGTGAATTCTATAGCACAGTACATAATCGCACAGACACACATATGCACGGACACATATATACACTGACACATACAGTACATACACATATATGCAAGGACGCATACAGTATACACACAGTACAAATACCCCCATTTCTTCATCCTGTCTGGTCATCATGGATGGCCCCTTGAAGTAGGGGGAACCAAGGCACATGGCCCCAGAGAGGCCCTTTCTGCTCTGAAAGCAGCTGTCTCCTTTTCTGGAAGGCGGAGCTTCTGCCCGGCCGGTGGGAGGGGAGAGTAGAGCAACAGGAGCCAGCAGGAGGCGGGACAGAGACTGCCGAGTGACAGCACAGACACAACGAGAGGAGCAGCAGGGGAGAAGCAAAAATTCATATAGTGGCGGCCGCGGCTAATAAGACCAGCGGCCGCCGCATCCAACAAATGAATGAGGTCTCATGCTTAGAGCTGGCGGGGTAGTGATCTGGGCTGGAAGCTGTCTGAGACAATGGAGCAGAAGTGCTCTCTTAAGGGCTTGCGCCCAGCAGCAAAGGTCTCCATTGTCTCTGAGTGACCACTGCCTGAGTGTGAGTGGTCACTCAGCCCAATAGTAGGTACAGGGATCAGAGACAGACACATATAGGGGGTGCAATCAAAATGCCAGCAGTCGGTACCCGGCATTCAGGACACCGATGCCGGAATCCTAACATCCCACATTTTACCAGCTCACCACCGGGCCCGAAACGTGGTGAGCAAAACGAGCCCGTGAGGTGACTCGCTGCTGGTATACCTGCAGGTGGTATGCATCCTGTCTGCCGGTATATCATACTGCACCCCACATATAGAGGAGGTGTCTATTACACTACACTGACCCTGGCACACAGTAGGTGGGGCCCTGGGGATCCCAGGTGTAGTCCCCAAGTGTATGTGTGCAGGTGTGGCCCCGGAGCGCCAAGGTGTGTGTACACAGGTGTGGCCCCTAGGTATGTGTACAAGTGTGACCCCCTGGTGTGTGTATGTGCAGGTGTGGAGCCCCCAGGTGTGTGTGTAGGTATGGGGCCCCCAAGTAAGTGTTTGTGTGTTCGCGCAGGTGTGGCCTCCCATCTGTGTGTGTGTGTGTATGTGCCCACATGCGTAAGTGCAGGTGTACACACCTTGGAAATACCCATCCTGCTGCTGCTGTGCTGGTCTCTGGCTCCATGCCCTGCAGCCAGACACCCCCCCCCCTGCCCCCACCTGCCTGCTGCTCCGGCTTCACAGCGAGCCCTCCCGGCGGCTGCCGGTACTGAAGCAGGTCCTCCTGCGACAGCTCGGGTTACATAGCAGCCGCTACCCCTGCACCTATGGTAGTTACGCCTCTGCTAAGATTATTTACACATGGCCAATTTGCCTTTGAAAGTTTTAGTAAAAATGTGCTAATAATCACTCACACATGTCCTTACATATTTACTATTTGTAATGTGATTGGACATTTCTATGCACTTGTATTTTTAACATTGCGTTTTTCATGTGTTTGGAATGTACGTGTTTATAAAATGATGCTATATGGCTTTAAAAAAGAACATGACATTTGCAACCATTTGGTTTTGTGAGCAGTGAAAATGAAGAAGCTGGAATTGTGTTGTTGTGGTCTTTTAATATAGATTTAATCCTTTTCCATCTATAATACTCTTAAGCTTATCAAGCTTTCTTACTATCATACAAATAATGAGCTTTAGAGACTCTACAGCAATTGTGGCTACTCAGTCAGAATCTATGAGCTAAAAGTTTCTGGATCCTACTCAGACTCCACAAATTACTTACTGAAATATAATTTAGGGCTGGGTCAGGGAAGGCAGGCCGCCTCAGATCAAATCAAGGCCATAAATTATTCATTACCACACCATATAGCACACTTTAGTGCGGTAATCAATCCCTATAGGGGTTCCACGTGTAGCAAGACAAGAACATTCAAGTCTTTCTAATAGATGCTAGAACCTGTAAAACCACATCTGTCATACTAAACAGCATAATTAAGCTGCACTTGTATATTTCCATCCACCCAATGTATATACCGCTTTCAGATCGCAAACCTGGGTTGGACACTGCTTTTGGATCCGAGTCCGACCCAGGTCCGAGCAGGCTCAGGCCCTTTCACATTGTAGTTTCGACCTGGGTTATTCCCGGATTATTGCCTTTCACACTGAACCCAGGTCACCCATGTTAGACACTGTGATGTGATTTAAAATGGACAAACAGGGTATTCAATTCCTTTGACACAGGAAAAGTAACTGAAGACTTCTTCTTTACATTAAAATAAGATTCCTCACTCTCCTCTGACACCTTATCAGGAATACGCAGAACGGGTGGTATTCATGTGACCGCCGGTCAGCTGACCGACAGTCACATGACCTCCTCCACCAGCCCGACGGGTCACTGTCCCGATGGTCGGCATGCCGACCAACAGGGACTATTTCCACTCGTGGGTGTCCACGACACCCATAGAGTGGGAATAGAACCCGTGGCGACCGCAGGTCGCCACCGAGCCCGCAAGGGGCTTGCTGCACTCGCCCCTCCGCCCCGGGATACCGGCGTCGGTATACTACCGGGATCCCATACTACACCCCGCCGTACTACACCCCGCAGAACATCTCTGATAGCCTCTTTGAGAGCATCTATTCCCTGTGACAGAGCCACATCCCCCACCCCCTCCAAGTCTGACCCATCAGCGTCAGATTGCAGGATATGGGCCAGAGATCGCTTTTGCGGACAAATGGGAGGGGACTAAGACGCTTTTTTGGGGAATGAGTCTCTGTTCATAAACTCATCCACAGTCTGTTTTAAGTATTGCGTCTCTTTCTCATTGCGGGATAGCTTTGTAGAAACAGTGGAAATCATTCCTTTGAGAGAATTAACTCACTCCAGTTCAGCCCTGCTATTCCGTGAACCCAGAGTACCCAGTAGTGAGCCCCCTGGTGAAGAGGAACACTCCGCTGTACAAGAAACACACTCTTTGCCTGACATAATGCAAATGTGACAATTCACACACACAGGAAAAGGTTAAGCACAATTAACCCACAAAGAGCCCTTCAGGGAGACACAAAGTTGTTTGGAGCCAGTCCCTACCGCGCCCTTATCGCTAATGCCAAGCTTAGCCGGGTCACAGACTAAGTACCCTGATAGGGGACTTAGTACACTTATAGTCGCTCCCCCCCCTACTATGACCCCCTGGTACCGCTGAGGTAATCTGGAGTCACACCGGAGGAGCTGCGAGTCCCTGTCCTTTCAGGGTCTGTGTCCACTGCAGAGGGAAAATGGTGCTGGTGAGCTGCTGGATCCTCTCATAGTGAAGCCCCGCCCCTTCAATGGCGCGCGGTCTTTTTGCTTTTTTTATACTGGCTGAGGAATCCGGGGCTTAAAAAGGAGAAAAAACATTTTAAGGCTGCGTTGCCAGTCTGGGTACTGTGTACAGTGTACTGAGATGCAGCTGTGTACTGTGTCTGGAGACGCATTCCGCTCCGTTTAGAAGCCGTGCGTCTCTGAACCCTTATGACGCCATAATGGCTGGCGCCCCGCAAACCGGAATGCCGGCTCAGTACTCACCACTCTTCATTCTTCTGGCTCTGTCAGGGGTGGCGGCGCACTGCGGGAATGTACGCTCGCCGTGGTGGGGCTTGCGAATAGTTCCCTCAGGAGCTCAGTGTCCTGTCAGCAGGGAACGGGACCATTAACCCTTCAAGAGGTTGGGCCATTTACCCCCTTAAGTCCCACGAAGCAGGCAGGCTGGTGCCATCCAGTCCTGCCTGAAAATAACAAACAGAAAATAAATGCAGAAAACTCTTCAGGAGCTTCCTTCAGCGTGACCGGCTCCTCTGGGCACATTTTCTAAACTGAGTCTGGTAGGAGGGGCATAGAGGGAGGAGCCAGCCCACAATATCAAATTCTTAAAGTGCCCATGGCTCCTAGTGGACCCATCTATACCCCATGGTACTAAATGGACCCCAGTATCCTCTAGGACGTAAGAGAAAAACACTTCACCATTTGTCGCTGCTACAAACATCAGATTATGGGGGAGATTCAAATGTTTGAAAAGTCGGTTGGGTGTCTGTTTTTTCCTGTCTATTAGATAGGAAAAAACAGGCTCCCAACTGACTTTTCAAACATTTGAATCTCCCCCTATGAGTAAGAAACTTCTGCTGCTGTGGCTTTAAAATCATCTTACTGTGGGGTCTATTCATGCAGCAGAGAAAAGCCCTGTTTTGCGTTAAACAGGGCTTTTCTCTGCCTACTGCAATTCACAGAGCCGGTTACCGTGGAGAAGTCTCTGACTTCTCCAGTGGTACCCCCGCTCTGTGCCTGAATCGCATCACCATACCTTTGTATGGTGAGTGCGATTCATGAAGGTGCGGAAAGATCTGCTTTCTGCTTCTCCATGGAGTTCAGGTTCGCCATCTCAGGACGGCGTAACCTGAATTGTAGTGCAGAGACGTCAGGGAAGCTCAATGCTTCCCTGATCGGGGCTCGGCACCTTGCGCTGGCTCCGCCCCCGACCTCCCAGCAACCACTGCGGACTGCCGGGAGGTCAACACCTTGCGCATGCGCAAAGGGACCTGCCGCTGGACTCCGCGCATCGCTGGCAGGGACCGCTGGAGATGACCTCACCGCAGGAGCCCCAGACACCGCAGCGCAACGTCGGAAGGGTGAGTATACATGAATTGCTACTTATTACAGCTATACATCGCATCGAAGCGATGCGATGTATAGTGATAAGTAGCAATTCTGTTTTCGTTTTCTGTATGAATAGACCCCTATGTACTATATCAGCTTGCAGGGCTGTTTCTAGGCAATTTGGCTCCCAGTGCGAGCATTAAAAAAAATGCTCCCCTCCCCCCTCCTAGGAATTCAAAAATGATTTTGCGCACGTAGAAGACACGTGTGGTCCCATCGAGGGGATGTGGCCTTGCTAAAATGGGCATGGTCTCGCAGGAAAAATCTACCTTACGCACAAGTTTTGACCCTACAACAAGAGACCTCAGTCACCACAGGAAAAAAACAAACATTCCACCAAACAAAGCCACTCACAGTAATGCCTCTTGCACCATATTATGCCACACACCACAATGCCCGTGATCAGGGGTGTCAGAACATTTTATTGTTGGGGGGGGGGGTTAAGATAAAATCTCAGTTTGGTGCCCCTAACCTCTGACCAACTCTATGGAGTAGCTGGGAGTGAGTGGCCCCTTTTACGCATTATGGCAGGTGGAGCCCCTTTTACACATTATGCCAGGTAGAGCCCATTATACACATTATGCCATGTAACCTCTTATACACATTAGGCCAGGTAGAGCTCATTATACACATTATGTCAGGTAACCCCTTATGCAGATTATGTCAGCTAGAGCCACTTATACACATTAAGCCAGGTATATACCTATTATACCAGGTTGCCCCTTATAAATATTATATCAGGTAGAGCCCATTATACACAATTTGCCAGATAGAACCGCTTATACACATTATGCCAAGTAGAGCCCATTATACATATTATACCAGGTAGCCCCTTATACACATTACGCCAGGTAGAGCCCATTATACCAGGTAGCCCCTTATACACATTAAGCCAGGTAGAGCTCATTATACACATTTTGCCTGGCAAAGTCACTTAGACCCAGATTTATCAAGCCTTAGAAAGTGATGAATTGCACGGTGCTAACATAACAACCAATCAGTACCTGTCATTTTTCAAACACAGTTTGTAAGATGACAGTTAGGAGCTGGTTCGTTGGCAATTTATCACTGTGCTATGTATCTCTCCAAGGCTTGATAAATCTGGGCCCTAGTCAGAATGAGAGCTCTGCAGGCTCAGTGAGTGAGGGCTCATTCAGAAACAATGAGAATTTACAGCCCTTGAAGCCCCATAAAGTGCAGCTCCTCTTTGTGTTCTCTAAGCAAATACACAATAAGCAGGTGGTTCAAAAGCCTAGTGTTATGTTTACTAACTACCTGCACCTCCCGCACTGTCACCTGCCGCCCCCCCCCCCCCCCCTTCCTACCTGCTGCTGCACTTGGGAGAGATCACTTTCTAGACACTTTGGGAAATTCCCCGGGAGGGGGAGGAGGTGGGACTGCAGCTCTGTGCATCGGGTCCTTAGTCTGGTAGAGTACCTCCTCCTCCGCTCCTTTCCTCTACCCCTTTTCACCAGCCAAACAGCTATACTGCTGCTACACCTCTGTTGTCACCGGTGGCAGCATGTCCCTGCAGAGCGCAGACACTGCAGGAGATGAGGTGGGGGGTGGAGCACATGGGGCAGGTGCAGGCTGCTTCAGAGCTGGCCCTAACCAATTTGATGCCCTAGGCAAAATTTTATCTGGTGCCCCCTAGAACATGGAAAGGGGCGTAACATAAACACATATGCCTTTGGGGGGCATGGGGCCATACATACTGGGCCTGGAGAGGGTGATAGTTACATACACACAGTGGCTTGGGGGGATATGGTGACATACACAGTGGAGCCTGGTGAGGCATGGTGGCACACATACTGGGACCTGGGAGGATATATACATAGGGGCCTAAGGGGATATGCTGGCACACATACTGGGGTCTGGGGGGGCAAAGTGACACATATAATGGGATGAGGACACACATACTGGGGGGCTGGGTGAGGGATATAGAGAGTGACACACATAGTGGGGCCTGGTGAGGGGATATGGGGACACACATAGTGGGACCGGGTGAGGGATATGGGGAAACACCTAGTGGGGGGTGGGTTAGGGATATTATGACTAGCGATGAGCGGGTTCGGTTCCTCGGAAACCGAACCCCCCGAACTTCACCCATTTTACACGGGTCCGAGGCATACTCGGATTCTCCCGTATGGCTCGGTTAACCCGAGCGCGCCCGAACGTCATCATCCCGCTGTCGGATTCTCGCGAGAATCGGATTCTATATAAGCAGCCGCGCGTCGCCGCCATTTTCATTCGTGCATTGGAAATGTTAGGGAGAGGACGTGGCTGGCGTCCTCTCCGTTTATTAATGTTGATACAAATATTTGTGCTTATTGCTTAATTGTGGGGACTGGGGAGCAGCTGTATTATATAGGAGTACAGTGCAGAGTTTTGTTGACAGTGACCACCAGTATACGTTGTCTGCCTGAAAAACACTCCATATCTGTGCTCAGTGTGCTGCATATATCTGTGCTCACACTGCTTAATTGTGGGCACTGGGGAGCAGCTGTATTATATAGGAGTACAGTGCAGAGTTTTGATGACAGTGACCACCAGTATACATTGTCTGCCTGAAAAACACTCCATATCTGTGCTCACTGCATATATCTGTGCTCACACTGCTTTATTGTGGGGACTGGGGACCATCAGTATATTATATAGGAGTACAGTGCAGAGTTTTACTGACCAGTGACCACCAGTATACGTTGTCTGCCTGAAAAACACTCCATATCTGTGCTCAGTGTGCTGCATATATCTGTGCTCACACTGCTTTATTGTGGGGACTGGGGACCAGCAGTATTATATAGGAGTAGTACAGTGCAGAGTTTTGCTGACAGTGACCACCAGTATACGTTGTCTGCCTGAAAAACACTCCATATCTGTGCTCAGTGTGCTGCATATATCTGTGCTCACACTGCTTTATTGTGGGGACTGGGGACCACCAGTATATTATATAGGAGGAGTACAGTGCAGAGTTTTGCTGACCAGTGACCACCAGTATACGTTGTCTGCCTGAAAAACACTCCATATCTGTGCTCACACTGCTTTATTGTGGGGACTGGGGACCAGCAGTATTATATAGGAGGAGTACAGTGCAGAGATTTGCTGACAGTGACCACCAGTATATATAGCAGTACGGTACGGAAGGCCACTGCTCTACCTACCTCTGTGTCGTCAAGTATACTATCCATCTAGATTCTATACCTGTGGTGCATTTTAGTTTTGCAGTTTGCTGACAGTGACCACCAGTATATATAGCAGTACGGTACGGAAGGCCACTGCTCTACCTACCTCTGTGTCGTCAAGTATACTATCCATCTAGATTCTATACCTGTGGTGCATTTTAGTTTTGCAGTTTGCTGACAGTGACCACCAGTATATATAGCAGTACGGTACGGAAGGCCACTGCTCTACCTACCTCTGTGTCGTCAAGTATACTATCCATCCATACCTCTGGTACATTTCAGTTGTGCGCAGTATATATAGTAGTAGGCCATTGCTATTGATACTGGCATATAATTCCACACATTAAAAAATG
Organism: Pseudophryne corroboree; assembly: GCF_028390025.1. Lineage (NCBI taxonomy): Eukaryota > Metazoa > Chordata > Amphibia > Anura > Myobatrachidae > Pseudophryne > Pseudophryne corroboree. The sequence goes on along the minus strand of NC_086444.1, from coordinate 374,700,153 downwards.
GAGAACAAAAATGTGGAGGTTAAAATAGGGAAAGATCAAGATCCACTTCGTGCTGAAGCTGCTGCTACTAATCATGGCCGAGACGATGAAATGCCATCAACGTCGTCTGCCAAGGCCGATGCCCAATGTCATAGTAGAGAGCATGTAATATCCAAAAAACAAAAGTTCAGTAAAATGACCCAAAAATCAAAATTGAAAGCGTCTGATGAGAAGCGTAAACTTGCCAATATGCCATTTACGGCACGGAGTGGCAAGGAACGGCTGGGGCCCTGGCCTATGTTCATGGCTAGTGGTTCAGATTCACATGAGGATGGAAGCACTCAACCTCTCGCTAGAAAACTGCAGTGCCACTCCTAGATGGGCCAGGTGTTTGTGTCGGCCACTTGTGTCGCTTAGCTTAGTCACACAGCGACCTTGGTGCGCCTCTTTTTTTTCTTTGCATCATGTGCTGTTTGGGGACTATTTTTTTGAAGTGCCATCCTGTCTGACACTGCAGTGCCACTCCTAGATGGGCCAGGTGTTTGTGTCGGCCACTTGTGTCGCTTAGCTTAGCCATCCAGCGACCTCAGTGTAAATTTTAGGACTAAAAATAATATTGTGAGGTGTGAGGTGTTCAGAATAGACTGAAAATGAGTGTAAAATAAGAATTTACTCACCGGTAATTCTATTTCTCGTAGTCCGTAGTGGATGCTGGGAACTCCGTAAGGACCATGGGGAATAGCGGGCTCCGAAGGAGACTGGGCACTCTAAGAAAGAATTAGGACTACCTGGTGTGCACTGGCTCCTCCCTCTATGCCCCTCCTCCAGACCTCAGTTAGGGAAACTGTGCCTGGAAGAGCTGACACAATAAGGAAGGGATTTGGAATCCCGGGTAAGACTCATACCAGCCACACCAATCACACTGTACAACTCGTGATACTATATCCAGTTAACAGTATGAACAACAACTGAGCCTCACGAACAGATGGCTCATAACAATAACCCTTTAGTTAGGCAATAACTATATACAAGTATTGCAGACAATCCGCACTTGGGATGGGCGCCCAGCATCCACTACGGACTACGAGAAATAGAATTACCGGTGAGTAAATTCTTATTTTCTCTGACGTCCTAGTGGATGCTGGGAACTCCGTAAGGACCATGGGGATTATACCAAAGCTCCCAAACGGGCGGGAGAGTGTGGATGACTCTGCAGCACCGAATGAGCAAACTCAAGGTCCTCCTCAGCCAGGGAATCAAACTTGTAGAATTTTGCAAATGTGTTTGAACCCGACCAAGTAGCAGCTCGGCAAAGTTGTAAAGCCGAGACCCCTCGGGCAGCCGCCCAAGAAGAGCCCACTTTCCTCGTGGAATGGGCTTTTACAGATATAGGATGCGGCAGTCCAGCCGCAGAATGTGCAAGTTGAATCGTGCTACAGATCCAGCGAGCAATAGTCTGCTTAGAAGCAGGAGCACCCAGCTTGTTGGGTGCATACAGGATAAATAGCGAGTCAGTTTTCCTGACTCCAGCCGTCCTGGAAACATATTTTCAGGGCCCTGACTACGTCCAGTAACTTGGAATCCTCCAAGTCCCGAGTAGCCGCAGGCACCACAATAGGTTGGTTCACATGAAAAGCTGAAACCACCTTAGTTAGGAATTGGGAACGAGTCCTCAATTCCGCCCTATCCATATGAAAAATCAGATAAGGGCTTTTACAAGACAAAGCCGCCAATTCTGATACACGCCTGGCCGACGCCAAGGCCAACAGCATGACCACTTTCCACGTGAGGTATTTTAGCTCCACGGTTTTAAGTGGCTAAAACCAATGCGACTTTAGGAAATCCAACACCACGTTGAGATCCCACAGTGCCACTGGAGGCACAAAAGGGGGCTGAATATGCAGCACACTCCTTTTACAAAAGTCTGAACTTCAGGCAGTGAAGCCAGTTCTTTTTGGAAGAAAATCGACAGAGCCGAGATCTGGACCTTAATGGAACCCAATTTTAGGCCCATAGTCACTCCTGACTGTAGGAAGTGCAGAAATCGACCGAGCTGAAATTCCTCCGTTGGGGCCTTCCTGGCCTCACACCAAGCAACATATTTTCGCCATATGCGGTGATAATGTCTTACGGTCACATCTTTCCTAGCTTTAATCAGCGTAGGAATGACTTCCTCCGGAATGCCCTTTTATTTTAGGATCCGGTGTTCAACCGCCATGCCGTCAAACGCAGCCGCGGTAAGTCTTGGAACAGACAGGGCCCCTGCTGCAGCAGGTCCTGTCTGAGCGGCAGAGGCCATGGGTCCTCTGAGATCATTTCTTGAAGTTCTGGGTACCAAGCTCTTCTTGGCCAATCCGGAACCACAAATATAGTTCTTACTCCTCTCCTTCTTATTATTCTCAGTACCTTGGGTATGAGAGGCAGAGGAGGGAACACATAAACCGACTGGTACACCCACGGTGTCACTAGAGCGTCCACAGCTATCGCCTGAGGGTCCCTTGACCTGGCGCAATATCTTTTTAGCTTTTTGTTGAGGCGGGACGCCATCATGTCCACCTGTGGCCTTTCCCAACGGTGTACAATCATTTGGAAGACTTCTGGATGAAGTCCCCACTCTCCCGGGTGGAGGTCGTGCCTGCTGAGGAAGTCTGCTTCCCAGTTGTCCACTCCCGGAATGAACACTGCTGACAGTGCTAACACATGATTTTCCGCCCATCGGAGAATCCTTGTGGCTTCTGCCATCGCCATCCTGCTTCTTGTGCCGCCCTGACGGTTTACATGGGCGACCGCCGTGATGTTGTCTGACTGGATCAGCACCGGCTGGTGTTGAAGCAGGAATCTTGCGTGACTTAGGTAATTGTAAATGGCCCTTAGTTCCAGAATATTTATGTGTAGGGAAGTCTCCTGGCTTGACCATAGTCCTTGGAAGTTTCTTCCCTGTGTGACTGCCCCCCAGCCTCGAAGGCTGGCATCCGTGGTCACCAGGACCCAGTCCTGTATGCCGAATCTGCGGCCCTCTAGAAGATGAGCACTCTGCAGCCACCACAACAGCGACACCCTGGTCCTTGGAGACAGGGTTATCAGCCGATGCATCTGAAGATGCGATCCGGACCACTTGTCCAACAGATCCCACTGAAAGATCCTTGCATGGAACCTTCCGAATGGAATTGCTTCGTAAGAAGCTACCATCTTTCCCAGGACTCGCGTGCAGTGGTGCACCGACACCTGTTTTGGTTTTAGGAGGTCTCTGACTAGAGATGACAATTCCTTGGCCTTCTCCTCCGGGAGAAACACCTTTTTCTGTTCTGTGTCCAGAATCATCCCCAGGAACAGTAGACGCGTTGTAGGAACCAGCTGCGACTTTGGAATATTCAGGATCCAGCCGTGCTGTTGTAGCACTTCCCGAGCTAGTGCTACTCCGATCAACAACTGTTCCCTGGACCTCGCCTTTATAAGGAGATCGTCCAAGTACGGGATAATTATAACTCCCTTTTTTTTCGAAGGAGTATCATCATTTCGGCCATTACCTTGGTAAATACCCTCGGTGCCGTGGACAGACCAAACGGCAACGTTTGGAATTGGTAATGACAGTCCTGTACCACAAATCTGAGGTACTCCTGGTGAGGAGGGTAAATGGGGACATGCAGGTAAGCATCCTTGATGTCCAGTGATACCATGTAATCCCCTTCGTCCAGGCTTGCAATAACCGCTCTGAGCGATTCCATTTTGAACTTGAACCTTCTTATATAAGTGTTCAAGGATTTCAAATTTAAAATGGGTCTCACCGAACCGTCCGGTTTCGGTACCACAAACATTGTGGAATAGTAACCCCGTCCCTGTTGAAGGAGGGGTACTTTGGTTATCACCTGCTGGGAGTACAGCTTGTGAATCGCCTCCAGCACCGCCTCCCTGTCTGGGGGAGTAGTTGGCAAGGCTGATTTGAGGAAACGGCGAGGGGGAGACGTCTCGAATTCCAGCTTGTACCCCTGAGATACCACTTGTAGAATCCAGGGATCCACCCGTGAGCGAACCCACTGGTCGCTGAAGTTCCGGAGACGGGCCCCCACCGCACCTGGCTCCACCTGTGGAGCCCCAACGTCATGCGGTGGACTTAGAGGAAGCGGGAGAGGACTTTTGTTCCTGGGAACTTGCTGTTTGGTGCAGCTTTTTCCCCCCTACCTCTGCCTCTGGGCAGAAAGGACGCGCCTTTAACCCGCTTGCCTTTCTGGGGCCGAAAGGACTGTACTTGATAATACGGTGCTTTCTTTGGCTGTGAGGGAACATGGGGTAAAAATGTCGACTTCCCAGCCGTCGCTGTGGAAACGAGGTCCGAGAGACCATCCCCAAACAATTCCTCACCCTTGTAAGGCAAAACCTCCATGTGCCTTTTAGAATCCGCATCACCTGTCCACTGCCGAGTCCATAATACTCTCCTGGCAGAAATGGACATTGCATTTATTCTAGATGCCAGTTGGCAAATATCCCTCTGTGCATCTCTCATGTATAAGACTACGTCTTTAATATGCTCTACAGTTAGCAATATAGTGTCCCTGTCAAGGGTATCAATGTTATCAGACAGGGAATCTGACCAAGCTGCTGCAGCACTGCACATCCATGCTGAAGCAATAGCCGGTCTCAGTATAATACCTGAGTGTGTATATACAGACTTCAGGATAGCCTCCTGCTTTCTATCCGCAGGCTCCTTTAGGGCGGCCGTATCTGGAGACGGTAGTGCCACCTTCTTTGACAAGCGTGTGAGCGCTTTATCCACCCTAGGGGATGTCTCCCAACGTATCCTATCCTCTGGCGGGAAAGGGTACGCCCTTAGTAACTTTTTGGAAATTACCAGTTTCTTATCGGGGGAAACCCACGCTGCATCACACACTTCATTTAATTCTTCAGAAGGGGGAAAAACCACATGTTGCTTTTTCTCCCCAAACATAATACCCTTTTTTGTGGTACCAGGGTTAATGTCAGAAATGTGCAACACATTTTTCATTGCCGTAATCATGTAACGGATGGCCCTATTGGAATGTACACTAGTCTCATCATCGTCGACACTGGAGTCAGTATCCGTGTCGACATCTGTGTCTGCCATCTGAGGTAACGGGTGTTTTTGAGCCCCTGGTGGCTTTTGAGACGCCTGGGCAGGCACGGACAGAGAAGCCGGCTGTCCCACATCTGCTATGTCATCAAACCTCTTATGTAAGGAGTTGACACTGTCACGTAATTCCTTCCACATATCCATCCACTCAGGTGTCGACCCCGCAGGGGGTGACATCACATTTATCGGCACCTGCTCCGCCTCCACATAAGCCTCCTCATCAAACATGTCGACACAGCCGTACCGACACACCGCACACACACAGGGAATGCTCTGACTGAGGACAGGACCCCACAAAGTCCTTTGGGGAGACAGAGAGAGAGTATGCCAGCACACACCACAGCGCTATAAATCACAGGGATGTACACTATAATGAGTGATTTTACCCTATAGCAGCTATATATATAGTATTTGCGCCTAAATTTAGTGCCCCCCCTCTCTTTTTTACCCTATTGAGCCTGGAAACTGCAGGGGAGAGTCCTTCCAGCGGAGCTGTGAGAGGAAATGGCGCCAGTGTGCTGAGGGAGATAGCCCCGCCCCCTTCACGGCGGACTTCTCCCGCTTTTTTTATGGATATATGGCAGGGGATTTTACACATATATAGTCTTAATGACTATATTATGTGTATTTTTTGCCAATGTAAGGTACTCTAATTGCAGCCCAGGGCGCCCCCCCCCAGCGCCCTGCACCCATCAGTGACCGGAGTGTGAGGTGTGCATGGGGAGCAATGGCGCACAGCTGCAGTGCTGTGCGCTACCTTAATGAAGACCGGAGTCTTCAGCCGCCGATTTCCTGGACGATCTTCTTGCTTCTGGCTCTGCAAGGGGGACGGCGGCACGGCTCCGGGACCGGACGACCGAGGCTGGGCCTGTGTTCGATCCCTCTGGAGCTAATGGTGTCCAGTAGCCTAGAAGCCCAAGCTAGCTGCAAGCAGGTAGGTTCGCTTCTCCCCCCTAAGTCCCTCGTAGCAGTGAGTCTGTTGCCAGCAGATCTCACTGAAAATAAAAAACCTAAATATACTTTCTTTTCTAGAAGCTCAGGAGAGCCCCTAGTGTGCATCCAGCTCGAGCCGGGCACAGATTCTAACTGAGGTCTGGAGGAGGGGCATAGAGGGAGGAGCCAGTGCACACCAGGTAGTCCTAATTCTTTCTTAGAGTGCCCAGTCTCCTTCGGAGCCCGCTATTCCCCATGGTCCTTACGGAGTTCCCAGCATCCACTAGGACGTCAGAGAAATTATGGTTATTGAGGTTAATAATACTATGGGATCAAAATGACCCCCAAATTCTATGATTTAAGCTGTTTTTGATTTTTTTTTGTTAAAAAAACACCCGAATCCAAAACACACCCGAATCTGACTAAAAAATTTCAGGGAGGTTTTGCCAAAACGCGTCCGAATCCAAAACACGGCCGCGGAACCGAATCCAAAACCAAAACCCGAAAAATTTCCGGTGCACATCACTAATTATGACACATGTAATGGGGCCGGGTGAGGGATATGTGGACACACCTAGTGTGGGGTGGGTTAGGGTTATGGGGACACACATAGTGGGGCCAGGTGAGGGATATGGGGACACACTTACTTGGGGGATGGTGAGGGACATGGGGACACACATACTGGGGGGTGGGTTAGGGATATGGTCACACACATAGTGGGGCCAGTCGAGGGATATGGGGACACACATACTGAGAGGTGGGTGAATAGTGACACACTGGGGCCTGGGTGGGAGGGGACCTGGTTTGATGCAGATTACAGCCTGGTAGGATATTTAGGATCAGCTCACACACACATACACAGGCTTTAGCTACAGTGATATCACCTAAGATTGTGATTGAGCTGCACCCAGCGGAGGAGAAACTCAGTCAGCACACAGGAGAGGACGCAGATCAGTATTGAGTTGTAGGTGCTTCCATCGGCTCCACCATCATTTTTTCTGTTCACATGCAGCGTTAAGGAGAAAGAGAGGGAACAGGCAGCAGTGTACACTCTCTGTCAGCACTCACGGCTCCCCGTTCCGCCCCCACATGTACTTGCTGGTGATCAGTGATACTTCCTCCCCGTACGCGCAGCAGCGCCCGTCTGGTTCCTGTGTGGCAGAATGATAAATACATTCTGCCGGAGATGACAGGCGGACCTCATAGGCTTGAGATGGTCCATCTGATGCATTTGCCTGTTATGCCTAGGGCCGGCTCTGGCGCTGCCTGCACTATACTAGCAGCAGTTACTTTATACAGTGGGCCCTGCTGCTGCTGGAGGAGGCAGCTGTGGCATGCACAGGCAGGGGATTCCGGATCCGGGTGGATGGCGCCTCTCTCGTGTTTGGGGGAGCGAGCTGCGCCCTTGCCCCCCCCCCCCCATTCCAACGCCCCTGCCCGTGAGACATTATGTCCTACAGTAAAGGTTCTAATTACTTTTAAATTACCTGCTCATTCCCAGGTGTTTCATGTGCTGGGTGTCATGTTCATTGCCAGGGGTTCATGCGCTGGGTGTCATGCACATTGCCAGGGGTTTCATGCACTGGGTGTCAAGCTTGTTGCTAGGGTTTTCATGCACTGGGTGTCAAGCTCGTTGTCAGGGATTTCATGCTCTGGGATCTATGCTCGTTGCCAAGGGTAATGCTCATTGCCAGGGGTTTACACTCACTGGTGGACGCCAGCCCGACAGCACTGCTATCCTGTACCCCCCTCCTCCCTCCCATAGTACTCCGCGTGGGGGGTGGAATTTCTCAAATGATGCGGTTGTGCCATGAAGTCATGACACAACCGCATCATTCCATGAAACTCCACTCCCCGAAAGGAGGACTATGGGAGGGAGGAGGGGGAGCAGGATAGGAGCCTCAAAGAGCCACGCCCACCCCTAGAAACTGCACTGTCAGCTTGCCATCTATTTCTGCAGATAGAAAGGATTTACAGGGCAGGCTTCAAATGTTCAACCCTCCCTCCCACCCTCTATCGCGCCCGCCGGCGGTATTCTAATGTTACTGCCGACGGGTGTGACAACTTAATTTCAGCTCACTAACACTGGAATGCGTGAGAAGAGCTGAAATGCGTGAGAAGAGACCCATTTGGATATCGTCATTTGACTATCGCACCTCTATCTCCCATCACTTTAGACGGGAGATAGCAGGTGCAATATAATTTGAATCCGCCCCACAGTATGTTGAGTAAGTAAAAAAATAAAAAAAGGACCATTACTAGTCATTGTGCTATTGTGGGTGCCATAATATAAATATCAGCCTGCCATAATATAAATATTAGCTAACTCATTGGCCCACCCTACACAAAATGGCTTATCGCTTTATGAGCCTCTGAAAGAAATTGAGGGGGCAGTTTCATCGGGATGGTTTCGAAGAGGAATAACAGCCTGGGGAGAATATTCATTTTGACTATGTTCATCTGACCAAGCCCGGAAAACCTCTGCGCAAGCCAGTGTGTCATCTCTTGTCTTAATTTACGAAAGAGGGGGGCGTGATTAATCTTGACTATCTAATTAAGAGCCGAGGGAGAGTGATATTTAATGCCATAGATTTAGAAAAATTTATTTTAAAATTAGTCTACCAAAATGTGTACATTTCTCCATGAGATTGGGTAATGAGACCACAGTATAAGTAATGACTGCCAAGAGGTCGTCTGCAAAAAGAGCTAGACGATGGTTGACATTGCCCACCCTCAAACCCATGATATTGGGGTTATTCCAGAGCCTCCATCCACAGCACAAAGATCAGGGGGCAAAAGTGGGCAACCCTGGCGCGTGCCATTAGAGATTTGTATGGGTTCCGAGAAAAGTCAGTTAACTCTGACCTGTGCAGAAGGAGCTCTATACAGTGAGATCATTTTTTTGTCGAAAGGTATGACCTAAACCCAACCGTCAAAGGATCGCTTCAATAAAGTCCCAGTCCACCCGATCAAAGGCCTTCTCCACGTCTGTGGAGAGAAGCATTAAGGGAACTTTTGTTGATTGTGCATGAGTTATCAAATCAATAACTTTAATAGTTATCCCTTGCCTCTCTGCCCGGAATGAATCAGACCTGATCATTGTGGACTACTGGCAGCAATGGGCCAAGTCGGTTAGCCATCAGCTTTGCATACAATTTAATATCCACGTTCAAAAGTGACATTGGTCTATCTCTGGATGGAAGTGTCGAGTCTTTCCCTTTCTTCGGTATAACTGTAATATGAGCTCCAAGGGACTGCCAGAGAAAGGGACCGCTGATGAAACCGCATTAGAGGCCTTCAACAATAATGGAAGAAGTTTATCACAAAAGGCTTTGTAATATGTTATAGGAAAGCCATCCGGGCCCAGGCTTTTACCATTAGGGGAGGACTGTAGCACAGTTACTAATTCCAGCTCCTAGGGCCTCAGTCACCTCAGCAGGTAAGGTCGGAAATTTTATTTCCTCTAAAAATTGCAGTATGTCGTGTTTATGTCTAACATGGCTAGAAGTCAACCGACCAGAGTTCAAGTTGTACAGATCAGAATAATAGGCGTGAAAGTTTTAACCATGTCACTGTCAGAGGCATGGAGTGTTCCTGTAAGATCCTTAAGCTTGGCAATGTAGGTCAAAGACCTTTGGGCTCCAAGCGACCGAGCGAAAAGCTTACCGGGTTTGTTACCCCATCTACGGAACTTGTGACGGCATGTGCGGAATGCCCGTCGTGTTCCGTCACTGAGTAAGCTATTGAGCTCGTGTCTCGCTTGCTCAATAAATGTATCAGGAGCAAACATAGATTTATGATTTACTTCTAGCTGTCTAATTTTTTCTAACAAGGCAGTCCTACATTCAACCTTTTTTTTAAGTATGTACCTAATTGTATGCATTTTCCTCTCACTACACATTTGTATGCTTTCCACAAAGTCACAGGGGAGATATCATCAGAGACATTCAGTGAGATGTAGTCATCTATAGCCTTTTCAATCTGTGCACGGCAATCAGGGTCTCTAAGAAGTTACTCATTAAGTCTTCAATGCCATTGTCTCGGTTGGGGATGGCGGAGAAGGAGAGTCAATGTGATAGGCAGTGCCTCCCCTGTCATTAATGATTAAAATAAAACAAAGAAGATACTTATGACACATATTTTGTGTTATAAGTATCACCTTTATATTATGCTAATCATTTTAGCACCTTAAATTGGTTTGGGAGGCACCGATAGCAGGTTGCAATGGGAACGGGATTAAGCGGGGGGCGGGGCCTAGCACTTGGTCTGTAAAAGCCCATTAAAAAAAATGGTGAAAGCGGCAGTTCTACAAGTGCCTCATTGACAGGGACACCACTCCCATGTCAGTGAGTGCTGGATCCGATGTCCAATCACCCATACGCAGTGGGTGGAAGCGGTGGCGAGAAACTGGCGGTGACTGGCGTTGAAGCTCTCCCTCCCTGGCTTCTACAGCAACTGTGGTCCTGAAGGCACTGGTGCTGTGGTGTGTGCGGAGACGGAAGACAACAGCGCCCTTCCCTTCCTTCCACCCTCCCAGCCAGCAGCAGTGGCAATGTCCCGGACACGCAGGTGAGACAGGGGGCCGCTGGGCTGGGTATTGCATTGATTATATAACCAGTGCCTCCCCGGCCTATGACCTCATCGCACGTCACTGGTGATAGAGGCATGATCTGAGGTTACTATTTGGCCAACAGTGGCATCAACCAATAAATCAAGATTAGCATGGCTTACGCAGAAGTAGTTTATGCAGGAGTAGGAAATGTAGGGAGACAAGTAGAAAGTATAGTCACGCTCAGCTGGGTGTAAAAGGCGCCAGGCATCTATTAATTGAAGTCTTGTAACACTGTTCTAAACCAAGTGCAAACAAAGGGCAGGGTGATGTGCAAACTGCGCAATCTGGTCAGCCTTGGAGAACCAGTTACCCAATTAAGTGTCTCTCCCAAAACACCAGAATACAACTATGTAAAAAGGAGTGTGTAACAGTAAATCGACAAGGCGCCTCAGATGTAGGATGTATAAAATTCACGTGTACATTCCTTATTGACGGATGACAATTCCTCCTTTGCAAAGAGATCCTCCAATAGTGATCAACAGCACATGTAGAGAGAACAGAATCTCATCATGTGTAGTAATAACATTTAATAATACATCACAGATCACAATAAAACAATTGACATACAGTGTTTGAAATAAAAATGAAGAGGTTCCCCTATGTTCCTGTGCAATGGAAAAGAGGGGAGCGTAATTACCAGAAGGTGTTGAGAACTGTTGAGAAAGCAGTTCTCAAAATACGTGTGTTAACAGTCACCAGGTGTCCCCCCGGGTGGGTAATCTGGGATTTTCCTTCGGGCAAAGCAGCTCCAGAGTCTCCAGTCCCACACAGAGACAGCGGGGTCCCCCTCCTGTGGCACCAACGCGTTTCAACCCTTAAGCCGTGGGTCTTTGTCAAGGCAATGACCTGTATGTCTCATTTCCAGTCATTTAAACTATGACTGTCCAATGAAAATCCTCCACACACAGCTGATCGTCAGTAGTCCAAAACGTGGTGTCACAGGTTGCCATGACAACCGGAACCACGATCACACCCATTGGTCAAGAACCCGCAGTGTCATCTCCCCCAACACGACACCCACATACTCCCACTGCTACATCACTTCCAGGTACAGCCCCTTGTGTGAATACATCCAGAGGGCGGGAGCATCTAGCTGCTGTGGTCCCGCTCTGTCATTTCCTGTGATAGAGGTACTGCAGCCGAAGGTAAAGCATCGACTCTAATGGCCCGATACGTCACTTCCGGGTCATTGAAGTGAAGGGGAAATAACGAAAATGACGTTCTTATGTTCTCTACAGCAGAAAGGGAGACAGCAATAGAAACCGGTAACAGCATATCAATAAGGGTTTCAAATATTATATAGTAGCAGCATATCAACTCAAGATAAATATATAAAAAATTCAAATACATGTAATAGTTAAAATCGATAGCAGCATATTTAACAGAAGCTAAAAATATGAACCCATATAACCTAGCCCCACAAAAAAAATGTATGGAGCTATACATGATATATCAACCAAAAATATCTGAATGTATGGATAATAAACATAGCATAAAAGATATTAAAATGAAAACTAAAATTAGCAAGAGAGTAGTGCAAAGAATAAAAATCCGTCACCAATCATAAAAACCACTTCAGCTCAAAATCATTGTTAATTCCTTTGGTATGCAGGGTATTAAAATCATATATGCATTGCATCTCGCACTTTGCCAATAAAGTGGCAATATCTTTCTGGCGTTGATTGCATCTAACCAGTTTGATCCCTGCAAACCTCACAATGTTTTTGGTTGAGCAATTATGGTGCATTCTATAAAATAAACCACATTACTCATGTTGCATGTGATAAAATCCTTAAAATTCCAAATTTTATCATTAATCTGTACTCTCTCTAATTTTTTTGATCCATCACTCTTAATCTCGCGACAGCCCATACAGCTGCCGCATCGATGGAATCCTTTTGTGGCAATACGCCCTTCCCTTTTTACATTCGGTAAATAGCTCCTCACTAACTTATTTTTGAGGTTGGGGGCCTTTTTGTAAATAAACACAGGGCGTTCTGGTATAGCTTCTCCCTTTCTGCTGTAAAGAACATAAGAACGTAATTTTCGTTATTTCCCCTTCACTTCAATGACCCGGAAGTGACGTATCGGGCCATTAGAGTCGATGCTTTACCTTCGGCTGCAGTACCTCTATCACAGGAAATGACAGAGCGGGACCACAGCAACTAGATGCTCCCGCCCTCTGGATGTATTCACACAAGGGGCTGTACCTGGAACTGATGTAGCAGTGGGAGTATGTGGGTGTCGTGTTGGGGGAGATGACACTGCGGGTTCTTGACCAATGGGTGTGATCGTGGTTCCGGTTGTCATGGCAACCTGTGACACCACGTTTTGGACTACTGACGATCAGCTGTGTGTGGATTTTCATTAGACAGTCATAGTTTAAATGACTGGAAATGAGACATACAGGTCATTGCCTTGACAAAGACTCACGGCTTAAGGGTTGAAACGCGTTGGCTGCCACAGGAGGGGGACCCCGCTGTCTCTGTGTGGGACTGGAGACCTGGAGCTGCTTTGCCCGAAGGAAAATCCCAGATTACCCACCCGGGGGGACACCTGGTGACTGTTAACACACGTATTTTGAGAATTGCTTTCTCAACAGTTCTCAACACCTTCTGGTAATTACGCTCCCCTCTTTTCCATTGCACAGGAACATAGGGGGACCTCTTCATTTTTATTTTAAACACTGTATGTCAATTGTTTTATTGTGATCTGTGATGTATTATTAAATGTTATTACTACACATGATGAGATTCTGTTCTCTCTACATGTGCTGTTGATCACTATTGGAGGATCTCTTTGCAAAGGAGGAATTGTCATCCGTCAACAAGGAATGTACACGTGAATTTTATACATCTGAGGCGCCTTGTCGATTACTGTTCTAAACCGTTTGGACTCCGGCAGAGTGGATCTAGGAGATCCAGAAGAGGAGTCCAAATGTGGTTCCAGGGTGCAATTAAAAAGACCCCCAACTACCAGTGTACCTTCCAGAGACTGTTCTATAAATTCTAGGGAGTCTCTGAGAAACTTAGTTTGACCCTGAATGGGCAGATAGAGGTTAACAAATGTGAATTTCTGTTGAGCTATGGTGACCTTGACTAATATCCCTCTGCCATCCCCTCTGCCATCCCCTATTGACGTTTCAGAAATATCAGTCAGTCTTTGGCGAATAGTACGGCCACACCGCAGGCCTTCGCGCCAGAAGTCTTTAAAGTAACCATGAAGGAAATGACGTGAGCGAAGGCCCAGAGACACCCCTTTTTTAAAGTGTATTTCTTGATGGAAAATCACTTCTGCCCCACCATTATATAATTCCCGTAGGAGGCCCAACCTCTTTTCTGGGACATTTAATCCTTTCACATTGTATATGGTTACCTTAATATTAGCCATAGGAAGGGGTAAAAGTGCTGTAACAAATCATAGAAGGCACCTGAAAGTTATTGCAATCAACATTTCAAAGAGACTTCCTGAACTTGCTGAGATCTGTGGAAGGAAGGAACACACAGGGAAACACAAGAGGTAGCAGTGGGGAGACAAAATAAATAACACAGAAAAACAAGACAGAGTACAATAAACTAGAAAAATCTCTGCATGAAAAGCCTTGAGAACAACTATACGTCCCATGGTCTAGGAAATATACAGCAGAGAGTGGGGGTCGGAGGGTAATGATGGTTACGATTAACATAAGCAACAAATTAACACAAAGCGTCAATAGGACACAACAGACATATTTGCTAAGTAGAATGGAGACAAGAGAAGCAAAAAACAGAAAGAGTCTCCACAATATAAACAATAATTAAAGCCTATGATAAGGCACCCAGCTGAATCTAAACAAATTGCAACATATTTACTGCTTAGAGATAAAAAGGATATATCGGCAACATAGGACGGCAGAGTCAGCGTCGGCAGTGTCAGCCCATCTGCGTTGTCTAGAGTTATTAACTTTGGGCCATTGTTCTCTATGAGGCAGAGACGTTGTAGGCAACTGCAAAGGGTCCAGCCAATTGGGTAAGGCTAGTGTCAGAAGTCCCAGTGCAGAACAAAACAAGGGAAACTCTTCATAGTCTTGGGAGTATGTATCGAGGTTGATGACTGAGCGGACATCCAGGTCCATAGTCAAAGTAATTGTATTAGAGCGAGGCAAAAAGTGAACACACCAGCACGTGGAGATATGTTAGTTGGAACACTATTAAACTGAAAGAAGCAGGAGTAGGTAGCAGCATCACCACCACAGTGTCCAAACTTAGAACCAGCCAATGATAATATAGAGAAATCCCAGCAGTGAATATGGCTGCAATATGGTAGCTCAAATAACGGAGTGTGCACCCTGCAGGTTAGCAGAAGCTGTTATGGGGCACTCTTCCACACAGGGCCACAGCATTCTCACACTGTCAATGTGGAACAGGATTCAGTCTGCGCTGCAGATGAGCAGACAGCGTTCCTGGGCAACTTTCAGCACAGCCCTATAGGAGGTTTTATAGATAATAATCAGTGGTCATATATCAATGTAGTCTCATTACAGCCACCTATATGCCTAGTCAGTGCCCTGTGAAGCCTCTGGTAATAGTGTCTCATTTGCTTCTGTTCCTGACATATCACAGTTGAATGACAATGTCTCACCTATCACAGTTGAATGACAATGTCTCACCTTCCTTTATGTTGACAAGATCAGGTTTAAGGACAACAACTAGTCATCCAGCTGTAAACACTGGTCTGTGACACAGGAGTGGTAAAGCTATATACTCCTTCAGTGAGCTCTGTGAGGCGGCCGCTTCCTCCACAGAAGCAGCGCTTCTTCACTCTCTACCCCTGGTCTAATGGCATGTTCTCCCCTCAGTGAGGCTCCGTCACCCCCTGTTCAGTCGTTTGCAGCAAGTAGCAGCGGCGGGCCGCGGAGGTTCGGCTGCAGTCTGCCGTGATCCACGGGAGAAAGGGACAGCCAGCACCAGACCCCAGCTGAAATCCAGGCCCCGGACTCTATGGGATGTGCAAGTCTCAACCTGCAAGGCTGGAGGTCCCCCCTTCCCGGCTCTGAGACTGTACACACAATGGTATCCCTCCAACTGTCCGCAGTGTCACTGACAGACTGCAGAGTCTCACCTCCCTAGCCATCCAAGATAGCCACTGTCAATGAGCTCCAGGGGGTGGAGAGGCGAACAGACAGACTGCTCCTCTGGACTCCATGCACACACGTGGGCAGTGCTGTCTCTTCACCGCACCAGTCGGACCCTCCAGGACTGCACCCAGATTCAGGACAGGGCTCGCATCCGACGAGGGGGAAAACGTAGTCCCGGACTCCGCCTCTCCACAGACCCGGCAGTGAGAACCAAATTGAGGTCCTGGCTCGGAACAGGTGAGTAGGCCACAACCTGCAAGGGCGGGGAAAGCCAGTCCCCCGACTCCGCAGCACTCGCTCACCACTGATGGGCACTCAGGGGGACACTTTTTGAGGGAATAGATACCTCTGGTAGTGAGGAAAAATAGGATTTTAATTACCTACCGGTAAATCCTTTTCTCGTAGTCTGTAGAGGATGCTGGGGTCAACATTAGTACCACGGGGTACAGACAGGTCCCTTGGGAGCCATGGGCACTTTAAGAGTTTAATAGTGTGGGCTGGCTCCTCCCTCCTACCAGACTCAGTCTAGAAACTGTGCCCAAGGAGACAGACATACTTCGAGAGAAGGAAATACACAGATAGTGGTGAGATTCACGCCAGCTCACACATAGCAACAGAAAACCAAGCTAACCAGCTTGAAACAAGTCAGCAACGGCTGAACAACAGTACTTAACCAAATAACAATGCAGTACTTAACCAAGGAACAAGGCAATACTAAACCAAGTAACAACTGCAGGAAAATGAAGCGCTGGGCGGGTGCCCAGCATCCTCTACGGACTACGAGAAAAGGATTTACCAGTAGGTAATTAAAATCCTATTTTCTCTTATGTCCTAGAGGATGCTTGGGTCCACATTAGTACCATGGGGATGTACCAAAGCTCCCAGTACAGGAGGGAGAGCGCGGAGGCTCCTGCAAAACTGATTGACCAAACTTTAGGTCCTCAGAGGCCAAAGTATCGAACTTGTAGAACTTAGCAAACGTGTTCGATCTTGACCAAGTAGCCGCTTGGCAAAGTTGTAAAGCCGTGACACCCCGGGCAGCCGCCCAGGAAGAACCCACCTTACGAGTAGAGTGGGCCTTAACAGATCTTGGACACAGCAAGCCGGCCTTAGAATAAGCATGCTGGATAGTACACTTGATCCAGCGAGAAATCATCTGCTTAGAAGCAAGACACTCAATCTTGTTGGGATCATAAAGGACAAAACAGAGCATCCGACTTTCTGTGACGAGAAGTTCTCTTCACATAAATCTTCAAAGCCCTCACAACATCCAAGGACATTGAGGTAATTGAGGAGTCAGTAGCCAGTGGCACCACAATAAGTTGGTTGATATGAAAAGCCGACACAACCTTCGGAAGAAATTGCTGACGCGTCCTGAGCTCAGCTCTATCTTCATGGAAAATCAAGTAGGGGCTCTTGCAGGACAATGCCCCCAATTCTGACACATGTCTAGCAGATGCCAATGCCAATAGTGTGACCGCCTTCCAAGTAAGAAACTTGACCTCAACCTCCTGTAAAGGCTTGAACCAATCCGAGTGCAGGAACTGCAGCACCACATTAAGATCCCAAGGTGCCATAGGAGGCACAAAGGGAGGTTGGATGTGCAGAACCCCCTTCAAGAAAGTCTGAACCTCAGGGAGGGCAGCCAATTGTTTCTGGAAGAAAATGGACAAGGCCGAGATCTGGACTTTTATAAAGCCCAGGCGCAGGCCCATATCCACTCCTGCTTGCAGGAAGAGGAGAAACCGTCCAAGTTGAAACTCCACCGTAGGAAACTTCTTGGATTCACACCAAGACATGTACTTTTTTCAAATCCGATGGTAATGTTTTGATGTTACTCCTTTCCTAGCCTGTATCATTGTAGGAATAACTTTGTTTGGTATGCCCTTCCGAGCTAATATCTGGCGTTCATCCTCCATGCCATCAAACATAGCCACGGTAAGTCTTGATAAGTGAATGGCCCCGGTTGCAGAAGGTCCTCTCGAAGAGGAAGAGGCCTCGGATCTTCCAGCAGTAACCCCAGAAGATCTGCGTACCAAGTCCTTCTTGGCCAGTACAGAGCAATGAGGATCGCCTGAACTCTTGTTCTTTTGAGTATTTTGAGAATCCTTGGGATGAGTGGAAGTGGAGGGAACACATACATTGACTTGAACATCTACGGAGTTACTAGGGCGTCCACCGCCACTGCCTGTGGATCCCTCGATCTGGAACACTACTTCCAAAGCTTCTTGTTGAGGCATGAGGCCATCATGTCTATTTGAGGTATGCCCCAAAGACTTGTCACCTCTGCGAACACCTCTGGGTGGAGGCCCCACTCCCCCGGATGGAGATCATGTCTGCTGAGGAAGTCAGCTTCCCAGTTGTCCACTCCCGAAATGAAGATTGCTGACAGCGCCACGGCATGCTTTTCCGCCCAGAGAATGATCCTTGTTACCTCTGACATTGTCGCTCTGCTTATGTAAGCCACCGTCGTTACATTGTCCGACTGAACCTGAATGGCCTGATTTTTTAGAAGACGTGCCGCTTGTAGTATACCGTTGTACACGGCCCTTCGTTCCAGAATGTTTATCAGAAGGATGGATTCCAGACTTGATCACCTTCCTTGGAAGTTTTCCCAATGGGTGACTGCTCCCCAACCTCTGAGGCTTGCATCCGCGGTCAGGAGGATCCAAATCTGAATCTCGAACCTGCGGCCCTCTAGTAGGTGAGAAGTCTGCAGCCACCAGAGGAGCGATATTCTGGCTTTCGATGACAGACGTATTCTCTTGTGCATGTGAAGATGAGATCCTGACCATTTGTCCAGGAGATCCAGTTGGAAAGACCGTGCACGAAATCTTCTTTACTGTAGAGCCTCTTAGGAGGCAACTATCTTCCCCAAAAGGCGAATGCACTGATGAACCGATACCTGGGCTGGCTTCAGGACATCCCAGACCATTGTTTGTATCACCAACGACTTCTCTTCTGGCAGAAACACCCTCTGAACTTCCGTGTTGAGGATCATCCCCAGGAAGGACAGCCTCCTTGTCGGCTCCAAGTGCGACTTTGGAAGGTTCAGGATCCACCCATGATCCTGGAGCAGCTGAGTTGAGAGAGCAATACTCTGTAACAGCTGTTCCCTGGAAGATGCTTTTATTAGTAGCTCATCCAGATAAGGAATTATGGGGGTAATTCCAAGTTGATCGCAGCAGGATTTTTGTTAGCAATTGGGCAAAACCGTGTGCACTGCAGGGGAGGCAGATATAACATGTGCAGAGAGAGTTAAATTTGGGTGGGGTGTGTTCAATCTGCAATCTAATTTGCAGTGTAAAAATAAAGCAGCCAGTATTTACCCTGCACAGAAATAAAATAACCCACCCAAATCTAACTCTCTCTGCCTCTGTTATATCTGCCTCCCCTGCAGTGCACATGGTTTTTCCCAATTGCTATCAAAAATCCTGCTGCGATCAACTTGGAATTACCCCCTATGTTTACACCCTGCTTGTGGAGGAGTAAGCATCATCTCCGCCATTACCTTGGTGAACACTCTTGGTGTCGTGGAGAGGCTGAACGGCAACTCTTGGAACTGATAGTGACAGTCCAGCAGCGCAAATCTGAGATAAGCCTGGTGAGGTGGCCAGATCGGGATGTGAAGGTAGGCATCCTTGATTTCCAGAGATACGAGGAATTACCCCTCCTTCAGACCTGAGATCACCGCTCTCAGAGACTCCATCTTGAATTTGAATTCCCTCAAGTAGGGGTTCAATGACTTTAGGTTTAATATCGGTCTTACCGAACCATCTGGTTTCGATACCAAAAATAAGAATTTAACTTACCGATAATTCTATTTCTCGTAGTCCGTAGTGGATGCTGGGGACTCCGTAAGGACCATGGGGAATAGCGGCTCCGCAGGAGACTGGGCACAAAAGTAAAGCTTTAGAACTACCTGGTGTGCACTGGCTCCTCCCCCTATGACCCTCCTCCAAGCCTCAGTTAGGATACTGTGCCCGGACGAGCGTACACAATAAGGAAGGATTTTGAATCCCGGGTAAGACTCATACCAGCCACACCAATCACACCATATAACTTGTGATCTAAACCCAGTTAACAGCATGATAACAGAGGAGCCTCTAGAAAAGATGGCTCACTACAGCAATAACCCGATTTTTTGGTAACAATAACTATGTACCAGTATTGCAGACAATCCGCACTTGGGATGGGCGCCCAGCATCCACTACGGACTACGCGAAATAGAATTATCGGTAAGTTAAATTCTTATTTTCTCTAACGTCCTAAGTGGATGCTGGGGACTCCGTAAGGACCATGGGGATTATACCAAAGCTCCCAAACGGGCGGGAGAGTGCGGATGACTCTGCAGCACCAAATGAGAGAACTCCAGGTCCTCCTCAGCCAGGGTATCGAATTTGTAGAATTTTACAAACGTATTTGCTCCTGACCAAGTAGCTGCTCGGCAAAGTTGTAAAGCCGAGACCCTCGGGCAGCCGCCCAAGATGAGCCCACCTTCCTTGCGGAATGGGCTTTTACAGATTTTGGCTGTGGCAGGCCTGCCACAGAATGTGCAAGCTGAATTGTACTACAAATCCAACGAGCAATAGTCTGCTTAGAAGCAGGAGCACCCAGCTTGTTGGGTGCATACAGAATAAACAACGAGTCAGATTTTCTGACTCCAGCCGTCCTGGAAACCTATATTTCCAGGGCTCTGACAACGTCTAGCAACTTGGAGTCCTCCAAGTTCCTAGTAGCCGCAGGCACCACAATAGGTTGATTCAGGTGAAACGCTGAAAACCACCTTAGGGAGAAACTGAGGACAAGTCCTCAATTCCGCCCTGTCCGAATGGAAAATCAGATGAGGGCTTTTACAGGATAAAGCCGCCAATTCTGACACGCACCTGGCCCAGGCCAGGGCCAACAGCATGACCACTTTCCATGTGAGATATTTTAACTCCACATATTTAAGTGGTTCAAACCAATGTGACTTTTGGAACCCAAAAACTACATTTAGATCCCAAGGTGCCACTGGAGGCACAAAAGGAGGCTGTATATACAGTACCCCTTTCACAACCGTCTGAACTTCAGGGACTGAAGCTAGTTCTTTTTGGAAGAAAATTGACAGGGCCGAAATTTGAACCTTAATGGACCCCCATTTCAGGCCCATAGACACTCCTGTTTGCAGGAAATGTAGGAATCGACCTAGTTGAAAATTCCTCCGTCGGGGCCTTACTGGCCTCGCACCACGCAACATATTTTCGCCAAATGCGGTGATAATGTTTTGCGGTTATATCTTTCCTGGCTTTGATCAGGATAGGGATGACTTCATCCGGAATGCCTTTTTCCTTCAGGATCCGGCGTTCAACCTCCCTGCCGTTAAACGCAGCCGCGGTAAGTCTTGGAACAGACAGGGTCCTTGCTGGAGCAGGTCCCTTCTTAGAGGTAGAGGCCACGGATCCTCCGTGAGCATCTCTTGAAGTTCCGGTTACCAAGTCCTTCTTGGCCAATCCGGAGCCACGAATATAGTGCTTACTCCTCTCCATCTTACAATTCTCAGTACCTTGGTTATGAGAGGCAGAGGAGGGAACACATACACTGACTGGTACACCCACTGTGTTACCAGAGCGTCTACAGCTATTGCCTGAGGGTCCCTTGACCTGGCGCAATACTTGTCGAGTTTTATAAACATGTGGAAGACTTCTGGGTGAAGTCCCCACTCTCCCGGGTGGAGGTCGTGTCTGCTGAGGAAGTCTGCTTCCCAGTTGTCCACTCCCGGAATGAATACTGCTGACAGTGCTATCACATGATTTTCCGCCCAGCGAAGAATCCTTGCAGCTTCTGCCATTGCCCCTCTGCTTCTTGTGTCACCCTGTCTGTTTACGTGGGTGACTGCCGTGATGTTGTCCGAATGGATCAACTCTGGGTGACCTTGAAGCAGAGGTCTTGCTGAGCTTAAAGCATTGTAAACGGCCCTTAGCTTCAGGATATTTATGTGAAGATGTCTCCAGGCTTGACCATAAGCTCTGGAAATTCCTTCCCTGTGTGACTGCTCCCCAGCCTCGCAGGCTGGCATCCGTGGTCACCAGGACCCAGTCCTGAATGTGCGGCCCTCTACAAGATGAGCACTCTGCAACCACCACAGGAGAGACACCCTTGTGCTTGGTGACAGGGTTATCCGCTGATGCATCTGAAGATGCGACCCAGACCATTTGTCCAGCAGGTCCCACTGGAAAGTTCTTGCGTGGAATCTGCCGCAAGGGATTGCTTCATAGGAAGCCACCATTTTTCCCAGAACCATCTCATTGATGTACTGAGACTTGGCTCGGTTATAGGAGGTTCCCGACTAGCTCGGATAACTCCCTGACTTTCTCCTCCGGGAGAAACACCTTTTTCTGAACTGTGTCCAGGATCATCCCTAAGAACAGAAGACGAGTCGTCGGAATCAGCTGCGATTTTGGAATATTGAGAATCCAATCGTGCTGCCGCAACACTACCTGAGATAGTGCTACACCGACCTCCAACTGTTCCCTGGATCTTACCCTTATCAGGGAATCGTCCAAGTAAGGGATAACTAAAATTCCCTTCCTTCGAAGGAGTATCATCATTTCGGCCATTACCTTGGTAAAGACCCGGGGTGCCGTGGACCTTCCATACGGCAGCGTCTGAAACTGATAGTGACAGTTCTGTACCATAAACCTGAGGTACCCTTGGTGAGAAGGGTAAATTGGGACATGAAGGTAAGCATCCTTGATGTCCCGAGACATCATGTAGTCCTCTTCTTCCAGGTTCGCAATCACTGCTCTGAGTGACTCAATCTTGAATTTGAACCTCTGTATGTAAGTGTTCAAAGATTTTAGATTTAGAATCGGTCTCACCGAGCCGTCCGGCTTCGGTACCACAACAGTGTGGAATAATACCCCGTTCCCTGTTGCAGGAGGGGTACCTTGATTATCACCTGCTGGGAATACAGCTTGTGAATGGCTTCCAAAACTGTCTCCCTGTCAGAAGGAGACATCGGTAAAGCCGACTTTAGGAAACGGCGAGGGGGAGACGTCTCGAATTCCAATTTGTACCCCTGAGATATCACCTGAAGGATCCAGGGGTCTACTTGCGAGTGAGCCCACTGCGCGCTGAAATTCATTGAGACGGGCCCCCACCGTGCCTGATTCTGCTTGTAAAGCCCCAGCGTCATACTGAGGGCTTGGCAGAGGCGGGAGAGGGTTTCTGTTCCTGGGAACTGGCTGATTTCTGCAGCCTTTTTCCTCTCCCTCTGTCACGGGGCAGAAATGAGGAACCTTTTGCCCGCTTGCCCACGAAAAGACAGCGCCTGATAATACGGCGTCTTCTCATGTTGAGAGGCGACCTGGGGTACAAACGTGGATTTCCCAGCCGTTGCCGTGGCCACCAGGTCTGAAAGACCGACCCCAAATAACTCCTCCCCTTAATAAGGCAATACTTCCAAATGCCGTTTGGAATCCGCATCACCTGACCACTGTCGTGTCCATAACCCTCTACTGGTAGAAATGGACAACGCACTTAGACTTGATGCCAGTCGGCAAATATTCCGCTGTGCATCACGCATATATAGAAATGCATCTTTTAAATGCTCTATAGGCAATAATATACTGTCCCTATCTAGGGTATCAATATTTTCAGTCAGGGAATCCGACCACGCCAACCCAGCACTGCACATCCAGGCTGAGGCGATTGCTGGTCGCAGTATAACACCAGTATGTGTGTAAATACCTTTTAGGATGCCCTCCTGCTTTCTATCAGCAGGATCCTTAAGGGCGGCCATCTCAGGAGAGGGTAGAGCCCTTGTTCTTACAAGCGTGTGAGCGCTTTATCCACCCTAGGGGGTGTTTCCCAACGCACCCTAACCTCTGGCGGGAAAGGATATAATGCCAATAACATTTTAGAAATTATCAGTTGTTATCGGGGGAAAACCACGCATCATCACACACCTCATTTAATTTCTCAGATTCAGGAAAACTACAGGTAGTTTTTCCTCACCGAACATAATACCCCTTTTTTGTGGTACTCGTATTATCAGAAATGTGTAAAACATTTTTCATTGCCTCAATCATGTAACGTGTGGCCCTACTGGAAGTCACATTTGTCTCTTCACCGTCGACACTGGAGTCAGTATCCGTGTCGGCGTCTATATCTGCCATCTGAGGTAACGGGCGCTTTAGAGCCCCTGACAGCCTATGAGACGTCTGGACAGGCACAAGCTGAGTAGCCGGCTGTCTCATGTCAACCACTGTCTTTTATACAGAGCTGACACTGTTACGTAATTCCTTCCAACAGTTCATCCACTCAGGTGTCGACCCCCTAGGGGGTGACATCACTATTACAGGCAATCTTCTCCGTCTCCTATCATTTTTCTCCTCATACATGTCGACACAAACGTACCGACATACAGCACACACACAGGGAATGCTCTGATAGAGGACAGGACCCCACTAGCCCTTTGGGGAGACAGAGGGAGAGTTTGCCAGCACACACCAGAGCGCTATATATATACACAGGGATAACCTTATAGAAGTGTTTTTCCCCTTATAGCTACTGTTTTATTAATACTGCGCCTAATTAGTGCCCCCCTCTCTTTTTTAACCCTTTCTGTAGTGTAGTGACTGCAGGGGAGAGCCAGGGAGCTTCCCTCCAACGGAGCTGTGAGGGAAAATGGCGCCAGTGTGCTGAGGAGATAGGCTCCGCCCCCTTATCGGCGGCCTTATCTCCCGTTTTTCTATGTATTCTGGCAGGGGTTAAATTCATCCATATAGCCCAGGAGCTATATGTGATGCATTTTTTGCCATCCAAGGTGTTTTATTGCGTCTCAGGGCGCCCCCCCCCCAGCGCCCTGCACCCTCAGTGACCGGAGTGTGAAGTGTGCTGAGAGCAATGGCGCACAGCTGCAGTGCTGTGCGCTACCTTGTTGAAGACAGGACGTCTTCTGCCGCCAATTTTCCGGACCTCTTCTGTCTTCTGGCTCTGTAAGGGGGCCGGCGGCGCGGCTCTGGGACCCATCCATGGCTGGGCCTGTGATCGTCCCTCTGGAGCTAATGTCCAGTAGCCTAAGAAGCCCAATCCACTCTGCACGCAGGTGAGTTCGCTTCTTCTCCCCTTAGTCCCTCGATGCAGTGAGCCTGTTGCCAGCAGGTCTCACTGAAAATAAAAAACCTAAAACTAAACTTTTCACTAAGCAGCTCAGGAGAGCCACCTAGTGTGCACCCTTCTCGTTCGGGCACAAAAATCTAACTGAGGCTTGGAGGAGGGTCATAGGGGGAGGAGCCAGTGCACACCAGGTAGTTCTAAAGCTTTACTTTTGTGCCCAGTCTCCTGCGGAGCCGCTATTCCCCATGGTCCTTACGGAGTCCCCAGCATCCACTTAGGACGTTAGAGAAAACAGGTTTTAGTAATAACCCTTGTGTTGCCGGTGAGGTGGAACTGGGGCAATGACTTTTGACCTTAGTAACTTTTGAATGGCTTCCTGGAGGATAGCACTTTCTGCCAGCGAAGCTGGCAAGCCTGATTTGAAGAATCTGTGAGGTGGGAGTTCTTGAAACTCCAGTCTGAATCCCTGAGTAACAATATCTTGTACCCAGGGAACCAGGCATGAGGACGCTCAAACATGACTGAAATTTCCTAGTCATGCTCCCACCTGCCCGATCTCCAGACTGGGAGGTCCACTGTCATGCCGAGGATTTTGAGGAAAAAGAACCAGGTTTCTTATCCTGGGAAACTGCGGGTGCAGGTTTTCTGGATTTCCCCCGAACACCTCTAAAGAAAGTCGAGGGGGATTTAGACATTTTAACTTTAGCGGTCCGAAAGGACTGCACTGCAGACGCAGGATATGAATTCCTGGTCAGGGAAGAAAAGTTGACTTACCCGCAGTTGCGTGGAAATCCACGCATCTAACGCTTCCCCAAACAGAACCTGACCTGTGAAGGGTAGGTTCTCCACACTCTTCTTGGATTCCGCATTCGCAGACCATTGGCGCAGCCAGAGTCTTCTGCGTGCCGAGACAGCCATTGAAGAATCCCTCACGTTCAGATATCCAAGGTCTTACATGGCTTCCACCATGAAACCTGCAGAATCCTGTATGTGACGTAAAAACAATTCAATGTCACTTCTAACCATAGAATCTAACTCCTCTAGTAAAGTGCCTGACCACTTTAATATGGCATTAGAAATCCATGCTCAAGCAATAGTGGGTCTTAAAGCTACGCCATTTGCTGTGTATAAAAATTTGAGTGTAGTCTCCATCTTGCGGTCGGCCGGCTCTTTTAAAGCGGTGGACCCAGGGACAGGCAAAACCACTTTCTTAGACAACCTAGAAACAGAAGTGTCTACTAACGGCGGGTTCTCCACTTTTTCCTATCCTCAGGGAAAGGGAAAGCAATGAGAACCCTTTTAGGGATCAGGAATTTTTTCTCTGTGATTTTCCAGGATTTTTCAAACAATGTGTTTAATTCTTTAGACGCAGGAAACGTAAGATAGGATTTCTTAATGTCAGTAAAGTAAGCCTCTACTTGTTCAGGTACCTTATCAGTAATGTGTAAAATGTCCCTAATAGCCTCAATCATGAGTTGCACCCCTTAGCAAGGGATGCCTCACCCCCCAGTATATCCCCCTCACCGTTGCCAGCAGCCTCACTGTACCTAACAGCTCTTAAAAAATAATAAAAAGAGAAAAGCCCCTAGGAGCAGCTAGGTTTCTATGGGGGCTGTTTAGCTGTCATATTTGCAAAGAGTTTGGCCCATTCAGCTAACACCATCTGCAGATGGCGCTAACTCATTGTAGCCTATGGGTTACATTTTGCAAAAAATACTGGGAGAGGGTTAGTTTAAGAACCCTCCCAGCATTGGCACCAGCACGTGTGATCAGAAGACTGGGCATGCACAATAGCGCACAGGAGTGCGAATACAGGCCCTGTCCCGTGTGTGACTTTTGATACATTGTAGAGGCAATAAAAAAACTATAATTACACTACTCAATAGCCATTTTACATCTGACATGATATAGATCAATTCCATGTAATTGTGTGCATAGAATCCAAATATATGATTAAAGATTTTATATCACAAAAGCTTCATGAGATATTTTGAAAAATTTAAATTAGAAAATTAAAGTATTTAATTACAGTAAGTGCTCGGCAAACGTTCCTTCAGCCTGTGCTATGGTGTACACACCTCCACAGACTCCTCATCCTCTACGTCAAGCATGGCCAACCTGTGGCTCTCCAGCTGTGGCGAAACTACAAGTCTCAGCATACTGTGCCATTTTTTGGTATTAGAGAGTGCTAAAACTGTGGCAGGCCTGCTGGGATATGTAGTTTCACATTAGTTAGAGATCCACAGGTTGGTCAGGCCTGCTATATGTCATGGTAAGAAAGTATATACAGCACTTAAACGCATCATGTAAATTCACAAATTTAATATACCAAAAAATAAGATTTTAAACCTACCGGTAAATCTATTTCTCCTAGTCCGTAGAGGATGCTGGGGACTCCGTAAGGACCATGGGGTATAGACGGGCTCCGCAGGAGATAGGGCACCTAAAAAGAACTTTGACTATGGGTGTGCACTGGCTCCTCCCTCTATGCCCCTCCTCCAGACCTCAGTTGGAGAACTGTGCCCAGAGGAGATGGACAATACAAGGCAGGATTTAGCAATCCAAGGGCAAGATTCATACCAGCCCACACCAATCATACCATGTAACCTGGAACATACATAACCAGTTAACAGTATGAACAAAAACAACAGTAACGGTCCAAGACCGATGTCAACTGTAACATAACCCTTATGTAAGCAACAACTATATACAAGTCTTGCAGAGTTTCCGCACTGGGACGGGCGCCCAGCATCCTCTACGGACTAGGAGAAATAGATTTACCGGTAGGTTTAAAATCTTATTTTCTCTTACGTCCTAGAGGATGCTGGGGACTCCGTAAGGACCATGGGGTTTATACCAAAGCATCCAATCGGGCGGGAGAGTGCGTATGACTCTGCAGCACCGACTGAGCAAACGCTAGGTCCTCATCAGCCAGGGTATCAAACTTGTAGAATTTAGCAAAAGTGTTTGACCCCGACCAAGTCGCCGCTCGGCAAAGTTGTAAAGCCGAGACGCCTCGGGCAGCCGCCCAAGAAGAGCCCACCTTCCTAGTGGAATGGGCCTTAACCAAATTTGGTACCGGCAATCCAGCCGTAGAGTGAGCCTGTTGAATCGTATTACAGATCCAGCGAGCAATAGTCTGCTTTGAAGCAGGAGCGCCAATCTTATTGGCCGCATACAGGACAAACAGAGCCTCTGTTTTCCTAATTCTAGCCGTCCTGGCTACATAAATCTTTAAGGCCATGACTACATCCAGGGATCTGGAATCCTCCAGGTCACCGGTAGCCACAGGCACCACAATAGGTTGATTCATATGGAACGACAAAACCACTTTAGGCAAAAATTGTGGACGTGTCCTCAATTCAGCTCGATCCACATGAAAAATCAAGTAGGGGCTCTTGTGTGAGAGAGCCGCCAATTCTGACACTCGCCTTGCTGATGCTAAGGCCAACAACATGACCACCTTCCAGGTAAGAAATTTCAACTCAACCTTGTTAAGCGGTTCAAACCAGTGTGATTTTAGGAACTGCAACACCACGTTCAGGTCCCATGGTGCCACTGGAGGCACAAAAGGGGGCTGGATGTGCAGCACTCCCTTTACAAACGTCTGGACTTCTGGAAGAGAAGCCAATTCTTTCTGAAAGAAAATCGAAAGGGCCGAAATCTGTACCTTAACCGAGCCTAATTTCAGGCCCATATCCACTTCTGTCTGTAGGAAGTGGAGAAGACGACCCAGATGAAAATCTTCCGTAGGTGCATTCTTGGTCTCACACCAAGACACATACTTTCACCAGATACGGTGATAATGTTTTATCGTCACCTCCTTCCTAGCCTTTATTAAAGTAGGGATGATCTCTTCCGGAATCCCCTTTTTTGCTAGGATTCGGCGTTCAACCGCCATGCCATCAAACGTAACCGCGGTAAGTCTTGAAATACACAGGGCCCCTGCTGCAACAGGTCTTCCCTCAGAGGAAGAGGTCAGGGGTCTCCTGTGAGCATCTCTTGTAGATCCGAGTACCAGGCCCTTCGAGGCCAGTCTGGGACAACGAGTATCGTCTGTACTCTTCTTCGTCTTATGATCCTCAACACTTTCGTGATGAGAGGAAGAGGAGGAAACACGTAGACCGATTCGAACACCCACGGTGTTACCAGTGCGTCTACTGCTACTGCCTGAGGGTCCCGAGACCTGGTGCAATACCTCCGAAGTTTTTTGTTGAGGCGTGACGCCATCATGTCTATTTGAGGAGTTCCCCAAAGACGTGTTACGTCTGCAAAAACTTCTTGATGAAGTCCCCACTCTCCTGGATGGAGATCGTGTCTGCTGAGGAAGTCTGCTTCCCAGTTGTCCACTCTCGGAATGAAGACAGCCGACAGAGCGCTTACATGATTTTCCGCCCAGCGAAGTATCCTTGTGGCTTCCGCCATCGCGACTCTGCTTCTTGTCCCGCCTTGGCGGTTCACATGAGCCACTGCTGTGACATTGTCTGATTGAATCAGAACCGGTAGGTTTCGAAGAAAACTCTCCGCTTGTCGAAGGCCGTTGTAAATGGCCCTGAGTTCCAACACATTGATGTGTAGACAGGACTCCTGGTCTGACCAAAGACCCTGAAAAGTCTTTCCCTGTGTGACCGCTCCCCATCCTCTGAGGCTCGCGTCCGTGGTAACCAGGATCCAGTCCTGAATCCCGAACCGGCGACCCTCCAGCAGGTGAGCACTTTGCAACCACCACAGGAGGGACACTCTGGTTCCTGGGGACAGAGTTATTTTCTGATGTAAGTGCAGATGGGACCCGGACCACTTGTCCAGAAGGTCCCATTGAAAAGTCCTTGCATGGAACCTTCCGAAGGGAATGGCCTCGTAGGCCGCCACCATTTTCCCCAGAACTCGAGTGCATTGGTGAACTGACACCCTTTTCGGTTTTAGCAGGTCTCTGACCATGTTCTGGATGTCTTGGGCTTTCTCTATTGGGAGAAAAACCTTCATTTGTTCCGTATCCAGTATCATACCTAGGAACGGTAGTCGAGTTGTCGGAATCAACTGTGACTTCGGTAGATTTAGAATCCAACCGTTTTGCTGGAGCACTCTCAGAGAGAGCGCCACACTGCTCAGCAATTTCTCCCTTGATCTCGCTTTTATCAGGAGATCGTCCAAGTATGGGATAATTGTGACTCCATGCTTGCGCAGGACCACCATCATTTCCGCCATTATCTTGGTGAAAATCCTCGGGGCCGTGGAAAGTCCAAACGGCAACGTCTGAAATTGGTAATGACAATCCTGTACAGCGAATCTCAGGTATTCCTGATGGGGGGCATATATGGGGACATGAAGGTATGCATCCTTTATGTCCAGAGACACCATACACTCCCCCTCCTCCATGTTGGCTATTATTGCTCTGAGAGATTCCATTTTGAATTTGAATCTTTTTATGCACAGGTTTAGGGATTTCAGATTCAAAATCGGTCTGACCGTACCGTCCGGTTTCGGGACCACAAATAGGGTTGAATAGTAACCTCTTCCCTGCTGGTGCAGGGGAACCTTGATTATCACTTGCTGTATACACAGCGTTTAAATTGCAGCTAACACTACATCCCTTTCCGATGTGGAAGCTGGTAGGGCCGATCTGAAAAATCGGCTCAGGGGCACCTCCTCGAATTCCAATTTGTAACCCTGGGAAACGATTTCCAACACCCAGGGATTCAGGTCCGAACTGACCCAGGCGTGACTGAAAAGTCGAAGACGTGCCCCCACCAGTGCGGACTACCTCAGGGGAGTCCCAGCGTCATGCTGTGGTTTTTGGAGCAGCCGGGGAGGACTTTTGTTCCTGGGCACCTGCCGAAGCAGGTGCTCTCTTGCCTCTGCCCTTACCTCTGGCGAGGAAAGAGGATCCCCGACCTCTTTTGGACTTGTGCGACCGAAAGGACTGCATCTGATAGGGTGTTGCTTTCTTTTGCTGTTGGGGAATATATGGTAAAAAATTTGATTTACCTGCTGTAGCTGTGGAAACCAAGTCCGTCAGCCCATCCCCAAACAATACATCACCCTTATAGGGTAGCACTTCCATATGTTTTTTGGAATCCGCATCACCCGTCCATTGGCGAGTCCATAAGGATCTTCTCGCTGAGATAGACATGGCATTGGCCCTAGAAGCTAGCAATCCAATGTCCCTTTGAGCATCCCTCATAAATAAGACTGCGTCTTTTATATGGGCTAGAGTTAGGAATATAGTATCCTTATCCATAGTATCAAATTGATCTGTCAGCTCATCTGTCCAAGCTGCAATTGCGCTACACACCCATGCCGACGCAATCGTCGGTCTTAACACAGCACCCGTATGAGAATAAATACCCTTTAAGGTAGTTTCTTGCCTGCGATCTGCAGGGTCCTTAAGGGCCGCTGTGTCAGGAGACGGTAGCGCCACTTTCTTGGACAAGCGCGTCAGGGCCTTGTCCACAGTGGGGGATGATTCCCAAATCTCCCTGTCCTGCTTAGGGAAGGGGTATGCCATAAAAATTCTTTTGGGTATCTGCGTCTCTTATCCGGAGTCTCCCAAGCTTTTCCAAAGAACTCATTTAATTCATGAGATGTGGGAAAATTAATAACCTGTTTCTTTTCCTTAAACATGTGTACCCTTGTGTCGGGGACCGAGGGTTCATCCACAATATGCAACACATCCCTTATTGCCACAATCATACACTGAATGGTTTTAGTCACCCTAGGGTGCAATTTTACGTTGTCATAGTCGACACTGGAATCAGAATCCGTGTCGGTAGTAGTGTCTTGTGTTAAGGGACGCTTTTGAGACCCCGACGGGCCCTGTGAGTCGGTCCAATCTGAGGATTGACCGCCTGATGTCCCCCCTAAACCAGCCTTATCATGCCTTTTATGTAAAGATGCCACACTTGCATGCAACGTATGCCACATGTCCATCCAATCTGGAGTCGGCACAACCGACGGGGACACACCACTCATTTGCTCCACCTCCTCCTTGGAGAAGCCTTCCGCCTCATACATGTCGACACACACGTACCGACACCCCACACACACACACAGGGATTAACCTATAAGGGGACAAAACCCCAACCAGGTCCTAAGGAGAGACAGAGAAAGAGTATGCCAGCACACACCAGCGCTTAACAACACTGGAAGAAAATATATATATCCAGATGGCGCTTTTTTATATATATTATGTCAATTCCCACTCACTGCGTCGCCAAAGTGCCCCCCTCCTCTTTTTTCCAGCCTGTGTTCAGCAGGGGAGAGACCAGGGAGCCAGCGTTTTCTTTCTCATGCAGCTTCTGTGGAGAAAATGGCGCTGGTTAGTGCTGAGGATCAAGCCCCGCCCACCCGACGGCGGGCTTCGGTCCCAGTTATTTTTCAATAAAATGACGGGGGATCAGCGATTTACTGCCTCAGCAGTCTAATGCCACTGTTTTGTGCCAAAATGTGAGGTTTATTGCTGCCCAGGGCGCCCCCCCCTGCGCCCTGCACCCTTCAGTGCTGCTCTGTGTGTGACTGGGAGCAATGGCGCGCAGCCTTACCTCATGAAGATCTGATGTCTTCTGCCGCCTAAGATGTCTTCTGTCTTCTCTATCCGCTTCTACCTTCGGCATCTGTGAGGAGGACGGCGGCGAGGCTCCGGGACGAACCCCAGGTGAGACCTGTGTTCCGACTCCCTCTGGAGCTAATGGTGTCCAGTAGCCTTAGAAGCAGTGCCCAACTTGACAAGCCAGCTCTGCTTCTCTCTCCTCAGTCCCACGATGCACGGAGCCTGTTGCCAACAGGACTCCCTGAAAATAAAAAACCTAACAAAATTATTTTTCCACAGAAAACTCTGGAGAGCTCTCTGCAGTGCACCCATTCTCCTCTGGGCACAAGATCTAACTGAGGTCTGGAGGAGGGGCATAGAGGGAGGAGCCAGTGCACACCCATAGTCAAAGTTCTTTTTAGGTGCCCTATCTCCTGCGGAGCCCGTCTATACCCCATGGTCCTTACGGAGTCCCCAGCATCCTCTAGGACGTAAGAGAAATACAATTTAAAAACCGCATAAAATTATAAAATTCAATGAATGTAGTACTAGTCTCAATAAATTAGACCTTTTTGTAGTGACCAGTATATGGAGTCCCAGAAATAAGTATATCCACAAGCTGAGTTGGCACCTGGACATTGATAAAGCTGCCAGGAGCAGCGAAACGCGTCAGTTCAGGACCTTGCCAGTGTATGGAGCCGACTTGTGCCGGACTTATCCCACTCTACACCAGAAGGACATTCTCACTTTCTAATCCAGCCTACCATTTGTGAACCAGAATCCTTCCAATATTGGTTGCCATTGCTACACGAACCGTACCCATCTGGATTCCCAACACCGGAACACGGAACTGGTAAAAAAGCTTTCTGCTGGATCATTTTGTATACAAACTTTTTGAACCAAGTTCACATTGAATGTCCAGGTGCCAACTCAGCTTGTGGATATACTTATTTCCGGGACTCCATATACTGGCCACTACAAACATGTCCAATTTATTGAGCCTAGTACTACATTCATTGATGAATTTTATAATTTTATGCAGTTTTTAAATTTTATTCTTGGTACATTAAATTTGTGAATTTACATAACAACGCATTTATGTGTTTAAGCGCTGTCTATACTTTCTTACCCGTTAGTTCATACTATTTTGGGAGGGACTGACTACCCCTCACTTACTACAGCTGCTAGAAGCCACTTACTAACAGCGCTTGACTGTAAAATAAGATTTTACTTACCGATAAATCTATTTCTCGTAGTCCGTAGTGGATGCTGGGACTCCGTCAGGACCATGGGGAATAGCGGCTCCGCAGGAGACAGGGCACAAAATTTAAAAGTTTGACCACTAGGTGGTGTGTACTGGCTCCTCCCCCTATGACCCTCCTCCAAGCCTCAGTTAGGATACTGTGCCCGGACGAGCGTACACAATAAGGAAGGATTTTGAATCCCGGGTAAGACTCATACCAGCCACACCAATCACACCGTACAACTTGTGATCTGAACCCAGTTAACAGTATGACAAACGTAGGAGCCTCTGAACAGACGGCTCACAACAATAACAACCCGATTTTTTTGTAACAATAACTATGTACAAGTATTGCAGACAATCCGCACTTGGGATGGGCGCCCAGCATCCACTACGGACTACGAGAAATAGATTTATCGGTAAGTAAAATCTTATTTTCTCTGACGTCCTAGTGGATGCTGGGACTCCGTCAGGACCATGGGGATTATACCAAAGCTCCCAAACGGGCGGGAGAGTGCGGATGACTCTGCAGCACCGAATGAGAGAACTCCAGGTCCTCCTTAGCCAGGGTATCAAATTTGTAGAATTTTACAAACGTGTTCTCCCCTGACCACGTAGCTGCTCGGCAGAGTTGTAATGCCGAGACCCCTCGGGCAGCCGCCCAAGATGAGCCCACCTTCCTTGTGGAATGGGCCTTGACAGATTTAGGCTGTGGCAGGCCTGCCACAGAATGTGCAAGTTGAATTGTGCTACAAATCCAACGAGCAATCGTCTGCTTAGAAGCAGGAGCACCCAGCTTGTTGGGTGCATACAGTATAAACAGCGAGTCAAATTTTCTGACTCCAGCCGTCCTTGAAATATATATTTTCAATGCTCTGACAACGTCCAGCAACTTGGAATCCTCCAAATCGCTAGTAGCCGCAGGCACCACAATAGGCTGGTTCAGGTGAAACGCTGAAACCACCTTAGGCAGAAAGTGAGGACGCGTCCGCAGTTCTGCCCTGTCCGAATGGAAAATCAGATATGGGCTTTTATACGATAAAGCCGCCAATTCTGACACTCTCCTGGCTGAAGCCAGGGCCAGTAGCATGGTTACTTTCCATGTAAGATATTTCAAATCCACCGATTTGAGTGGCTCAAACCAATGGGATTTGAGAAAATCCAAAACTACATTAAGGTCCCACGGTGCCACTGGGGGCTGTATATGTAGTACTCCTTTTACAAAAGTCTGGACTTCAGGAACTGAAGCCAATTCTTTCTGGAAGAAAATTGACAGGGCCGAAATTTGAACCTTAATGGACCCTAATTTGAGGCCCATAGACAATCCTGTTTGCAGGAAATGTAGGAATCGACCCAGTTGAAATTCCTCCGTCGGGGCCTTCCTGGCCTCACACCACGCAACATATTGTCTCCAAATGCGGTGATAATGTTGTGCAGTCACCTCCTTCCTGGCTTTTACCAGGGTAGGGATGACCTCTTCCGGAATGCCTTTTTCCCTTAGGATTCGGCGTTCAATCGCCATGCCGTCAAACGCAGCCGCGGTAAGTCTTGGAATAGACACGGTCCCTGCTGAAGCAGGTCCCGTCTTAGAGGTAGATGCCACGGATCTTCCGTGAGCATCTCCTGAAGTTCCGGGTACCAAGTTCTTCTTGGCCAATCCGGAGCCACGAGTATCGTTCTTACTCCCCTTTGCCGTATAATTCTCAGTACTTTTGGTATGAGAGGCAGAGGAGGAAACACATACACTGACTGGAACACCCATGGTGTTACCAGAGCGTCTACAGCTATTGCCTGAGGGTCTCTTGACCTGGCGCAATACCTGTCCAGTTTTTTGTTGAGGCGGGACGCCATCATGTCCACCATTGGTCTTTCCCAATGGACCACAATCATGTGGAAGACTTCTGGATGAAGTCCCCACTCTCCCGGGTGTAGATCGTGTCTGCTGAGGAAGTCTGCTTCCCAGTTGTCCACTCCCGGGATGAACACAGCTGACAGTGCTAACACATGATTTTCTGCCCAGCGGAGAATCCTTGCAGCTTCTGCCATTGCCCTCCTGCTTCTTGTGCCGCCCTGTCTGTTTACGTGGGCGACTGCCGTGATGTTGTCCGACTGAATCAACACCGGCTGACCCTGAAGCAGAGGTTTTGCCAGGCTTAGAGCATTGTAGATTGCTCTTAGCTCCAGTATATTTATGTGAAGAGACGTCTCCAGGCTTGACCACACGCCCTGGAAGTTTCTTCCCTGTGTGACCGCTCCCCAGCCTCTCAGGCTGGCATCCGTGGTCACTAGGACCCAGTTCTGTATGCCGAATCTGCGGCCCTCTAACAGATGAGCACTCTGCAACCACCATAGCAGAGACACTCTTGTCCTTGTGGACAATTTTATCCGCTGATGCATCTGCAGATGCGATCCGGACCATTTGTCCAGCAGATCCCACTGAAAAGTTCGTGCATGGAATCTGCCGAATGGAATAGCTTCGTAAGAAGCTACCATTTTTCCCAGGACTCTTGTGCATTGATGCACAGATACTTTTCCTGGTTTTAGGAGGTTCCTGACTAGATCGGATAACTCCCTGGCTTTCTCCTCCGGAAGAAATACCTTTTTCTGAACAGTGTCCAGAATCATCCCTAGGAACAACAGACGTGTCGTCGGGATCAGTTGGGATTTTGGAAAATTCAGAATCCACCCGTGTTGTTGGAGCACTACTTGGGTTAGTGCTACTCCGACCTCCAGCTGTTCTCTGGATCTTGCCCTTATCAGGAGATCGTCCAAGTAAGGGATAATTAAGACGTCTTCTCTTCGAAGAAGGATCATCATTTCGGCCATTACCTTGGTAAAGACCCGGGGTGCCGTGGACAATCCAAACGGCAGCGTCTGAAACTGATAATGACAGTTTTGGACCACGAACCTGAGGTACCCTTGGTGTGAAGGACAAATTGGAACATGAAGGTAAGCATCCTTGATGTCCAAGGACACCATAAAATCCCCTTCTTCCAGATTCGCTATCACTGCTCTGAGTGACTCCATCTTGAACTTGAATTTTTGTATGTACAGGTTCAGAGATTTTAGATTTAGAATCGGTCTTACCGAGCCGTCCGGCTTCGGTACCACAAATAGCGTGGAGTAATACCCCTGTCCCTGTTGTAGGAGGGGTACCTTGACTATCACCTGCTGAGAATACAGCTTGTGAATGGCCTCCAATACCGTCGCCCTGTCGGAGGGAGACGTTGGCAAAGCAGACTTTAGGAAACGGCGAGGAGGGGACTTCTTGAATTCCAACCTGTAACCCTGAGATACTACCTGCAGGATCCAGGGGTCCACCTGCGAGTGAGCCCACTGTGCGCTGAAATGTTTGAGGCGACCCCCCACCGCCCCTGAGTCTGCTTGTAAGGTCCCAGCGTCATGCTGACGCCTTTGTAGAAGCCGGGGAGGGCTTCTGCTCCTGGGAAGGAGCTGCTTGTTGCAGTCTCTTACCCTTTCCTTTGCCTCGGGGCAAATAGGAATGTCCTTTTGCTCGTTTGTTCTTATAGGAACGAAAGGACTGTGGCTGAAAAGCCTGCGGCTTTTTCTGCTGGGAGGTGACCTGGGGTAAAAAGGTGGATTTTCCGGCCGTTGCCGTGGCCACCAGATCCGATAGACCGACCCCAAATAATTCCTCCCCCTTATACGGCAATACTTCCATATGTCGTTTGGAATCCGCATCACCTGACCACTGGCGCGTCCATAAACTTCTTCTGGCAGATATGGACATCGCACTTACTCTTGATGCCAGAGTGCAAATATCTCTCTGTGCATCTCGCATATAAAGAAATGCATCCTTTAACTGCTCTATAGTCAGTAAAATACTGTCCCTATCCAGGGTATCAATATTTTCAGACAGTGACTCCGACCAAGCCACGCCAGCACTGCACATCCAGGCTGAGGCGATTGCTGGTCTCAGTATAACACCCGTATGTGTGTATATACTTTTTAATGTATTCTCCAGCCTCCTATCAGCTGGATCCTTGAGGGCGGCCGTATCAGGAGACGGTAACGCCACTTGCTTTGATAAGCGTGTGAGCGCCTTATCCACCCTAGGAGGTGTTTCCCAGCGCGCCCTAACCTCATTCCTAAAGGACAACTAATGCGCCTTAGACGCAATTGTTCTAATGTAGACATTTTTAAAACACAGGCGAACCAACTTATAAATTCCTTCAGAAGTAGGGAATACCCACAACATATTCTTGATGAGGCTCTCAGGGAGGTCTTAAATATGGATAGGCAAGACCTACTTCTCCCCTCTAAAAATAAAACAGCTAACAAGGACATACAGGAACGAGAATTGGCATTTATCTGTAAATACAACAGATGTGCCAACGAAATCAAAACCATTATCAGCCGGAACTATAGGATACTAAAACAAGATAACGTTCTGGGAGATATACTACCTAACAAACCACAGATTGTATATAAGAAAAATAGAGCTCTTAAAACTATTTTGGCACCCAGTCATTTCAGACCTGCCCCAACGAAGGGACAAGGAGGAGGTTCAGACTGGCTAACCATTAAACCCGTAGGCTTCCACAGATGTGGTAAGAGCAGATGCACTATGTGTCACCACATGGATCGTAAGACCACATCCGTACTCTTACCTGGTTCCACGGAGAAATATAATCTCAAATCTTTTATGAATTGTGATGCAAGATTTGTGATATATGTACTAACATGTGGGTGTGGCCTAAATTATGTAGGCAGGACTACGAGAGCGATACATACACGCTTCATGGAACATCGCCGTAACATAATACGTAAGTTGGGGACACATAGTGTCTCACGACACTATCTAATGAAACACGAAGGCAACCCTGCCTGTCTCTCCATCGTTTGTCTAGAACACATTACACCAACAGACAGAGGGGGGGACAGGTTCAACCAATTATGCCGCAGAGAAGTTTTCTGGATGCTTAAATATAATTCATTACACCCAGAGGGACTTAACGAGACAATAGAACTCAATTCGGTTATTTAGGGTTATGTGGACCTTTCTCTGTCTCCTTCAGAATTTTGTCTTACAAAATATGCCTTTAAAAACACCATCTATAATAACATCATTTATGATATATTCTTTGCAACTGGTAATGGCTGTAAGGTTGGTATTGATGATATCAATGACATCATCAAAATTGGGACCATGATATGATTAATCTCAATATCTGTTTCTGTATACATATTTTTATGGTTATTAGATTGATCAACCTATGAACATGAGCACCTTTATTGGTGTCAGCTGGATTGATACCTTTGTTCGAGGTTAAAACAAAATTTATCAGACATCTGTCAGCAATAATCATTTCTCTAACGTCCTAGTGGATGCTGGGACTCCGTCAGGACCATGGGGATAGCGGGCTCCGCAGGAGACAGGGCACATCTAAAAAAGCTTTTAGGTCACATGGTGCGTACTGGCTCCTCCCCCTATGACCCTCCTCCAAGCCTCAGTTAGGTTTTTGTGCCCGTCCGAGAGGGTGCAATCTAGGTGGCTCTCCTAAAGAGCTGTTTAGAAAAGTTTTTTTTTAGGTTTCAATCTCAGTGATTCCTGCTGGCAACAGGATCACTGCATCGAGGGACTTAGGGGAGAGATTTCCAACTCACCTGCGTGCAGGAT
This sequence comes from Pseudophryne corroboree, assembly GCF_028390025.1. Lineage (NCBI taxonomy): Eukaryota > Metazoa > Chordata > Amphibia > Anura > Myobatrachidae > Pseudophryne > Pseudophryne corroboree. The sequence goes on along the minus strand of NC_086444.1, from coordinate 374,660,898 downwards.
GGATTGGAGTCTTAGGCTACTGGACACTTAGCTCCAGAGGGAGTCGGAACACAGGTCAGCCTGGGGTTCGTCCCGGAGCCGCGCCGCCGATCCCCCTTACAGACGCTGAAGAGACGGCAGAACGGAGGTCCGGAAAGCAGGCGGCAGAAGACTCCTCAGTCTTCTTGAAGGTAGCGCACAGCACGGCAGCTGTGCGCCATTGTTGTCACACGGCTCACTGACTCAGTCACGGAGGGTGCAGGGCGCTGCTGGGGGCGCCCTGGGCAGCAATATAATTACCTTTAGTGGCAAAATAAATACATCACATATAGCCATTAAGGCTATATGTATGTATTTTAACCCAGGCCAGTTTCTTAAAAACCGGGGAAAAGCCCGCCGAAAAAGGGGCGGAGCTTATTCTCCTCAGCACTCAGCGCCATTTTCCTGCTCAGCTCCGCTGGTGAGGAAGGCTCCCAGGTCTCTCCCCTGCACTGCACTACAGAAACAGGGTAACAAAGAGAAGGGGGGCATAAATTGGCGATATTTATATATTAAGAGCGCATATATAGTAAACAACACCTTCTAGGGTTGTTTATATACATTTATAGCGCTTTTGGTGTGTGCTGGCAAACTCTCCCTCTGTCTCCCCAAAGGGCTAGGGGGTCCTGTCTTCGATTAGAGCATTCCCTGTGTGGCTGCTGTGTGTCGGTACGTGTGTGTCGACATGTATGAGGACGATGTTGGTGTGGAGGCAGAGCAATTGCCGATGATGGTAATGTCACCCCCTAGGGAGTCGACACCGGAATGGATGGCTTTAGTTATGGAATTACGTGATAATGTCAGCACATTACAAAAGTCAGTTGACGAAATAAGACGCCCGGCAAACCAGTTAGTACCGGTTCAGGCGTCTCAGACACCGTCAGGGGCTGTAAAACGTCCTTTACCTCAGTCAGTCGACACGGGTACCGACACAGATGAATCTAGTGTCGACGGTGAAGAAACAAACGTATTTTCCAATAGGGCCACACGTTATATGATCACGGCAATGAAGGAGGCTTTGCAGATCTCTGATACTGCTGGTACCTCAAAAAGGGGTATTATGTGGGGGGTGAAAAAACTACCTGTATTTTTTCCAGAATCAGAGGAATTGAATGACGTGTGTGATGAAGCGTGGGTTAACCCCGATAGAAAACTGCTAATTTCCAAGAAGTTATTGGCATTATACCCTTTCCCACCAGAGGTTAGGGCGCGCTGGGAAACACCCCCTAGGGTGGATAAGGCGCTCACACGTTTATCAAAGCAAGTGGCGTTGCCGTCTCCTGATACGGCCGCCCTCAAGGATCCAGCAGATAGGAGGCTGGAAACTACACTGAAGAGTATATACACACATACTGGTGTTATACTGCGACCGGCAATAGCCTCAGCCTGGATGTGCAGTGCTGGGGTAGTGTGGTTGGATTCTCTGACTGAAAATATTGATACCCTGGATAGGGACAGTATTTTATTGACTCTAGAGCAATTAAAGGATGCTTTCCTTTATATGCGAGATGCTCAGAGGGATGTTTGTACTCTAGCATCAAGAGTAAGCGCGATGTCCATATCTGCCAGAAGAAGTTTATGGACGCGACAGTGGTCAGGTGATGCGGATTCCAAGAGGCATATGGAAGTATTGCCATATAAAGGAGAGGAATTGTTTGGGGTCGGTCTTTCGGACCTGGTGGCCACGGCAACTGCCGGCAAATCCACTTTTTTACCTCAGACCCCCTCCCAACAGAAAAAGACACCGTCTTTTCAGCCGCAGTCCTTTCGCTCCTATAAAAAGCGACCAAAAGGACAGTCTTATCTGCCGCGAGGCAGAGGAAAGGGTAAGAAAGGGCAGCAAGCAGCCCCTGCCCAGGAACAGAAGCCCGCCCCGGCTTCTACAAAGCCATCAGCATGACGCTGGGGCTTTACAAGCGGACTCAGAAACGGTGGGGGGTCGACTCAAGATTTTCAGCAATCAATGGGTTCACTCACAAGTGGACCCGTGGGTCCTGCAGATAGTATCTCAGGGTTACATGCTGGAGTTCGAAAGGTCTCCCCCTCGCCGGTTCCTAAAGTCTGCTTTACCAACATCTCCCTCAGAAAGGACGTCGGTTTTGGAAGCCATTCACAAGCTGTATTCTCAGCAGGTGATAGTCAAGGTACCCCTCCTACAACAGGGAAAGGGGTATTATTCCACACTATTTGTGGTACCGAAACCGGACGGTTCGGTAAGGCCTATTCTAAATCTGAAATCCTTGAACCTGTACATAAAGAAATTCAAGTTCAAGATGGAGTCACTCAGAGCAGTGATAGCGAATCTGGAAGAAGGAGACTTCATGGTGTCCTTGGACATAAAAGATGCTTATCTACATGTCCCGATTTACCCCTCACACCAAGGGTATCTCAGGTTCGTGATACAAGACTGTCATTATCAGTTTCAAACGCTGCCGTTTGGGTTGTCCACGGCCCCTCGGGTCTTTACCAAGGTAATGACCGAAATGATGGTTCTTCTACGAAGAAAAGGCGTATTAATTATCCCTTACTTGGACGATCTCCTGATAAGGGCAAAGTCCAGAGAACAGCTGGAAGTCGGTGTAGCGCTAACACAAGTAGTGCTTCAGCAACACGGGTGGATTCTAAATCTTCCAAAATCTCAATTGACCCCGACAACACATCTGCTGTTCCTGGGCATGATTCTGGACACGGTTCAGAAAAAGGTATTTCTCCCGGAAGAGAAAGCAAGGGAGTTATCCGAACTTGTCAAGAACCTCCTAAAACCAGGAACTGTGTCAGTACATCAATGCACAAGAGTCCTGGGAAAGATGGTGGCTTCGTACGAAGCGATTCCATTCGGCAGATTCCATGCACGAACATTTCAGTGGGATCTGCTGGACAAATGGTCCGGATCGCATCTGCACATGCATCAGCGGATAACACTGTCACCGAGAACAAGGTTGTCTCTCCTGTGGTGGTTGCAGACTGCCCATCTGTTAGTGGGCCGCAGATTCGGCATACAGGACTGGATCCTGGTGACTACGGATGCCAGCCTACGAGGTTGGGGAGCAGTCACAAAGGGAAGAAACTTCCAGGGCGTGTGGTCAAACCTGGAGACGTCTCTTCACATAAATATACTTGAGCTAAGAGCGATCTACAATGCTCTAAGCCTGGCAAAATCGCTGCTTCAGGGTCAGCCGGTGTTGATCCAGTCCGACAACATCACGGCAGTCGCCCACGTAAACCGACAAGGCGGCACGAGAAGCAGGAGTGCAATGGCAGAAGCTGCAAGGATTCTGCGCTGGGCGGAGAATCATGTCGTAGCACTGTCAGCAGTGTTCATCCCGGGAGTGGACAACTGGGAAGCAGATTTCCTCAGCAGACACGACCTTCACCCGGGAGAGTGGGGACTTCATCCAGAAGTTTTCCACATGATTGTGAACCGTTGGGAAAAACCAAAGGTGGACATGATGGCGTCTCGCCTCAACAAAAAATTGGACAGGTATTGCGCCAGGTCAAGAGACCCTCAGGCAATAGCTGTGGACGCTCTGGTAACACCGTGGGTGTACCAGTCAGTGTATGTGTTCCCTCCTCTGCCTCTCATACCAAAGGTACTGAGAATTATACGGAAAAGAGGAGTAAGAACAATACTGGTAGCTCCGGACTGGCCAAGAAGAACTTGGTATCCGGAACTTCAAGAGATGCTCACGGAGGATCCGTGGCCTCTACCTCTAAGAAGGGATCTGCTTCAGCAGGGACCTTGTATGTTCCAAGACTTACCGCGGCTGCGTTTGACGGCATGGCGGTTGAACGCCGGATTCTAAAAGAGAAGGGCATTCCTGAGGAAGTTATTCCTACTTTAATTAAAGCCAGGAAAGAAGTGACCGCACAACATTATCACCGCATTTGGAGAAAATATGTTGCGTGGTGTGAGGCCAAGAAGGCTCCAACGGAAGAATTTCAATTGGGTCGATTCTTACATTTCCTGCAAGCAGGATTGTCTATGGGCCTCAAATTGGGGTCCATTAAAGTTCAAATTTCGGCCTTATCAATTTTCTTCCAGAAGGAATTGGCGTCAGTGCCTGAAGTACAAACTTTTGTCAAAGGTGTACTACATATACAACCCCCAATAGTGCCTCCAGTGGCACCGTGGGATTTGAACGTGGTTCTAAATTTTCTCAAATCTCATTGGTTTGAGCCTTTAAAATCGGTAGATTTAAAATACCTTACATGGAAGGTAACCATGCTGTTGGCCCTGGCTTCAGCCAGGAGAGTTTCGGAGTTGGCAGCTTTGTCATACAAAAGCCCATATCTGATATTCCATTCGGACAGGGCAGAATTGAGGACACGTCCTCAATTTCTCCCTAAGGTGGTTTCGGCATTTCACTTGAACCAGCCTATTGTGGTGCCTGCGGCTACTAGCGACTTGGAGGACTCCAAGTTACTGGACGTTGTCAGAGCATTAAAAATATATATTTCAAGGACAGCTGGAGTCAGAAAATCTGACTCGTTGTTTACATTGTATGCACCCAACAAGTTGGGTGCTCCTGCGTCTAAACAGACGATTGCACGTTGGATATGTAGTACAATCCAACTTGCACATTCTGTGGCAGGCCTGCCACAGCCTAAATCTGTAAAGGCCCATTCCACAAGGAAAGTGGGCTCATCCTGGGCGGCTGCCCGAGGAGTCTCGGCATTACAACTTTGCCGAGCAGCTACGTGGTCAGGGGAGAACACGTTTGTAAAATTTTACAAATTTGATACTCTGGCTAAAGAGGACCTGGAGTTCTCTCATTCGGTGCTGCAGAGTCATCCGCACTCTCCCGCCCGTTTGGGAGCTTTGGTATAATCCCCATGGTCCTGACGGAGTCCCAGCATCCACTAGGACGTTAGAGAAAATAAGAATTTACTTACCGATAATTCTATTTCTCATAGTCCGTAGTGGATGCTGGGCGCCCATCCCAAGTGCGGATTGTCTGCAATGCTTGTACATAGTTATTGTTACAAAAATCGGGTTATTACTGTTGTTGTGAGCCATCTGTTCAGAGGCTACTTCGTTTGTGTTATCATACTGTTAACTGGGTTCAGATCACAAGTTGTACGGTGTGATTGGTGTGGCTGGTATGAGTCTTACCCGGGATTCAAGATCCTTCCTTATTGTGTACGCTCGTCCGGGCACAGTACCTAACTGAGGCTTGGAGGAGGGTCATAGGGGGAGGAGCCAGTACGCACCATGTGACCTAAAAGCTTTTTTAGATGTGCCCTGTCTCCTGCGGAGCCCGCTATCCCCATGGTCCTGACGGAGTCCCAGCATCCACTACGGACTATGAGAAATAGAATTATCGGTAAGTAAATTCTTATTATTTCAATTATCAGAACTTTGATCATTTATAATGATTTGCAGATCACAAAAGAGATAATGGTCTTTATTCTTATATATAATTTCCTTCTGAGAGAACAACAGTAGTTAAGGATTTGGTTCTATGAGGATATATAATGATAAATATTAGTAAATGACACCTGGGTCTGTCTCCATTGAAAATATATGTATTTTGAATGATGAACATCTAATCTGTATTTAACACCTATATGTTTATATAATTTATGTTCCTGATCGAAAAGTATTTGTATGCATTATATACTGTTTTGGGAGACTCACAATGCAGGGCGGGTCCCCATGGTAACCACACAATACGGAAGCCGAAGAATGAGTTGAGATGACTCTCACACTGGAAGTCCCGATGGATTTCCGGGTCCCTATCATGAAGGGCAAAGCTCTGAGGGCTGCACTCACGTGACGCGATGACGCGCGTCACGTGGACGCATCCACATACTAAATACTCAGACGGAGGGCGGAAGTCTCCTGGGTCTCCCTGAGCGATGGAATATACCTCGAGAGAAGGGACTTTGTTTATATTGTCACATGATTAGTGTAAACGTGACCTTGAATGACCAATGGGACTGCTTTTTTCCCCCGATCACGTGACGAGGTGCGTCACGTGATCGGAACTATCGTACTTTATTTATCTATTTAATGGGTTATACATACTCGTTTTTTAATTTCAACATAATTTATGAATATATATTTAGCATGTATTTCGGACTTATGGTCCTGTGTATAATTTTGGATGGTTTGTTTCTATATACTAGTAATTACCCAAACAGGTGACAACAATTAACTTATCAATAAGGGTATAAATAAAGCACCTTATGCCTATGGACTTTATGCTCCTGAGGAAGCTGGATGTACCAGTGAAACGCGTTGAGCTTTTTCTGACTGACTTGAGCCCACTTGCTCCATCTGGACTCTGCTCTCCACATCGGCCCGCAAAAGCCGTGTCCCCCCAGGCAATATCTGGACTTATCTCCCATCACTGGATCTCTTCATCAAATTGACCCAACCCTACAGCTACATAAAGGACTTGTTCCAAGGCTGATGCTCACCAACAAGGGGATCTGGTAAATATCTACTGAGTTCAGTGACTGCACAAGGGAGGCTGTCCTAACCTATAGGAGTGGACATTGTAAACAGTGGAGAATATGAAATATACCAATTCTATCCAGTTAAGATAAATTCAAGCTTTCACTGCCACCTTGTGGCAAGAGGAATTCCTTTCTTTTTTTAAAATTGTTTTATATGATATGTTATTAAATTGTCACCTTTTTATATAGTACAAACCATCCGTTTTTTATTATTATTAATATTTTGATTATTATTATTATTATTATTATTAAGTTTATTAATGTTATTTTTTAACACTGCTGATACATAATAATTTAAATTCATCCAGCCAGCGCAGGTACACACTCTTTTTTCTACTGTTCAGTTTTGAGGGATTGACCTTCCTCCTACCTGCTGCTGTTGGCCGCGCACCTGCATATTTGCTATTGCGCCCTAACCTCTGGCGGGAAAGGGTATAATGCCAATAACTTCTTTGAAATTAGCAGTTTTCTATCTGGGGTAACCCACGCTTCATCACACACTTCATTCAGTTCCTCTGATTCAGGAAAAACTATCGGTAGTTTTTTCACACCCCACATAATACCCCTTTTTGTGGTACTTGCAGTATCAGAGATATGCAAAGCCTCCTTCATTGCCGTGATCATATAACGTGTGGCCCTACTGGAAAATACGTTTGTTTCTTCACCGTCGACACTGGATTCAGTGTCAGTGTCTGGGTCTGTGTCGACCGACTGAGGTAAAGGGCGTTTTACAGCCCCTGACGGTGTCTGAGACGCCTGGACAGGTACTAACTGGTTTGCCGGCTGTCTCATGTCGTCAACCGACTTTTGTAGCGTGCTGACACTATCCCGTAATTCCATAAACAAAGCCATCCATTCTGGTGTCGACTCCCTAGGGGGTGACATCACCATTACAGGCAATTGCTCCGCCTCCACGCCAACATCGTCCTCATACATGTCGACACACACGTACCGACACACAGCAGACACACAGGGAATGCTCTGATAGAAGACAGGACCCCACTAGCCCTTTGGGGAGACAGAGGGAGAGTTTGCCAGCACACACCCAAGCGCTATAAATATATATAGGGACAACCTTAATAAGTGTGTTCCCTTTATAGCAGCTCAAATATTATAAATATCGCCAATAAGTGCCCCCCCTCTCTGTTTTTACCCTGTTTCTGTAGTGCAGTGCAGGGGAGAGTCCTGGGAGCCTTCCTCGCAGCGGAGCTGGGCAGGAAAATGGCGCTGTGTGCTGAGGAGAATAGGCCCCGCCCCGTTTTCGGCTGGCTTCTTCTCCCGGTTTTTTTGGAACCTGGCAGGGGTTAAATACATCCATATAGCCCCAGGGGCTATATGTGATATATTTTAGCCAGAATAGGTATATTACATTGCTGCCCAGGGCGCCCCCCCCCAGCGCCCTGCACCCTCAGTGACCGCTGGTGTGAAGTGTGCGGAGAGCAATGGCGCACAGCTGCAGTGCTGTGCGCTACCTCATGAAGACTGAGACGTCTTCTGCCGCCGGTTTCTGGACCTCTTCTCTATTCGGCATCTGCAAGGGGGTCGGCGGCGCGGCTCCGGTGACCCATCCAGGCTGTACCTGTGATCGTCCCTCTGGAGCTAGTGTCCAGTAGCCTATGAAGCAAATCCATCCTGCACGCAGGTGAGTTCACTTCTTCTCCCCTAAGTCCCTCGTTGCAGTGAGCCTGTTGCCAGCAGGACTCACTGAAAATAAAAAAAACCTAACAAACTTTTTCTAAGCAGCTCTTTAGGAGAGCCACCTAGATTGCACCCTGCTCGGACGGGCACAAAAACCTAACTGAGGCTTGGAGGAGGGTCATAGGGGGAGGAGCCAGTACACACCACCTAGTGGTCAAACTTTTAAATTTTGTGCCCTGTCTCCTGCGGAGCCGCTATTCCCCATGGTCCTGACGGAGTCCCAGCATCCACTAGGACGTCAGAGAAATCTTGTTTATAATTTTTTTCTGCTGCTATATGTCATCCTCATCTTTCTCCATGTACTGGTCCTGGGCAGAACCCTCCTCTTAAGAGGGGTACACACAGGGAGATGTGTGCTGAGCGATCTATCACAGAACGCTCAGCATACAGCGCGATGGTGTGCTGAGCGAGGGGGGTGCTCACTTCACCCAGCGGTGAAGTGAGCGATGTAACTAGATTGTGCCTGCATGCAGGCCAATCTAGAACAGACGATAGCGATGCGCGGGGCTGCGCATCGGTATCGCTATGAGGCATACACACGGAGAGATCTGCCAGGCTTTCAATTATCTGAAGGAAATGTTTCTGAAGTTAAGCTAAAAAAGGTAAAGTATAAGCATATTTGTCCCCCCCCCCCCCCTTTCCCTCCCCCCAAATAAGTAAACTGCTTACGGATTACATATTAAATTGCCGGCAGTAGAGTCTGCTGCTTGGTCCTCTGATCAAAACAGCTGTGTGCAGATTCTTAGGGAACAGAAAATAGGCCAGCTATGGGGGTAATTCATAGTTGATCGCAGCAATTTGTTAGCAGTTGGGCAAAACCATGTGCACTGCAGGTGTGGCAGATATAACATGTGCAGAGAGATTTAGATTTGGGTGGGTTATTTTGTTTCTGTGCAGGGTAAATACTGGCTGCTTTATTTTTACACTGCAATTTAGGTTTCAGTTTGAACACACCCCACCCAAATTTAACTCTCTCTACACATGTTATATCTGCCCCCCCTGCAGTGCACATGGGGGGTCATTCCGACCTGGTCGCACGCAGGCTATTTTTTGCACTGCTGAGACCAGGTGATCGCCGCCTACAGGGGAGGGGGTTAGAGCTGTGCAGGTGTGCGATCGGCTGTGCAGAGAGCTGCACAAGTAAAAAGTTTGTGCAGTCTCTGCACAGCTCAAGACTTACTCACCCGCTGCGATGATCCTTCCTGGAGCTGACGTCAGGATCCCTCCCTGCAAACGGCCGGGCACGCCTGCGTTTTCTTCGACACTCACAGAAAACGGTAAGTTGACACCACCGGCCGGCCTCTTCCTGACAATCTTCTTGTGTTCACCGCTGCGAACGCTTTCTTCTTTCAATCCGTCGCTGCCTGTGCACTGCAGCCTGCATGCATGTGCTGTTCAGACCTGATCGCACCGCTGCGAAAAACAGCAGTGTGCGATCAGGTCAGAATGACCCCCCGGTTTTGCCCAACTGCTAACAAATTTGCTGCTGCGATGAACTCTGAATTATCTCCAATGTCTCCATCGTGGATGAACTATTGGACAACTACAAGAATGTAGTTTGAGATTTGTTGGCTTCCATATAAGTAAACCTCTTGTGGATTAAATATTTAAACACTAAATTGACAGAAATTGAGTTTGCTGCTTGTTCCTCTGTCAAAGCTGCTGTGTGTGGATTCTTACGTATCCGAAAAGAGGCCAAATACGTGTCCATCGTGAATGAACTATTGGACAACAACACCGGTTGTATAATGTCACTTAAAATTCACTTTTTACAGTCTAATCTAGACTTTTTCCCTGACACCCTGAGTCATGTACTGTAAGGGGCCCTACTCACTGGCCGACCCGCCGCCGAGCTGCCCGACGGCGAATACGGCCGACGAGCGACCCGACGGCGGGGGGGCAGTGACGGGGGGAGTGAAGTTTCTTCACTCCTCCCGTCACGCGGCTGCATTGAAGTGCAGGCAAATATGGACGAGATCGTCCATATTGGCCTGCATGCACAGCCGACGGGAGACCAGCGGTGAACGAGCGCGGGGGCCGCGCATCGTTCATCGCTGGAGTCTCCACACTGAAAGATATGAACGAGTTCTCGTTCATTTATGAACGAGATCGTTCATATCTTTCAAGAAATCGGCCAGTGTGTAGGGCCTATAAGTGATGAACAAGGGAAACATTTTCACCAAGACATTCTGACAAATGTGAGAGGGGAAGCAGAAAGTGGCAGGGAGAGGCCAGAGAGTCGCAGGAGGAGACAGTTGATGACAGAGAAAGGCAGAGGGTGGTTAGGGAAGCAGAGAGTGACTGAGAGAGGCAGTTAATGACAGGGAGAGGCAGGAGGAGGTAGTGGGTGATGGAGAGGAAGAGGGTGGCAAGGAGAGGCAGTGGGTGAGAGCGAGAAGCATAGAAGGACAGCTGGATCTGAACTCCCCCCAAGTCACACACACCACTTGCCCTGCAACAATGAAATCATTGGGACTACAACAAATGCCCGGGGATATAGAGAGAGAGAGAGAGAGAGAGAGAGAGAGAGAGAGAGAGAGAGAGAGAGAGAGAGAGTGTGTGTGTGTAAACACACACATACATATACACGCACACATATATGAAATGGCATAATAAATTTATAACAAATGTTTTCTCTCTTACAACATACCACTCTTAATATTCCCTTCTGTACACCTTTACTGACATAACTTGAATTATTTTTTCTGTCTCCCCTCCCCTGTATATGTATGATCATTTATCTACCTACTTCACTTATACACTGCTCAAAAAAATAAAGGGAACTCTAAAATAACACATCCTAGATCTGAATGAATTAAATATTCTTATTAAATACTTTGTTCTTTACATAGTTGAATGTGCTGACAACAAACTCACACAAAAATGATCAATGGAAATCAAATTTATTAACCCATGGAGGTCTGGATTTGGAGTCACCCTCAAAATTAAAGTGGAAAAACACACTACAGGCTGATCCAACTTTGATGTAATGTCCTTAAAACAAGTCAAAATAAGGCTCAGTAGTGTGTGTGGCTTCCACGTGCCTGTATGACCTTCCTACAATGCCTGGGCATGCTCCTGATGAGGTGGCGGATGGTCTTCTGAGGGATCTCCTCCCAGACCTGGACTAAAGCATCCGCCAACTCCTGGACAGTCTGTGGTGTTGGTGGATTGAGTGAGACATGATGTCCCAGATGTGCTCAATTGGATTCAGGTCTGGGGAACGGGTGGGCCAGTCCATAGCATCAATGCCTTCGTCTTGCAGGAACTGCTGACACACTCCAGCCACATGAGGTCTAGCATTGTTTTGCATTAGGAGGAACCCAGGGCCAACCGCACCAGCATATGGTCTCATAAGGGGTCTGAGGATCTCATCTCGGTACCTAATGGCAGTCAAGCTACCTCTGGCGAGCACATGGAGGGCTGTGCAGCCCCCCAAAGAAATGCCACCCCACACCATTACTGACCCACTGCCAAACTGGTCATGCTGGAGGATGTTGCAGGCAGCAGAACGTTCTCCTTGGCGTCTCCAGACTCTGTCACATCTGTCACATGTGCTCAGTGAGAACCTGCTTTCATCTGTGAAGAGCACAGGGCGCCAGTGGCGAATTTGCCAATCTTGGTGTTCTCTGGCAAATGCCAAACGTCCTGCACGGTGTTGGGCTGTAAACACAACCCCCACCTGTGGACGTCGGGCCCTCAAACCACCCTCATGGAGTCTGTTTCTGATCATTTGAGTAGACATGCACATTTGTGGCTTGCTGGAGGTTATTTTGCAGGGCTCTGGCAGTGCTCCTCCTGTTCCTCCTTGCACAAAGGCGGAGGTAGCGGTCCTGCTGCTGGGTTGTTGCCCTCCTATGGCCTCCTCCACGTCTCCTGATGTACTGGCCTGTCTCCTGGTAGCGCCTCCATGCTCTGGACACTACGCTGACAGACACAGCAAACCTTCTTGCCATAGCTCGCAGTGATGTGCCATCCTGGATGAGCTGCACTACCTGAGCCACTTGTGTGGGTTGTAGGGAGGTCATACAGGCACGTAGAGGCCACACACACTACTGAGCCTCATTTTGACTTGTTTTAAGGACATTACATCAAAGTTGGATCAGCCTGTAGTGTGTTTTTCCACTTTAATTTTGAGGGTGACTCCAAATCCAGACCTCCATGGGTTAATAAATTTGATTTCCATTGATCATTTTTGTGATTTTGTTGTCAGCACATTCAACTATGTAAAGAACAAAGTATTTAATAAGAATATTTCATTCATTCAGATCTAGGATGTGTTGTTTTAGTGTTCCCTTTATTTTTTTGAGCAGTGTATAATGCTAATGATCTTTTGTTGCACACACAATTTCACATGCCCCTCCTCATTTTTTAATTAGAGTACCTGCTCCTCCACTTTTTCTTATCTCCTTTGTGGATGCTGGGGCTGGGCTTTTATTAACAAATGCATTATGGCTAATTTGAATTGAGTTTGGGAAGTTCAGTTTCTGCAGTTTTTAAGCATTTTGGTAGTTTTATTAGTATTGTATAAATGAATGGTGAAAACAAATATTCACATACCAGAAGCATACATTACTTTAACATTTGTTGAGCAGTGTCTAAAATGTGGTAATTGCTAAATCTGCCCCTTATTGTATATATCACCAATCTCAGCTGCCTATTTACACTTGTGCGTACAAAGCAATATGATGACAACAAGCGTCCAAACAAAGGACACGATACAACCTGATCGCTGCTGTGCATTTTTGCAGCAGGCTGTGATCAGATAGCCACCGCCCATACAGAGTGAAAACCCACCCCGTGCAAGTGTAGGGAGTGCGCAAATAACGCCAGACAGCTGCAAATCTGTTCGCAACTCACTCACAATTGAATGATTTTTCCAGTCTGTATGTAGCCCAAGAATTACTCCTACAGTGCGATACAAACAGGCTGTTTGGGCATGAAGCTGATGGGTTCGGTATGAATGGTCGACCATGTGAACGGATACCAAGCTGATGTCACACACCCTCCCTGAAAACACTTGGGAACGCCTGCATTTTTCCTGACGCTCCCAGAAAACGCCCAGTTACCATCCACAAACGTCCGCTTCCTGTCAATCACCTTGCGAATGCCCGTGCAATTTACATTTTCGCACCACCCTGTCTGTTTGGCGACGCGCCTGTGCATTGCGGTGCATACGCAGTCATTCAATAATTAGCCGCTGTTCAATTTCGCACAACAGTGATCAGTTCTGAATCGGGCCCTAAGCTTGGCTGAGAGGAAAACTTAGAAAATTGGCACATGGGTAAATGCAGCCTGGTGTACACGAGACAGACACTAGTGCCCTTGTTGCCGCCTGCCAATAAAACACCATGTGTAGCCTCAATCTGGATCTCCCACATATATACAGCAGGTATGCAGAGAACAAACATTATGTAGTAGTAGAATTAACATTTGCTATTGCGATTTAATACAGCAGCATCATAGTACTCTATACATAAAGAGATAAGGGTGAGACTGCTCCTGTATAGACTAAACAAACTGCTTATAGGAAAACGATCTCTAGCATTAGCAAAGCTATGCTACACACAAGTGACCTCGTTTCACCCATCAATGATTCAGCTCCGAAGATACTGCTAACAAATGAGCTATAACTCTATAAACCCTAGGACCTGAGCCACAGCCTGCAGGCCCCTGCACCAGGCACCTACTGCTGCCCTCACACCTGAGCTCCCTGCATGCAACACCACTCTCCTCTGCTGCTGCTGGTCACTGGGCAGCGGGACTGCCGTATAGGTTACACATGTTATATACAGCCTCGCACTCCCATTGGCTGAGCCCGGCCAGTCTCGGGCATACGCCCAGCAGCCAGTGGTGCTGTGTGTCCTGCGCTACTGCATGTCACCCAGTAACGGCGGGGCCGCCCTCTCTCCATAGCTACGGCAGCAGCAGCGGATGTGGCAGCCGCCATCTTGCAGCCATGAGCGGGTCACACCGGGAGGCAGCAAAGGAAGAGCGCAAGAAAGCAGGGGGCGGGGTGATCAACCGGCTGAAGGCGCGACGGCTCCATGTCAGGGAGGGGGGTGACGCCGAGCCCAGGACCGACATCCTGCTCACAGAGCAGCAGCTGTTGGGGCTAAAGGAGCTGAAACCGGAGCACGTCCTAGGCCTGAGGCGGGTCACGGAGAGTAAGTGGGCTGCTGGTTGGGTCAGAGGGCGGGATCCCGCCGGGTCTGTGCAGTAACTTGTGTTCTCTTTCGCCGCTAGATTACTTGTGTAAACCCGAAGAGAACATCTATGGGATCGACTTCACCCGCTTCAAGATCCGGGACTTAGAGACGGGCACTGTGCTGTTCGAGATCTCCAAGCCCTGCTCAGGTATCTGCTGCGCCCGGAGCCATCAGTAGCATCGGTACACACTACACTTCTATCCTGCCCTGTGCGAGCCCCGGCTGCTGCCTGACATAAACCTCTCTTGTGTACAATCCAAAATCGAGAAAAATAGAGTAAGCAGCGCTAGAGGTACACACTGACAATTCCAAAAAATATATAGGTTCCAATGATAATAAAGGTTATTATGCTAAAATAAGAGAAAAATGAAAAACAGTAACAAAATTAATATTGCTGCAGCATCAGACAAGTGAGATCCATTGAAACCACTCCTGGTGACTGGAATTGGATGGTAGTCGTTAGGTCGACATGAGTTTTTCACATCTTTTGTTATTTTTTTTGACCTTTTTCATACATAACGATCCACGCGGACTACAATTGGGAACGGTAACCTGGTCCGAGCGCAGCGAGGCACCTTGCCCGAAGCATGGCGAGCAAAGCGGTGCACTAATTTGGGGTTCCCCGTCACTTTTCGAAGAAAACTACACCAAAAACAGTCGAACTCATGTCGACCTTTTTCCATGTTGACCTAATGCATATCGACCTTCAGTGGTCGACCCAATGTATGTCAACCTAATGAACCACACCCGACTGGAATACTATGCTGCAACAATGTGTTGTTGATACAATTCTCTAATGCATCTCCAGACTGTGCATCCCAGAAGCTGGATATATTACTTATCAAGGATCCTGAGGTAGCTGAGAGTAGAAAGGCATGACAATAAATATTGATATAAACACAGTAAATTCTGCAGAGTTTTAATTAATTTCCGTTCCGGAAAAATTACTCTCGTGAATGGTGACTGGGCGTTTGCATTATAACCAAGTCGCTGCAGCAACCATGATAATTGTATCTATTAGTTTCAAAGAAGTTCCACACCACCGTTCAATTACGAGTCATATCACTAGCAGAAAACTATTGTGCGATACCTCAGTGAGTAAAATCAGGTGTAGCTAACCCTGGTCCTCGGGAGCTACCAAAAGTACATGTTTTCCAGGCCACCTGTGGAACCGGTAGAATGTGTCGGTTAGGAAAGAATGCACCACATGTTTGAAAATGTAGCAGTTAGTAATGACTACACCTGTGCACCAGCTAGGTGGTCTAAAAAACATGAACTGTTAGTAGCTCTTGAGGAACGGGTTGGCTACCCCTGGACTAAATATTAATCCCGATAGCCAGATGATTCCTAGTGATCTTGCGATATTTCTACACTTTGTGCACTGTCTCCGATGTTTGCAGCTTTAGGTTTAATTAGGATACCAGGAGGAGGTGTCATACTTTTGTAAAGGTCATGGGATCGTTACAAAACTCGTTAGGACCCACCTCCACTCACCTTTCCCAGGACTCAGGCCATGTTATTAGAACACACTTGCAGTGGCTTTGGAAAGCTTGAGCAATAATCACCCGCGGATGCTTTAGCAGCAAGCAGTTATGGAGACTGCACCGAGTGTAGCAAAACAACCAAGATTACCTGGTACCATTCAGCCGTTAAGAATAATTTTTATTTAGTCACAGAGGTATTGCACATTCTGCCGGTGAGGATGGTCCATCAGAAGGGCTTTCAAATTACTTATAATTGAACAGTGACGTGGAACTTCTTTGAATCAGATACAATTCTCATAGTTGACTGCAGTGACTTTATTATAATTCAGACTCCCAGCCACCATTATGAGAGTCATTTTCCTGGAGCAGAGATCAAGTAAATCTCTGCACAATTAAGTATATTTATTGGCAAGCCTTCCGACTGTCTGCTACAGTATCTTGGGAGCCTTGATAATATATCCAGCTACTGAGATTTAAGTTGGTGACGCATTAGTATTCTAGTCACTAGGAGTGGATTTCAATGTGTCATTTGTCTGATGCGGATATTTGTTTTATTACTATGTTTATCTAATTTTTTCCCCCTTATTTTTCTGTCAGCCACGAGGGGACACTGGCATAACTTCAACACCGTGGTGGTGATAATGGTGGCTTACAGGGAGCTGGCACTTTAAATAATCGAAGAAGTGAAACCGGCTCCTCGCCCTCTATTCCCCATCATCCCTCAGCTTTGAATTTGTGCCGTAGGAGTCGGTCACTGCTGACTGAGCTCCAGCTCAGTCTATATCTATTTTCATTTACTTTCTTTTATTTCTCTGACGTCCTAAGTGGATGCTGGGGACTCCGTCGGGACCATGGGGATTAGCGGCTCCGCAGGAGACAGGGCACAAAAGTAAAAGCTTTAGGATCAGGTGGTGTGCACTGGCTCCTCCCCCTATGACCCTCCTCCAAGCCTCAGTTAGATTTTTGTGCCCGGCCGAGAAGGGTGCAATCTAGGTGGCTCTCCTAAAGAGCTGCTTAGAGTAAAAGTTTGTTAGGTTTTTTATTTTCAGTGAGTCCTGCTGGCAACAGGCTCACTGCTACGAGGGACTTAGGGGAGAGAAGTGAACTCACCTGCGTGCAGGATGGATTGGCTTCTTAGGCTACTGGACACCATTAGCTCCAGAGGGAGTCGGAACACAGGTCTCACCCTGGGGTTCGTCCCGGAGCCGCGCCGCCGACCCCCCTTGCAGATGCCGAAAAGTGAAGGTCCAGAAACGGCGGCAGAAGACTCTTCAGTCTTCATAAGGTAGCGCACAGCACTGCAGCTGTGCGCCATTGTTGTCAGCACACTTCATAGCAGCGGTCACTGAGGGTGCAGGGCGCTGGGGGGGGGGCGCCCTGGGCAGCAATGATAGTACCTTATTCTGGCTAAAAATACATCACATATAGCCCCTGGGGGCTATATGGATGTATTTAACCCCTGCCAGGTCTCAGAAAAACGGGAGAAGAAGCCCGCCGAAAAGGGGGCGGGGCCTATTCTCCTCAGCACACAGCGCCATTTTCCCTCACAGAAATGCTGGTGGGAAGGCTCCCAGGCTCTCCCCTGCACTGCACTACAGAAACAGGGTTAAAACAGAGAGGGGGGGCACTTATTTGGCGATATGTATATATATATTAAAATGCTATAAGGGAAAAACACTTATATAAAGGTTGTCCCTGTATAATTATAGCGTTTTTGGTGTGTGCTGGCAAACTCTCCCTCTGTCTCCCCAAAGGGCTAGTGGGGTCCTGTCCTCTATCAGAGCATTCCCTGTGTGTGTGCTGTGTGTCGGTACGTGTGTGTCGACATGTATGAGGACGATGTTGGTGAGGAGGCGGAGCAATTGCCTGAAATGGTGATGTCACTCTCTAGGGAGTCGACACCGGAATGGATGGCTTATTTAAGGAATTACGTGATAATGTCAACACGCTGCAAGGTCGGTTGACGACATGAGACGGCCGGCAAACAAATTAGTACCTGTCCAGGCGTCTCAAACACCGTCAGGGGTTGTAAAACGCTCATTTACCTCAGTCGGTCGACACAGACACGGACACTGACTCCAGTGTCGACGGTGAAGAAACAAACGTATTTTCCTTTAGGGCCACACGTTACATGTTAAGGGCAATGAAGGAGGTGTTACATATTTCTGATACTACAAGTACCACAAGAAGGGTATTATGTGGGGTGTGAAAAAACTACCTGTAGTTTTTCCTGAATCAGATAAATTAAATGAAGTGTGTGATGATGCGTGGGTTTCCCCCGATAGAAAATTATTGGCGGTATACCCTTTCCCGCCAGAAGTTAGGGCGCGTTGGGAAACACCCTTTAGGGTGGATAAGGCGCTCACAAGCTTATCAAAACAAGTGGCGGTACCGTCTCCAGATAGGGCCGCCCTCAAGGAGCCAGCTGAGAGGCTGGAAAATATCCTAAAAAGGTATATACACACATACTGGTGTTATACTGCGACCAGCGATCGCCTCAGCCTGGATGTGCAGCGCTGGGGTGGCTTGGTCGGATTCCCTGACTGAAAATATTGATACCCTTGACAGGGATAGTATTTTATTGACTATAGAGCATTTAAAGGATGCATTTCTATATATGCGAGATGCACAGAGGGATATTTGCACTCTGGCATCAAGAGTAAGTGCGATGTCCATATCTGCCAGAAGATGTTTATGGACACGACAGTGGTCAGGTGATGCAGATTCCAAACGGCACATGGAAGTATTGCCGTATAAAGGGGAGGAGTTATTTGGGGTCGGTCCATCGGACCTGGTGGCCTCGGCAACAGCTGGAAAATCCACCTTTTTTACCCCAAATCACATCTCGGCAGAAAAAGACACCGTCTTTTCAGCCTCAGTCCTTTCGTCCCCATAAGGGCAAGCGGGCAAAAGGCCAGTCATATCTGCCCAGGGATAGAGGAAAGGGAAGAAGACTGCAGCAGGCAGCCCATTCCCAGGAACAGAAGCCCTCCACAGCTTCTGCCAAGTCCTCAGCATGACGCTGGGGCCGTACAAGCGGACTCAAGTGCGGTGGGGGGTCGTCTCAAGAGTTTCAGCGCGTGGTGGGCTCACTCGCAAGTGGACCCCTGGATCCTACAAGTAGTATCCCAGGGGTACAGACTGGAAATTCGAGACGTCTCCCCCTCGCAGGCTCCTGATGTCTGCTTTACCAACGTCTTCCTCCGACAGGGAGGCAGTATTGGAAACAATTCACAAGCTGTATTCCCAGCAGGTGATAATCAAAGTACCCCTCCTACAACAAGGAAAGGGGTATTATTCCACACTATATTGTGGTACTGAAGCCAGATGGCTCGGTGAGACCTATTCTAAATGGGAAATCTTTGAACACTTACATACAAAGGTTCAAATCAAGATGGAGTCACTCAGAGCAGTGATAGCGAACCAGGAAGAAGGGGACTATATGGTGTCCCTGGACATCAAGGATGCTTACCTCCATGTCCCAAATTGCCCTTCTCACCAAGGGTACCTCAGGTTTGTGGTACAGAACTGTCACTATCAGTTTCAGATGCTGCCGTTTGGATTGTCCACGGCACCCCGGGTCTTTACCAAAGTAATGGCCGAAATGATGATTCTTCTTCAAAGAAAAGGCGTCTTAATTATCCCTTACTTGGACGATCTCCTGATAAGGGCAAGGTACAGAGAACAGTTGGAAGTCGGAGTAGCACTATCTCAAGTAGTTCTACGACAGCACGGGTGGATTCTAAATATCCAAAATCGCAGCCGTTTCCGACGACACGTCTGCTGTTCCTAGGGATGGTTCTGGACACAGTCCAGAAAAAGGTGTTTCTCCCGGAGGAGAAAGCCAGGGAGTTATCCGAGCTAGTCAGGAACCTCCTAAAACCAGGAAAAGTGTCAGTGCATCATTGCACAAGAGTCCTGGGAAAAATGGTGGCTTATTACGAAGCGATTCCATTCGGCAGATTCCACGCAAGAACTTTTCAGTGGGATCTGCTGGACAAATGGTCCGGATCGCATTTTCAGATGCATCAGCGGATAACCCTATCTCCAAGGACAAGGGTGTCTCTCCTGTGGTGGTTACAGAGTGCTCATCTTCTAGAGGGCCGCAGATTCGGCATTCAGGATTGGATGCTGGTGACCACGGAGGCCAGCCTGAGAGGCTGGGGAGCAGTCACACAGGGAAAAAATTTCCAGGGAGTGTGATCAAGTCTGGAGATTTTTCTCCACATAAATATACTGGAGCTAAGGGCAATTTACAATGCTCTAAGCTTAGCAAGACCTCTGCTTCAAGGTCAGCCGGTATTGATCCAGTGGGACAACATCACGGCAGTCGCCCACGTAAACAGACAGGGCGGCACAAGAAGCAGGAGGGCAATGGCAGAAACTGCAAGGATTTTTCGCTGGGCGGAAAATCATGTGATAGCACTGTCAGCAGTGTTCATTCCGGGAGTGGACAACTGGGAAGCAGACTTCCTCAGCAGGCACAACCTCCACCCGGGAGAGTGGGGACTTCATCGGGAAGTCTTCCACATGATTGTGAACCGTTGGAAAAGACCAAAGGTGGACATGATGGCGTCCCGCCTGAACAAAAAACTGGACAAGTATTGCGCCAGGTCAAAAGACCCTCAGGCAATAGCTGTGGACGTTCTGGTAACGCCGTGGGTGTACCAGTCGGTGTATGTCTTCCCTCCTCTGCTTCTCATACCCAAGGTATTGAGAATTATAAGACGTAGAGGAGTAAGAACTATACTCGTGACTCCGGATTGGCCAAGAAGGACTTGGTACCCGGAACTTCAAGAGATGCTCACAGAGGACTCATGGCCTCTGCCGCTAAGAAGGGACTTGCTTCAGCAAGTACCATGTCTGTTCCAAGACTTACCGCGGCTGCGTTTGACGGCATGGCGGTTGAACGCCGGATCCTAAGGGAAAAAGGCATTCCGGAAGAGGTCATTCCTACCCTGGTCAAAGCCAGGAAGGAGGTGACCGCACAACATTATCACCACATGTGGCGAAAATATGTTGCGTGGTGTGAGGCCAGGAAGGCCCCATGAAGAAATTTCAACTCGGTCGTTTCCTGCATTTCCTGCAAACAGGAGTGTCTATGGGCCTCAAATTGGGGTCCATTAAGGTTCAAATTTCGGCCCTGTCGATTTTCTTCCAGAAAGAATTGGCTTCAGTTCCTGAAGTCCAGAAGTTTGTCAAGGGAGTACTGCATATACAACCCCCTTTTGTGCCTCCAGTGGCACTGTGGGATCTCAACGTAGTTCTGGGATTCCTAAAATCACATTGGTTTAAACCGCTCAAATCTGTGGATTTGAAATATCTCACAGGGAAAGTGACCATGCTGTTGGCCCTGGCCTCGGCCAGGCGAGTGTCAGAATTGGCGGCGTTTGTCTCAAAAAAGCCCATATCTGATTGTCCATTCGGACAGGGCAGAGCTGCGGACTCATCCCCAGTTTCTCCCTAAGGTGGTGTCAGTGTTTCACCCGAACCAGCTTATTGTGGTACCTGCGGCTACTAGGGACTTGGAGGACTCCAAGTTGCTAGATGTTGTCAGGGCCCTGAAAATCTAGTTTCCAGGACGGCTGGAGTCAGGAAAACTGACTTGCTGTTATCCTGTATGCACCCAACAAACTGGGTGCTCTTGCTTCTAAGCAGACGATTGCTAGTTGGATGTGTAGTACAATTCAGCTTGCACATTCTGTGGCAGGCCTGCCACAGCCAAAATATGTAAATGCCCATTCCACAAGGAAGGTGGGCTCATCTTGGGCGGCTGCCCGAGGGGTCTCGGCTTTACAACTTTGCCGAGCTGATACTTGGTCAGGGGCACACCCTGACTGAGGAGGACCTGGAGTTCTCTCATTCGGTGCTGCAGAGTCATCCGCACTCTCCCGCCCGTTTGGGAGCTTTGGTATAATCCCCATGGTCCTGACGGAGTCCCCAGCATCCACTTAGGACGTCAGAGAAAATAAGAATTTACTTACCGATAATTCTATTTCTCGTAGTCCGTAGTGGATGCTGGGCGCCCATCCCAAGTGCGGATTGTCTGCAATACTTGTACATAGTTATTGTTACAAAAATCGGGTTATTATTGTTGTGAGCCATCTTTTCAGAGGCTCCGCTGTTATCATGCTGTTAACTGGGTTCAGATCACAGGTTGTACAGTGTGATTGGTGTGGCTGGTATGAGTCTTACCCGGGATTCAAAATCCTTCCTTATTGTGTACGCTCGTCCGGGCACAGTATCCTAACTGAGGCTTGGAGGAGGGTCATAGGGGGAGGAGCCAGTGCACACCACCTGATCCTAAAGCTTTTACTTTTGTGCCCTGTCTCCTGCGGAGCCGCTAATCCCCATGGTCCTGACGGAGTCCCCAGCATCCACTACGGACTACGAGAAATAGAATTATCGGTAAGTAAATTCTTATTTTTACACTCTTTATCATGGGACTTAGTTTCCTCAGCCTCAGGAACCCTTTGCCACTTATATGAGAAGTGGGGTCCAGGTTACACACCAGCAGCGTCAAGCTGAACACTCCTCCCAAGACAGCCGCATCCTGAAAGTCCTGAATGGGTGAGTGACGCTACACTGAAGATCAGCGCTTAAGCGAGAAGCACTGTTCTTCAAGAAAAGCAGCTACATCCTCCTGAGGCTCCGAATGGGTGATTGTTGTCACCCATGTAAGGCTCCCGCGATTAGCACGCAGCAAGCCCGCCACCGCCGACACAGGTGCTTTTCCGTAAGCTTCCCATACTATGGACTATCCTCCCGCTTAGCAGGGGAAGGAGGCCTTGGGTCCGCTCTGCTTAAGTTAGCAGCGGCGTGGTCTGGGAGTGCCCCCCGGCCCCCACCATCCCTGTGCTGCTGCTGCATCTCCTCCGCCCTCTGCTTATACTATCTGGGATGCTCATCATAGCCAAACCTCTTACAGCCGCACTGCTGCATGTGGCGGGCGCTCAGGGAGCGCTGTTTCAGTGTCCCGTACATAGTGCAGTGGATGCATGACTAACTGCGCTGCCGCGCTCTTAAGTCTCAGCGGCAGCACGATCATAACACAGCGGCGCCAGTACAGTGGCTAGCCTGGCTGCTTGGCAGTATTCATAGTGTGGAAAAATAATTGCACAAATGCGCTGCCTCTGATGTAAATGCAGCCCACTAATAAACAAAGGAAGCTTCACAAAAAATCCAAAATAGAAATAGCATAGACAGAAAAGTTTAAAGTAGGCGCAAACACCATAAATGAATCCTTACATAAGTGTCCTTATGAAAAGAATAGAGTGAAATCCTGATTTCGTAGATTCAGTGTCCTAAAATCCCTTGTCCCCACAGACTCAATGATGTAAGTTATTTCTTTCTCTCGATAAAGAAGAAGAGGTCAGAGTGCAGATCAATTTTACAGGGACAGAGAATTTATTTAACACAGAATACTCACAATATTCACAAATAAACAAGCATGTAACAACTCAAAGTGAATAGAAAGGGGTGCTGGCAAATACCGTCTTCCAATTACCCTCCCAAGATGGCACAAGGGAAAGCACCGGAGGTCCCGGACACCGCAGCAGTGCAAGGAAATTCGAAGCACCGAGGTCAGTCCACCCACGATCCAGAAAGAGGCTGTCACCACCTGCTTCAGCAGGTACATGCTTGTTTATTTGTGAATATTGCGAGTGTTCTGTGTTTAAATTAATTCTCTGTCCCTGTAAAATTGATCTGCACTATGACCTTTATCGAGAGAAAGAAGTAACTTACATCATTGAGTCTGTGTGGACAAGGGATTTTAGGACACTGAATCTACGAAATCAGGATTTCACTCTATTCTTTTCATAAGGACACTTATGTAAGGATTCGTTTATGGTGTTTGCACCTACTTTAAACTTTTCTGTCTATAGTATTAATAGTGTGCTGCTCCACATCCTATACAGCAGGTCCCGGCACACTGGCGCTATATAGCTCCACCCTGAGATGCTATATACTTCGGAGAAGCGGCTGGAGATATCGGACAAGTTAACTCGAGGATCTCAGCAACAACTATTGCACCCAGAGGAGCCCTTTGGCTGAGGTCATGGCAATTACACAAAAAGAGCGGCGGAGGCACTTCTCTTTACAGGTAACATTCTTTTGGAAAAGAACTAGATGCGTTCATTCTACAAGCTGCAGGTGGTAAATCTACCTTCTTACCGACCCTTCCACTACCGTCTAAACGCTCTTATATTGGAACCTCCTTTCGATCCCTTTGTTCCACTCAACCTTTTAGAGGATGCGGAAGAGCTACACCCTTGCGAGGTACAGGTCGCGGCAAGCAACCAGTCGCTGTTCATCGTCAAGACCAAATGCCTTCAGAAAAGACTGTGGCATGACTGTTTCCCTTCCCACCAGGGTCCATGTGCGGTGGGAGCGCGGCTTCAAAATTTTCAGGATGCCTGGTTTAAACTATCCGAAAATGCGTGGATTCACAACATCATCTCCCAAAGGTATAAGTTACATTTCAAAGTTTTACCGCCAAATAAATATTTTACGACAAGTCTTCCCATCCTTCTGGACAAACGTTTAGCCCTTCAAGGTGCAATCAGCTGTGCTAATGCTGGTACCACTGAGTCAGTGGAAAAGGGGTTACTATTCCAGTCTTTTCATAGTTCCAAAACCGGACGGTACGGTAAGACCAATCCTGAACCTGATTCATTAAATCAGTGTCTGTCTTATTACCGGTTCAAGATGGAGTCCCTCAACTCGGTGATTTCGAACCAGGAACCCAGGGAATTCATGATATCTCTAGATATCAGGGATGCATATCTCCACATTCTGATCTGGGAACCTTTCCAAGCGTTTCTCAGGTTTGTGATTCAACAGGATCATTTTCAGTTCAGAGTTTTACCATTCGGACTGTCCACAGCACCCACAGTGTTTACCAAGGTCATGTCGGTGATTATTGCTCACCTCAGATCATTGGGAATCACAATAATACCATACCTAGATGACCTCCTCCTCCTCGAGGCTCCATCCAATCACATATTCCAGGAGCATGCTTTATTAACTTACAATGTGTTGGTAGAACATGGATCGATAATCATTTTTCGGTAATCCAACCTTCAGCCATCACAGTCTCTCCAGTTTCTCGGTGTGATTCTGGACACCAATGTACAGAGTTTTTTTTTCCACCACAAGATAAAGCTCTGAGTATACAGGTACTGGCCCGGACTGTTCTCAAGCCACGATGTGTACCAGTCCATTTATCCATTGGTCTGCTTGGGAAGATGGTAGCTGCTTTCAAAACTCTGGAATTCATCCGTTTTTATTCACACCCTTTCCAGCTGGACCTGTTACATCAATGGTCGGGGTCGCATCTACATGTTCAACAGTTCGTTTAACTCTGAAGTCACGACTTTCGCTGCTTTGGTGTCTTCAACTGCACAATCTCACTGTGGGCAGGCGGTTCAGTGTGTGGGACTGGGTGCTCCTCACGACAAATGCCTTCCACATAAGTGCACCCCATCCCCATCTTCCTCTGGGGATGGGGTGCACTTATGTTGGACTCCCAGGGCCACTGGTCTCCACAAGAATTGCTGTTGTCAATAAATGTGTTGGAACTGAGAGCGATCTCCAGTGCGCTGGTACAAGCCGCTCACATTCTTCGTTCAATTGGACAACGCGACTGCTGTAGCGTACGTAAACAAACAAGGCGGACCTCGCAGTCGCCAGGCAATGCGAGAGGTGTCACGTATTCTCCAATAGGCAGAACGCAACGCAGTAATTCTCTCGGCGGTGTTCATTCCAGGAGTGGACAATTGGGTAGTCGTCAGGATCTACATCTGGGAGAATGGGGACTTCAGGATGGGGAGGTGTTCAGCGATCTGATACAACGCTGCAGGTGTCTAGACGTGGATCTCATGGCATCACCTCTCAATCTACAACTTCCAAGATACATCGCCAGAACCCGGGATCCTCAAGAGGAAGCTGTGGATGCTCTGTCCATGCCTTAGCCGTATGACTTAGTTTACGCGTTCCTCCCTTACCTCTATTGTCTCGAATTCTCAAGAGAATCAAACGAGAGTCAATCACGGTGATCCTGGTGGCTCGGAACTGGGGAATTCATAACTGCGCTTTCTCCTAGCGGTCGTTCCTTGGCCTCTGCCTCCGGATCTACTCTAACAAGGGCCCTTCGTAGATCCAGATTTACTACAGTAAATCGCCTATCTCCACCAGTCTAGGCGACTGGCAGTATCCATTCCTGCCCATTCTACGCATTCAGTTGGGTTTTCATGGGCCGCCAGTAGGGGGGGCTACCACGTCTCAACTCTGTAGAGCAGCCACTTTATTCAGTAGTCATACATTTGCTAAATTCTATGAGTTTGATACTTTTGTGGCTTCATCTTCACAGTTTGGCCGTCTAGTTTTGCAAGTTCCTCCGCGATCTCCCGCCTAGGGGGAGAAACTTTGGGACGTCCCCACGGTCTTGACGTTGTGCCAGTGTCCCCTAGTGGCTGACAGAAAAAGGAGGATTTTGGTACTTACGATAAATCCCTTTTCTCATACGTCCTAGAGGATGCTGAGGACTCCATAACGACCATGGGGTATAGACGGGATCCGCAGGAGACATGGGCACACTATAAGACTTTGAATGGGTGTGAACTGGCTTCTCCCTCTATGCCCCTCCTCCAGACCTCAGTTAGATTATGTGCCCAGGAGTGACTGGACACACACTAGGGGAGCTCTCCTGAGTTTCTCTAAAAGACTTCATTGTTAGGTTTTTTATTTTCAGAGAAACCTGCTGGCTACAGGCTCCCTGCATCGTGGGACTGAGGGGAGAGAAGTCAGACCTACTTCTGTGAGTTAAAGGCTCTGCTTCTTAGGCTACTGGACACCATTAGCTCCAGAGGGTTCGATCACTTGGCGCGCCTAGCTGCTTGTTCCCGGAGCCGCGCCGTCACCCCCCTCACAGAAGCCAGAAGAAAGAAGCCGGGTGAGTATTAGAAGAACAGAAGACTTCAGTGACTTCAGAAGACTTCAGTAACGCAGCGCTCCATGCTCCCACACACCAACGGCACTCACAGGGTGCAGGGCGCTGGGGGGGGAGCGCCCTGGGCAGCAAGTTACTGAGGGTCAGAACCGCTGGCAAGAGATGCATATTCGGTGCCTGCAATATATACCTCTTTGAGTGTGGCAAAAGCATGTATAAAGTGCGTAGGCACTGTATACGGACCCCCGCCAGCATAAAAAACTATTTTTAATAGCGGGGCTGAAGCGCGCCGAGAAGGGGCGGGGCTTAGCCCTCACAACAGGATTCAGCACCATTCTCTCTATGTCCCCGCCAAAAGCAATGTATACAGTGCAAACGAGGGGGGGGGGGGGGGGGGGGGGGCACAGTGTTTTAGTGTTATATAGAGGGTAATATGGCACTATTTTAGATAATGGGCATGTAATCATTGTTGTGCATATATATCGCTGTGTGTTCCCTGTCGGATATACCCACTATAGCTTTTTTAGTCCACATATGTTGATATGCGTGAGTGCTCTGTCACAAACAGCTGTGGGGATCACTGTCTGCATCGCCGACGCCTGTTGGTACTTGATTCAGTAGATGCAGTATCAGCAGGTCGGTAGTTAATATGCTTGTCAAAAGTAAACACTGTATGGGAGACACAGTAGTATGTGGGTGACCCTGTCTGCACCATCTGTTATTACTGGGTGTAAATTAACATGCTGTAACTGCCTTATACCTGTGTGTGTGTATGTATGTATGTATGTATGTATGTATGTATGTATATATATATATATATATATAGAAAAAGCAAATCAGAGGGGGCACTCACCAGACTTCTTTGTATTTTAACAAATGTTCATTTATTGAAGATAATACTTTACATGATCATCAATTTCTCAATTCCTCAAGCGCTTTCGGCCCGAATCAGGGGCCTTCCTCAGGAGGTACTGTATAAAGATCACCACTTTCACCAATCGTGAACAATGAATCCAGGCATCCAGATTCGGGCCGAAAGCGCTTGAGGAATTGAGAAATTGATGATCATGTAAAGTATTATCTTCAATAAATGAACATTTGTTAAAATACAAAGAAGTCTGGTGAGTGCCCCCTCTGATTTGCTTTTTCTATATTTGGATGCCTCGGTATCCGGGGTGACACCCCAGCGTATGGACAATTGGAAGATGCGAGTGCAATCATATATTGGATATATATATATATATATATATATATATATATATATATATATAATAGGATATGTGTGTAATTGTGTATTGCATTATGCATATTCATATTATGATCTATAATGAATGATGGAGTAAAAGTATTCCTTCTCATGTGCTGGTCGCTCTGTTGATAAAGCTCTAGGTTGGCTCTAGGAGTCCGAATGGTTATTCTTTTCCCGCCGCGGATAGAATACTGTGAAAGTCAACTCCTGGTCGACACGGGGCCCTGTCACAACGGATTGTACACAGGAAGCTAAGTGATATTTTATTTCTATGTTTTGAAGTTAATTGCATTACATGCACATGGGGGAGTGTTTATATTTGGAAAGGCATCCGATAGAATTACTCTAAAAGAGAGAGGGGATGTTTCTTAGATTGTTTCTTTTCTGTAACATTGCGGCAGGCTGCCGTGCGTATACAGGAGGTGTGGCCGGGGGAATGCTGAGGCTGACTCCGAGAGATACTGGAGTTTCTTCCTGGGACGGTGTACCGCTGTTTGGGGATGCCTCAGTTCAGTCAATCACGGCGGATACTACTGGTGTATCTAACTTCGTGAGTTAGACTCCTTCACAACGGTTGGTGACGCATTCTTTTGTGGGATGCAGTCATATTTACTGGTTCGATACCGTTCTTGTTTCATTTTCTGAGCAGATAGTGGAAGGTGAAAAGGTAAGAGTTCTGCAGCCTTGTTAGGTTCGCAGAAGCGGATGTCGTTTTCTGTTTCTACCACATCCACCACATGTTGCTGGGTCTATCTGGCTGGAGCCCACTCCGGTGGTAACTCGTCAGTCAGTCCGAGAATAGACTAGGACCTGTGAGTTAATTATAGAATCCAAAGGGGGACATTCTGGCGTTTACAGATGTTTCCCCTCACTGTTTTTTCAAATAGATCTTGCCGTTGCCCCTCTGGAAGGGGAGGTAGTACGCGACGCCATACCAGAGTTGCGTCAGGTTCAGGGCATTGTCCTGCTGTTCCTGTTTACAAAAAAAAACTAAGGGGTTTAAATGCGTTGTTCTCCGCATTCAGCTTACCTGGGTGGATATCCAGGTTTGTCTTTGCCATTTCACCGGTGTGATGGCAGTAGGACAGTATTCTTTCAATAGTAAGTCATTGTTATTCTGTACTGGGACAATCTCCTGTTTAAGGCGAGGTCAAGACACAAGTGGTGCAAATCGTTGTTTTCTCTCTGACTGTTCTTCAACACAGGCGAAGGCTGTTATTCCCAACGACACAGACGTCGGAGGTGGGTTTCAGAGTAGATACGGAACGGTTTAAGTTCTGTGCGTTCCTGTGGAAAGAGGTCTGAGGATCCGGAGTCGGATCAGGTTTGCAGTGACAATCCATCCATATGTTCTGTTGATGAAGAAGATGGGTGCGGCCTAAGAGGGTTTTTTTTTTTCCGGTGAGCTGGTCAAGTGCCAGAGTGGTTTTCACAGGGCCAGTTGGATATGTAGTCCAGGTCTCACCTGCACATGCACAGGAATATAATCCTAATGGCCAGGATATCGCTCCTGTGGTGTCTGCTCAGTTCTCACCTCCTATAGGGACGAAGGTTCGGAATCCAGGATGAGATCCTGGTGTCCATGCATGCAGATTTCCGAGAATGGGGAGCAGTCCTTGCAAGGGAAGTATTTCCAGAGGAAAAGGTCAAGCTGGGAAACTTGTCTGCAATAAGCTTTCTTGAATTAAGAGCTATTTTCAGTGAACATATGCTTCAAGATCTGCCCGTGTTAATTCTGTCAGACTACTTGACAGCAGTGGTGTAAGTAAGCCGCTAGGGCGGAACAAGGAGCAAAGCGGTAATGGCAGAAGCCGAAAAAGGTTTCCGCTGGGTGAATAGACTGGTAAACGCTATATTAGCAGTTTTCGTTCCGGATGTGAACGACAGAGAAATAGATTCCTCTGCAGACGCGATCTCCATATGGGAGAAATACAGTCGTCGTCGTCGAGAAGCTTTTACTGAAGTGACAAGTCTTTGAGGAGTGCCTCAAGTGGACATGTTGGCGTCTCGCCTCAACGAGAGATCGCAGGGATATTGTTCCGGGTCAGGGGACAATCAAGCTATAGCAGTGGACGTCCTCGGGACACCTTGGGTGTTTTCAGTCGGCCTTTGGGTCCCCTCCGTTTCACTCTTCGGAAGGTGAAACACGTAAGAAGAACGAAGGTTCAGGCGATCCTCACTGTTCCGGTCTGACCAAGGAGGGCTTGGTATCCAGTTCCTCAAGATTTACTCATAGAAGATCCATGGCCTCTTCCGCTACGTGAGGAACTGTTACGTTGAGATCCGGGCGTGTATCAAGACTTACCGCGGCTGTGTTTGACGGCGTGGCGGTTGTACGCCATATCCTAACCAGAAAGGGTATTCCCAGTGAAGTCATTTCCACACTTCTTCAGGCTAGAAAGGAAGTAACGACAAAGCCTTACCACCGTGTTTGGAGACAATGTGTCTTGGGGTGAATCCAAGAAGGCTACTGCGGAAGATTTTCAGCTGGGTCGTTGTTCTCCATTCTTGCAAGCAGGTGTGGGTGCAGGCCTAAAGTTAGGCTCCATTTAAGTGCGGTTTTGGCCTTATGAAGTTTCTTTCAAGAAAGAATTGGCAACCTTTCCGGAAGTTCGGACCTTCGTGGAAGGAGTACTGAACATCCAACCTCCATTTGTGCCCCCATTGGCACCGTGGGACCTTGACATGGTGTTGCGTTTTCTTGTGACACAATGATTGGGACCTTTATCAAAGGTTGTGTTAAAATTTCTCTTTTGGAGAGTGGTCATGGTTTTGGCTTTGGCGTCCGCAAGGCGGATGTCGGAAGTAGCGGTTGGGTCTCCCAAGAGCCCCTGTTTGATCTTCCAGGTGGATAGATCGGAATTGAGAACGCTGATAATAGTTCTGCCAAAAGTGGTCTCGGTGTTTCGCAGAAACCAGCCTATTTGATGTCTGTGGTAACTTAAGCATTGGCTGATTTGAGGCCTCTCGATGTAGTCAGGACTTTGCATATTTATGTCGTCAATTTGGCTCAGATTGGAGAAACAGAGACTCTGTTTGTCCGGTATGCTCCCAGCTTGATTGGGGCGCCTGCGTCTTTGCAGTCTGTTACACGCTAGATCTGTGTTAAGATTCGGCGTGCTCGTTCTACGGCTGGATTGCCGTTACTGAAGTCGGTGGTGACCCATTCTACTAGGAAGATGGGCTCTTCTTGGGCGGATGCCGAGGAGTCTCGGCAGTTCAACTTTGCCGAGCGGATACTTGAACGGGTTCAAACACTTTTGCTAAGCTCTACAAGTTTGATACCCTGGCTGATGGGGACCTCATGTTTGCTCAATCGGTGCTGCAGAGTCGTCCGCACTCTCCCGCCCGGTCTGGAGCCTTGGTATAAACCCCATGGTCCTTATGGAGTCCCCAGCATCCTCTAGGACATAAGCGAAAATAGGATTTTAATACCTACCGGTA
This sequence comes from Pseudophryne corroboree, assembly GCF_028390025.1. Classification (NCBI taxonomy): domain Eukaryota; kingdom Metazoa; phylum Chordata; class Amphibia; order Anura; family Myobatrachidae; genus Pseudophryne; species Pseudophryne corroboree. Next base: position 374,629,383 of record NC_086444.1, on the reverse strand, counting down.
AATCCTTTTCTCTTAGTCTGTAGAGGATGCTGGGCGCCCGTCCCAGTGCGTACTGTGTCTGCAGTTATTGGTTATGGTTACACTCTTGTGGTGTTTCTTGTCTGTCAGGCTGTTGCTGACGTTGTGCATGCCATGCGTAGTCTTATTATTGGTTGTGTTGACACACTGGTTGTGTTACATATTCTCTCAGCATGTGGCTGTGTATTGTTCATGCCGTTGGCTGGTATTCTACTGAATGCCACGTTCTGCGGTATGTTCATTGTGTGAGCTGGTATGACACTCACCGTGTTTAAACAATAAATTCTTTCCTCAAAATGTCCGTCTCCCTGGGCACAGTTTTCTAACTGAAGTCTGGAGGAGGGGCATAGAAGGAGGAGCCAGTTCACACCCATTCAAAGTCTTATAGTGTCCTCATGTCTCCTGCGGATCCCGTCTATACCCCATGGTCTTTATGTAGTCCCCAGCATCCTCTACGGACTAAGAGAAAAGGATTTACCGGTAGGTATTAAAATCCTATTTTTTGGAAGCCATAGGTGACACTGGCCGCCCACCCGTCGCTGTTCTCTTGCCTACATTGTTGTTCTGTTGTGTTTAATTGTTATATGCTCTCTTCCCTCTTATAGTTTCTGTTCTCTTGTTCCCGTCTCCTCTCGGCTAATTCATAACTGGGGGATAGAGGGGGAGGAGCCTGTTTCACTTCTTTATTTAAAGTGCCAACTCCCTGTAAACCACCATCATCGCCCCCACGGTCTTGAAGTTGTGCCAGTGTCCCCTATGGCTTCCGAAAAAGGGATTTATCGGTAAGTACCAAAATCCTCCTTTTAGCATAACAAATAACCTTAATCGTTATCGGAACCTATAAAATTCTTTGAATTGTCAGTTTTATATGTTTGTATTGTGTAACTCTAGTGCTGCTTATTTCTTTTTTTCAGGTACTCTGCACACCGGAGACCTGCTGCTCCTGTCCACTCCTTGTTTCCTTGAACCACTATATAAGTTGCTTTTCGTCTAGGCTTCTAGTAAACTGTAATTGACTTAAAGGGTTACCTCTTCATTTATTCCAAGCATGATATTTATGCATCCATGTTATTTTCTTTACAGAGCAAGAGGAGGAAGATGAAGAAACTGGACATCTTGATAGTAGTGCGGGGCGCTTTGTACGATATCAATTCACGCCAGCATTTCTCAGGCTCCGAAAGGTTGGTGCCACGTAAGTATTTGTTTAATGTAGGACATTATGCAATTATCCTGATCCGCTGATAATCTAATCACAAATTATTAGTCTGTTGGACATGACTAATCCCCAGCATGTACAACAGATCCAGTAATTTGTGAACGGCAATTTGTTCACATAGTGTATGCTGTCCCTGCCCAAGCGATCTGCAGTTCCACTGTTCCTTTACAGGGGAGGAACTGAATTATTAATATAGGAGGTATCCTGTTAGTTAATTGTTCATTTTGTATGTCTTATCTCCACATAGTACCTATTCACACATTGGGGTTAATTCCAAGTTGATTGCAGCAGGAATTTTGTTAGCAGTTGGGCAAAACCATGTGCACTGCAGGGGAGGCAGATATAACGTGCAGAGAGAGTTAGATTTGGGTGGGTTATTTTGTTTCTGTGCATGGTAAATACTGGCTGCTTTATTTCTCTAACGTCCTAGTGGATGCTGGGGACTCCGAAAGGACCATGGGGAATAGCGGCTCCGCAGGAGACTGGGCACAAAGTAAAAGCTTTAGGACTAGCTGGTGTGCACTGGCTCCTCCCCCTATGACCCTCCTCCAAGCCTCAGTTAAGATTTTGTGCCCGAACGAGAAGGGTGCAATCTAGGTGGCTCTCCTGAGCTGCTTAGAGTAAAAGTTTAAATAGGTTTTTTATTTTCAGTGAGACCTGCTGGCAACAGGCTCACTGCATCGAGGGACTAAGGGGAGAAGAAGCGAACTCACCTGCGTGCAGAGTGGATTGGGCTTCTTAGGCTACTGGACATTAGCTCCAGAGGGACGATCACAGGCCCAGCCATGGATGGGTCCCGGAGCCGCGCCGCCGGCCCCCTTACAGATGCTGAAGCAAGAAGAGGTCCATAAATCGGCGGCAGAAGACTTTCCTGTCTTCATAAGGTAGCGCACAGCACTGCAGCTGTGCGCCATTGCTCTCAGCACACTTCGGTCACTGAGGGTGCAGGGCGCTGGGGGGGGGCGCCCTGGGAAGCAATGAATTTACCTTATTTGGCAAAAAATACATCACATATAGCTCCTGGACTATATGGATGTATTTAACCCCTGCCAGAAAAAAGCGGGAGAAGAGCCCGCCGTGAAGGGGGCGGGGCCTATCTCCTCAGCACACAGCGCCATTTTTCCCACACAGCTCCGCTGGTAGGAAGGCTCCCAGAATCTCCCCTGCATCCTGCAACTACAGAAACAGGGTAAAAAAGAGAGGGGGGCACTTATTTGGCAAAATAACAGATATAAGCAGCTATAAGGGATAGACACTTATTGTAAGGTTGTCCCTATACATATATAGCGCTCTGGTGTGTGCTGGCAAACTCTCCCTCTGTCTCCCCAAGGGGCTAAGTGGGTCCTGTCCTCTATCAGAGCATTCCCTGTGTGTGTGCTGGGTGTCGGTACGTGTGTGTCGACATGTATGAGGAGGAAAATGATGTGGAGGCGGAGCAATTGCCTATAATGGTGATGTCACCCCCTAGGGAGTCGACACCTGAATGGATGGCCGTAATTAAGGAATTACGTGACAGTGTCGGCACGTTACAGAAAACTGTTGACGACATGAGACAGCCGGCAGCTCAGTTAGTGCCTGTCCAGGCGTCTCAAACACCGTCAGTGGCTATTAAACGCCCGTTACCTCGGTGGGTCGACACGGACACAGACACTGACTCCAGTGTCGACGGTGAAGAAACAAACGTATTTTCCAGTAGGGCCACACGTTACATGATCACGGCAATGAAGGAGGTTTTGCACATCTCTGATACTGCAAGTACCACAAAAAGGGGTATTATGTGGGGTGTGAAAAAACTACCCGTAGTTTTTCCTGAATCAGATGAATTGAATGAAGTGTGTGATGAAGCGTGGGTTACCCCCGACGAAAAACTGCTAATTTCTAAAAAATTATTGGCACTATATCCCTTCCCACCAGAGGTTAGGGCTCGTTGGGAAACACCCCTTAGGGTGGATAAGGCGCTCACACGCTTATCAAAACAAGTGGCGTTACCGTCTCCAGAAACGGCCGCCCTTAAGGAGCCAGCAGATAGGAGGCTGGAAAATATCCTTAAAAGTATATACACTCATACTGGTGTTATACTGCGACCAGCAATCGCCTCAGCCTGGATGTGCAGTGCTGGGGTGGCTTGGTCGGATTCCCTGACTGAAAATATTGATACCCTGGACAGGGACAATATATTATTGACTATAGAGCATTTAAAGGATGCATTCCTATATATGCGAGATGCACAGAGAGACATTTGCACTCTGGCATCAAGAGTAAGTGCGATGTCCATTTCTGCCAGAAGAGGATTATGGACGCGACAGTGGTCAGGGGATGCGGATTCCAAACGGCATATGGAAGTATTGCCGTATAAAGGGGAGGAGTTATTTGGGGGCGGTCTATCGGACCTGGTGGCCACGGCAACGGCTGGGAAATCCACCTTTTTACACCAAGTCACCTCGCAGCAGAAAAAGATACCGTCTTTTCAGGCTCAGTCCTTTCGTCCCCATAAGGGCAAGTGGGCAAAAGGCCACTCATATCTGCCCCGGGGCAGAGGAAGGGGAAAAAGACTGCAACAGACAGCTTCTTCCCACGAACAGAAGCCCTCCCCCGCTTCTGCCAAGTCCTCAGCATGACGCTGGGGCCTTACAAGCGGACTCAGGCACGGTGGGGGCCCGTCTCAAGAATTTCAGCGCGCAGTGGGCTCACTCGCAAGTGGACCCCTGGATCCTGCAGGTAGTATCTCAGGGGTACAAATTGGAATTCGAGACGTCTCCCCCTCGCCGGTTCCTGAAGTCTGCTTTACCAACGTCTACCCCCGACAGGGAGGCGGTATTGGAAGCCATTCACAAGCTGTATTCCCAGCAAGTGATAATCAAGGTACCCCTCCTACAACAGGGAAAGGGGTATTACTCCACGCTGTTTGTGGTACCGAAGCCGGACGGCTCGGTGAGACCCATTTTAAATCTGAAAGCCTTGAACACTTACATAAAAAGGTTCAAGTTCAAGATGGAGTCACTCAGAGCAGTGATAGCGAACCTGGAAGAAGGGGACTACATGGTGTCTCTGGACATCAAGGATGCTTACCTCCATGTCCCAATTTGCCCTTCTCACCAAGGGTACCTCAGGTTTGTGGTACAGAACTGTCACTATCAGTTTCAGACGCTGCCGTTTGGATTGTCCACGGCACCCCGGGTCTTTACCAAGGTAATGGCCGAAATGATGATTCTTCTTCGAAGAAAAGGCGTCTTAATTATCCCTTACTTGGACGATCTCCTGATAAGGGCACGGTCCAGAGAACAGTTAGAGGTCGGAGTAGCACTATCTCAAATAGTACTACGACAGCACGGATGGATTCTAAATATTCCAAAATCGCAGCTGATTCCGACGACACGTCTGCTGTTCCTAGGGATGATTCTGGACACAGTACAGAAAAAGGTGTTTCTCCCGGAAGAGAAAGCCAGGGAGTTATCCGACCTAGTCAGGAAACTCCTAAGACCAGGCCAGGTGTCAGTGCATCAGTGCACAAGGGTCCTGGGAAAGATGGTGGCTTCTTACGAAGCGATTCCATTCGGCAGATTCCACGCAAGAACTTTTCAGTTGGATCTGCTAGACAAATGGTCCGGATCGCATCTTCAAATGCATCAGCGGATAACCCTGTCTCCAAGGACAAGGGTGTCTCTCCTGTGGTGGTTACAGAGTGCTCATCTCCTAGAGGGCCGCAGATTCGGCATTCAGGATTGGGTCCTGGTGACCACGGATGCCAGCCTGAGAGGCTGGGGAGCAGTCACACAGGGAAAAAATTTCCAGGGCTTGTGGTCAAGCATGGAAACGTCACTTCACATAAATATCCTGGAACTAAGGGCCATTTACAATGCCCTAAGTCAGGCAAGGCCTCTGCTTCAGGGTCAGCCAGTATTGATCCAGTCGGACAACATCACGGCAGTCGCCCACGTAAACAGACAGGGCGGCACAAGAAGCAGGAGGGCAATGACGGAAGTGGCAAGGATTCTTCGCTGGGCGGAAAATCATGTGATAGCACGGTCAGCAGTGTTCATTCCGGGAGTGGACAACTGGGAAGCAGACTTCCTCAGCAGACACGATCTTCACCCGGGGGAGTGGGGACTTCACCCAGAAGTCTTCCACATGATTGTAAACCGTTGGGAAAAACCAAAGGTGGACATGATGGCGTCTCGCCTCAACAAAAAACTGGACAGATATTGCTCCAGGTCAAGGGACCCTCAGGCAATAGCTGTGGACGCTCTGGTAACACCGTGGGTGTACCGGTCAGTGTATGTGTTCCCTCCTCTTCCTCTCATACCAAAAGTACTGAGAATCATAAGAAGGAGGAGTAAAGAAATTCAAGAGATGCTCACGGAAGACCCGTGGCCTCTACCTCTAAGACAGCACCTGCTCCAGCAGGGACCATGTCTGTTCCAAGACTTACCGCGGCTGCGTTTGACGGCATGGCGGTTGAACGCCGGATCCTGAAGGAAAAAGGCATTCCGGATGAAGTCATCCCTACCCTGATCAAAGCCAGGAAGGATGTAACCGTACAACATTATCACCGTATTTGGCGTAAATATTTTGCGTGGTGCGAGGCCAGGAAGGCCCCTACGGAGGAATTTCAACTGGGTCGATTCCTGCATTTCCTGCAAACAGGACTGTCTATGGGCCTCAAATTAGGGTCCATTAAGGTTCAAATTTCGGCCCTGTCGATATTCTTCCAAAAAAGAACTAGCTTCTGTTCCTGAAGTTCAGACGTTTGTCAAGGGAGTACTGCATATACAGCCTCCTTTTGTGCCTCCAGTGGCACCTTGGGATCTCAATGTATTGTTGGGATTCCTAAAATCACATTGGTTTGAACCACTCACCACTGTGGACTTGAAATATCTCACATGAAAAGTGGTAATGCTGTTAGCCCTGGCTTCAGCCAGGCGTGTATCAGAATTGGCGGCTTTATCCTATAAAAGCCCTTACCTAATTTTTCATACGGACAGGGCAGAATTGAGGACTCGTCCTCAATTTCTCCCTAAGGTGGTTTCAGCATTTCACTTAAACCAACCTATTGTGGTGCCTGCGGCTACTAGGGACTTGGAGGATTCCAAGTTGCTGGACGTAGTCAGGGCCCTGAAAATATATGTTTCCAGGACGGCTGGAGTCAGAAAATCTGACTCGCTGTTTATCCTGTATGCACCCAACAAGCTGGGTGCTCCTGCTTCTAAGCAGACGGTTGCTCGTTGGATTTGTAGTACAATTCAGCTTGCACATTCTGTGGCAGGCCTGCCACAGCCAAAATCTGTAAAAGCCCATTCCACACGGAAAGTGGGCTCATCTTGGGCGGCTGCCCGAGGGTCTCGGCTTTACAACTTTGCCGAGCAGCTACTTGGTCAGGGGCAAACACGTTTGCTAAATTCTACAAATTTGATACCCTGGCTGAGGAGGACCTGGAGTTCTCTCATTCGGTGCTGCAGAGTCATCCGCACTCTCCCGCCCGTTTGGGAGCTTTGGTATAATCCCCATGGTCCTTTCGGAGTCCCCAGCATCCACTAGGACGTTAGAGAAAATAAGAATTTACTTACCGATAATTCTATTTCTCATAGTCCGTAGTGGATGCTGGGCGCCCATCCCAAGTGCGGATTGTCTGCATTACTTGTACATAGTTATTGTTACAAAAATCGGGTTATTGTTGTTGTGAGCCATCTTTTCAGAGGCTCCTTCTGTTATCATGCTGTTAACTGGGTTCAGATCACAAGTTGTACGGTGTGATTGGTGTGGCTGGTATGAGTCTTACCCGGGATTCAAAATCCTTCCTTATTGTGTACGCTCGTCCGGGCACAGTATCCTAACTGAGGCTTGGAGGAGGGTCATAGGGGGAGGAGCCAGTGCACACCAGCTAGTCCTAAAGCTTTTACTTTGTGCCCAGTCTCCTGCGGAGCCGCTATTCCCCATGGTCCTTTCGGAGTCCCCAGCATCCACTACGGACTATGAGAAATAGAATTATCGGTAAGTAAATTCTTATTTTTTACACTGCAAATTAGATTGCAGATTGAACACACCACACCCAAATCTAACTCTCTCTGCACATGTTAAATCTGCCTCCCCTGCAGTGCACATGGTTTTGCCCAACTGCTAACAAAATTCCTGCTGCGATCAACTTGGAATTACCCCCATTGTAACTAAAGTAGTGTACCCAACGTGGCTGCCTCGCCTGGTGCTCTTTGTAGAATGAAAACGCGTAATTTCTTATTTGAAGCCATTCTTGTAAGGATCTCGCCTAGTTTTGCTATCTTTCCAATAATGTGTTATCAGTTCCAAGCTGTTAAAGGTGGGTTAAGTTCGAGGAGACCCAGATGGGTGGATTCGCAGAAAAGCACTTCAACAAATAACTTTAATATATAAATATGAATTTATTGTATACTTAGCTAAGGTTATTGATCAATTCAGCAGATGTTCAATACAGCAATCACATCAGCATACTCAGGAGCTTCTTCCTCTGCGTCTAGAGGATGAGTTATATTCAGATCATCCTGGCACTTCTGCAGTCAGTGTTCATCCAGGCTGTCTAGACTGCTTTAACATTGACAATTTCTATCTTATATAGGCTGGAGAACTCCTGAGTAAGCTTATTTCATATGTACAAAGTTCAAATTACGAAATATACATAAATGCCAAGAAACAGTAGGGGGCACTGTTGCCTTAATTTTGAGTGTTAGAAATAACATAAAAATACAATGTGCAACATGGATTATATGGATTTAAGGCACAAGGTAAAACCCATTGTCTCAAACTGAAGACGCAAACCTACCAATGTTGACATATGTCCAACTACAAACACTTGTCTTATTTTGGTCTGTCTCCTTTAACCAGACAATGGACATTGCCCTTGCTTGTAAAATATACCTGTGTCAGGAATACTGACACACACAGAACATATAAGTTTGTAATATATATATATATATATATATACACACACACACACACACACAGGTTGAGTATCCCTTATTCAAAATCACTCATTTTTGGTTCCCTTACTGAGATAATGACACATACATATATATTATATTATATATCTATATAATATATCTATATATACACATAATATATAATATATATGTCATTATCTCAGTAGGGTACCCAAAATTGTGGGATTTTGGATAAGGGATACTCAACCTGTATATATAATGAAGTATATAAAAGCGCCTAATAGTGTTGGTGAAAAAGTATGTGCATTCAGGTGTAATAAGTTATAACAATAAGTAACAACTTAGCTTCGAATAATTTCAGGCTGATGACTCTTAGAGGCAGGACATGTGGAGAAAAAATGAAAGCAACATAGTGTGTACTGTTTTTTAAAAATAAACCAATAATTTTTACAGCAGCTCAAGAATTAGGAATTTTTGCTCATTCCAATAATTTTCAAGAGAGCGAGTTAAAAAAAAAAAGCAACAACAATTTTAATAAACAAAATCCTGCCACAGATGCAGGTAACCAACATACAAAAGTCTATATAAAAACAATTCATATATCCGTAAATGCAGGTAGCGCACGTACAAGATTGAGAAATAAAAGCGGCTTATCTGTCCACATGAAGAGAGTCCAGAGAGTGGGCAGCAACTCTGTTTTACAAATGCAAGTAGCAGACGTACACGGATATAATTTAAATAGGCAGTTCATCTGTGCTTAAGTATAGGTAGCACACGTACAGGATTGAAAAATCAAAACAGCTTATCTGTCCATATGTGGGGAGTACAAGGGGAAAGTAGCAGGTCCCTGTCCCAACGCGTTTCGTCCTATTGTTTGGACTTCATCAAGGGGATAATGGTAGTGGGGACAAACAGGAAATTTATAGTACTGGTGAGTAGTCACATGTCAAACATGTGGGTGTGACATCACTTCCTGTAGCAACAACTGCAACTCATCCACCTCCTTTTCTCCGCTCTGTCCGGGATCCTGAATGCTGCTGTGACCGGGAACCAGCGATGAGGCTGCCTGCTGTCCTGTGTTACTCTCTGCCGGGCTGCTGGGGTCAGAGCATAAATCTTGTTTTCTGCTGCGGGGTACACTGGGCTCCACAGGGAATGACATTGGGGATGTCCTAAAGCAGTTCCTTATGGGAGGGGACGCACTGTAGCGGGCACAAGAACCTGGCATCCAAAGGAAGCATCCTGGGAGGCGGAAATATCGAAGGCATAGAACCTTATGAACGTGTTCACTGAGGACTACGTAGCCGCCTTGCACAATTGTTCAAGGGTCGCACCACGGCGGGCCGCCCAAGAAAGTCCAATCAACCGAGTAGAATGGGCCTTTATGGTAGCAGGAGCTGGAAGGCCAGCCTGTACATAAGCATGTGCAAAGCACCATTCTAATCCATCTGACTAGGGTCTGCTTGTGAGTAGGCCAGCCACGTTTGTGAAAACCAAACAGAACAAAGAGAGAATCCTACTTCCTGATGGAGGCAGTTCTCTTCATGTAGATACAGAGAGCCCGTACCACATCCAAAGACCGCTCTTTGGAAGACAATTCAGGAGAGGCAAAGGCCGGAACAACAATCTTTTTTGATTAAGGTGGAAAGAAGACACCACCTTAGGTAAATACCCGGGACGTGTTCTAAGAACCGCCCGATCACGGTGAAAAATCAGATATGGTGACCTACAAGACAAGGCACCCAAATCCAACACCCGTCTAGCAGAGGCAATGGCCAGCAGAAACAATACCTTAAGAGAAAGCCACTTAAGGTCTGCAGATTCAAGAGGCTCTTCTCAGGGCTGCTGGAGCAGCCCCCCCTGTTGTATGCTTGCACGGCATGACACCAACTATAAAACTGAGCTCCTGTGCACGGAGGCGAGGTTTTAGAGGAGGCGGTGCCTCGGATCAAGATCCTACTCTACACCCCAATGTCATTCCCTGTGGAGCCCAGTGTACCCCTCAGCAGAAATATAGATATATTGATAGCTGCCTCACCTGGATCCTTCGTAAGTAGCATGAATAATCCTTGCAACTGAAGGTGGATGCCACATTCTCCTTTTGAAAAAAGAGTGCTATATAATTAAGATGATTTATTATTATTATTATTATTATTATTATTATTAATGTCATCATCCAGTCAGGCTTTATGGTAGTGAGATCTCGCTCAAAAGTGGGGTTACGACCACTTTTGTGCGAGGTGGGCTACTGTTGCCGGAGTCTAAATGCTGCGGCAACCACAGTTTGCCCCTTTCACCCAAAATGTAATTCCTCCCATAGTTTCCTTGCAGTGTTGTGACATGGACCACAAAGCTCCTAGGAGGGGAGGGATCATGTTAGTACAGACGTCATTTATATTTTTTATTTTTTATAATGAAGTCTGTTTATTAAACAGCATCAAATATACAGAATAAAGCAATTACAGAAAAAACATCAGCAAAAGTCTAAACTATTACAATTCCGGAAGAAAAGTTAAACAGCAAAACAGTTCTATGGTTTTTTTGTATTTTCCACAATTTCAGGATGTGTGTGGCAATAATCGGCATAATCCAATGTGGCAATCAAACAGTGGGCTAACAAAATCTAAATGTTTTCATGTTAAGTACTTGGCTGAATTTATAATTTATACTCCTTTCACACCGCAAAAATAACCTGGTATATTGCTGGGTTGACACGGGTTGCTGTGCGGAGTGAAATGGGCCATGGTCGAATTCCTGGGTCGCCTGGCTCGGTAATTCAACCCGGGATTAAAGCAGTGTTATTCCCGGGTTAAATACCGGTTCAGGTGCAGTGTGAACGGGTTGCTGGGTTAATGGGACCCGTTCCCTGCATAGGGAGAGACTGTGCGGAGATGATGTCATCTTCCAGCTCCGCCCCCGATGCAGACTCTGTCCGCGATATCAACCCAACTCAGCATATTGCCGGGTCGGGAGGGCAGTGTGAGACGGTCCAATGCTGGGTCCCACCCGGGAAGGACCCATTTCCAATTCCCAGGTTGGGACCCGGCATTGCAATGTGAAAGGGGTATTGAACGTTTTGGCTTTTTTTGTGTGTGGTATTATTACAAATTTACTTGGTATTCTTACAAGCTTACTTTGGGTGCTATAGGCATCCTAAATTCCATATAGAAGGGGTGGTGTTTCTTAATGGGTTTTTTATTTTTATCTGTTTGTGTCCAACTTTGTAGTGTGGAGTTCACAGTAGGCGACAAGCCTGTGAAGAGTTTCCGTATGATTGAGAGACATTACTTTCGAGAACGGATCCTGAAGAGTTTTGACTTCGACTTTGGCTTTTGCATTCCAAATAGCAGTAACACATGTGAACACATGTACGAATTTCCGCAACTGTCAGAAGAACTCAGTAAGTATTACTACACTACAGAAACAGACTTTATTGTGGGGTTAATTAAAAAAATAACTTTTATTAATTGTTATTGTAACTTATAAAACTCTAATTGATATGTTATAAATAGATGACTTGTAAGTGAAGTATCAGTTAAACTATACCTATTGTCATAATTGCGCAGCCGTATTATATCACCAGAGCTGTATGTAGACATTTTGGTGCCCTGTGCTAGAAAGCGAATTGGTGCCCCCTCTCCTCCCATATTTAAAATAAGGACAGGGCATGTCGGGAAGGGTGTGGCCACAGAATAGTACCAGTTCACATTACACCACACAGTAGTGTCCGTTACTGACATTGACCGCACAGTAATACCCCCTCATACACATTACAGCGTACAGTAAAACCCCTTATACACACAACACCACATGGTAGAACCCCTTATACACGTTATTCCACAGAAGAGCCTTGGTAGAGCCACATACACATTACTCCACAGTAGAACCCCTACACATTATGCCAGGTAGAGACGTTGTTCCTCCTTATCGTGTCCCCCCCCCCCCCCACCACCCCATGGGGTTGTGGTGGGGGAGTGGTGTGTGTTCATTCGTTCTTTCTCTGAGGCAACTATTCTTAAACTTACATATCTAGTCCTGTGCATCTGGTTCCAGTACCTAGTAGTCTCTCTGCGTGCACAACAGAAGAGGAAGCGCAGCACGCACTACTGGAGGGGAGGTGCAACGCACATTACAGGAGCGTAAGAAAGGGGGCTGGACCACACAGGGACAACACTCTCCGGGTATATTTACTAAATAATGCCTTTATAGAAGTGGAGATGTTACCCATAGCAATCAATCAGATTCTAATAATTTATCTAGCACAAAGGCAGAATTTAACCAGTATTGAATTACATAAAAGCTTTATTTGACGAGTATAGCCGTTCTTAATGCTTCTGTTCTGGCAACTCCAGAGAATGATGTTTCCAGAGACAAGAGGTCCACTTTAATACTTAAGTAGGTTTCTCCAGCGTGGTTACAGATTCAGTCGCACACAGATATAGATGTGTCATATATCAAATTAATCAGCAAATTGGTGTATTGTAGTTGCATTGATGACTTTTTTTTTAACAAAAGAGAATAAAAAAAAAAAAGATGCCCGACATTAGAAGATTCTCAACGCGACCTGTTGTGCTAAGGGGGTCTATTTGGCAAGATGGCAGCATTTATGTATTGGGACATATCTGTGTATATATAGAGCAAAGGAGCAACAAGCCCTTTATGCCAGTGGAAACATAATTTTTCTCCAGAAAAACGTCTTTTCATGATTGATTGATTAATCATTCCATGTTAGAAACCTTGAATCATCTCTTAAGCATGAGCTTCTCATTGGCCAGTGCTTTGGCCTTGCCCCGAAACCCCCCCCCCCCCCCTCGCCCAACCCCAGCCTCTGCCCTTCCAGGGTAAAATTATCAAGCCAGCCCCTGGATGCAAGTGGCATACGATACCAGCTGTGCATTTGCACATATGTGTGCCTTCTGGCATTTACAGTGTAAATTTCCATATTCTATGCTACACAAACAGGTGTAGTCTCAGTCTGTTCCCTGGAATCTGGCAAAAATGATGCTGTATATATATTGTATGTTTTTGATATAACTTAAAACTATTGATGATAATAAATAGTGCCATCATGTTACAGTGACACACCCACCCAAAACTGTGTTTAAAGGACATCTGAAACTTAATTTTTCAAATCTATAACTTCTGTAATGGAAGGAGACGGTCTGATCAGGAATTAACATGCATGCAATAAACTATACTTAACTGATAAATGCTAATGCGTGTTTCTTGCTTATCCTAATTAACCAGTTAGGCTGATTGCTGGGAAAATTGGGGGAAAAATACCTGTTTGTGTCGTCTGTTGTGAGCCTTAGATAACTCTTTAAATTATGTTTCTCTATTGTATACGCCATCCTGGAACACCAAATCATAAAAATATATAAATTTGAATAATACCCCTTTTCCACTAGCTCAAAAAACACGGGTAAATGCACGGGGGCGTGCATTTACCCGTGTTTTTTGCAAGTGGAAAAGGGTCAACCCGGATCAAGTGACCCGTGAATCCTACCCGGCTATCTACCTGGGTAGGACACGGGAATGATCCGGGTAGGGTTGTAGTGTAAACGGGAGCCGTGTCAATGCGACACGGCTCCCATTTACACTGTATGGAAGGGCGGCGCTGGGAGATCATGTGATCTCCCTGCGCCGCCCCTGCCGCGTCACTAGAAGCGTCACCAACCCGGCATATGCCGGGTTGTGACTGCTGATGGGAAAAGGGCCGAGCACGGGTCGCAGCAGGGGGCAGCTCCCGTGTCAGGCTCCCGGCTGCGACCCGTGCTCGTAAGTGGAAAAGGGGTATTAGTAAGTGATGTCCTTTTAAACCAAAGACTCTGTTTTAGCCCATGGAAGTCTTCCACATTAACAAACTTTGTGTGTAGGACATTTCTATTTATGGTTATATACTGTGAATGAGGACTAATGTATTTACCAATTATTGGGATACTAATCTTATTGTAACTCTTCTCATTTTATTTCTCCCTCATAGTCCGCTTGATGATTGACAACCCATATGAGACAAGATCTGATAGTTTCTACTTTGTTGATAACAAACTCATCATGCATAATAAAGCAGATTATGCTTACAACGGGGGGCAGTAAGGATGTATTTTCTCAGCCTGGTCCAATTTTCTATTTATCATTCCTTGACTGGACCAGGGGATTATGGGTAAAATTTGAGGTCAATCCTGTGCTTGACATATCAAGAAGCCTTTGTCTTTTTGCTGTTATAACAAGAGCTGCAATAAGAATCTGAAGACTTTGTACAAAATATATATATATTTATTTTTTTTGTTCATTATCATCGTATTGTCCTCTATTGCCCTTTTAAAAGGCTTCTGTGCTTTGAAGGAAACTGTAATGGGAAAGTTATGTTACAGTAATGTTCATTATGAAAACAGTAAAGGTTGGCATAGCTTGATGTAACTTGAGACCTATTTTGTAGTGATGAGCGAGGTTCGGTTTTACTCGGTTTTACTCGGTTCTCAAAACGGCATCTTATTGGCTATCCAAAACACGTGACATCCGTGAGCCAATAAGATGCCGTTTTGAGAACCGAGTAAAACCGAGTAAAACCGAGTAAAACCGAATCCGCTCATCCCTACTATTTTGTGCAATACTAATTTTCTTTGCCCTCTGTTCTTCTGTAAAAGAAGCCTCTGATGACAAGAAATCTGGACAAAGTTGTTCTGTATGATTTCTAACATCGGAACATCAAATATTTTGTATCTATTCCATATAAACACTTTTAGAGTGTAATGGAACAAAACTGCAAATAGCTCACTTTTTTTTTTTTATTAGGCTTAGGTTTCCTTTTAATATATTTTGATACAAGATGTATGTACATATTTCTTACATATCCATCACTTGCCTTTTGTTACCTGTTGTGTATCTGCAGCTGTGCTTCACAGAGGTGCCTATTTTACTATGGTTTTTGATTTGTCCTTCAGGGAGAAATACATGAACTATTTTTATTAGTGGTATAGTTCATTATGTAAAGAGCTTTAATTAATGTGTATGTCTGTAACTTCTACTGAAGCTAGAAGCAATAACTTACTACACAAACACCAGCTGTGGTGACTTGCCATAAAGACTGGGCAAAGGTTAGGAGTCCGTATAGAGAACTGTCTTCCATATGGGGTGGTTTATTCATTTTAAAAGGTAGGTAGAATTGGCGGACACTTACTGTGTTCAAGCATTATAGTGCGTCTACGTGTGAAGACCTTCGTTTTGTGTTACTCTTATAACAAATTTTATTAAAAGAAAAAAACAGATATGCACTTGTTTAATTACATCATGGGTTTCCACCATGTGGCCCTCCTAACAGCTGTAGAACTATACATCCCAGCATGCCCTGCCACAATTTTGCTATTAAGGCATTCTAAAATTGTGACAGGGCATGCTGGGATGTCTAGTTCCACAGCAGCTGGCTGCCTGCATGTTGCATACCTATAAATTACATGAATAGAACCTAATACAGTTAGTTGGCCGCCATCTCTGCCTGTTGCCTATAAACAAACATTCCTCTTTCAGTCTTACAGGAAATGATTTGTGCCATGTGTCAGTAGTAAAGATGCTGTAACGAAGCTAGTGTTAAAAATAAATAATGAACATTTGGCAAAGATTATAGTATATGCAGGAAATTTTGCTACTCATCCTGGGATCTACTGGATTATGTTATAGTGTAAATTAAGTTACTTACATTTTTTTTAAAATATGATTTTAGGACTGTCTTATCTAATGTTCCGTTTGAAATTCAAGCAGTACAAAGTAGATTTTAACCATTAGTTACATATAAAGTATTTTTCTAGGGATAAATACTGAGTTGCCTTTATTTTTGAGCAACACCTAGAAAACATTGAGTTTTCGCAGCCAAAAGACGAGTTTTGAGAGGTCTGACAGGTGTGAAATTGTAGGGACTCTGGTACAGTGCTTACATGGGTTTCAGCTGGGTCCTCCGGTTTACTTGCACAATCCATAAATATAATGGTAGATTAATTGGCTCCCAACTAAAAAAAAAAAAAAAAAAATTAGTGTGTGCATGTACAGTACATGTGTTTATGGCACAAGATGGGCCAAGTAGTTCCTATCTCCTGTGTTAAAATGCTACGATTCTATGAAGCTTCATAGGTGGAGGCAGTGTCCAGATTCCTTACCGCATTTAGGAACCATTAACAGGAGTCTGGTGTTGCTGGTATCTGTCAGAGGTAGGAAATGTTAGTTATGGGTTTCATTCTGACTAGTAGTTGGAAGGACAAAGGGGCAGAGTGAACGCTTCAACTTAACAAAGCAGATGACTTAACGTGGTCGGTTAATAATTCTGTTTTCTTGTAAAGAGGGAGGGATTTTGTAAAAACCTGTATTTTTCTGAAAAATAAAGCTCATTTAACTAAAGTGACGTGTGTGTGTATTTTCCTGCACTGTGCTCTGCACTATGCCTGCTGCCGCCACCTGTGTACAGGAGGGGGCAGCGCAAGGTCACGCGCAGCCGCTGAGCCAAAGTCACGTGTGTAAGTATTTACAACTGTCACGTGACTACGTCAGGGGAGGAGTTTGTACGTGAATGACGCTCTGACGCCAGCAGAGGCTGTGACCGTGACGGTTGCCCCTGCTGGTGTTCGCTGCCGGGGTTCTGTGTCTGGGCTGTTGGAGAGGGCAGAGTAACAATGTTACGCCGAGCGATGGTGCTGAGCCGGGGGTGGCGGCTGCCCCGTGTCTCCCCAGCCCCCCGCTGCCTACACACTGTGTACCAGAGCGCCGAGCTGCCGGACACCCACCGCATGCTACGGGACACCTGCCGGGAGTTCGCCGAGCGAGAGCTACAACCCCTGGCTGCGCAGCTGGACCGGGAGCACCGATACCCGCGGGAGCAGGTGTGCAGCTTCCAGCATTCTGTGACCCAGCGCCAGACACCCCAAACCCCGGGATGTCACAGAGTTAACAAAAAAAAACAATTATACAGTTTAATAATGTGCAGCTCTTCGGCTTTTAAGTGGCATCATATGACAGATGCTGGTACTTGTAGTTCCACAACAGCCGAAGAGTCTTTGCACTTTGTAGAAACATTTTATGTACATTTCCGTTCCTCCTCTGCTTAGGTGCAGCAGATGGGGCAGATGGGCCTGTTGGCGGTGGAGGTACCGGAGGAGCTGGGTGGTGCTGGCCTCGATTACTTGGCTTATTCTATTGCAATGGAAGAAATAAGTCGTGGATGTGCGTCCACTGGGGTTATCATGAGTGTCAACAATGTAAGGATAAACGAGAGAAATTCTACACACAATTTCCAAATCCTTTTTAAAGCCACAAAACAAATGATTAAAAATGCAATTGATAGCAAGACCACAACACCTGCATAGGATGGTAACACTGGGCACATGTCTCTTACCCTGCATGATTGCTATATGTATTTTTGCATTTGGGCGCAACAAAGACCTTCCAGCGTTTGTGCATATAGAAAATAGAAAATTATAAAAAATTGCACGTGTCCTTATTTTATGTAATGTAAACTAGAACGGCAGTGTGTTGTGTAAACAGCTCACAGACTGGACCTCAGAGCAGTGTTATGAGATTGGTGACCTTCTACCTATATACATGTCCCTCCTAGTTTATAATTCTGCAAATCAAACTGACCAACAGCAATTGATAGGGATGCCCATGCTGTCCTAATGGAGGGGGTCATGAGGAGGGGTCAGTAACATATCTAGTGCCGCTTTCAGATCGCAATGTCGGGTCCCACCAGGGAATTGGAAATGGGTTCTTCCCGGGTGGGACCTGGCATTGGACCCTGCACACCGCAATCCCGACCCCGCAATATGTAGGGTCGGGTTGCCATCCAGGAACGGAGCCTGCATCGGGGGTGGGGACGGCACTGCGAGATAAGATCATCTCTGCGCCATGTCTCCGTATGAGGCCACATCGACCTGGTTAACCTGTTCACTGGGTTGAATAACCCTTCTTATAACCCAGGTTGAATTACCGGGTCAGGTGACCCAGGAATTTGTCCATAGCCCCTTTCACACCGCACAGCGAACCGTGTCGACCTGGCAATATACTGGGTCGAAAACCAGGTTACCGTATTTGCCGGCGTATAAGACGACCC
The DNA here is from genome assembly GCF_028390025.1 of Pseudophryne corroboree. Classification (NCBI taxonomy): domain Eukaryota; kingdom Metazoa; phylum Chordata; class Amphibia; order Anura; family Myobatrachidae; genus Pseudophryne; species Pseudophryne corroboree. The sequence continues at coordinate 374,611,148 of NC_086444.1, read as the reverse complement.
CCAACATTTCCACTCAAAATATAGAGTTTGTTATATACTCGCCGTATAAGACTACCCCCTTCCACACACCAAATAAAACGTAAAAGAACATCAGATTTGTGACATACTGTATATTATGACCTGATAAGAGATTTGGATAGGGAGTATTTATCAAGGTATGCATAAGAAGCGGGGATGGGGCGAGGAGAAAGTTGTAAAATGTATAAAAGTATACCCCTGTGTGCATTTAGTGTTACCGGTTTCACATGAGTGCCATTAGTATTAGTGCCATTACAGTACCTGTCATTGTCACCATTGTACGGCCACAACGCGACTGCAGCGCCTCCGGCCAGTCCCTGCATCTCCCTGTAATTGGTACTAGTGACCCGCCGCGGCCGCACTGGATATCGTGCGATACTGGATGGTGAGTAGAATGAGGTGGGCGGGCATCGGGAGGCCACTATGGGCACCGGGCGAGTATCGGAAGGCCACTATGGCAGCTATGACTATCCCAACTGAAGTGCACCCGGCGTATAAGACGACCCCCCCACTTGGAGGCATGTTTTTCAGGGCAAAAAAGTAGTCTTATACGCCAGCAAATACTGTATATGTGCAATGTGAAAGGGGTATTATAGGGGTATCCAATTAGAGCCATTCCGTTTTCGGGCTGATGACAACAGCAAGATTTCACGATTATGACTGATTGTCATTATTGCGGTATCCTGTTACAGGCGATCACGTGAAAACACATGGGATTGTGGATAAGTCCCCGATCCCACATGTTGTCCTGGCTCCGGCAACACCCTCATTAGGAATAATGCATTGGGTGCCGGCTTCGGGGGTAGGAGCACGTGGCGTCGGGGCTAATAGACTAGCCCCCGGCGATACAATTACCCGTGGCCATTGTATACTCCCCATAGAGTAACTGTCTAAAGCACTATCTTTCATACAATTTGAAGTGAATTGTTTTTTTTTTATGCCTTTAGCAGAAGTCTATTCATTCCAAAGTATAGACTCCTGCCTGTGAAAATGCTTGCAAATTGCATCACAACTGGGTGCACTTTTAATGCAGTTTTCATGCTTTTAGCAGGACTCTGCTTATTTGTAAAACACCCACACTCGGCAAGTTCTTATTTGAACATCGAAACATCTGACCTGAATCATATATACTTTGATTAAGTTTGCTGATATTTGCCTTTTAGGGGGGCATTTACTAAGCAGCAATAAGAGCGGAGAAGTGAGCCCATCAACCAATCAGCAGCTCTGTATCATTTTATAGTACGCAAATTCTAGATGTTACTTCAGTGCTGATTGGTTGCCATAGGCAACTTCTCCACTAGCTCACTTCTCCGCTCCTATCACTGCTTAGTAAATGTCCTCCTTAGAGAAGAAAAACAAACTACTTACCCTGGCAGCAGAATAAAGATTGCAGCAGCCCATATCCTGAGGTGTATAAACATGAGGGGGCATTGTATCTGTAGAAATTGCCTGCTCTAGTCCTTGGCATATAGTGTTGTTTTTCAGTAAGATCCCCTTATACTTATAGTGAGCACCTTAAGTAGAGGATTTGTGTAACAGTGAGTGAATTCATTAGAAAAACCAAACCAACAAGATTCCCTAGCGCTTGTATAATCAACTATCCTGCTCGTTTTATCATATATATTATAAATAAAAATTATTAATACTCAGCTGCTCCCAAATGGTACTTACTGAAATACCAGCTATAGATTAAAAATACAAAAAGGATATAAATATATCAGGAAGCGCTATAGTATTAAAATAAAAATGTTTTATTATACAATATTCTAAAAACAATTCAATGTGACAGACATATAACACTTATAGCTATATAATTGCTTCTCTCATAATTGTCTCCAGTTGTATCCAGCCGCACCAAAGCCCTTAATTGCAATATTCTTTAGTTTTAGGGATATAAGGTGCTTATATAAACCATAAGGTTTTTGATGGACAGTGAGTGTCCCGTCTACACTTGTCTCCTTAGATCTTTTGTTGTCAGTCAATCAGCAGCGTGAGGATTTTAGTGGCAAGCAAACCAACATGCAGTGACTCCTCCGTTGTTAACGTAATGTGATCGCTGTGTGAATGAGCTGAGGGAGGGCGCCGTAGCAGTGATGTCAGGCGCTATGCTACACCTCAGTTCAAACAAAGCTGACAGTGTCCAGTTGTTTGCGGTGTAAATCAACCCTTTGGATGGGGTTAAAGGAGCTCAATTAAACCCATCCAAAGGTGTCTCCACGGCCTTTACAAAAAGGACAGCCGATTACGGACAGCACACAGCCACTACTGCTACGTGAGTTCACTGCAGAGATCTCTAGGCGAGTGCGAGAAATATAAGTCCGGTAAGACTGACCCGTTGATTTACACCGCAAACAACTGGACACTGTCAGCTTTGTTTGAACTGAGGTGTAGCATAGCGCCTGACATCACTGCTACGGCGCCCTCCCTCAGCTCATTCACACAGCGATCACATTACGTTAACAACGGAGGAGTCACTGCATGTTGGTTTGCTTGCCACTAAAATCCTCACGCTGCTGATTGACTGACAACAAAAGGTCTAAGGAGACAAGTGTAAACGGGACACTCACTGTCCATTAAAAACCTTATGGTTTATATAAGCACCTTATATCCCTAAATCTAAAGAATATTGCAATTAAGGGCTTTGGTGCGGCTGGATACAATTGGAGACAATTATGAGAGAAGCAATTATATAGCTATAAGTGTTATATGTCTGTCACATTGAATTGTTTTTAGAATATTGTATAATAAAACATTTTTATTTTAATACTATAGCGCTTCCTGATATATTTATATCCTTTTTGAATTCATTAGAAGAATTGTGACATATCTGTTACAGATATGAACCTACTTTGTAAACATTTTCTTTAGTCTCTTTATTTAGGGCCTATCCTAAAATATGCCTCCGAAGAGCAGAAAAAGAAGTGGATTACTCCATTTTGTAGTGGGGACAAGATTGGCTGCTTTGCACTAAGTGAACCAGGTTTGTGAGCTACATCCATTTTAAGCCTGTACAAATCTTTTGACATTCCTCTTTCTTGGCAGTCATTTGTTATTGGGGAGGAAGTTAGTCTTTAGAAGACATAACATACAGAATTGTGTCTCAGCAGTGATGGTATCCGGGATTATATTATCCCATTTTGGTTTGTACTTCTGCCTACTGTAAAAGATCCAGTCATACGATCACGTGTGACACCATTATATTATCATATTCTGTCTTCAATGACTGGCTGCTTTTAGTTGTTGTTAAACAAAAAAATTCCATCCCTTTTCTATGACTTATTTTCACAGTTGCTATTAACTAATTATTAGAGGAACCACAGTACTTCTTCCTATGACTCAAAGTGTGTGCTTCGCAGCTGTGATTCCAAATATTAGTTCTAATATAGATAAGTAGGCGGTAATGTTTTGCATGCTGGAGTACATTTGCCATCCACCATTGCGGGCTGTTGTCTAGCCCTGCAGCTAAAATAATCTTGGTCATTCTCAGGTAATGGCAGCGATGCTGGGGCAGCGAGTACGGTGGCCAAGCTTGATGGTGAAAAGTGGGTCCTGAATGGAACAAAATCCTGGATTACAAATGCATGGGAAGCTTCTGCAGCAGTCGTGTTTGCTACCACAGACAAGTCCTTAAAACATAAAGTAAGGCCATCAATCTGCAAGCACGTTAAAATGGCTTACGTACAAAAAATAGTTTCCCGCGCTATGCAATGACATCACAGAGTCGTGCCACCCGAAGACACGGAGGGAGACCAATAATGAACAGACCTTATAACCAAGCAACACCATGTAAATACATAGCACGGAGGTACAGAGCCATAACAAACATCTGTGTCACTATGCAACACTTCAACAGCTGGCTGTGCTGCTGTACAAACATGTAACATAGTACATATATGCTGGCGCAAAGTCACATAATACTAAATAAAGTAATACGAAGTAATAATGGTAAAGAAACAAAATGATGATGTTAAGGAATATATCACACAAGGGCAAATTTACAAGATTCATGAAGGCCCAAGTTCTTGTTAAATTCCTTAAGGGCCAAGGTACCTAATTTATTTATCCAACAACTCTCTGCTCTGAGTAATAGAATAGAACAATCTCCTTCCCTGATGGGGATGGGAATTTTTTCAATAATCTGATATCTCAATGTGGATAAACTATCTCTAGTTTTACAGAAGTCCCACTGGTTGATCACTGTCCGGATGCAATAGCCGCCCTAATAGATGATGGGTGGGCTTGTTTCACCTTGCTGGCCACAGGGTTAGCTAATATGACACCTTGAATTTACTTGTATAAGTTGCCCTCTGATAAATTCAGAATTTCTTTCCAGTACAAGGGTGAAAAAACAAGTCCTCAATCATATGGCTACATGTAGTGCACCTAACACATTTAAAACAACCAAGGCACCGTAACCCTAAAAAAATACACCAGTTTAGCCTGGGGTGAAGAGAGATGTCAATCTTCACCAAAATAATCTCTCAGATTCCGTCCTCATTGGTAACTTGTCATGATTTTGGTCTTTTGTAGATCACATAATCCTGAATCTGTGCTAATAATGGGCCAATGAGATTTTGAAATCCAATTGATTTGTGAAGTGGCCGTTATTTATTCTGAGTGCTGCATCACCAATTTATATATCTATAATCTACCAACTTGACTCTTAGTATAAGAATGCGGTTACTGCTTTCCTGTTTTTAAAATATTGTAATTAATTAACACTATAAAAAAAACTGTTTAAGTGATTCAGAACAAGATTGGTATTTTAGCACTTTCAAATGTCAATTGTCAACATCACTCTTTTATGGAGTATAGGTATGGCTGCCATAATATCCCTTTAATCCAGGACACATAAATGACACAGGTTCTGTGGCTGGCTAAATTGAAGCTTGCATTTCACTAGTTTTAATCAGCCACAGAACCTGTGTATGTCATACGTTTAGTCTGGGACATCTAAATTATGGCAACTCTGACTTTATATATGCAACAGAACCTATATCTGTGTTGCCTTTGACTTTTAGCACTACACTGTTTTACAGGGTATTAGTGCTTTTTTGATTGAGATGCCGTGCCCGGGTCTCTCACTTGGAAAGAAAGAGGACAAGTTGGGAATCCGAGCTTCCTCCACAGCAAATCTGATTTTTGAAGACTGCAGGATACCACGTGAGAATCTTTTGGGACAACCTGGAATGGGCTTCAAAATTGCCATGGTGACTTTTACACAGCAGTAGAGAGGTGTCAGTCAGTGTGTGCTGCATCACCTTACATTCAATTATTTTTCTCTCTTCAGCAAACTTTAGATTCTGGAAGGATTGGAATTGCATCTCAGGCACTTGGCATTGCTCAGGCTGCTCTGGACTGTGCTGTGGACTATGCACAGAAGAGAGTGGCCTTTGGTGCATCAATCACCAAATTGCAAGCTATCCAGGTGAGGAGACTTACATAGTGATGTGATATACCAATTCTTGCTACCCAGTTTTTCACCTTTGTTCTTTCACTGTTCAGTTTAAGTTGGCAGACATGGCACTAGCACTGGAGAGTGCCAGACTTCTGACATGGAGAGCGTCAATATTAAAGGATAACAAGAAACCTTATACTAAGGTTAGTACTGCTGTGTCCTAATATATCCTGCACTAGCTATAATGTCCAGCATTGAATGATTATTGTTCTCTCTCTCCTGTGCATCACGGACACCAATGATAGATGATTATGTATCCACTCTGATTTTTCAAGCGGCCTAATGTATAAATTCGTTTTATTAGGAAGCTGCAATGGCAAAACTCGCAGCATCTGAGGCTGCTACACGGATTGCTCATCAGGTATTGTCATTTGTCCCCCACCCACCAACCTTTCAAAACCAGTATTACAGTGCAGGCATGGAGAAATGTCACTGGGAAGTAACAGTTTTGTCATAACAATTTTGTGATGGCAAAAAAAAAAAAAAAAGGTGCAAAGCTTAAATGACTTGCTTTTTATTCAGCGATTGCCCCTACAGGCTACAACGGCTGTGCATGGCTCCTGTGCAGAGTAAGCACTGACGTCACCAATGTGCTCTGCTGTTGCTGACTCACTCTCCCTGCTGTAAATGGTAGTTGAGGCTATGACACGTGCTTTGTCAATTTTCTCTATTGTGTTGGCATTGTCTAATTAAGTACATAACTTTAACATTAAGACGGTAATTCAGATGTGGTTGGAAAGAGTACTTGGAAGCAACAGCAATGCTTCTAGTAATGCAGCAGGAGGTGTCTGGTAGCCGTAGACCTGCATGCATGACACGCATGTGTGATCCAGTATTGTGTCTGAGGATACAGCATCGGCTCACCTGCGACACCATTGGCCAGCTGAGTAGCACCATGAGGCAGCAACTTGCCTCCGATTTGTGAAGCTGTTCCAATTGCCCCTTAAAGTCCTTACAATACAGGTAACACTGTTAGATTGCAGTCTCCAAGGAAAATCAGGCTTCTGTCACTGCTCTCTTTATATACAGATATTGCTCTTAATCTTATTTGGATGGGCTTGATGTCGCTGATTAGATATCTGTATTAATGAGCAAGTGTGTAACTGATCCAAATAAAGTGTATAAGGTGTTAGTTCACGCAGTGGTTAAAACAAATGATTTTGTGTTTAGGCCATACAGATTCTTGGTGGTATGGGATATGTGACGGAGATGCCTGCTGAACGCCATTATAGGGATGCAAGGATTACAGAAATCTATGAAGGCACCAGTGAAATCCAGCGACTGGTAATAGCAAACCAGGTGCTTAAAGACTATCAATGATATCAATATTGGATCACAGCATTACTCACCATAAGCCTTACATTTGAGGCAACAACCAATGACTTTTTCTTAATTTTGTACATTTGAATGTATAAGAAAACCATCTCTGCACGTCCTATGCTGAATGAGCAAAACTAAACACCTTGAAGGCCTTTAAACGTATTAAGTTACTAGAGAACACTGATCAGGTCACCGTAACAAATCAGAACAGTAAAATGTAATCTTTTTAGATAACTTATTTTTTAGCAGGTGTGTGATAAGACAAAGGTGTGTTACAAGACAACACATTCTAATAAGAGGTGTTGTACACATACTGTACCTTTCTAGTGCTGCTGCCTCTGTATTTATTCCTTCCTGTAGGTGGCATTGTTCTTTCTCAGAAACACTTGCACACGCCATACTGTACCTTTCAGTGCAGGGCTTCCGGTTTTGCAAAATCTGAATTGTTTCTGCAAGAAATCCTACCTGAATACCACTTGGAGTACTGCAAGTTTACTTCGTACAATAAAAAAAAAATACAATTCCAAGTATCTGTAGTCTCATTTATATAGGAAAAATGGGCTGTATTGCTATTGTGTTTGGTTGGCTGGTTGGTCTAAAGAATTTCACAAGACAAAAAATCATTATGGTTGATGTTACATAGATAACTGCATGCAGTAAATGTGATTAGACATCTCCAGAAGAAGGAGTTACTGTAAAACTAGTGCTTAATTGTTCCCACAGCTACAACAATATTTTCGCCTTATCTGATACGGCCGCCGGATGACCCGGTGGGAAAATTCCACGTGACGGGGGGAGTGAAGTTTCTTCACTCCTCCCGTCATCCAGCCCCATATCCCTGCATGCTAATCTGTACAAGATTGTCCATATTGGCTTGGAGGTATGAACGAGCAGGCACCAACGATGAACGAGCAGACACCAACGATGAACGAGCGTGTGGGTCGCGCCTCGTTCGTCAGTGGTGCCTAATCACTAAAAGATATGAAAGCTATCTCATTCATTAATGAACGAGATCGTTCGTATCTGTCAGTGTAAGAGCAGCATTTAAAGTTTTCCAGTGTTCTTGCTGAACACAAACTGGTATGCTTTTTTTTTTTATAATAGTGTTCATCAGTGCACACTTGCACCAGCATACACTTTGTGCACATGTCTAGAAACAGGTGTAGTTATACTTATGACCAGCTCTGCAGAGCCCCCAGCTCCTCTTCCCCTGAACTATGCCTACAAGAGAACGCCTTGTTCCACCACCCATACGTATGATTACATATTGTGGGTACGCTCAGTACCAGAGCATGTGCCATGCAAAAGGCGTACCTTTTAATCAGACCCCTCAAGTAACTCACCTTTATCTCTTCTGTGGCACTGCCTTAGGAGGGAGATTTTCTTCAGGGTTCATATGTTCCACAGGGAACATCGGGGTTGTAGGTGGTGAATGAGGGTCAGGCACCAAACAGTTAAAGCTTTAACTTGTCCCAGTATGCTTGGCTCTACTCTCCTATAACCCTGTCTCCATGCTCAGGGATTCAATTTTAAGTTGGTGCCTGCAGGTGCACTGTCACAGGGGGATGCTGCTCAGCAGCCCCAAAATTTTTTATTTCTCTGACGTCCTAGTGGATGCTGGGTACTCCGTAAGGACCATGGGGAATAGACGGGCTCCGCAGGAGACTGGGCACTCTTAAAAGAAAGATTAAGTACTATATCTGGTGTGCACTGGCTCCTCCCTCTATGCCCCTCCTCCAGACCTCAGTTAGAATCTGTGCCCGGCCAGAGCTGGATGCACCTAGTGGGCTCTCCTGAGCTTACTAGAAAAAGAAAGTATTTGTTAGGTTTTTTATTTTCAGTGAGATCTGCTGGCAACAGACTCACTGCTACGAGGGACTGAGGGGAGAGAAGCAAACCTACCTGCTTGCAGCTAGCTTGTGCTTCTAAGGCTACTGGACACCATTAGCTCCAGAGGGATCGAACACAGGGCCCGACCTCGATCGTCCGTTCCCGGAGCCGCGCCGCCGTCCCCCTTGCAGAGCCAGAAGACGGAAGAACCAGAAGAAAATCGGCGGCTGAAGACTCCGGTCTTCAATAAGGTAGCGCACAGCACTGCAGCTGTGCGCCATTGCTCCCACAGCACACCACACGCTCCGGTCACTGGTGGGTGCAGGGCGCTGGGGGGGGGGGGGGGGGCCCTGGGCTGCAATAAGTATACCTTTGGCACAAAAAGCACATAATACAGTGTATAACACTGTATATGTGCTAAAACCCCGCCATTAACATTATAAAAAGCGGGAGAAGCCCGCCGCTGAAGGGGCGGGGCTATCTCCCTCAGCACACCGGCGCCATTTTCTCTTCACAGCTCCGCTGGAAGGACGCTCCCCAGGCTCTCCCCTGCAGTATACACTACAAGAAGGGTAAAAAAGAGGGGGGGGGCACATAAATTTAGGCGCAAAAGGTGATATAAGCAGCTATTGGGGGAAAATTCACTTTGTCTTAGTGTAAATCCCTCTGTTATATAGCGCTCTGGGGTGTGCTGGCATACTCTCTCTCTCTGTCTCCCCAAAGGACTTGGTGGGGTCCTGTCCTCAGTCAGAGCAATTCCCTGTGTGTGTGTGTCGGTACGGCTGTGTCGACATGTTTGATGACGCTTACGTGGAGGCGGAGCAGGTGCCGATAAGTGTGATGTCGCCCCCTGCGGGGCCGACACCAGAGTGGATGGATATGTGGAAGGTATTAACCGACAGTGTCAACTCCTTGCATAAAAGGTTCGATGACGTAACAGCTTTGGGACAGCCGGCATCTCAGCCCGCGCCTGCCCAGGCGTCTCAGAGGCCATCAGGGGCTCAAAAACGCCCGCTACCTCAGATGGCAGACACAGATGTCGACACGGAGTCTGACTCCAGTGTAGACGAGGATGAGACAAATGTACAGTCCACAAGGGCCATCCGATGCATGATTACGGCAATGAAAAATGTGTTGCACATTTCTGACATTAACCCGATTACCACTAAAAAGGGTATTATGTTTGGGGAGAAAAAGCAGCCAGTGACTTTTCCCCCATCTGATGAGTTAAATGAATTGTGTGAAGAAGCGTGGTGTTCCCCAGATAAGAAATTAGTGATTTCTAAGAGGTTACTAATGGCGTACCCTTTCCCGCCAACGGACAGGTTACGTTGGGAAACATCCCCTAGGGTGGACAAGGCGCTCACACGCTTATCAAAAAAGGTGGCACTGCCGTCTCAGGATACGGCCGTCTTAAAGGAGCCTGCAGATAGAAAGCAGGAGGCTATCCTGAAGTCTGTGTATACACACTCGGGTACTATTCTGAGACCTGCAATTGCTTCAGCATGGATGTGTAGTGCTGCAGCTGCTTGGTCCGATACCCTGTCAGATAACATTGATTCCCTTGACAGGGATACTATTTTGCTAACCATAGAGCATATTAAAGACGTTGTCTTATATATGAGGGATGCACAGAGGGACATTTGCCGGCTGGCATCTAGAATTAATGCAATGTCCATTTCTGCCAGGAGAGTATTATGGACTCGGCAGTGGACAGGTGATGTTGATTCTAAAAGGCACATGGAGGTTTTGCCTTATAAGGGTGAGGAATTGTTTGGGGACGGTCTCTCGGACCTCGTATCCACAGCAACAGCTGGGAAGTCGACTTTTTTACCTCGGGTTCCCTCACAGCCTAAGAAAGCACCCTATTATCAAGTACAGTCCTTTCGGCCTCAGAAAGGCAAGCGGGTCAGAGGCGCGTCCTTTCTGCCCAGAGGCAGGGGTAGAGGGAAAAAGCTGCACCCAGACAGCCAGTTCCCAGGAACAAAAATCCTCCCCTGCTTCCACTAAGTCCACCGCATGACGCTGGGGCTCCACAGGTGGAGCCAGGTGCAGTGGGGGCACGTCTCCGGAACTTCAGCGACCAGTGGGTTCGCTCACAGGTGGATCCCTGGGTTCTACAAGTGGTATCTCAGGGATACAAGCTGGAGTTCGAGGCGTCTCCCCCTCGCCGTTACCTCAAATCAGCCTTGCCAGCTGCTCCCGAGGAAAGGGAGGTAGTACTGGCGGCAATTCACAAGCTGTACCTTCAGCAGGTGATAATCAAAGTTCCCCTCCTTCAACAGGGACGGGGTTACTATTCCACAATGTTTGTGGTACCGAAACCAGACGGTTCGGTGAGACCCATTCTAAATTTGAAATCCTTGAACACTTATATAAGGAAGTTCAAGTTCAAAATGGAATCGCTCAGGGCGGTTATTGCAAGCCTGGAAGAGGGGGATTTTATGGTGTCACTGGACATCAAGGATGCTTACCTACATGTCCCCATTTACCCACCTCACCAGGAGTACCTCAGTTTTGTGGTACAGGACTGTCATTACCAATTCCAGACGTTGCCGTTTGGTCTGTCCACGGCACCGAGGGTATTTACCAAGGTAATGGCCGAAATGATGATACTCCTTCGAAAGAAGGGAGTTATAATTATCCCGTACTTGGACGATCTCCTTATAAAGGCGAGGTCCAAGGAGCAGTTGTTCGTCGGAGTAGCACTATCTCGGGATGTGCTACAACAGCACGGCTGGATTCTGAATATCCCAAAGTCGCAGCTGATTCCTACGACGCGTCTGCTGTTCTTGGGCATGATTCTGGACACAGAACAGAAGAGGGTGTTTCTCCTGGAGGAGAAGGCCCAGGAATTGTCATCTCTGGTCAGGGACCTCCTGAAACCAAAACAGGTGTCGGTGCATAACTGCACGCGAGTCCTGGGAAAGATGGTAGCTTCTTATGAAGCAATTCCCTTCGGCAGGTTCCATGCAAGGATCTTTCAGTGGGATCTGTTAGACAAGTGGTCCGGATCGCATCTTCAGATGCATCGGTTGATCACCCTGTCCCCGAGGGCCAGGATGTCTCTGCTGTGGTGGCTGCAGAGTGCTCATCTTCTCGAGGGCCGCAGATTCGGCATTCAGGACTGGGTCCTGGTGACCACGGATGCAAGCCTCCGAGGTTGGGGGGCAGTCACTCAGGGAAGAAACTTCCAGGGACAATGGTCGAGTCAGGAGACTTCCCTACACATAAATATTCTGGAACTAAGGGCCATTTACAATGCCCTGAGTCAAGCAGAACCCCTGCTTCTAAACCAACCGGTGCTGATTCAGTCAGACAACATCACGGCGGTCGCCCATGTAAACCGACAGGGCGGCACAAGAAGCAGGATGGCGATGGCAGAAGCCACAAGGATTCTTCGATGGGCTGAGAATCATGTGCTAGCACTGTCAGCAGTGTTCATTCCGGGAGTGGACAACTGGGAAGCAGACTTCCTCAGCAGGCACGACCTCCACCCGGGAGAGTGGGGACTTCATCCAGAAGTCTTCAAGCTGATTGTACATCGTTGGGAAAGGCCACAGGTGGACATGATGGCGTCCCGCCTCAACAAAAAGCTAAAAAGATATTGCGCCAGATCAAGGGACCCTCAGGCGATAGCTGTGGACGCTCTAGTGACACCGCGGGTGTACCAGTCGGTTTATGTGTTCCCTCCTCTTCCTCTCATACCAAAGGTACTGAGGATAATAAGAAAGAGAGGAGTAAGAACTATACTCATCGTTCCGGATTGGCCAAGAAGAACTTGGTACCCGGAACTACAAGAAATGATCTCAGAGGACCCTTGGCCTCTGCCGCTCCGACAGGACCTGCTACAGCAGGGGCCCTGTCTGTTCCAAGACTTACCGTGGCTGCGTTTGACGGCATGGCGGTTGAACGCCGGATCCTAATGGAAAAGGGCATTCCGGATGAAGTCATTCCTACGCTGATTAAAGCTAGGAAAGATGTGACAGCAAATCATTATCACCGCATATGGCGAAAATATGTTGCTTGGTGTGAGGCCAGGAAGGCCCCAACAGAGGAATTTCAGCTGGGTCGATTTCTGCACTTCATGCAGTCAGAAGTGACTATGGGCCTAAAATTGGGATCCATTAAAGTCCAGATTTCGGCCCTGTCTATTTTCTTTCAAAAAGAACTGGCTTCACTGCCTGAAGTTCAGACGTTTGTTAAGGGAGTGCTGCATATTCAGCCCCCTTTTGTGCCTCCAGTGGCACCTTGGGATCTCAACGTTGTGTTGGATTTCCTAAAATCACATTCAGACCGTGGAGTTGAAGTATCTCACGTGGAAGGTAGTCATGCTGTTGGCCTTGGCCTCAGCTAGGCGTGTGTCAGAATTGGGGGCTTTGTCCTGTAAAAGCCCTTATCTGATTTTCCATATGGACAGGGCAGAATTGAGGACTCGTCCCCAATTTCTCCCAAAGGTGGTATCAGCGTTTCATTTGAACCAACCTATTGTGGTGCCTGCGGCTACTCGGGACTTGGAGGATTCCAAGTTGCTGGACGTAGTCCGGGCCCTGAAAATCTATGTTTCCAGGACGGCTAGCTGTTTATCCTACATGCACCCAACAAGCTGGGTGCTCCTGCTTCAAAGCAGACTATTGCTCGCTGGATCTGTAGCACGATTCAACTTGCACATTCTGCGGCTGGACTGCCGCATCCTAAATCAGTAAAAGCCCATTCAACGAGGAAGGTGGGCTCTTCTTGGGCGTCTGCCCGAGGGGTCTCGGCTTTACAACTTTGCCGAGCTGCTACTTGGTCGGGATCAAACACTTTTGCAAAATTCTACAAGTTTGATACCCTGGCTGAGGAGGACCTTGAGTTTGCTCATTCGGTGCTGCAGAGTCATCCGCACTCTCCCGCCCGTTTGGGAGCTTTGGTATAATCCCCATGGTCCTTACGGAGTACCCAGCATCCACTAGGACGTCAGAGAAAATAAGAATTTACTCACCGGTAATTCTATTTCTCGTAGTCCGTAGTGGATGCTGGGAGCCCGTCCCAAGTGCTTTCTGCAATACATGTATATAGTTATAGCTTGGCTCATAACAATAACCCTATAGTTATCTGTTGAATGAGGCTCAGTTATTGTTCATACTGTTAACTGGGTATAGTTATCACAAGTTGTACGGTGTGATTGGTGTGGCTGGTATGAGTCTTACCCTGGATTCCAAATCCTTTCCTAGTAATGTCAGCTCTTCCGGGCACAGTTTCCCTAACTGAGTTCTGGAGGAGGGGCATAGAGGGAGGAGCCAGTGCACACCAGATATAGTACCTAATCTTTCTTTTAAGAGTGCCCAGTCTCCTGCGGAGCCCGTCTATTCCCCATGGTCCTTACGGAGTACCCAGCATCCACTACGGACTACGAGAAATAGAATTACCGGTGAGTAAATTCTTATTTTTTTAACTTTTTTACTTAGGATTTTTTCTTGAGCTTTCAGCGCTGTAAGTCAGTGTGACTTCTGCATTGCAGCTCCATCATCCCCCTCCGCCAGCGCTGAAACTCCAGGGAAGTTGAGACACACATGGCTGTGGGGACCCGAGGACTGCGTGGCCGGCACCTCAGGGGGCAGGTAAGAGGGTTCCTTCCCTGGGACCCGCATGTAAATCGCAGTCCGACGCGTATCTGGTGTAGATGCTTTCACAGAACAGGGACTACACTAGACCACAAGGGCAATATTGGGCACAGGTCAGGGTGTGCAAACACTTATTTCATAAGGCCTGCAAAGTACCTGGGGTGGAAGACCAGCATAGGGGAGGCGGTGCTTGACCAGTAGCCCCTCCCACAGCTCTAGGTGCCAGTCTACAGCAAACTTCCCGCCCTTGAGCTGCCTCACTCTCCCTCCTTCTCTCAGAGACCTGGGCATCCATTTTAGAGCACAGACGGCAGCAAGGTGTCCGGGAACGCTGGGCTCAGTCTCCCTGTTACTGTAGCACGCCAGGTTTTTACATCCACTTATATCCTGCCTGCTTCAAATTAAGCGGAGTAGCTGATTCAAGTGTTCATTGCAGTAATATTGTATTATTTATCTGCATTGTATGCGACTGTTTGCTAGTTCTGCTGTCTGAGTTGTCTTTTCAACTGTACTGTATATTACGGTCTCTGTTGTTTCTGTACCCAGGGCACAGTTGCTTCCAGGGTTATTTCTCTTACGTCCTAGAGGATGCTGGGGTCCATATTATTACCATGGAGTATAGACGGGTCCACTAGGAGCCACTGGCACTTTAAGAGTTTGAGAGTGTGGGCTGGCTCCTCCCTCTATGCCCCTCCTACCAGACTCAGTTTAGAAAATGTGCCCGGAGGAGCCGGTCACAGCTAGGGAAGCTCCTAGAGCTTCTTTGGTTTTATTTTTTTTCTAAGAGTTTATTTAGGTACAGGGAGGCTGCTGGCAACAGCCTCCCTGCTTCATGGGACTAAGAGGGGGAGTAGTGTCCGCCTTGAGGTGTCTGAGCCTCTATCTCCGCTGACGGGACACTGAGCTCCTGAGGGTGCTGATCGTTAGCTGCTCCAGACGACCGCTCACTCCCGCAGCATGTCGCCACCCACTTACAGAGCCAGAATACTTCGGTGGTGAGTGAGTCACCGCCCCCCCTGGCAAGCGGGGAGCCGGTGTGAAGATGGTGGCAACAGGGTAGGGAGCGCAGTACTAACTGCGCTCCAGGGCTCAGCGGTACATAGTGCGGCGCTGTGAGGGGCGCCCTGAGCCAGCGCCTATACCCTACACTGGCCAGCAATCCTGTCAGGGTCCCCGGATCACTGCCAGCAGACATCCTCAGGCCAGTATAATAAAATGAAGAGCGGGAAGCAGCGCCATGTTCAAGGGGTGGAGCTTCTCAGAGTGGACCCAGCAGCGTTCAGCACCATTTTCCTACCTGCAATTTCTGTACACAGACGCTGACAGGGAGAGCTGTCACTCCAAGCAACTCCAGCTATCCTGTGCGGTACCAGGGGGTTGTAGAAGGGGGGGGGGGGGGGGGGCTGTGTAAAGTCTGTGTAGTCTATTAAGATACACAGGTAGCGCTGGTAGTTTTTATTAGTTCTATCTCAGAAAGCGCTGTGTGTGGGTTGGCTCCAATCTCTGTGTCAATCTGTGGCATACTTGGGGGGGAAACTGTATCTGACATTTCTGTGTGTGTGTGTGTGTGTGTGTGTGTGTGTGTGTGTGTGTGTGTGTGTGTGTGTTTAATATCTCCCATAGCCATGTCTAGAGACTCTGTGTCATATGCTGCAGAAGATGTTTCCTCTCAGGAGGGATCTATTCCATGTACATAGGATTGTAATGCTTTGTCCCTATTGTTGAGCCTGAGTGGTTAACGTCTATCAAAGGAATGATCTCTCAGATCTCTACTAGGGTAGCTTAATACTGAGACTGAAACTCAGGTGTTGAAAAAGTCTATGACAGTTTGGTCAGGCTCTATTACTATTCCTGCAAAATCCCCTAGCATGTTCCCACAGAAACGTGCACTTGCCCAAATTATGCAAGATGACACGGATACCGATTTTGATACTGCAGACGGTGATGGCGATGTGCTGAGGGGGGCTAAGGGCGTGCAGCTCATGATTGAGGCCATTAGAGATGTGTTAAACATTAATGACACGCCACCTGAGCAGGTTGAGGAGGCTTTCTTCACTGACAATAAGAAAGCCTCGCTAACCTTCCCTGCGTCTAAAGAAATAAACGCTTTATTTGAAAAATCCTGGGAAAACCCGGAGAAAAAATTCTAGATCCCAAAAAGGGTTCTGGTTGCTTTTCCCTTCCCTGAGGAGGATAGGAAAAAATGGGAAAACCCACCCATTGTTGACGCATCTGTCTCCAGACTGTCTAAAAAGGTGGTTTTACCTGTCCCTGGATCTACCGCGTTAAAAGAACCGGCTGATCGTAAGATTGACACTACGCTCAAATCCATTTACACTGCTTTAGGAGTGGCGTTAAGGCCCACTATTGCCTTTGCATGGATTTCTAAAGCCATAGTAAAGTGGTCGGGCACATTACTAGAGGATTTGGATACAATGGATAGAAGTGACATTAAATTGTTTTTCTCTAACGTCCTTGTGGATGCTGGGGACTCCGTAAGGACCATGGGGAATAGACGGGCTCCGCAGGAGACAGGGCACTTTAAGAAAGAATTAGGATACTGGTGTGCACTGGCTCCTCCCTCTATGTCCCTCCTCCAGACCTCAGTTTGAATCTGTGCCCGGACGAGCTGGGTGCACCTTAGTGAGCTCTCCTGAGCTTGCTAAAAAAGAAAGTATTTTGTTAGGATTTTTTATTTTCAGAGAGATCTGCTGGCAACAGACTCTCTGCTACGTGGGACTGAGGGGAGAGAAGCAGCCCTACTAACTAGAAGATAGGTCCTGCTTCTTAGGCTACTGGACACCATTAGCTCCAGAGGGATCGTACACAGGAACGCACCCTTGGTCGTCCGATCCCGGAGCCGCGCCGCCGTCCCCCAGAAGACAGAAGCCGGCGTGAGAAGCAAGAAGACTTCGAAATCGGCGGCAAAAGACTCCAGTCTTCATATGAGGTAGCGCACAGCACTGCAGCTGTGCGCCATTGCTCCCACACTAAACCCACACACTCTGGTCACTGTAGGGTGCAGGGCGCACGGGGGGGCGCCCTGGGCAGCAATTAGGTACCTCTTGGCAAAAGCAGCATATATACAGTTGGGCATTGTATATATGCATGAGCCCCGCCATTATTTTTACACAAAACGCGGGACAGAAGCCCGCCGCTGAGGGGGCGGGGCTTTTTCCTCGGCACTCACCAGCGCCATTTTCCCTCCACAGCTCCGCTGAGAGGACGCTCCCCAGGCTCTCCCCTGCAGAATCACGGTAGAAAGAGGGTAAAAAGAGAGGGGGGGCACATAAATTTGGCGCAAAAACACTTATACAGCAGCTACTGGGTTAACACTAAGTTACTGTGTGACTCCTGTGTAATATAGCGCTGGGGTGTGTGCTGGCATACTCTCTCTCTGTCTCTCCAAAAGGCCTTGTGGGGGAACTGTTTTCAAATAGAGCATCCCCTGTGTGTGTGGTGTGTCGGTACGCTTGTGTCGGCGTGTTTGACGAGGAAGGCTATGTGGAAACAGAGCGGGTACAAATGAATGTGGGGTCGCCGCCGACACCCGATTGGATGGATATGTGGAAGGTTTTAAATGATAATGTTAATTCCTTGCATAAAAGGTTGGATAAAGCTGAAGCCTTGGGACAGTCAGGGTCTCAACCCATGCCTGATCCTACAGCGCAGAGGCCGTCGGGGTCTCAGAAGCGCCCACTATCCCAAGTTGTTGACACAGATATCGACACGGATTCCGACTCCAGTGTCGATGGCGATGATGCAAAGTTGCAGCCTAAAATGGCTAAAGCCATCCGCTACATGATTATAGCAATGAAAGATGTGTTACACATCACAGAGGAAACCCCAGTCCCTGACAAGAGGGTTTATATGTATGGGGAGAAAAGGCAAGAGGTGACCTTTCCCCCTTCACATGAGTTAAATGAGTTATGTGAAAAGGCTTGGGAATCTCCAGATAGAAAACTGCAGATTTCCAAACGGATGCTTATGGCGTATCTTTTCCCGCCAACGGACAGGTTACGCTGGGAATCCTCCCCTAGGGTAGACAAAGCTTTAACATGCTTATCCAAGAGGGTAGCCCTGCCGTCACAGGATACGGCCACCCTAAAAGATGCTGCGGATAAAAAGCAGGAGGGTATCCTGAAGTCCATTTATACACATTCAGGTACCCTGCTAAGGCCGGCGATTGCGTCGGCCTGGATGTGTAGTGCTGTAGCAGCATGGACAGATACCTTATCTGAGGAACTTGATACCTTGGACAAGGATACTATAGTACTGACCCTGGGGCATATAAAAGACGCTGTCCTATATATGAGAGATGCCCAAAGAGACATTAGCCTACTGGGCTCTAGAATAAATGCAATGTCGATTTCCGCCAGAAGGGTCCTGTTGACTCGGCAATGGACAGGCGATGCCGACTCAAAAAGGCACATGGAGGTTTTATCTTACAGGGGTGAGGAGTTGTTTGGGGACGGTCTCTCGGACCTGGTCTCCACAGCTACGGCTGGAAAGTCACATTTTTTGCCATATATTCCCTCACAACCTAAGAGAGCACCGTATTACCAAATGCAGTCCTTTCGATCACATAGAGGCAAGAAAGTCCGAGGTGCGTCCTTTCTTGCCAGAGGCAGGGGTAGAGGAAAGAAGCTGCACAATACAGCTAGTTCCCAAGAACAGAAGTCCCCCCCCCCCCCCCCCCCCCGTTTTCCTCTAAATCCGCCGCATGACGCTGGGGCTCCACAGGCGGAGCCAGGCCCGGTGGGGGCGCGTTTCCGAAATTTCAGCCACAAGTGGGTTCACTCACAGGTGGATCCCTGGGCTATAGAGATTGTGTCTCAGGGATACAAGCTGGAATTCGAAGTGATGGCCCCTCACCGTTACCTCAAATCGGCCCTGCCAGCTTCCCCCATAGAGAGGGAAATAGTGTTAGCAGCAATTCACAAATTGTATCTCCCAGCAGGTGGTGGTAAAGGTTCCCCTCCTTCAACAGGGAAGGGGTTACTATTCGACAATGTTTGTGGTACCGAAACCGGACGGTTCGGTCAGACCCATATTGAATTTAAAATCCCTGAACATATACCTGAAAAGGTTCAAGTTCAAGATGGAATCGCTCAGAGCGGCCATCGCAAGTCTGGAGAAAGGGGATTTTATGGTGTCTCTGGACATAAAGGATGCATACCTTCATGTCCCCATTTATCCACCTCATCAGGAGTACCTCAGATTTGTGGTACAGGATTGTCATTACCAATTCCAGACGTTGCCGTTTGGTCTGTCCACGGCACCGAGAATATTTACCAAGGTAATGGCAGAAATGATGGTGCTCCTGCGAAAGCAGGGAGTCAAAATTATCCCATACTTGGACGATTTCCTCATAAAGGCGAGGTCCATAGAGCAGTTGCTGATCAGCGTAGCACGCTCTCGGGAAGTGTTACAACAGCACGGCTGGATTCTGAATATTCCAAAGTCGCAGCTGATTCCTATGACGCGTCTGCCCTTCCTGGGCGTGATTCTGGACACAGACCAGAAGAAGGTTTTTCTCCCGACGGAGAAGGCTCAAGAACTCATGACACTGGTCAGAGACCTCTTAAAACTAAAACAGGTGTCGGTGCATCACTGCACGCGAGTCCTGGGAAAGATGGTGGCGTCATACGAGGCCATTCCCTTCGGCAGGTTCCATGCGAGGACCTTTCAATGGGATCTGTTGGACAAGTGGTCCGGATCGCATCTACAGATGCATCGGCTGATCACCCTATTCCCCAGGGCCAGGGTGTCTCTTCTGTGGTGGCTGCAGTGTGCTCACCTTCTCGAGGGCCGCAGGTTCGGCATTCAGGACTGGGTCCTGGTGACCACGGACGCAAGCCTCCGAGGGGTGGGGGGCAGTCACACAGGGAAGAAATTTCCAGGGTCTGTGGTCCAGTCAAGAGACTTGCCTTCACATCAATATCCTGGAACTAAGGGCCATATACAACGCCCTAAGTCAAGCGGAGACCCTGCTTCGCGACCAATCGGTGCTGATTCAATCAGACAACATCACCGCAGTGGCTCATGTAAACCGCCAAGGCGGCACAAGGAGCAGGGTGGCGATGGCGGAAGCCACCAGAATTCTTCGATGGGCGGAGAATCACGTACGAGCACTGTCAGCAGTGTTCATTCCGGGAGTGGACAACTGGGAAGCAGACTTCCTCAGCAGACACGACCTCCACCCGGGAGAGTGGGGACTTCATCAAGAAGTCTTCACGCAGATTGCAAGGCGATGGGAACTGCCACAGGTGGACATGATGGCATCCTGCCTCAACAAAAAGCTACAGAAGTATTGCGCCAGGTCAAGAGACCCTCAGGCGATAGCTGTAGACGCACTAGTGACACCGTGGGTGTTCCAGTCGGTTTATGTGTTTCCTCCTCTTCCTCTCATACCCAAGGTGCAGAGAATCATAAGAAAAAGAGGAGTGAGAACAATACTCATTGTTCCGGATTGGCCAAGAAGGACTTGGTATCCAGAGCTAGAAGAAATGCTCACAGAGGACCCATGGCCTCTGCCTCTAAGACAGGATCTGTTGCAACAGGGGCCCTGTCTGTTCCAAGACTTACCGCGGCTGCGTTTGACAGCATGGCGGTTGAACGCCGGATCCTAGCAGAAAAAGGCATTCCGGATGAGGTTATTCCTACGCTGATAAAGGCTAGGAAGGACGTGACGGCTAAACATTATCACCGTATATGGCTAAAATATGTTGCTTGGTGTGAGGCCAGGAATGCCCCTACGGAGGAATTCCAGCTGGGCTGTTTCCTTCACTTCCTACAGTCGGGAGTGACTTTGGGCCTAAAATTGGGGTCCATTAAGGTCCAGATTTCGGCCCTATCCATTTTCTTTCAAAAAGAACTGGCTTCTCTTTCTGAAGTTCAGACGTTTGTAAAGGGTGTGCTGCATATTCAGCCCCCGTTTGTGCCTCCAGTGGCACCTTGGGATCTTAACGTGGTGTTGAGTTTCCTGAAATCACATTGGTTTGAGCCACTTAAAACCGTGGAGTTAAAATATCTCACGTGGAAGGTGGTCATGCTATTAGCCTTGGCTTCGGCTAGGCGTGTGTCAGAATTGGCGGCTTTGTCATATAAAAGCCCCTATCTGGTCTTCCATATGGACAGGGCAGAATTGCGGACTCGTCCGCAATTTCTACCAAAAGTGGTGTCATCTTTTCATATGAACCAACCTATTGTGGTGCCTGTGGCTACTCGTGACTTGGAGGATTCCGAGTTACTGGATGTAGTCAGGGCTTTGAAGATTTATGTAGCCAGAACGGCGGGAGTCAGGAAAACTGAGTCGCTGTTTATCCTGTATGCATCCAACAAGCTGGGTGCTCCTGCTTCAAAGCAAACTATTGCTCGCTGGATCTGTAACACGATTCAGCAGACTCATTCTGCGGCTGGATTGCCGCTTCCAAAATCAGTAAAATCCCACTCCACAAGGAAGGTGGGCTCTTCTTGGGCAGCTGCCCGAGGGGTCTCAGCATTACAGCTTTGCCGAGCGGCTACTTGGTCAGGTTCAAACACTTTTGCAAAGTTCTACAAGTTTGATACCCTGGCTGAGGAGGACCTTGTGTTTGCTCATTCGGTGCTGCAGAGTCATCCGCACTCTCCCGCCCGTTTGGGAGCTTTGGTATAATCCCCATGGTCCTTACGGAGTCCCCAGCATCCACTAGGACGTTAGAGAAAATAAGATTTTACTTACCGGTAAATCTATTTCTCGTAGTCCGTAGTGGATGCTGGGCGCCCGTCCCAAGTGCGGACTACTTCTGCAATACTTGTATATAGTTATTGCTTAAATAAGGGTTATGTTATGGTTGCATCAGGGTTATCTGATGCTCTGTTGTTGTTCATACTGTTAACTGGGTAAGTTTATCACGAGTTATACGGTGTGATTGGTGTGGCTGGTATGAGTCTTGCCCTGGATTCCAAAATCCTTTCCTTGTACTGTCAGCTCTTCCGGGCACAGTTTCCTTAACTGAGGTCTGGAGGAGGGACATAGAGGGAGGAGCCAGTGTACACCAGTAACCTAATTCTTTCTTAAAGTGCCCTGTCTCCTGCGGAGCCCGTCTATTCCCCATGGTCTTTACGGAGTCCCCAGCATCCACTACGGACTACGAGAAATAGATTTACCGGTAAGTAAAATCTTATTTTACGTAACATACAGGATTCTGCGGGGTTCATGGTGGAATCCATGAAGGACCTGGGTACGCTGACTGCACAGATATCTTCCATGTCGGTCTCAGCTCGCAGGGGACGCGTAATCCAGGAGAAGTGTGGAGAACCTACCCTACACAGGTCAGGCTCTATTTGGGGAAGCGTTGGATGCGTGGATTTCCACGGCAACCGCGGGTAAGTCACCTTTCCATCCCTCTTCTACACCTTCTACAAAGAAACTATTTTCTTCAGCTGTGTTGCAGTCCACATGACGGTGGACCGCACAGCTTGGAGAACGGGCTGGGGGGTGCGAGACACGTCTGGGTGTCGTCCGGCCTGGATCCCTGGGTACAAGATATTGTGTCCCCCTGGTGCAGACTGGAGTTTCAAGAACTCCCGCCTCACCGATTCTTCAAATCAGGCTTGCCAGCTTTGCTAACAGGCAGGGCTATCCTACAGGAAGCCATCCTAAAATTGGAAAAGTCACAGGTCATTGTCCCACTTCCACCTCATATGCAAAACAAGGGTTATTATTCAAACCTTTTCGTTGTACCGAAACCGGATAGTTCGGTCACACCAATTTTGAACTTTAAATCATTGAACCCTTACCTGAGGGTGTTCAAATTCAAAATGGAGTCTCTCAGAGCAAAGATTTCAGGTCTGGAGGAGGGAGAGTTTCTGGTATCCCTGGATATCAAGGATGCGTACCTCCACATTCCGATTTGGCTGCTGCACCAGGCTTATCTCAGATGTGCACTGTTAGACAGTCACTATCAATTTCAGGCACTGCCATTCGGCCTCTCCACAGCACTGAGGGTGTTCACCAAGGTGATGGCAGAGATGATGGTTCTCCTCCGCAGACAGGGGGTGAACATAATCCCATATCTGTACGATCTGCTGATAAAGGCATAGTCCAGGGAGACGTTATTGCAGTCCATTGTTCTCACGACTCATCTGATCTGGAAACACGGATCCTGAACCTTCCAAAATCACATTTGGAGCCGACAAGAAGATTGTCTTTTCTGGGAATGATCCTTAACACGGAAGTGCAGAGGGTGTTTCTGCCAGAGGAGAAAGCGTTGGTGATTCAAACAATGGTCCGGGACGTCCTGAAGCCAACCCGGGTATCTGTTCATCAGTGCATTCGCCTTCTGGGGAAGATGGTTGCCTCTTACAAGGCTCTGCAGTACGGAAGGTTTCATGCTCGGTCCTTCCAACTGGATCTCCTGGACAAGTGGTCGGGATCTCATCTACACATGCACCAGAGAATACGTCTGTCACTGAAAGCCAGGATTTCACGCCTCTGGTGGCTGCAACTACCTCACCTTCTGGAGGGCCGCATGTTCGGGATTCAGGACTTGATCCTTCTAACCACGGATGCAAGTCTTCGGGGCTGGGGCGCAGTCACTCAGGGGGAAACCTTCCAAGGAAGGTGGTCAAGCCTGGAATCCAGCCTTCCAAGAAACATTCTGGAACTAAGAGCCGTCTGCAACAGTCTTCTCCAAGCGGCTCATCTTCTGCGAGATCGGGCCATTCAAGTGCAGTTGGACAATGTAACAACGGTGGCCTACATAAACCGACAGGGCGGAATAAAGAATAGAGCTGCAATGTTAGAGGTGACAAGAATCATCCTCTGGGCAGAAAAGCATGCGGTGGCGCTGTCAGCAGTCTTCATTCCGGGAGTAGACAACTGGGAAGCGGACTTCCTCAGCAGACACGATCTCCATCCAGGAGAGTGGGGGACTCCATCCGGAGGTGTTCAAGGAGGTAACAGATCTTTGGGGTGTACCTCAAATAGACATGTTGGCCTCCCGTCTCAACAAGAAGCTTCGGAGGTATTGTTCCAGGTCAAGGGACCCGCAAGCCGTGACGGTGGAAGCCCTGGTATCTCTGTTGGTGTTCCAGTCGGTATACGTGTTTCCTCCACTTCCACTGATTCCAAGAGTTTTAAAACTCATAAGGAGAACAAGAGTTCAGGCAATCCTCATTGTTCAAGAAGGACTTGGTAAGCGGATCTTCTGAGTCTTCTGCTGGAAAATCTGAGGCCTCTTCCTCTTCGGGAGGACCTGCTGCAGCAGGGGCCGTTGGCTTATCAAGACTTACCGCAGCTACGTTTGATGGCATGGAAGTTGAATGCCAGATATTAGTGCAGAAGGGCATTCCGAGCAAGGTTATACCTACCCTGATACAGGCTAGGAAAGGAGTAACGTCTAAACATTACCATCGCATTTGGAAAAAGTATGTATTTTGGTGTTAATCCAAGAAGTTTCCTACGATGGAGTTTCAACTGGGACGTTTTCTCCTCTTCCTGCAAGCAGGTGTGGATATGGGCCTGCGGTTGGGATCCGTAAAGGTCCAGATTTTGACCCTGTCCATTTCTTCCAGAAACAGTTGGCTTCCCTCCCTGAGGTTCAGACTTTTTTGAAAGGGGTTCTGCACATCTAGCCTCCCTTTGTGCCGCCTACTGCACCCTGGGATCTTAATGTGGTGTTACAGTCCCTCCAGTCGGATTGGTTCGAGCCTCTACAGGAGGTTGAGGTCAAGTTTCTCACATGGAAGGCTGTCACATTGTTGGCCTTAGCTTCTGCTAGACGTGTGTCGGAGTTGGGGACTTTGTTATGTAAAAGCCCATACTTGATCTCCCATGAAGATAGAGCTGAGCTTTTGACACGTCAGCATTTTCTTCCTAAGGTTGTCTCGGCATTTCATATCAACCAATCTATTGTGGTGCCAGTTGCGACTGACTCCTCAATTTCATCAAAGTCCTTGGATGTTGCAAGGGCTCTAAAAATCTATGTGAGGAGGACTGCTCGTCACAGAGAATCGGACTCTGTTTGTCCTGTATGATCCCAAGAAGATTGGGTGTCCTGCTTCTAAGCAGACTCTCTCTCGCTGGATCAGGTTCACTATCCAGCATGCGTATTCTACGGCAGGATTGCCGTGTCCAAAATCTGTTAAGGCCCACTCTACTCATACATCATAATGACAGTTCACATAAAATTAAGGCTTTCGGCCTTGAAAAAATCAAATTGGGTATTAGAGGTGGTGATGCCATGCATGAGCTCTTAAAAAAGGAAAGTGAATGGACATTTAGGCTGGGAAGCATGGCACCGAATGGAATGAACGAACATATTAATTATACAGTATTTTTGCAATAACACATTCATAAATTCCAATTTTGAAACTACTATCCTTATGTGGGCATGCAGGATAGACATAACAAACACAAAAAAAATCCCCCCATTTTTTTCCATCTACGACATACTCTATAAAAAATACACATTTATAATATATTTACTTTTTCTCCACTTAATTACCGAAACATTTTACCTGAGACTTAATTCCCAATGAGTAAGAATAACAGGTTTTTGGGAATCTTTGGGGTTCTTTTAGGGTATTTTTAGGTTTATTAATAGTCAGTAGTCACGGGTCTTTATCAGAGATTCCCTAGTTCTTGTTCCCTTTTTTCTATCTCGTTTATTTAATGTTTTCCTTTTGTTTTTATTTTCCATTATTCACGTGTTTACATCACAGCTTTGGACTAAAAATGGTCCTCGTCTCTTACACAGTCAACCTTATATAGGCATTTGATAACTGCATATACACTCTGAACTGAAAGAGTTCTAGCACGCACCACAGGGTTTTGATTACTATAATCCAAGTTATTCACATAATACTTATTCATAATTTCACAGTGAGCACTTTCATATTTACTCATTGGATATTGTTGGTTATTTAATATCTTTACAGAACTTTTCAATTATTTTCTCTATCATATATATAGATTTGGTATTCACAAGGGGTATGGGAGGGTTTTTATCTCCACATAAAGATGGAATAAAAAAATAAAAAAAGATGCTGTCTGATACATGAGTATTTCTCTGACGTCCTAGTGGATGCTGGGAACTCCGTAAGGACCATGGGGAATAGACGGGCTCCGCAGGAGACTGGGCACTCTAAAAGAAAGATTAGGTACTATCTGGTGTGCACTGGCTCCTCCCTCTATGCCCCTCCTCCAGACCTCAGTTAGAATCTGTGCCCGGCTCGAGCTGGTTGCACACTAGGGGCTCTCCTGAGCTCCTAGTAAAGAAAGTATTTATTAGGTTTTTTATTTTCAGTGAGATCTGCTGGCAACAGACTCACTGCTACGAGGGACTTAGGGGAGAGAAGCGAACCTACCTGCTTGCAGCTAGCTTGGGCTTCTAGGCTACTGGACACCATTAGCTCCAGAGGGATCGAACACAGGCCCAGCCTCGGTCGTCCGGTCCTGGAGCCGCGCCGCCGTCCCCCTTGCAGAGCCAGAAGACGGAAGATTCCGAGGAGAAAATCGGCGGCTGAAGACTCCGGTCTTCATTAAGGTAGCGAACAGCACTGCAGCTATGCGCCATTGCTTCCCATGCACACCACATACTCCGGTCACTGATGGGTGCAGCGCGCTGGGGGGGTGGCGCCCTGGGCTGCAATTAGAATACCTTAACATGGCAAAAAAACACATAATATAGTCTAATAAACTATATATGTGTAAAAATCCCCTGCCATAATATTAATAAAAGAGCGGGATAAGCCCGCCGAGAAAGGGGCGGGGCTATCTCCCTCAGCACACTGGCGCCATTTTCTCTTCACAGTTCCGCTGGAAGACAGCTCCCCAGGCTCTCCCCTGCAGTTTCCAGGCTCAAAGGGTTAAAAAGAGAGGGGGGGCACAAAATTTAGGCGCAAACTATACATGTTAAGCAGCTATAGGGAAAAATCACTTTCTGTAATAGTGTAAATCCCTAATTATATAGCGCTGTGGTGTGTGCTGGCATACTCTCTCTCTGTCTCCCCAAAGGACTTTGTGGGGTCCTGTCCTCAGTCAGAGCATTCCCTGTGTGTGTGCGGTGTGTCGGTACGGCTGTGTCGACATGTTTGATGCGGAGGCTTATGTGGAGGCGGAGCAGATGCCGATAAATGTGATGTCACCCCCTGCGGGGTCGACACCAGTGTGGATGGATATGTGGAAGGTATTCACCGACAGTGTCAACTCCTTACATAAAAGGTTTGATGACATAACAGCTGTGGGACAGCCGGCTTCTCAGCCTGTGCCTGCCCAGGCGTCTCAAAGGCCATCAGGGTCTCAAAAACGCCCGCTACCTCAGATGGCAGACACAGATGTCGACACGGAGTCTGACTCCAGTGTCGACGACGACGAGACAAATGTACATTCCACTAAGGCTATCCGTTGCATGATTACGACAATGAAAAATGTGTTGCACCTTTCTGACATTAACCCAGGTACCACTAAAAAGGGTATTATGTTTGGGGAGAAAAAGCAACCAGTGTTTTTTTTCCCCCTTCAGATGAGTTAAATGAAGTGTGTGAAGAAGCGTGGGCTTCCCCTGATAAAAAAAATTAGTGATTTCTAAAGAGTTACTAATGGCGTACCCTTTCCCGCCAGAGGACAGGGTACGTTGGGAGACATCCCCGAGGGTGGATAAAGCGCTCACACGCTTGTCAAAAAAGGTGGCACTACCGTCTCAGGATACGGCCACCTTAAAGGAGCCTGCGGATAGAAAGCAGGAGGCTATCCTGAAGTCTGTGTATACACACTTAGGTACTATACTAAGACCTGCTATTGCTTCAGCATGGATGTGCAGTGCTGCAGCAGCGTGGTCTGATTCCCTGTCTGATAATTGACAGGGACACTATATTGCTAACCATAGAGCACATTAAAGACGTAGTCTTAGACATGAGAGATGCACAGAGGGATTTTGCCGGCCGGCATCTAGAATAAATGCAATGTCCATTTCTGCCAGGAGAGTATTATGGACTCAGCAGTGGACAGGTGTTGCGGATTCTAAAAGGCACATGGAGGTTTGCCTTACAAGGGTGAGGAATTGTTTGGGGATGGTCTCTCGGACCTCGTTTCCACAGCGACAGCTGGGAAGTCGACAATTTTACCCCAGGTTCCCTCACAGCCAAAGAAAGCACCGTATTATCAGGTGCAGTCCTTTCGGCCCCAGAAAGGCAAGCGGGTTAAAGGCGCGTCCTTTCTGCCCAGAGGCAGGGGTAGAGGGAAAAAGCTGCACCATACAGCCAGTTCCCAAGAACAGAAATCCTCCCATGCTTCCACTAAATCCACCGCATGACGCTGGGGCTCCACTGGTGGAGCCAGGTGCGGTGGGGGCCCGTCTCCGGAACTTCAGCGACCGGTGGGTTCGCTCACGGGTGGATCCCTGGGTTCTACAAGTGGTATCTCAGGGGTACAAGCTGGAATTCGAGACGTCTCCCCCTCGTCGTTACCTCAAATCAGCCTTGCCAGATACTCCCCCGGACAGGGAGGTAGTGCTGGCGGCAATTCACAAGCTGTTCCTCCAGCAGGTGATAATAAAAGTTCCCCTCCTTCAACAGGGACGGGGTTACTATTCCACAATGTTTGTGGTACCGAAACCAGACGGTTCGGTGAGACCCATTCTAAATTTAAAATCCTTGAACACTTATATAAGAAGGTTCAAGTTCAAAATGGAATCGCTCAGGGCGGTTATTGCAAGCCTGGAAGAAGGGGATTACATGGTATCACTGGACATCAAGGATGCGTACCTGCATGTCCCCATTTACCCTCCTCACCAGGTGTACCTCCGTTTTGTGGTACAAGACTGCCATTACCAATTCCAGACGTTGCCGTTTGGTCTGTCCACGGCACCGAGGGTATTTACCAAGGTAATGGCCGAAATGATGATACTCCTTCGAAAGAAGGGAGTTATGATTATCCCATACTTGGACGATCTCCTTATACAGGCGAGGTCCAGGGAGCAGTTGTTGGTCGGAGTAGCACTATCTCAGGAAGTGCTTCACCAGCACGGCTGGATTCTGAATATTCCAAAGTCGCAGCTGGTTCCTACGACGCGTCTGCTGTTGCTGGGTATGGTTCTGGACACAGAACAGAAGAAGGTGTTTCTCCCGGAGGAGAAGCCAAGGAGTTGTCATCTCTGGTCAGAGACCTCCTGAAACCAAAACAGGTGTCGGTGCATCACTGCACGCGAGTCCTGGGAAAGATGGTAGCTTCTTACGAGGCAATTACATTTGGCAGGTTCCATGCAAGGATCTTTCAGTGGGATCTGTTAGACAAGTGGTCCGGATCGCATCTTCAGATGCATCGGCTGATCACCCTGTCCCCGAGGGCCAGGGTGTCTCTGCTGTGGTGGCTGCAGAGTGCTCATCTTCTAGAGGGCCGCAGATTCGGCATACAGGACTGGGTCCTGGTGACCACGGATGCAAGCCTCCGAGGTTGGGGGGCAGTCACTCAGGGAAGAAACTTCCAGGGACAATGGTCGAGTAAGGAGGCTTCCCTACACAAGACCCCTGCTTCACAAACAGCCTGTGCTGATTCAGTCAGACAACATCACGGCGGTCGCCCATGTAAATCGACAGGGCGGCACAAGAAGCAGGATGGCGATGGCAGAAGCCACAAGGATTCTCCGATGGGCGGAAAATCACGTGATAGCACTGTCAGCAGTGTTCATTCCGGGAGTGGACAACTGGGAAGCAGACTTCCTCAGCAGGCACGACCTCCACCCGGGAGAGTGGGGACTTCATCCAGAAGTCTTCCAACTGATTGTAAACCGTTGGGAAAGGCCACAGGTGGACATGATGGCGTCCCGCCTAAACAAAAAATATTGCGCCAGGTCAAGGGACCCTCAGGCGATAGCTGTGGACGCTCTAGTGACACCGTGGGTGTACCAGTCGGTTTATGTGTTCTTTCCTCTTCCTGTCATACCAAAGGTGCTGAGGTTAATAAGAAAGAGAAGAGTGAGAACTATACTCATCGTTCCGGATTGGCCAAGAAGGACTTGGTACCCGGAACTGCAAGAAATGATCTCAGAGGACCCTTGGCCTCTGCCTCTCAGACAGGACCTGCTACAACAGGGGCCCTGTCTGTTCCGAGACTTACCGCGGCTGCGTTTGACGGCATGGCGGTTGAACGCCGGATCCTGATGAAAAAGGGCATTCCGGTTGAAGTCATTCCTACGCTGATAAAAGCTAGGAAAGATGTGACAGCAAAGCATTATCACCTCATATGGCGAAAATAAGTTGCTTGGTGTGAGGCTATGAAGGCCCCCACAGAAGAAATTCAGCTGGGTCGTTTTCTGCACTTCCTACAGTCAGGAGTGACTATGGGCCTAAAATTGGGTTCCATTAAAGTCCAGATTTCGGCCCTGTCTATTTTCTTTAAAAAATAACTGGCTTCACTGCCTGAAGTTCAGACGTTTGTTAAGGGAGTTCTGCACATTCAGCCCCCTTTTGTGCCCCCGGTGGCACCTTGGGATCTCAACGTTGTGTTGGATTTCCTAAAATCACATTGGTTTGAGCCACTTCAGACCGTGGAATTAAAATATCTCACGTGGAAAGTGGTCATGCTTTTGGCCTTGGCTTCGGCTAGGCGGGTGTCAGAATTGGCGGCTTTGTCCTGTAAAAGCCCCTATCTGATTTTCCATATGGATAGAGCAGAATTGAGGACTCGTCCCCAATTCCTCCCTAAGGTGGTATCAGCGTTTCATTTGAACCAACCTATTGTGGTGCCTGCGGCTACTCGAGACTTGGAGGCCTCCAAGTTGCTGGACGTAGTCCGGGCCCTGAAAATCTATGTTTCCAGGATGGCTAGAGTCAGAAAGACTGACTCGCTGTTTATCCTGCATGCACCCAACAAGCTGGGTGCTCCTGCTTCTAAGCAGACTATTGCTCGCTGGATCTGCTCCACGATTCAATTTGCACATTCTGCGGCTGGACTGCCGCATCCTAAATCAGTCAAAGCCCATTCCACGAGGAAGGGGGCTCTTCTTGGGCGGCTGCCCGAGGGGTCTCGGCTTTACAACTTTGCCGAGCTGCTACTTGGTCGGGATCAAACACGTTTGCAAAATTCTACAAGTTTGATACCCTGGCTGAGGAGGACCTTGAGTTTGCTCATTCGGTGCTGCAGAGTCATCCGCACTCTCCCGCCCGTTTGGGAGCTTTGGTATAATCCCCATGGTCCTTACGGAGTTCCCAGCATCCACTAGGACGTCAGAGAAAATAAGAATTTACTCACCGGTAATTCTATTTCTCGTAGTCCGTAGTGGATGCTGGGCGCCCATCCCAAGTGCGGATTGTCTGCAATACTTGTATATAGTTATTGCCTAACTAAAGGGTTATTGTTATGAGCCATCTGTTCGTGAGGCTCAGTTGTTATTCATACTGTTAACTGGGTATAGTATCACGAGTTGTACGGTGTGATTGGTGTGGCTGGTATGAGTCTTACCCGGGATTCCAAATCCTTTCCTTATTGTGTCAGCTCTTCCGGGCACAGTTTCCCTAACTGAGGTCTGGAGGAGGGGCATAGAGGGAGGAGCCAGTGCACACCAGATAGTACCTAATCTTTCTTTTAGAGTGCCCAGTCTCCTGCGGAGCCTGTCTATTCCCCATGGTCCTTACGGAGTTCCCAGCATCCACTACGGACTACGAGAAATAGAATTACCGGTGAGTAAATTCTTATTTAAAACTCATTATATGTGTGATCTGCATGCCGAGACAAAGTCTCTCCTTCCTTTTTAGTTATGTTTATTTCCTATTTTTTACTTTACAGTTGGGGGACTATTTTGCTTAGGAGAGTGGAGTTTGCAGTGGTACTGCAGCATAGATATTGGTTACATTTACGGTACTCCCAGAACTGATATATACATCTTAATGCTCCAAGAGGAATACCTTTCCTTTTATTTATGGACTTATGATTTCTATATGGAGCCCCAACCTATTTCATAATCAGTTGTACTCTCCTCTCTCGCTATAAAAGTAAAGTTTGCTAATCCAAGTAGTAATTACATTCTGAATACAGCTTTATATGTATTTAATCTTATAATCTAATAAGTGAACATTTTGGTGCAGACTGACATCAAATATGGTTCTCTAACTGCTCCATTTATTTCTTGGTAAAACCCCTTTTTTTTAGCCTCTAAGTTATTAACATCTTCCTAGTCATATTTAGCTGATTGGGAGTACTAAATTAATATTTGCTTACAAGTTACTACTAGCTCCATAGTATCACTCAGCCAAATTGAAAGAATCGTAAATGCTTTTAAACCAATTACACAGAATGTAAAACAGCTGATTTACATGGAGGTATCTTAAATAGTGGACACACAGGATTAACGTCAGGCTGGTGATCAAGCACGGTTGTGAAACGTACGTACAGCTGGGACGTTTTGTTCCACAGAAACAGCTCCTCACTGCAGGAGGACGCTGTGTCAGGCGGCATGTGAATCCGCTATCTTGGATCCGGCAATACAGCCGTGGTGAGCGGCAGTGGAAATCCTTACAGACGCATTCACTGGAGAAATTGGACAGGGCGGCAGGTTAAGCCGCTAATAAGGAGCCAGCAAGACAGTTACGGCAGGGGGCAGCGGCAACCGCATCCAGGGACGGATTGATGGGAGAAGGTGGACGGCGTCTGAGACTCCCCTTGTAAATGCGGTAACCAGATATAATTAGCGCTGTCTCAAACAGGGGAGGCATGTAAACAGCCTTTTTCCAGCAATCAGCTAATCGCAGTACCATCTGAGGCATAAAAACTGTAATATCTAGAGGCATGTTAAAATGACTATATTAATTATGGTAATGCACTGCTGATGAATCAACAGTTTGATTAAAGATCCAACATTAATCAAGCCGCAGGGTGCGGCGCAACATACACCCTCTTTTTTTCTATGTCCCTAGACTGCAGTGACTGTTTTCCCCTCTTACTGAACAATTTCCAAACAAATATTTTTTTGAATTTTGATTTGTATTTAAGTATCTATTGTTATCAATCCTAATATAGATAAGATATTGTTTGGAATAAAAAAACTGGATACAAAACGGCAGCAGTTCAGCTGCAGGGAGCGGCGCAAGACACGCCCACCCCTTTTTTTCCCCATACCTAAGACTGCAGTGTCCTGCTTCCTTCATTAAATGATTATGGCTCTTTTAAAATACTGCCTATGGTGTTAAGCTCAATTGTTCTTGGACTATACCTTGCAAGAAAGTCACACTCCTTTTTTTTCATATGCTAGGGAGAGACCAAAAACCACGGATCACATTTATGAAGTACAGATATCCTCAGCGTTACTGAGCATCTAACAATCCTAAGGTGTTTTAAGATCACACACACGCCCTCTCTTCTCTTCTCTTTCTTGTTTCACAGGTATCTCGCTGGTATCCGCGGCGCATTGCAAGCCCTGCAATGCTAAAAGCAACAGGTCTGCTCTAACACCGGAGACGGAGATACTGTTGCTATTTTTCCATCAATCCATCAGTGCCCCTACTCTCACCCTTCCTCTGCTCTTTTTGATGAGGATGGGCAGCAGATGGGGGTATCTGTACATTGGATCGTACTTCATTTCTCTCCACCTATCATATTAAGACAACCGATACAATCCACACTTAGAAATTCAAGTTTGAGGCCTCAAATTAAATTAGTCAATAGAGGTGCACCCATGGTCATAATTGACCAAATGTTTCCCAGACTGATCATACCAGCATAACGGTGAATGATAAGGAGACATATTGTCCCTCACCGCATACTGTATGTGATCCAGTCCAAGTACACGATCTCCCATGTGGTAATTTACGGGTTGTGATGCCTTCACTGTAATTTGATAAGGAGATATATGTCTGTGAGAAAGATGATATTTTACAATATAAAGGGGCGTTGATATGTCCCAGTGTAATGCATCACAGGCCAAAGGGTT
Organism: Pseudophryne corroboree; assembly: GCF_028390025.1. NCBI lineage: Eukaryota > Metazoa > Chordata > Amphibia > Anura > Myobatrachidae > Pseudophryne > Pseudophryne corroboree. The sequence continues at coordinate 374,577,006 of NC_086444.1, read as the reverse complement.
AAGTGTCTCTATAAAATTGTGAGGCCATGTGTGGTCTGATTCTAAATTACATTGGGGAGAAATCTTCAAAGGCATGTTTCTGCCAATTTGCAACATAGTTCCAATTTGAGCTGAGAAATAGCTCAGGGATACTGCAGGGTTGATACAAGAAAGGGTATATGAGAAGAGTGTGAAAAAACGTTTTGAGTTATTACAATTGAATGTCATTATTGACCTGCATGTTACTAGAATCACATGACAAAAGCATGGTATCCACCCCAAGGATAAGTGTAAATCTGTAAGATAAAATATTTAACATACAGTGTATCTGTCTGTAACCATAGTGTTTTGAAAACATTCAGCTTGTAACAGTTTGTGATATGGTTATTAAGTTTCAACTATACTGAACATGTGGTTAGGAATACTGTTGAGCTAGTAGAAGTGATGGCTCACATGTAAATTATAGCCAAGGAGTGGATTATAATTAGATGCCAATATAAGAAGTGCATCTACGTTTTCTCTGACGTCCTAAGTGGATGCTGGGACTCCGTAAGGACCATGGGGAATAGCGGCTCCGCAGGAGACTGGGCACAACTAAAAGAAAGCTTTTGGTCTACCTGGTGTGCACTGGCTCCTCCCTCTATGACCCTCCTCCAGACCTCAGTTAGAATCTTGTGCCCGGCTGAGCTGGATGCACACTAGGGGCTATCCTAAGCTCCTAGAAAAGAAAGTATATTTTAGTTTTTTTTTTTCTTTTTTCAGTGAGATCTGCTGGCAACAGACTCACTGCTACGAGGGACTAAGGGGAGAAGAAGCGAACCTACCTGCTTGCAGCTAGCTTGGGCTTCTTAGGCTACTGGACACCATTAGCTCCAGAGGGATCGAACACAGGGCCCGACCTCGATCGTCCGGTCCCGGAGCCGCGCCGCCGTCCCCCTTACAGAGCCAGAAGCAAGAAGATGGTCCTGAAAATCGGCGGCAGAAGACTTCGGTCTTCAACAAGGTAGCGCACAGCACTGCAGCTGTGCGCCATTGCTCCTCATGCACACCTCGCACTCCGGTCACTGATGGGTGCAGGGCACTGGGGGGGGGGGCGCCCTGAGCAGCAATATTAACACCTTGGCTGGCAAAATAATCACAATATATAGTCCTAGAGGCTATATATGTGAAAAATACCCCTGCCAGAGATCCATAAAAAAGCGGGAGAAGCCCGCAGAAAAAGGGGCGGGGCTATCTCCCTCAGCACACTGGCACCATTTTTCCCTCACAGCTCCGCTGGAAGGATCGCTCCCTCCCAGGCTCTCCCCTGCAGTTTCAAGACTACAAAGGGTAAAAAATAGAGGGGGGGGGGGCACTAAATTTAGGCGCAGCAGTATATATATAAGCAGCTATAAGGGAAAATCACTCAGTTATAGTGTTCATCCCTGTGTTATATAGCGCTCTGGTGTGTGCTGGCATACTCTCTCTCTGTCTCCCCAAAGGGCTTTGTGGGGTCCTGTCCTCTGTCAGAGCATTCCCTGTGTGTGTGTGCGGTGTGTCGGTACAGCTGTGTCGACATGTTTGATGAGGAGGCTTATGTGGAGGCGGAGCAGATGCCGATAAATGTGATGTCACCCCCTGCGGGGTCGACACCTGAGTGGATGGTTATGTGGAAGGAATTACGCGACAGTGTCGACTCCTTACATAAAAGGTTTGACGACATACCAAATATGGGACAGCCGGCTTCTCAGCCTGTGCCTGCCCAGGCGTCTCAAAAGCCATCAGGGGCTCTAAAACGCCCGCTACCTCAGATGGCAGACACAGATGTCGACACGGATACGGACTCCAGTGTCGACGACGATGAGACTAATGTAACTTCCAGTAGGGCCACACGTTACATGATTGAGGCAATGAAAAATGTGTTCCACATTTCTGATGTTACCCCAGGAACCACAAAAAAGGGTATTATGTTTGGAGAGAAAAAACTACCAGTAGTTTTTCCTCCATCTGAGGAATTAAATGAAGTGTGTGAAGAAGCGTGGGCTTCCCCCGATAAGAAACTGGTAATTTCTAAAAGGTTACTAATGACGTACCCTTTCCCGCCAGAGGATAGGTCACGTTGGGAAACATCCCCTAGGGTGGATAAAGCGCTCACACGCTTGTCAAAGAAGGTGGCACTACCGTCTCCGGATACGGCCGCCCTAAAGGAGCCTGCTGATAGGAAGCAGGAGGCTATCCTGAAGTCTGTATATACACACACAGGTATTATACTGAGACCAGCTATTGCTTCAGCATGGATGTGCAGTGCTGCAGCTGCGTGGTCAGATTCCCTGTCGGAGAATATTGATACCCTACACAGGGACACTATATTGCTAACCGTAGAGCATATTAAAGACGCATTCTTATACATGAGAGATGCACAGAGGGATATTTGCCGGCTGGCATCTAAAATAAGTGCAATGTCCATTTCTGCCAGGAGAGGGTTATGGACTCGGCAGTGGACAGGTGATGCAGATCCTAAAAGGCACATGGAAGTTTTGCCTTATAAGGGTGAGGAGTTGTTCGGGGATGGTCTCTCTGACCTCGTTTCCACAGCAACAGCTGGGAAGTCAGCATTTTTACCCCATGTTCCCTCACAGCCAAAGAAAGCACCGTATTATCAGGTACAGTCCTTTCGGCCCCATAAGGGCAAGCGGGTTAAAGGCGCGTCCTTTCTGCCCAGAGGCAGAGGGAAAAAGCTGCAGCATACAGCCAGTTCCCAGGAGCAAAAGTCCTCCCCCCCGCTTCCTCCAAGTCCACCGCATGACGCTGGGGCTCCACAGGCAGAGGTACGGTGGGGGCCCGTCTCAAAAACTTCAGCAATCAGAGGGCTCGCTCACGGGTGGATCCCTGGATCCTTCAAGTAGTATCTCAGGGGTACAAGCTGGAATTCGAGACGTCTCCCCCCCCCCCCCCCCCCCCGCCGTTTCCTCAAATCTGCCTTGCCAACAACTCCCTCGGGCAGGGAGGCAGTGCTAGAGGCAATTCACAAGCTGTATTCCCAGCAGGTGATAGTCAAGGTGCCCCTCCTTCAACAAGGACGGGGTTACTATTCCACAATGTTTGTGGTACCGAAACCGGACGGTTCGGTGAGACCCATTTTAAATTTGAAATCCTTGAACACATATATAAAAAAAAATAAAGTTCAAGATGGAATCGCTCAGGGCGGTTATTGCAAGCCTGGACGAGGGGGATTACATGGTATCACTGGACATCAAGGATGCTTACCTGCATGTCCCCATTTACCATCCTCACCAGGAGTACCTCAGATTTGTGGTACAGGATTGTCATTACCAATTCCAGACATTGCCGTTTGGTCTGTCCACGGCACCGAGAGTATTTACCAAGGTAATGGCCGAAATGATGATACTCCTTCGAAAAAAGGGAGTTTTAATTATCCCATACTTGGACGATGATCTGATAAAGGCGAGGTCCAGGGAGCAGTTGTTGGTCGGGGTAGCACTATCTCGGGAGGTGCTACAACAGCACGGTTGGATTCTAAATATTCCAAAGTCACAGCTGGTCCCTACGACACGTGTACTGTTCCTGGGGATGGTTCTGGACACAGAACAGAAAAAAGTGTTTCTCCCGGAGGAGAAGGCCAAGGAGCTGTCATCTCTAGTCAGAGGCCTCCTAAAACCAAAACAGGTGTCGGTGCATCACTGCACGCGAGTCCTGGGAAAAATGGTAGCTTCCTACGAAGCAATTCCATTCGGCAGGTTCCATGCAAGAACTTTTCAGTGGGACCTGTTGGACAAGTGGTCCGGATCGCATCTTCAGATGCATCAGCTGATAACCCTGTCTCCAAGGACCAGGGTGTCTCTGCTGTGGTGGCTGCAAAGTGCTCATCTTCAAGAGGGCCGCAGATTCGGCATACAGGACTGGGTCCTGGTGACCACGGATGCCAGCCTTCGAGGCTGGGGGGCAGTCACACAGGGAAGAAACTTCCAAGGACTATGGTCAAGTCAGGAGACTTCCCTACACATAAATATTCTGGAACTGAGGGCCATTTACAATGCACTAAGTCAGGCAAAACCCCTGCTTCAAAACCAGCCGGTACTGATCCAGTCAGACAACATCACGGCAGTCGCCCATGTAAACCGACAGGGCGGCACAAGAAGCAGGACGGCGATGGCAGAAGCCACAAGGATACTCCGATGGGCGGAAAATCACGTGTTAGCACTGTCAGCAGTGTTCATTCCGGGAGTGGACAACTGGGAAGCAGACTTCCTCAGCAGGCACGACCTCCACCCGGGAGAGTGGGGACTTCATCCAGAAGTCTTCCAACTGATTGTAAACCGCTGGGAAAGGCCACAGGTGGACATGATGGCGTCCCGCCTAAACAAAAAGCTAGAAAGATATTGCGCCAGGTCAAGAGACCCTCAGGCGATAGCTGTGGACGCTCTAGTGACACCGTGGGTGTACCGGTCGGTTTATGTGTTCCCTCCTCTTCCTCTCATACCCAAGGTACTGAGGACAATAAGGAGAAGAGGAGTAAGAACTATACTCATTGTTCCGGATTGGCCAAGAAGAGCTTGGTACCCGGAACTTCAAGAAATGATCTCAGAGGACCCATGGCCTCTGCCGCTCAGACAGGACCTGCTGCAGCAGGGGCCCTGTCTGTTCCAAGACTTACCGCGGCTGCGTTTGACGGCATGGCGGTTGAACACCGGATCCTGAAGGAAAAGGTCATTCCGGAGGAAGTCATTCCTACGCTGATTAAAGCTAGGAAAGAAGTGACCGCAAACCATTATCACCGCATTTGGCGAAAATATGTTGCGTGGTGTGAGGCCAGGAAGGCCCCAACGGAGGAATTTCAGCTGGGCCGTTTTCTGCACTTCCTACAGTCGGGGGTGACTATGGGCCTAAAATTGGGTTCCATTAAGGTCCAGATTTCGGCTCTATCGATTTTCTTCCAGAGAGAACTGGCTTCACTACCTGAAGTTCAGACTTTTGTTAAGGGAGTGCTGCATATTCAGCCCCCTTTTGTGCCTCCAGTGGCACCTTGGGATCTCAACGTGGTGTTGGATTTCCTAAAGTTACATTGGTTTGAGCCACTTAAAACCGTGGAATTAAAATATCTCACGTGGAAAGTGGTCATGCTGTTGGCCTTGGCTTCGGCCAGGCGTGTGTCAGAATTGTCGGCTTTGTCATGTAAAAGCCCTTATCTGATTTTCCATATGGATAGGCCAGAATTGAGGACTCGTCCCCAGTTTCTCCCTAAGGTGGTATCAGCCTTTCATTTGAACCAACCTATCGTGGTGCCTGCGGCTACTAAAGACTTGGAGGCTTCCAAGTTGTTGGACGTAGTCAGGGCCCTGAAAATTTATGTTTCCAGGACAGCTAGTGTCAGGAAAACTGACTCGTTGTTTATCCTGTATGCACCCAACAAGCTGGGTGCTCCTGCTTCAAAGCAGACTATTGCTCGCTGGATCTGTAGTACGATTCAGCTTGCACATTCTGCGGCTGGACTGCCGCATCCTAAATCAGTAAAAGCCCATTCCACGAGGAAGGTGGGCTCTTCTTGGGCGGCTGCCCGAGGGGTCTCGGCTCTACAACTTTGCCGAGCAGCTACTTGGTCGGGGTCAAACACATTTGCTAAATTCTACAAGTTTGACACCCTGGCTGAGGAGGACCTAGAGTTTGCCCATTCGGTGCTGCAGAGTCATCCGCACTCTCCCGCCCGTTTGGGAGTTTTGGTATAATCGCCATGGTTCTTACGGAGTCCCAGCATCCACTTAGGACGTCAGAGAAAATAAGATTTTACTCACCGGTAAATCTATTTCTCGTAGTCCGTAGTGGATGCTGGGCGCCCATCCCAAGTGCGGATTGTCTGCAATACTTGTATATAGTTATTGTTTAATTAAAGGGTTATTGTTGAGCCATCTGTTGAGAGGCTCAGTTATTGTTCATACTGTTAACTGGGTATAGTATCACGAGTTATACGGTGTGATTGGTGTGGCTGGTATGAGTCTTACCCGGTATTCAAAATCCTTCCTTATTGTGTCAGCTCTTCCGGGCACAGTATCCTAACTGAGGTCTGGTGGAGGGTCATAGAGGGAGGAGCCAGTGCACACCAGGTAGACCAAAAGCTTTCTTTTAGTTGTGCCCAGTCTCCTGCGGAGCCGCTATTCCCCATGGTCCTTACGGAGTCCCAGCATCCACTACGGACTACGAGAAATAGATTTACCGGTGAGTAAAATCTTATTTTTTCTTTATCAATCAAATTAGGCAATTCATGTATATTCACATAGTGAGTGCGTTTGAATTAGGACAATCAGTCCTAGAGACATATATGTTATATGCCGAGATCCTATTATTTATGATTCAATACTAGCATTAACGCAACTGTTTATTTATGTATTTATTTCTGGATTTGACATTACGGGAGACAAGGATAATTATTGAACACATGTGATACTTACCTCAGTTTCTGATATGAAATGTGTTTGAAAACTCTCCTTTTTATTTTAGATTGGTAAGAAATAAAAGTTAAGTTTTAATATCATTCATTAATTCTCTATATAATATACAGGGCCGGCTCCGGGGTTTGTGGCGCCCCGGGCGGCTTTAGGGGGCGTGGCTTTGTACAGGGGGCGTGGTCATTTACGCCCCCTGTACAGCTGAATTGATGTGCGGTGCGCGATGACGTCATCGCGCACCGCACAGCAAAGGTCCTCTCCACGAAGGGAAACTAGACGCGTAGCGTCTAGTTCCCTTCGTGGAGAGGACCTTTGCTGTGCGGTGCGCGATGACGTCATCGCGCACCGCACAGTAAAGGACCTCTCCAGCAAGGGAAACTAGACGCGTACGCGTCTAGTTTCCCTTCCCAGCGGTGGCGGCCGGGGGCAGCGGGCAGCGGGCAGCAGGGGGCACACACCAGCAGCGGATCTTGCCCTGGTGCGGCGCCCTCCGGAGGGCGCCCTGCGCCCTCCGGAAGGCGGCGCCCCGGGCAAAAGTACTGCTTGCCCGTGGCAAGATCCGCTACTGATAATATACCACTTTTCTCTAACGTCCTAGTGGATGCTGGGGACTCCGTCAGGACCATGGGGAATAGCGGGCTCCGCAGGAGACAGGGCACATCTAAAAAGCCTTTTAGGTCACATGGTGTGTACTGGCTCCTCCCCCTATGACCCTCCTCCAAGCCCCAGTTAGGTTTTTGTGCCCGTCCGAGAGGGTGCAATCTAGGTGGCTCTCTTAAAGAGCTAGTTAGAAAAGTTTTTTTTTAGGTTTCTAATCAGTGTCTCCTGTTGGCGACAGGAGCACTGCAACGAGGGACTTAGGGGAGAGACTTGCAACTCACCTGCCTGCAGGAGGATTGAAGTCTTAGGCTACTGGACACTGAGCTCCAGAGGGAGTCGGAACACAGGTCAGCCTGGGGTTCGTCCCGGAGCCGCGCCACCGATCCCCCTTACAGACGCTGAAGAACGGCAGAACGGAGGTCCGGAAACAGGCGGCAGAAGACTTCAGTCTTCATAGAGGTAGCGCACAGCACTGCAGCTGTGCGCCATTGTTGCTACACGGCTCACGGATCTCGGTCACGGAGGGTGCAGGGCGCTGCTGGGGGCGCCCTGGGCAGCAATACAGAGTACCTTAGAGGCAAATAAATACATCACATATAGCCATTAAGGCTATATGTATGTATTTAACCCAGGCCAGTTTATTAGAAAAACCGGGAGAAAAGCCCGCCGAAAAAGGGGCGGAGCTTATTCTCCTCAGCACTCGGCGCCATTTTCCTGCACGGCTCCGCTGGTGAGGAAGGCTCCCACGACTCTCCCCTGCACTGCACTACAGAAACAGGGTAACAAAGAGAGGGGGGGCATAAATTGGCGATATAATTATATATTGAGAGCGCATATATAGAAACAACACCTTCTAGGGGTTGTTATATACAGTATAGCGCTTTTGGTGTGTGCTGGCAAACTCTCCCTCTGTCTCCCCAAAGGGCTAGGAGGGTCCTGTCTTCAATAGAGCATTCACTGTGTGGCTGCTGTGTGTGTCGGTACGTGTGTGTCGACATGTATGAGGACGAAGTTGGTGTGGAGGCAGAGCAATTGCCGATGATGGTAATGTCACCCCCTAGGGAGTCGACACCGGAATGGATGGCTTTGGTTATGGAATTACGTGATAATGTCAGCACATTACAAAAGTCAGTTGACGAAATGAGACGCCCGGCAAACCAGTTAGTACCGGTTCAGGCATCTCAGACACCGTCAGGGGCTGTAAAACGTCCCTTACCTCAGTCAGTCGACACGGGTACCGACAATATGATCACGGCAATGAAGGAGGCTTTGCAGCTCTCTGATACTACTGGTACCTCAAAAAGGGGTATTATGTGGGGGGTTAAAAAACTGCCTGTATTTTTCCCAGAATCAGAGGAATTGAATGATGTGTGTGATGAAGCGTGGGTTACCCCCGATAGAAAATTGCCAATTTCAAAGAAGTTATTGGCATTATACCCTTTCCCACCAGAGGTTAGGGCGCGCTGGGAAACACCCCCTAGGGTGGATAAGGCGCTCACACGTTTATCAAAGCAAGTGGCGTTGCCGTCTCCTGATACGGCCGCCCTCAAGGATCCAGCAGATAGGAGGCTGGAAACTACACTGAAGAGTATATACACGCATACTGGTGTTATACTGCGACCGGCAATAGCCTCAGCCTGGATGTGCAGTGCTGGGGTAGTGTGGTTGGATTCTCTGACTGAAAATATTGATACCCTGGATAGGGACAGTATTTTATTGACTCTAGAGCAATTAAAGGATGCTTTTCTTTATATGCGAGATGCTCAGAGAGATGTTTGTACTCTAGCATCAAGAGTAAGCGCAATGTCCATATCTGCCAGAAGAAGTTTATGGACGCGACAGTGGTCAGGTGATGCGGATTCCAAGAGGCATATGGAAGTATTGCCATACAAGGGAGAGGAATTGTTTGGGGTCGGTCTTTCGGACTTGGTGGCCACGGCAACTGCCGGCAAATCCACTTTTTTACCTCAGACTCCTTCCCAACAGAAAAAGACACCGTCTTTTCAGCCGCAGTCCTTTCGCTCCTATAAAAAGCGACCAAAAGGACAGTCTTATCTGCCGCGAGGCAGAGGAAAGGGTAAGAAAGGGCAGCAAGCAGCCCCTACCCAGGAACAGAAGCCCGCCCCGGTTTCTACAAAGCCATCAGCATGACGCTGGGGCTGTACAAGTGAACTTAGGAACGGTGGGGGGTCGGCTCAAAAATTTCAGCAATCAATGGGATCACTCACAAGTAGACCCGTGGGTCCTGCAGATAATATCTCAGGGGTACATGCTGGAGTTCGAAAGGTCTCCTCCTCGCCGGTTCCTAAAGTCTGCTTTACCAACGTCTCCCTCAGAAAGGACGTTGGTTTTGGAAGGCATTCACAAGCTGTATTCTCAGCAGGTGATAGTCAAGGTACCCCTCCTACAACAGGGAAAGGGGTATTATTCCACACTATTTGTGGTACCGAAACCGGACGGTTCGGTAAGACCTATTCTAAATCTGAAATCCTTGAACCTGTATATACAGAAATTCAAGTTCAAGATGGAGTCACTCAGAGCAGTGATAGCAAACCTGGAAGAGGGGGACTTCATGGTGTCCTTGGACATAAAAGATGCTTATCTACATGTCCCAATTTACCCTTCACACCAAGGGTATCTCAGGTTCGTGATACAAGACTGTCATTATCAGTTTCAAACGCTGCCGTTTGGTTTGTCCACGGCTCCTCGGGTCTTTACCAAGGTAATGACCGAAATGATGGTTCTTCTACGAAGAAAAGGCGTATTAATTATCCCGTACTTGGACGATCTCCTAATAAGGGCAAAGTCCAGAGAACAGCTGGAAGCCAGTGTGGCACTATCACAAGTAGTGCTTCGGCAACATGGGTGGATTCTAAATCTTCCAAAATCTCAATTGACTCCGACAACACATCTGTTGTTTTTGGGCATGATTCTGGACACGGTTCAGAAAAAGGTATTTCTCCCAGAGGAGAAGGCAAAGGAGCTATCCGAACTTGTCAGGAACCTCCTAAAACCAGGAACTGTGTCAGTACATCAATGCACGAGAGTCCTGGGAAAAATGGTGGCTTCGTACGAAGCGATTCCTTTCGGCAGATTCCATGCACGGACATTCCAGTGGGATCTACTGGACAAATGGTCCGGATCGCATCTGCACATGCATCAGAGGATAACATTGTCACCAAGAACAAGATTGTCTCTCCTGTGGTGGTTACAGACGGCCCATCTGTTAGTGGGCCGCAGATTCGGCATACAGGACTGGGTCCTGGTGACTACGGATGCCAGCCTACGAGGTTGGGGAGCAGTCACAAAGGGAAGAAACTTCCAGGGTGTGTGGTCAAACCTGGAAAAGTCTCTTCACATAAATATACTGGAGCTAAGAGCGATATACAATGCCCTAAGCCAAGCAAGACCTCTGCTTCAGGATCAGCCGGTGCTGATCCAGTCCGACAACATCACGGCAGTCGCCCACGTCAACCGACAAGGCGGCACGAGAAGCAGAAGTGCAATGACGGAAACTGCACGGATTCTGCGCTGGGCGGAGAATCATGTCGTAGCACTGTCAGCAGTGTTCATCCCGGGAGTGGACAACTGGGAAGCAGACTTCCTCAGCAGACACGACCTTCACCCGGGAGAGTGGGGACTTCATCCAGAAGTTTTCAACATGATGGTGAACCGTTGGGAAAAACCAAAGGTGGACATGATGGCGTCTCGCCTCAACAAAAAGTTGGACAGGTATTGCGCCAGGTCAAGAGACCCACAGGCAATAGCTGTGGACGCTCTGGTAACACCATGGGTGTACCAGTCAGTATATGTGTTCCCTCCTCTGCCTCTCATACCAAAGGTACTGAGAATTATACGGAAAAGAGGAGTAAGAACAATACTGGTAGCTCCGGACTGGCCAAGAAGAACTTGGTATCCAGAACTTCAAGAGATGCTCACGGAGGATCCGTGGCCTCTACCTCTAAGAAGGGACCTGCTTCAACAGGGACCTTGTATGTTCCAAGACTTACCGCGACTGCGTTTGACGGCATGGCGGTTGAACGCCGGATTCTAAAAGAAAAGGGCATTCCTGAGGAAGTTATTCCGACTTTAATTAAAGCCAGGAAAGATGTGACCGCACAACATTATCACCGTATTTGGAGAAAATATGTTGCGTGGTGTGAGGCCAAGAAGGCTCCAACGGAAGAATTTCAATTGGGTCGATTCTTACATTTCCTGCAAGCAGGATTGTCTATGGGCCTAAAATTGGGGTCCATTAAAGTTCAAATTTCGGCCTTATCAATTTTCTTCCAGAAAGAATTGGCGTCAGTGCCTGAAGTACAGACTTTTGTAAAAGGTGTACTACATATACAACCCCCAATAGTGCCTCCAGTGGCACCGTGGGATTTGAACGTGGTTCTAAATTTTCTCAAATCTCATTGGTTTGAGCCTTTAAAATCGGTAGATTTAAAATACCTTACATGGAAGGTAACCATGCTATTGGCCCTGGCTTCAGCCAGGAGAGTTTCAGAATTGGCGGCTTTGTCGTACAAAAGCCCATATCTGATTTTCCATTCGGACAGGGCAGAATTGCGGACACGTCCTCAATTTCTCCCTAAGGTGGTTTCGGCTTTTCACTTCAATCAGCCTATTGTGGTGCCTGCGGCGACTAGCGACTTGGAGGACTCCAAGTTACTGGACGTTGTCAGAGCATTGAAAATATATATTTCAAGGACAGCTGGAGTCAGAAAATCTGACTCGTTGTTTATATTGTATGCACCCAACAAGATGGGTGCTCCTGCGTCTAAACAGACGATTGCACGTTGGATATGTAGCACAATCCAACTTGCACATTCTGTGGCAGGCCTGCCACAGCCTAAATCTGTAAAGGCCCACTCCACAAGGAAAGTGGGCTCATCCTGGGCGGCTGCCCGAGGGGTCTCGGCATTACAACTTTGCCGAGCAGCTACGTGGTCAGGGGAGAACACGTTTGTAAAATTTTACAAATTTGATACTCTGGCTAAGGAGGACCTGGAGTTCTCTCATTCGGTGCTGCAGAGTCATCCGCACTCTCCCGCCCGTTTGGGAGCTTTGGTATAATCCCCATGGTCCTGACGGAGTCCCCAGCATCCACTAGGACGTTAGAGAAAATAAGATTTTACTTACCGATAAATCTATTTCTCGTAGTCCGTAGTGGATGCTGGGCGCCCATCCCAAGTGCGGATTGTCTGCAATGTTTGTACATAGTTATTGTTACAAAAATCGGGTTATTACTATTGTTGTGAGCCATCTTTTTAGAGGCTACTTCGTTTTGTTATCATACTGTTAACTGGGTTCAGATCACAAGTTGTACGGTGTGATTGGTGTGGCTGGTATGAGTCTTACCCGGGATTCAAGATCCTTCCTTATTGTGTACGCTCGTCCGGGCACAGTACCTAACTGAGGCTTGGAGGAGGGTCATAGGGGGAGGAGCCAGTACACACCATGTGACCTAAAAGGCTTTTTAGATGTGCCCTGTCTCCTGCGGAGCCCGCTATTCCCCATGGTCCTGACGGAGTCCCCAGCATCCACTACGGACTACGAGAAATAGATTTATCGGTAAGTAAAATCTTATTATCATTTCAAAAGAGTGCTCCAAAAAAGGAATTTTCTTTGAGGCTAGTCCTCACAATATTTTTGGCCCACTCTACTCGTAAGGTGGGTTCTTCCTGGGCGGCTGCCCGATGTGTCTCGGCTTTACAGCTTTGCCGAGCGGCTACTTGGTCAGGGTCGAACACGTTTGCTAAGTTCTACAAGTTCGATACTTTGGCCTCTGAGGACCTAACGTTTGGTCAATCAGTTCTGCAGGAGCCTCCGCGCTCTCCCTCACGTTCTGGGAGCTTTGGTACATCCCCATGGTACTAATGTAGACCCCGGCATCCTCTAGGATGTAAGAGAAAATAGGATTTTAATTACCTACCGGTAAATCCTTTTCTCGTAGTCCGGAGGATGCTGGGCGCCCACCCAGCGCTTTGTGATCCTGCAGTGTTTACTTGGTTCAGTACTGCTTAATTCTTGGTTAAGTACTGTTTTGTTACTTGGTTAAGATATCTTATTCAGCCGTTGCTGAGTTTTCAAGCTGGTTAGCTTGGTTTGCCTTGTATGTGTGAGCTGGTGTGTATCTCGTCACTATCTGTGTATAATCCTTCACTCGAAGTAGTCCGTCTCCTCGGGCACAGTTTCAAGACTGAGTCTGGTAGCAGGGGCATAGAGATAGGAGCCAGCCCACACTCTCAAACTCTGAAAGTGCCAGTGGCTCCTAGTGGGCACGTCTATACCCCATGGTACTAATATGGACCCCAGCATCCTCTACGGACTACGAGAAAAGGATTTAACGGTAGGTAATTAAAAACAGGATTTTAGTCCTAGTCCGTAGAGGATGCTGGGGTCCACTTCAGTACCATGGGTTATAGACGGTTCCGCAGGAGCCATGGGCACTTTAAGACTTTTTCAGAGTGTGAACTGGCTCCTCCCCTATGCCCCTCCTCCAGACCTCAGTATAGGAACTGTGCCCAGGGAGACGGACATTTCACGGAAAGGATTTACTTTTAAGTTAACGGTGAGATTCATACCAGCTCACACTTCAACCATGCCGCACAACATGGCACTCAACATAACACATGCCAACGGGCATGAACTATTGCAGCAACATGCTGAAAATAATTTTCTCTAACATCCTAAGTGGATGCTGGGGACTCTGTAAGGACCATGGGGATTAGCGGCTCCGCAGGAGACTGGGCGCAACTACAAAGAAAGCTTTTAGACTACTGGTGTGCACTGGCTCCTCCCACTAAGACCCTCCTCCAGACCTCAGTTAGATTCTTGTGCCCGGCCGAGCTGGATGCACACTAGGGGCTCTCCTGAGCACCTAGAAAGAAAGTATATTTAGGTTTTTTATTTTCAGTGAGATCTGCTGGCAACAGACTCACTGCAGCGAGGGACTAAGGGGAGAAGAAGCGAACCTACCTAACAGGTGGTAGTTTGGGCTTCTTAGGCTACTGGACACCATTAGCTCCAGAGGGATCGACCGCAGGACCCGACCTTGGTGTTCGTTCCCGGAGCCGCGCCGCCGTCCCCCTTACAGAGCCAGAAGCACGAAGAAGGTCCGGAAAATCGGCGGCAGAAGACTTCAGTCTTCACCAAGGTAGCGCACAGCACTGCAGCTGTGCGCCATTGCTCCTCATGTACACCTCATACTTCGGTCACTGATGGGTGCAGGGCGCTGGGGGGGGGCGCCCTGAGGGCAATAGATAACACCTTGGCTGGCAAAATATACATCATATATAGTCCCAGAGGCTATATAGATGTAAAATTACCCCTGCCAGTATCACAGAAAAAGCGGGAGAAAGTCCGCCGAAAAGGGGGCGGGGCTTCTCCCTCAGCACACTGGCGCCATTTTCCCCTCACAGTTCCGCTGGAAGGAAGCTCCCTGGGTCTCCCCTGCAGTCTGAGAAAACTACACAAGGGTAAAAAAGAGAGGGGGGGCACTAAATTTAGGCGCAGTATAGATATATATATATATATATATATATATGTAATATATATAAAAAAGCAGCTATAGGGAAAACACTCATTGATAGTGGGATCCCAGTGTTATATAGCGCTCTGGTGTGTGCTGGCATACTCTCTCTCTGTCTCCCCAAAGGGCTTTGTGGGGTCCTGTCCTCTGTCAGAGCATTCCCTGTGTGTTTGCGGTGTGTCGGTACGGCTGTGTCGACATGTTTGATGAGGAGGCTTATGTGGAGGCGGAGCAGATGCCTGTAAATGTGATGTCACCCCCTGCGGGGTCGACACCTGAGTGGATGGTGCTGTGGAAGGAATTACGTGATAGTGTCGACTCCTTACATAAAAGGTTTGACGACATACCTAATGTGGGACAGCCGGCTTCTCAGCCTGTGCCTGCCCAGGCGTCTCAAAAACCATCAGGGGCTCTAAAACGCCCGCTACCTCAGATGGTTGACACAGATGTCGACACGGATACTGACTCCAGTGTCGACGACGAAGAGACTAATGTAACTTCCAGTAGGGCCACGCGTTACATGATTGAGGCAATGAAAAATGTGTTGCACATTTCTGATGTTACCCCCGGTACCACAAAAAAAGGGTATAATGTTTGGAGAGAAAAAACTACCAGTAGCTTTTCCTCCATCTGAAGAATTAAATGAAGTGTGTGAAGAAGCGTGGGCTTCCCCTGATAAAAAGATGGTAATTTCTAAGAGGTTACTAATGGCGTACCCTTTCCCACCAGAGGATAGGTCACGCTGGGAATCATCCCCTAGGGTGGATAAAGCGCTCACACGCTTGTCGAAGAAGGTGGCACTACCGTCTCCGGATACGGCCGCCCTGAAGGAATCTGCTGATAGAAAGCAGGAGGCTATCCTGAAATCTATATATACACACACAGGTGTGATACTGAGGCCAGCTATAGCTTCAGCCTGGATGTGCAGCGCTGCTGCTGCGTGGTCAGATTCCCTGTCAGAAAATATAGATACCCTAGACAGGGACACTATTTTGCTGAACGTAGAGCATATAAAAGATGCACTTTTATACATGAGGGATGCACAGAGGGATATTTGCCGGCTGGCATCTAAAATAAGTGCAATGTCCATTTCTGCCAGGAGAGGGTTATGGACTTGGCAGTGGACAGGAGATGCAGATTCTAAAAGGCACATGGAAGTTCTGCCTTATAAGGGTGAGGAATTGTTCGGGGATGGTCTCTCGGACCTCGTTTCCACAGCAACAGCTGGGAAGTCTACATTTTTGCCCCATGTTCCCTCACAACCAAAGAAAGCACCGTATTATCAGGTACAGTCCTTTCGGCCCAATAGGGGCAAGCTGGTTAAAGGCGCGTCCTTTCTGCCCAGAGGCAGAGGGAAAAAGCTGCAGCATACAGCCAGTTCCCAGGAGCAAAAGTCCTCCCCCGCTTCCTCTAAGTCCACAGCATGACGCTGGGGCTCCACAGGCAGAGCCAGGTACGGTGGGGGCCCGTCTCAAGCATTTCAGCAAGCAGTGGGCTCGCTCACGGGTGGATCCCTGGATCCTTCAAATAGTATCTCAGGGGTACAAACTGGAATTCGAGACGTCTCCCCCCCGCCGTTTCCTCAAATCTGCCTTGCCAACCACTCCCTCAGGCAGGGAGGCAGTGTTACAGGCAATTCAAAAGCTGTATTCACAACAAGTGATAGTAAAGGTGCCCCTACTTCAACAAGGAAGGGGTTACTATTCCACAATGTTTGTGGTACCGAAACCAGACGGTTCGGTGAGACCCATTCTAAATTTGAAATCCTTGAACACATATATAAAAAAATTCAAGTTCAAGATGGAATCGCTCAGGGCGGTTATTGCGAGCCTGGACGAGGGAGATTACATGGTATCGCTGGACATCAAGGATGCTTACCTACATGTCCCCATTTACCATCCTCACCAGGAGTACCTCAGGTTTGTGGTACAAGATTGTCATTACCAATTCCAGACGTTGCCGTTCGGTCTCTCCACGGCTCCGAGGGTCTTTACCAAGGTAATGGCGGAAATGATGATACTCCTTCGAAGGAAGGGAGTTTTAATTATCCCGTACTTGGACGATCTCCTGATAAAGGCGAGGTCCAGAGAGCAGTTGTTGGTAGGGGTAGCACTATCTCGGGAAGTGCTACAACAGCACGGCTGGATTCTAAACATTCCAAAGTCACAGCTGGTCCCTACGACACGCCTGCTGTTCCTAGGGATGGTTCTGGACACAGAACAGAGAAAAGTGTTTCTCCCGGAGGAGAAGGCCAAGGAGCTGTCAGATCTAGTCAGAGGCCTCCTAAAACCAAAGCAGGTGTCGGTGCATCACTGCACGCGGATCCTGGGAAAAATGGTAGCTTCCTACGAAGCAATTCCATTCGGCAGGTTTCATGCAAGAACCTTTCAGTGGGACCTGTTGGACAAGTGGTCCGGATCGCATCTTCAGATGCATCGTCTGATAACCCTGTCTCCAAGGACAAGGGTGTCTCTGCTGTGGTGGCTGCAGAGTGCTCATCTTCAAGAGGGCCGCAGATTCGGCATACAGGACTGGGTCCGGGTGACCACGGATGCCAGCCTTCGAGGCTGGGGAGCAGTCACACAGGGAAGAAACTTCCAAGGACTATGGTCAAGTCAGGAGACTTCCCTGCACATAAATATTCTGGAACTAAGGGCCATTTACAATGCCCTAAGTCAGGCAAAACCCCTGCTTCAAAACCAGCCGGTACTGATCCAGTCAGACATCACGGCAGTCGCCCATGTAAATCGACAGGGCGGCACGAGAAGCAGGACGGCGATGGCAGAAGCCACAAGGATTCTCCGATGGGCGGAAAGTCACGTGTTAGCACTGTCAGCAGTGTTCATTCCGGGAGTGGACAACTGGGAAGCAGACTTCCACCCGGGAGAGTGGGGACTTCATCCAGAAGTCTTTCAAATGATTGTAAACCAGTGGGAAAAACCACAGGTGGACATGATGGCGTCCCGCCTAAACAAAAAGCTAGAAAAATATTGCGCCAGGTCAAGAGACCC